>NC_138829.1:70300397-70941869 GCF_965183815.1 Platalea leucorodia | reverse complement strand
CGCTTCCATGTGCACGGCGCCGAGGGGAGCCCGGCCCGCCGCAGCCTCTCCCCGCACCTCGCCGCGGGGGGAACCGGGAGCGCTCCCGCGACGGGAGCGGGGGGAAAAAGCGGGGGGGAAAGGCAGGGAAATGGGAGGCCGTTCCCAGCGGCGAGCCGAGAGCGGGGCTGGGCAAGGCCCCGCCGAGGGAAACAAAAGGCGGAAGGGAGGGGGAAGGGAGCCGCGCCGCCGAGGGGGTCTCGCCGGGAGCCAGGAGGGGGCCGCGGCCCGCGGGGCTGGAGCGGGCCGGCATCCACGACCCCGCCGGCCGCCGCCGCAGGGGGGTGTGGGGGGGACGCGCCCGGCTGGCGCCCGGGGGCGGTACGGGGCGGCGGGAGAGGGCGGCCGACAGCAGGGGCCGGGGGACCCCCGAAAGGGGAAGGGGGAAAGGCCGGGAGAGAGGCGCTCGCCCTTCTGGAACCTTCCAGCGGGCGGCCCCTGGGGGCGACGCCGGGAACAACCCGCGCAGGCCGCAGGCTCCCTCGCCCAGGGACCAGGAGGGCACGGCTGAGGGGCACCGGCCGCCGTCGCAAGGAAGGAAAATAAGGACGGGACGGCTGAACGTCCCTCCAGACGGCCCGGCGGCAAGGCTCGCCAGAAAGCGGGGCCCTCCCGGGGGGAGGGCGACCGAGGGCCCCGGGGCCCACCCTCGGGACGAGGCAGGGAGGGGGGCGGTCAGCCCGCGGCCGCCGTCCGGGGCGGAGGGGGACGGGACGGGAGCGCACCTTTTTCTTCTCCAGGTTGCGCAGCTTTTTGTCGATGACTCCCAGGATTTGCTTCATGGCTTCGGTTTGCACCGAAGTGATGCTGCCGCCCGATGCCTGCGGGGCGGCCGCCGCTGCCGGGGCAGCCTCACCGCCCGGGCCCGCCTTCCCGCTGCTGCTCGCCACGGTGCTGTTGGTAGCCGAGGGCATCTCTGTGAGAGAGAGAGAGCGAGGAGAGGAGAGAGCGAGGGCGCGTTACGGGGGAACGGGGCCGCCGGCGGGGACACGCGGGAGGGCGGGCGGGCGCGCGCGCACACGGCCGCTTCCCCACGCCCAGGGAGCGCGCGGGCGCGCACCCCCACCCGCCCGCGAATTGACGCGGGGGCGCGCGTCACGTGACCCGGCAGCCTCCCCGCCGCCCTCCCCCAGCCAACGGTCACTCCCCGCGCACCGGCCCCGTCCCCGCCCCGCCGGTGTCCGGAGGGCCTCGCCACCCTCCTCACCGTCTGCCTGAGTGGCCCGGGGGAGTGTGTGTGCGGGGGGGAAAACTCGGTGCGCTGCGCTCTCGCCCTAGGAATGGCCGCCCTTCAGCCGACTCCGGCCCCGCCGCCCGCGCCGCTCCTGCTACCTCCGCACCGCGCTACTGGGGGGAGAGGGCGGGGGCGCGCACGCCAGCGCGTAAGGCAAGGCGGCCCGGGAGCGAGCGGCGCGGGGTCCTCGCCGCTCCCGGGTGCCCGCGGAGAACGCCTGAGCCCGCCCATCAGCCGCGCTGCGGCGCCGGCCCGGCTCGCGCCGGGGCTTTTCGGCTGCTCTCCGGCGGGTCTTTCAGGCGCGCGGCGGGCGCCTAAGCGCCAGACACAATAGGCAGGCGGGGCAGCCCGCCCCGCGCCCCCGCCCGCCCCCGCCGCCTCAGTCCCCGTTCCCGTCCCCGCCGGGGCCGCGGCCCCGCGCCCAGCCGGCACCCACGGAGGGGATCCACCACCCCCGCGTAGCGCCGGGCCGTGCCGCCCGTGAAACAACCGGCGGCGTTGGGGTGGTTGCAGTAGGAGCGGGGCGCTGCCGGGCCCGGCCTCGCTGAGGCGATGGGTCGGAGGTGGCGGGGGGCTCTCCCCTCAGTGGGGCCCGCCGCACCGCTCCCGCCTTCCCGGCAGCCAGGCCGTTCCCGTCATAAGCGTGACTCCAAAACATGTTTTCTGCCAATTCATGCCTTTAAGGCGCGTCCCTAAAACTGTGGGAGGGTTCCGGAGAGGTGGCGTGCCACAGGTGTAATTGGGCCTTAATAACTGCGTTTCGGTCACTGGAAACAGTTGCCTCATTTGACTTTCATACTCGGATTTGCGTTAGAGGTACCTGCATCTCTCTCCAAATACCATCCCTGGATACTCCATAACATACTCGATTTTAGTTTTACACATTTCTGTCACCCAAAGCTGCACCATGTCTAGCTAGCGCTTGCTGAACCTTCTATGCTGACAAAGCATAATTACTCAGTATTAATTTAAAGACGACGTGCTGAAATAGCATCGGGTTTTCTGTGAAGTAAGGGAAATTTTTGAATGAATACTATGCCTTCTTAGTGAGGTACAGCTTGAAAATGAAATGCCACTGCCTTCAGCAGGCTGGGGTGCTAAATAACATTGGAAAGGTTTTAGTATTTATTCAGTTGTCTTTCTGGAATTAATGGATGGAAGACTTTGGGAATATAAGGCTCTGGAAATTCAATTCCTAGTAATCACAAATTTGAGATGGAATTTTTGGTCGTAAAGCAAGTTTAAGATTATATTTGTACCATAGTTTTTTAAAGCTGAATTTTTCCTTGATCTGTTTAGTCATGGATCCACACGATCAATTACATTGACCCAAGAAAGAGCGCTGTTTCTTGAACAACTGGGCCAAGCTAATGGTTCTCCACCACCAAAAGAGAGATGTCTCATCACCCTTCCTCACCAAATCCCTGCACACAATCACGCAGTCCTTGCCCTTGTTTCCATTCTGATTCTTGCTTCTCATGAGTTAATTGAAGTTGATAATCCAGCAAGAAACTGCTTTCTTTGACCTCTTGCTGCAGTAGTTAATTTTTAACCGTCAGGTTTTTTTTTCTTCATTCCATCTGTAACTATTGCTTCTTATGCTTCTACTTTTCATGTATGCCTGCATTTTCTGTAGCAGCTTAAAGCTTTGTCATTTTATATTAGATTATTTGCTTTCCAAACCACCTCTTTTTGGTTATAACAGGTTATAAGACAAGCGTAATAAATCACCCAACCCAATTATGTCAGTTGAATAAATGAAGTATAACAGAAATATTGTCAAATATTGAATATCTTCACGTAGTTTCTTTTCACTATTCACCAAGAAGATTTTGTTAATACCCTTATATTTACAATATTTAATTTTTATGCATGTACTTCTCCAACACAGGGGTTGAAATCACCTTTTCCCGAGTCAAATGCAGTTTCTTTGTGAACATGTGAAGCACGTTGAGGCTTTTTGACCACAAAATATGATGCTTTAAAATAATATGGAATTGTTTCATCCATTCCTATTCACTTCTCCTTTTTCTTACGTTGCCATTGCAATTCTGCGTAAGCTCTGGGCACTCAACAGTTTAGCCAGGTTTTTCAGCCAAGTCATAGGATCCCGATGTAGTTTGTACTCAAAACCTGTATTGCTGAAGAACTAAAAAAAATCTGCAATAAAGAAAAAATCAGAGCTGATGGGTGAATTGGTGACAATAAATTAAGAATACACGTTGGACTAGAATAAAGCCCTGATCTTGTCCACCAACGCGAGATATTTATTCTTCATGGGAGAGCATAACACAAAATAGCAAATGTTCATGGTCTCAAAAAAAAAAGAAAGTTAAAAATGCTGCTCCTGAGAGCAGTTATTACATGAGATTACATGAGCAATAATTACATGACAATTACTGCATCAAAGCTCTTCATAATTACCCTGGATGCCTTTTTGGTTAGCCAAAGATGGAATTGAGACTACTGCTAAGTTTACATGCGAAAGCATGAGTAACGATGAGCAAAGCATTAAGGACGTATCTTACACAGGGACTGCAAAAGGCGGACTTTCATATTATACTTAAAAAAAAAAAGAGACTTGTTAATTTAGCCTGGGATAAGCCTTACTAAATTCATTTGACAGCTTCTTGCTATAACACGGCAACTTTGTACCAAAAATACCTGTCGCTGTTGTATTATAGCATAATTCACCGTCAGTACTGCGCTGCAGTCGCTCTGCGCGGGCTCCGTACCAGATCTCCAGACCCTTCAGCAGGCTCCGGGAGCAGCCTGGGAACAGCTGAAGTACTCGCGGTTCCCTCGTCTGCGTCAACTTTAGAAGTAAAACTTTCATACTTCCACAATTCACTCAAAAATAACTTTCACACAAACAAGCTGTACTGCATAGTTGAGCTCAGCTCTTAAAATATCTCTCAAGACTTAACGTGCTTATAATTTTAGGCAGGTCATGCTGTCACATATTCATCTACCCCTTTCATACCATTCCTCAAAAAACAGTGACCACAAATTTGTCCTACTTCTGTGCCAACAATATTGAGCATCAACGCCTGACAGAGAAAACCCTACCTACGAATTCCCCACCGTCGAGTAAGAGTTGAGACCTCAACCTCCTTACTTTAAGGAAGTGTTGAACCACTTCTGATATGTGAGTAACCTTTATCCTGGCAACTTCTGGCATGACCAACTTGTAATTAGCATGGAGGTCTCAACCTTTACATTTCTTAGAGATAAGTACCCCCTTACTTACCACGTGTGGTGCGATCTCCCTGTAAATCTGGATTCGGGTCTCTTCACCTTTGACTTCTCAGATGTTAGCTAGCTGGTTGAAATCACACTTCAGCATAATTATGGTGCAGATCAAATCTTCTTATTTGTAGGGAGCTGGCTTTGTATTTCATGTTTGTGAGCTGTGTAAATGAAGGTCAGCTCTGGAGCTGCTGATTTTGGAGTCACATTTGTTTAGTCGCTATAGAAAGGCAAGAGAGGAGAGAAAGTCCCCCCAGCACAAGCATACGTAGCACTTCCACAAAGGTGAACCTTTAGACCTCACAAAATTACTCAAGATGAGGGAGGCCTCCACCTCCCCGCAGGCAGCGTGGGGATCCAGGTTTAGGAGACACTTAGCTTTGCTCTTCATGTTCCAGGGAAACTTCTCCCATGACAGATCTCTCTGGGGTTTCAGTCATCATTATTTTACATCAGGTGTAACTGGAAAGTCTGAACACACCTTTTCTCTCTGTTCCTCAGTTTCCAGCCCTCAGAAGGGCAAAAGCAGAGGCAGATGTATTTAAAACGCACATAACCAGCCAGTTCCATGAAAAAGAAGATGGAAGGGAAGAAATTCTCAACCTTATTCGTGTAATCAGGGCTCAACTGTTGTATAAATGTTCTGTGGGGACATAGAGCTTCACTGAAGTAATCTCATGCAGGGTTTTTCTGACCTTCCTTTATATCACTTTTCTTACCCTGACACACCTTCCCAGCCCTTCCCGTTTCAGATTTCCTCCCTTTGCCCAGTTGCTTGGGGACTTTTGACCAAGCCAAGCCTTGCCGCTCCCTCTGGGGAAAATCTACAGGGAAGTACTACTAGTCCCCTGCCCCGTTGTTCTTTCTCCAGGTAAAAAAAAGGAAGAAAGAAAGGAAGAAAGGAAGAAAGAAAGAAAGAAAGAAAGAGAGAGAGAAAGAAAGAGAGAAAGAGAGAAAGAAAGAGAGAAAGAAAGAAAGAGAGAAAAAAACAAAGAGAGAGAGAGAAAGAAAGAGAGAAAGAGAGAAAGAAAGAAAGAAAGAGAAAGAGAGAAAGAAAGAGAGAAAGAAAGAAAGAAAAAGAAAGAACGAACTGTTGCTTTTCCCCAGTGTCCTGAGAGCTACTTCCAAGCAAGAGTGAGATCTCACGTTGGTTCCTTGTAAGCTCCAAGGACGAGCTGTGTCTTCCTGCAGCTCTGGCTTCTTCTGACCATTCCTACGCAGCAATCAAAGCAGGCAAATGGAGACGTGCTCCTGTCTCCCCAAACCTGGTACCCCAGCCCTGTGTCCTTCCATCATCTTGTTACCCACTTCTCCAAAACAGCAACCGGTCTTGCATCTCGCCATCTTTCCCACCCCGTCGATACGTTCTCTGCATCCCCAAACCAGGGACTCTGACCCACGGTGTGTAGTGTTCTCTCCTTAATTGCCCTGTCTGCTCCCTGTTCATACTCAGAATTATTCTGAATAATATAATGAAATAATATAACTAATAACTTCTATTTATTCTGTGTTGGGCTGGCTTTTTTTTCAGTAGGATCCATAAGACTCAAATGGAATTTCCCTTCCTGCACATCAGCACAGGTCTATTCCTCAATCAGTTCCCTGACTGCTCTCTTCAATGTTAGGAGACTTCAAACGCCGCTGGGAACATGGCAGTAAGAACAGGGACAGAGGTAACCATAGCTTCACTTGAAAAGCAGATCCTATTCCACTGGTGATGCACAGAAAATGAGAAGTACCGACCTCTATTTTCAGTTCCCAGATGTAACCTACACGGATTATGGTCAGAAAAAGAAACAAACCCAAGTACTTTAACTTATAAAATAGCAACATTTAAACTAGAGTAATGAAGAGGAGTCAACAGTATCTTGTATTTGCCTTTGAGGTTACAAGCTTACTTTGGAGAGTAGAACTGTATCTACAGCAATACCAACCCAGAGCAGGAGTCCTCTTTGGGAACAGGAGCCTGGGAGAATCTGAACTTCCACCCAGTTTTACTGTCTTAAGAGGGGCCCACTCTGCAAATTTCAAAAGCTGTGGGTCCTCCTGCTTATCAGGCAGTTTCAGAAAGTGATTGCTTTGGTTTTATCTAGGTTTCCTTTTCCCAAAGGAATTTGCTCAGAGGAGAGAAATTCCCATTCTATCTAAACCCACAGGCTGGCTAACTTTCATAATAAAATTAAACCCAGACAAAATAAACCTCTCTGAATAAGGATTGAAAGCTCGGACATGTTTTTGTCTGAATAAAATCACATTACAAGTTTTGTATCATGAATGTTAAACATTGATGTGTTAGCAGCAAGATCAATAAAAAATTCAAAAGATATTTGGGTTCAAAGGAGATTAAATGATGTCTAATGGTATGTTTAGTCAAAACTAGCATAATTCCAATCCAATACAAAAAAAAAATGATTACATGCCACTGAATGATAGGTTTCCCTACACGGCCGTTGATGGGAAATCATTCTAAAACGTGGTTCTGTTTCTACCGATGTCACACAGTTCTTTGGCCCTTTGATGAAGCAATTGTTTACAAAAGCCTGCAGCTTACAGAAGTAAATAACCAGCCTGGGACACTGCTTTGCTACATAAACTCTATGCAAAGTAGATGAAGCCCTCATTTTCATGTGCGAAGTCCTGACTCAGGAAGGGAGTAGGTTGGCCATACATACAAAGAAGGCGGCTCAACGCTGAAAAGCAGCTCAGAACCGCTTAGGGCTTTCTATTTGCCTGAATTAGCTGATTTGAATGGGGCCAGCTTACCACACTCTCCAGACTGTACTATGCTTCTCCTCCCTCTAATTTACTTTTTCAGTCATCTTTTTGTATTTGTAAATTATATCAAGTAAGTCGGTATTTATTTCCTTACTGTTGAGGAAAATATTGGGTCGTGTTATGACAAATGCTGCAGCTCCAACCAAAATATCTTCCTAAACTGCAATTTTCTACTCAGTTTTTGGTTTCTTTTTGTACCTGTCAGCCACTTTACTGTATTACACCAGTTTAAATGAGGGTATCACAAGGCTGTAAGTCAAACTTAGGCTTATCACAGTCTAAGTATCATAGACCTCTACCTCTGGAGACCATCTGGAGTGGTTGCCATCCAAAACTTGTCATCACCTCAAAACAAAAAGTCCTTTTTGTTTCAAAAAGCTATTCTCTATAACTGTGGAGATAAAATGGTGCTTTCTGAAAGGGTATTCAATCCAGTGCTGAAAGGTATCATAAAAATCAATAGTTGGCGGGCAAAGATTCTGTCAGGGAGCAGCCAGGGCCAGCTGCTCCCTGAGGGAGGCCAAATTTTACTGTAGATGGAATGGGTAACGTGGGGCTTGTGGTGTGTCTAATACCAACTTTTTCTCTTTATTTCTATGAATCTATGAATGGAGGAGTCTAAATAATTCTTCACAGTCAAATGGCCAGATCCAGCTACTGCCTGCCCACTCGCCTGCAATAAACTTGTGTCTAAGCTCTTCTTCTCTTCAGCTGATGTGGTCATGCATAGTCATTAGAAAAACAACATTTTTTTCTAATGATATTAATAGTTTATTTATATTCATGATACATAGTTTCCTAGTGAACCTGAAGATTGCTAATCAAACCTCATGCTCTCCAACTGGCACATCAAAATCTTCATGCGTATCACATACATAAGAAAGGTAAAGGAGGAATAAATCTGAAAGTAACTTGAAGGTGAAGGATGAATGGTTATTTTAAGGAAGCCATAGTGCTGATATAGGACAGGCTGGACTCAGGATGCAGTTTAGTCCCGGGATGGACTGCTAATGTCAGCCTCCCAAGCAGGTTATTTTAATGCTTCGTGATTCTTACTGATAGAAAATTCTTTCACGTAATCCGAATCTCTGTTACTCCAGTGTTGATGCTGCTACTTCTCATTCCAAATATCCTGGACACAAATACTACGTTTTTTTTTTTTCTTTCTCTTTGAAGCTGTCTTTCTAATACAATATGGTAACACAGTTGTATTTCTTCACAGTGTTCTTTGCTAGGTCAAGGAACCCCAGTTCTTTCAACCTTCCCATAGAGTTGAAGTTTATCAGACCTCTGACTATTCTTGATGTTCTCCTCAATGCTCTATCTCCGATTGGTCTGTAGGTACCTTCAAATGGAGTGCTTCAACAAGGATACAGTGCTTCAGCCAACTCCTTATTAATGGTGATATCATGATACAGTTACATGATGTGTCTCACAGGATACATGCACCTAGATATGATGTTTGCTTTTTCTGCAACAAAATCACGCTGTACACTGAGGTTCAGCTTGTAGTTCATTATCACCTCCAGACCTTTTTCTGCAGAAATACTGCCTAACACATTATCCCCCAGCATGAGTTTATGAAGTTGCTTATTGCTGCCTCAGTGGACTTGTCCACGCTGAGTTCCATCTCTTTTTTTGACCATTTCACATTTTGTCTCCAAAGTATTTGACTTTTTTTTTTTTCCCACAGCTTTCATACCCTCTGTTCTACCATCTAGGTGATAATGAAAATATTAACTAGCATGGACACATGAACAAATCCCCGTGATACTTTGCTTCATACCTCCTTTCATTTTGACAGGGAATCGCTGGCAATTATTCTTTAAGTAGACGAGCTTTGCACCCACCTTGCAGTAGTTTCATTTAGGTCATGTTTTCTTAGCTTGCTTATGAGCTGTGTAAGAAAGTATTAGAAGCCTTATTAAAGTCAGAATATGTCATCTGCTTCTCCTCTGTCCATGTGATATTCTTCGTGGAAGAAAGTTAAATAGTTTGACACAGTTTGGTTTTGACAAATTTATGTTGGCTTATCCATCTCCTTTATTTCCCAATCACTTAGGATGTTGCATGAATAAAGGTAGAGCATCTCTAACTTAATTTAGAAAGACCTAGTATAAAGCTCAATTTGCAAGTGGCTACATCAATTTGTTGCTCTCATGTTGTTTCCCAGCCGAAAAACTCTTATTACGAGCTTTCAAATGGCAAAGTTTCTCCCAGTGTGAAAACAGAAAATAGCGCTGATGTGTAAATCCCTGTGCACTGAGATGAGAAGATGCCTCTTTGCAGTCTGGTTCCTGTGTACTTGTTTATACTGACCTGCTTATCTCAGGCTTTATCAGATCATTTACACTTCTTAACCTAATGTCTGTTTTCCAGTACAGCATAGTCAGAAAGGAACAGGACATACTTAAAACCTCTTATACAAAATATTCTTATGTGGAAAATAAAAATGCGCTCAGTAAGCATGACTAAAACAACTGGAAGCTGCTGTCAACAACAGTATTTGAAACCTCTGCACTTAAGAAATGACAGATACAGGTTGTACATTACAATTCCACTGTAAAATCTTTAAATCCTATTAATGTCACCACGAAGTAAAAGAAAAGAAAATCACAGGATGTTTTATGGTTCTTTTTATATCATATTTAAGCATGAATGTCCTGTCTTTCAAAGATTCTGAGGAATTACAGTTCTCATGCAAGTCAGGTATATTTTAAGGTTCACAATATATGGGCCATATTTAAATACTTTTCTGTCTGTCTACCTATGTATCTGTCTACTGTTGTAGTGTCTGCCATCTGTCTGTTTAGAAGATAAAGTCATAATATAGATGACATTTCCTCACAGTGAGTAGAATTGCATCTCACAATGAATACCTGCATGAAAAGAATGCAGAAAGCCTTTATCCCTGCAGGTATAAAATATCTCCAGTCCAGAGGAGAGCAAGGATGGGTTGACAGTTCTCACACTACAGTCAGTATTTCAGGCTCAGCTGGGCTATTTTGAGGAAGACTAATCACAGACCTTATGCTAAAGGTCTACCTGAAGAAAAATGAATGGTTGCATTAAACAAGTATTTCCAAATATGTTGGTGTTGCAGCTACCTTTCAAAGGCATGCTGTCCTTAGGAGTGCCCACTGGCACTGAAGCCCTTTTTCTTCCTGACTGCTCAGCACTCTTGGAGGCATCCATAAATATGTTCCTCAAGGCCATATACGCCCCAGGGAAGCTGAACAATTCTTCCACCAAAGAATTGCAAATGCTTCTGCTCAAAAAATCCCCAAACAAACAAAAAACTCAAAACAAAACAAAAAAGCCCCAAGCCAAAAAAAGCCCCGAGCCATAAAAATCATGTAAAAACAGGTAAAGACATCACCTACATAAATTCAGAGTTATCCCTATTTTTTCCCTGTGCTTCAATAGGTTTTTTTTTTTTCAAACCACTGAGCCTCAACTAAGTTGCAGAAGGCCCCTGCTCAGCCCTGTCCCCTGCTGATCATGGCTGGACCTCCTGGCTTGGCCCTGACTGGTCCCCTCACCTTGTCTGATGGCTTCTCAATGGAAGCCATCGCCATCCCCAACGCGGCGCCACGTCTGTACCTTGGGATCGCGCTCTGGTCACGGCCCCTACTCTGTCTTTGCGCTTGGCTCCCGGCTCTCCTTCCTTTGTGGAGCAGTCCCTCATAGCCCTTATGTGACTATAGCCGGTCACTTTTGGCACGAGGTCTTTTGCGATCATGAATTTAAGGACCCTTCAAGTCCAAATTCTTCAAGTCCATGGGGCAATTCTATTCCCCAGCACCCCAGCGATGAACGGGTTATAAATGTCTTTGAAGAGCAGTAGAGCTATCCGAGTCATAAACACACAGGGTAAGATCCTACTGCAACTGAGGAAATAAGAAATTTGGGAACAACTTTCCCTGATGAGGCTGTAGCATGCCTAGTTTATCTGAGGACTAACACAAGATTTAAGGTTTTAAAAAAAATATTTTTAATTCACTGACATTAATAACTACCATATTGCAATAATAACATGTTACACTCAGAGAATTGCAATGACGGAACAATTATCTAATTAGAAAGTAAAATTAATTACATCATGTTGTAATTACTTAATAACTGAGAAATTGTCATCAGGGTGAGGGCTGGGAAATGTCATGAAAAATTACCAGGGATCGCAATTTGGTGGTTAACAGAAAGTTTTCCTTTCAAACATGAAGTTTGGAAGCAGGCTTGCATCAGCTCCTCACAGGCCCACCACCGAGTCTTGTTTTGCGTCACCACGGCCGTAACAGGCTCCATTTGGGGACAGGAGGCCTTGCTGGACCTGAAGAGCTGAAGGCGAGAGCCAAGACCTGCGGTTGGCAGCAGAAAGTAGGACAGGTGCTGGAGAGGGAGACCGCCCCGGTCTGAGAGCGAGCTGGAGGAAGCTGGAAGTGGAAGATGAGATTGGAGAAAGAGGAGCACTGAATTCCAGTTATTTTGGGACTAGAAATCACTGCCAGGAAGGCAGCAAAGGCTGATTTAATTTAGAGCAATGCTGGGTGTGCTTGGCGCTGTGGAAGAAGCTAGCTTGGTCCAGATCTCAAGAGCCTACAAAAGTGCCATTATTTGACAGATTATGGCTCGTGCCATAACAGATGTATAGCATTGGTTGCAATGAAGGAACACCGCATCAAAATCTAAATCTGCCAAATG
The DNA here is from genome assembly GCF_965183815.1 of Platalea leucorodia. Lineage (NCBI taxonomy): Eukaryota > Metazoa > Chordata > Aves > Pelecaniformes > Threskiornithidae > Platalea > Platalea leucorodia. The sequence goes on along the minus strand of NC_138829.1, from coordinate 70,929,871 downwards.
CGTGATTTGGAATAAGTATTGGGGATACGATACTTACCAAGGACCTTATATGACCCAGGATTTTTGTGTAGGATTGTTACTGGAGCAACTTTCCGAGTTGCTTCAGACTACTTGAAAAGCAGTCTGATGTTTAAACCGATGATGACGATGATTAAGGTGGTAACTGTGACGAGAAAGGCAGACAGACAAGAAGACACAGTCTTTAAGTAAACAGAGAGTAGACAAAAAAATGAAACCATTCAAATAACGTGTGCCTGTGAACCAGTGTGGTTTGCTTTTGCAAGACAGGTTGCAATTAACATTTGAAAAGATATGTAAATAATGTTTCATGCAAATATTCCCTTGGACACCGGCTTGTGATCTATTAATTATGCAAAAACAACACAAGCATTTTGTCATTACTGTCTGTGGCATGTTCTTTGCTTTAATTTGTCCTTTGGTCTTGGAGCTGCCAGATTTCCATAACTGGGTCACCTAGTTCTTTCTCAGCTTTGCTTTCTGCTGTGGAATGAAAAATTACCATTTTCTGTGACATACGTTCAGGGCTTCTATGAGGAGCTTGAATGGCTACTCTAGAAAGTAAGGAATCCTGAAATACCTGGGAAAATATGCAGGAAGGAATGAATTCGTGTGTGTGGATAACATGAATTTTCAGTGACCGCTGACCTTTGCAAACGCAGTCTAGGATGAAAATTGTTAGGCAGCCAAAGAAAAAGAAAAATGTTACTTGATGGACAGGGATGGTATTAGACTCACTCTTTGTACTTTGCATAGTGAAAAACACTACTCTAATGCCTAATAATAAATTATAATAAAATATTATAATAATTATAACAATCATTTTAAAATATTTTAAACTCGGAGATACATGAGTCATTGTGAGCGACTTGTCAATTAAAATTGGATTGAAAAGGCGATAGAAAATATTAAAAGTATTTGCCATTTTAACCACTAGAGAGCGTTCAAGAGCTGCTTTAAGAATCCATTTTTAGCTCATCCCTTGGACTCCAAAGCAGGGATGCTCTGAGGTGCAGGGGATAGTCCCTGCGGGCTGAAGGAGGGACAGGGAGCCATCTCAGAGAGGGGCTGAGCTCTGAGTTCTGCTGGCCTGCACAGGCCAGTGAAGGAGAGTATGACGAAGGAATGGAGGCAATCCTCGACTTTTTGACGTTCTCTCACAATTATCCTCAGCAGGTGAGATGCCATCAGGTGTACGTGTCCCTAGCGGCAAACAGCACATCAGAGACGATCGTTAAGAAAAAATAGCCTTGGAAGTGTTTGTCCTGAAGGGTTTATTTTTTATTTTCGTTTTCTTAAGAAAAAACATGGCTCACATATTCTGAAGATGAGTAAGCAATGCCATTTTATTAACTCAGTACTGATAACTTAAAACTTTTTCATCGTTTGCAAAATTTGTCATCACATTAGAGTTTTGGCTGGAAGTGACTGAAGATTACTGCTGGGACCTCTACAGGGAATTAAAAACCCAATGAAGCCCTTCAGTGTCATGACTGCTACCAGGTGCTGCACATTGTCCTTCCTCTGTAAAGCGCAGTTTCCAAAGCCAGGTTTATTAAAGAGGTCAAATACGTCTCATTAACAAAGGCAGTGAAGAACTCTGAACCACTACCTGCACATTCACCAGGGAATCCCTTCCTCCCTTGTATGAACATATTGAGTGGCCTCCAGGTGGTTTATGCTCTCTGTTAGAAAAACACCCTTCTGCCCCTCACCTTTCCTGGCCCCAAACATCAGTCTCCAATTTTTTCCAGTCCTCACTGCCCACTCAGACCAGCAGCTTCATGGGAACAAAAATACACGTTAGCATTTGGCATCCCATGCCAATATTTAATCCTGAACAATGATAAATAATCTGAACTGGTAGTGTAAGCATTAGATGAAAACAAATTTCTGTGAGGTTCACAACACTACTTATAACACTTGAACCCCCAGATTTAACTGGAGAAGGAAGAGTTTCCGAGTCAAGGACAGAAGCGAGAGCACCACCTTACCTGAGACAATGGGAAGCATAGAAAGAATAAACTCAGCTTTCAAAATGAGTGTCAGGTGGTAAGAGTGGAGGTGGCCAGAGGGACTGGTCTTATTTTTTCTTCTTTGCAAGTGGGGGTAGGTGGAGGAGGCTTCGGTGATGCTCGCTTGAAATTTGACTCAAGCGCTTGACGCCTTGCTCTGCAAGCAATGGTGCAGCAGGGCTAAAGACCAGCATCCTGGCTGGATGTAAGCCTCATGGGAAGCCATAGGGATCTCCTGAACATGCTTTCTTCATGTGAAAGTCAGTGTCAGAAGCCAAATTTTTATAAACAAACTCCATGAACCTCCACTTACCTCATCTTTGAAATGGCCCACGTTCCCACTTCACTTCTAGATAATTACTGGAGCTCAGCAGAAGTGTTTCAGCCTGCCCTTTCTCTTTGTGTGTGTGGGGAACAAATGGGGATGTGGCAGAAGCCAATTCTGGAGCAAGCGGTCTCCTTGCAGAAAAAGGGAAAGCTATGAGAGGAGAGAGGGAAGGGGGTGAGACAAGCAGACTCTCTTGGAAAACAGCTCTGCTGCCCCATTTCTTACAGCCCCCAGAGATTTCACAATTTCACACCAAATCTATGCTCCATAACCATTGCTGCAGACTGTCTTTGTAAGGTCCTGCCCTTTTGTTATGTACTTGACCTCTTTCAGTTTTTACAGTCCACTGCAAAGATTTGTAAGTGATTTACCACAGAAGGGAAGAAGGCAGGAGATTGTTAACCTTCACCTGGCGCTGCAGTTTTAATGGACTTAAGATGCGATAAGAGGTGAGGCTTGGACACAGACCTGCGATGCCTGACCCCAAGCCAAGGCTGGGTTCCACCACAGCCCCCGAAAGACAAGCCAAAGTGGCAGAGTGAGGATTTGAGCCGAAGGGCAAAACTTTGGCACCATTTAAAGTAATGTCAAAACTTTCACTCTTTCAAAAAAAGAGATGTTTCCTCCTAAGGCCTTTGGAGTTGATAGGTAATGATTGGAAATGCCTTTGTTCTAACAGGACATCTCAAAACCCTGTGACTACGGATAGTTTTTGTGCTCAGGGAAACCTGAAATCAGAGAATCAAAGAATCACAAAGTAGTTTAAGTTGGAAGGGACCTCAGGAGGTCTCTAGTCCTGTCTCCCAAACCTCCACGGTTGGACACTGCACAACCTCTTGGGCAACCTGTGCTCCTGTTCATAGACCCCAGGATGTTGTTGGTCTTCTTTGCTGCCAGGAACACCATAAGCCCATGTTCAGCTCGCTGACCACCAAGCGGCTCAGGTCCTTTTCAGCAGAGCTGCGCCCCAGCCAGTTGGTCCCAAGCTGGGTGGTTGCCAGGGCCTCCTCCTTCCCAGAACCAGAAGAAACATCTAATTGGACAAGTGGTTCTGTTGATTTTTTTATTCTCCTACATGAAAAAATGTTTATGAGTATCAGAAAAAAATAATGAAAGCCTTCTGTTTGAAAATAATTCCAGCAAGTCTTAACTAGCTTTCCCCTTGCGCCGCTTGTCCAGGAACCATTGGGTTAACTTGTAATTTCTAGCATACAGAAATGTATAGATTCAGGGACCTGTTCATTAAGCTTACATCAAGTCTTTACATTTGCAATCATCGATTTTGAGGCTCATATATCATTAGCCTAATTTTCAGATTTCTAGAACACCAGTGTGAATTGTAGATACTGAGCTCATTTGGAAACCAAACTGAGCAACAATTGCTTATATACAGAAAAATTGTGTGGCAATCTGCATTTCCTATGCACTGTTTCTTCTGCTAGTTTGAAAACCACCTTCTGACAAGGTCTTCTGGCAGGAAAGGAAGGGGTTTTTTTCTGACCTCCGTATTAGTGGCAGAGTTATTTGTAGTATAACCAGAAGTGGATGCGGCAGGACCTGTTGTAATCAAAACCAGCCCAGTATTGAACATTTCCATATCCTTGGCCTTCCATGTAGGGTTGCGTTCATACTAAAAGAGAGGAGCTGGGCTTTGCACCATCACAATCAATGGAAGTCAGGGTGAGAAGTGAATGCGACAGTCATTGCTATGAGTAAAAATGACAAGATTTTTGCTTGAGTCTGATCTTCAGGGCTTGTTAATAACGGTGTTGAGGAATCCAAAGCTAATTTTCCTTTCAGTAGTTTTCTCTTCTTTTTCTGCTGCCATGCTCTCCTATCTTTTATCCACTAGAAGGCAGAAGTGAGGTTTTATGAGCACATTTACCAAAAAATTGCACATCAGGAAGATTTATAGCAAAGTGACGGCCGCTGTTTTTCTATGGTTTCATCATCTTCGTTCTCCCAAGCACTTCTCATTTTCAAGGGTCCCAAGGCCTTCACAAACTTGACCTAACACAAGCATTGCACGCAGAAACCATGCTATCTGCAAACGGTAGCTCAGCGGTGGGCTGTGTCCCTTCTCAGCCTCACAGGACATGCATGGAAGAATATATTATCTAGCTGAAACTTCAGGGGGAATTTTAAAAGGCAGATTGTAATTAATTGAGTTGGAATTTGGCCAAGGCAGAGACTTTAATATGTCTTCTTTCCTGGCTCCTTTTTTTTGCAGACTCAGGAGTCATATAACTACCTTGTCTAGAGCTTATGTCTTTCTCAAATCCATGTCAGTCCCATTCCCGTCAGAAAGGTCCGGCCATGGGGCTGGGGATCAGTTTAGCCCTTAGCCATGTACATGCGTGAATATCTTTGGCGTTCTCTCATCCAAGTCCCTTCTTCAGGATCCCTCCTCAGCATCACGTTTTTCCACCGAAGCCGGTCCCAAACTCTGATTTGGCATCCTTGCCTGCTCCTAATTTCTCCATCGTCCTTATGCTGCGTAATGCCCGCTGCCTATGGAGGAACTCCTGCATCAGCAGTGGTCAGATCTCTCTTATTTAATGCAGCCACTTCTGGCCTGTAGACTGTCAGGGCTCTCTTTCAGTACATATATGCTTTCATGTTTTAAGTAAGCTTTTGGCTAAGCACATCTTTTTACTTTTTCCTCCTTTTCCTTAGCACCAATTAAACTCCCTAGGCACATATAAAAAAATGCCTATTCTTTCCAAGACAGAAACACTTTCTCTCATCGATAGAGTTTAAAACCCAAGATGACTGCAGCAATTTTGTCAATTAGCAAAGAGAATCAACTTTACCTCATTTATCTGACAATTATGCAATGTCATTTGCATAATGTGAAATTTAGATCTTCCATTGTCACATTCTTCAACTCATTTGCTATCCTAATGTCCATTTGAAGTACATGATCAAAGCGTTGGCGAATTCATAGCCCTTTGTTTCATACCAGACTTGGTTTGAACCAGTTGCTTAATTTTCTGCCAATTCCTATCGCACTGCAGGAGTTCCCAGCATTTGTACTACCAATGCACTCGTCTGAACGTTGTATCATTTTTGCTGCATTCTGTAATGGCTCCTTCCAAATAAAATGCCTTCATAGCATCAAGGAAAATAACAAGCACTTTTAAACCCCATTCTTCCTTTTTTTGGTCAACTGTAAAAATCTGCATATCTGATTAATGCAACTTCATCCTGATCTGAAGCCACACTGTTTTTCTCTCACTACTCCCTCTAAACCCAGCTTTGATCTGTTGACTATTACTTTCGTCAGAATTTTTCTCAGTACTGACAATAAGCTTTCACCTCCATAATTATTTTGATCAGCAGGATCTGCTTTTGCCAGGATTGGGACAACTATTGCCTTCAGCTAGTCACCTGGTAGTCTCTCTCACTCCCACAACTGTCTGTATTTTTGTACACGCTCCACAGCCTTTCTCATTTTTAACCGATTCGCTGCTCTGCTTGTTCTTATGATCCTGGCTAAGTACTGGTTCAGCACTGCCGTACAAGTTAACAAGTCTGTTCTTGCAAAGCGCCATTAAATCATTTGTGTACGAAGATGTTCACCATGCCAATGCTGTGCTTGCTCCTTCACGCTTAATATACAATTGATATTTCTATCTACTCACGGTAACCAAGTCATTGCCATTTACAGGTGTTTCTTGGGGTTCTTCAGCAAGTACTGATCTTCTTTAACACCTGAGATATAACAAGACCACTGTACAAGAAAGTATGGCTTCATTCTTGAAGTGATGTCTATTACAGTCACTGTTTTTAAAATGGGAGGATCATACTGTGCTAGCCTTTCAGATTTCGCCCCCACGGCCCCCTTCCCTGAAGTCCATGAATAATGACAGTCTGGGTGGAAAGAGTACTTAACAATTTTAGGGGGCAACCATGGAACGAAAAAACCCACCACCAGGACACTTCCCTTTCAGTGTCTGTCTGTTAGTAGTCAAACAGTTAAAAAAATATAGGACTTTTTTTTTTTTGCCTGGTGTGTGTGGGAATGCATTCATTATTTGTACAAGTACTGCCAGATCCAGTCTGAAGTCTTTGTATATACCAGGTTTTAAACATCATGGCAACAAGTTATATACATTAACTGTTCGTTGGGTAAAAAAAAATAAAAATCTTTGGCCATTAAAAAAATGTATTTTCTTTCAGTGTCGTGAAATGTCTCCTTACTTTTGTACTATGGAGCCTGGCAGACTGGAATGTGACTTTGACTTTAGTGTGACTTCTCCTGTTGTTCATTATTATTCACATCTCTGTTATGGGCAAAAAAAATCAGCACTAAGTATTTATGATTTGAGTTTTAAAGTCCTTCTGTGTATTGTTCCTATAAATATGGTTGATTACAGAAAAAGATGCACTCAATTACTTCTGTGACAGTAAAACACGTGGTTTCTTTTCATTGTGTCTCAGCTACATTTTTGACCTTAATCATATATAGCTCACTTCACCTGCTTTCATTTTTATTTTCCCCTCCTCTCTCCGTCTCTTCCCCTGCCCATAATATTTTCACTTTCAGAGCTCCAAGAACCCCTTCCCTCCTGTGCACCCCTAATTTATTGTATCCATCTGTGCCTGCAGTGAAGCTGCTGAGCCCCTGCAGCTCCCACTGCAACAGAGGTGAAGCTGGTGAGCAACTTGCAGAGCAAGTATTTGTGTTTCTCAGAGCTTAGTACATCTTGTACACTTCCCTTTTTTGCTGTCAATGTGAAATATATGTGTGACACATACCGTGACATTTGACGGAAGGGCGTACAGGGGTGTCCTTTCCTGAAAATAAGAGAAAGGGACCCTCAGAGGTGACTTGATTACCGTGGATGTTTCATCATGCAGGGCCATGGGCTGCCAGTTCTGTCTTCAGGATGGGTTTAGAGAAAAAAGAGAGCAGAAAAAAACCCCAAGTTGTGTTTTTAATTCTTTTTACAGGCCATTTCTCGGTTGGTTCCGTTGCTATCGCTTTGAAGACTATTTTACACACCCGTGTGAAAGGAGTGTTTGTGGCTCTGCGGAGGCCGATAAGGATGCGTGAGAGGTGGTGGTCTCACCCCGCCCGCTGACCACACAGCCTTTCCCTTTCCTCCGTCTTCGCTCGCTCTTTTTGAGATGCCAGGACATATGGGAGGAGGGATAGCTGCCTCCTCATTATCATTACGCTGCAGAGAAAGCACTCGGCAACATCTGCCTGAGCTTCGCTAGCTGTGTTTATACCTTGTGTTTCCAGCTCTGTTGTTAAGTAACTTTATCAGCTCCTTCAGCTGCTCTTCAGCGACACACGGGGTGTCCGCTCAGGGGACAATTTTGCAGCATATTTGGGAAGCTCAGACCTACAGCCCTATGCGTGCAGAATTTCGGGAAAGGATGGCCTCAGGTGGGGATGGTAGGTTTGGGCAAGCAGCACTGCATATTTCTAGTGATTACTGTCACTACATTTTCAGGAGACCAGGTTGCCTTCTAGCAGTTTCCTTCATCAGCCAGGGATGTGCCAGAAATATCTTTTAATCCTCCCACCATCCCTCTTCAAAAGCTTTTACCCTCTAAGGAAGGACCTCAAGGGAATACCAAACATAGAGCTGACGTCTTCTCAGCTTCCCACAGCTAGGACCTGGTGGGAACAACAACCAACTGTCTTCTGGGAGCTGACACCCTCACAGGTACCCACGGCCTTCAAGGGGAGCCACTTTGGACGGCCGATAGGCAGGCAGGCCATCCCATATTCCCAGTGAATGGCTCTTAGTCCCTCTGTGCTAATCCATCACCATAAGCCCCTTCTCTTCCCATAGCATTTTTTTTCCCGTTAGCAGGGCGGATCACAGGTTTGTAACCCTTCTTTCTGAGTATTTCTCACTCCAAGTAGTTGTCACTGCACTTCCAGGGGTAGGTGATATTTCAGTTGTATATATTTTACCTTTCTCAGATATTCCACCTTGGTAGTTCTTTTAAATACTAGTTTTGGTTAGAGAAAACTGATGTTCTGCTTATTGGTATCAATTCCACGTATGCTCCTGATCTGGAAGCACTTAGGCACATAATTAACCAAGAGATATTACGCAGCCCTATTGAGTTCTGCCTGAATATTTGCATGTTATGAGAATCTTTGTAGGACTAGGCTTTCATCTGCAAATGTTTTAGGCCAGAGACCGTTTTTAATGGCGTGGCTGGTATAATAGGCGTACGCCTGACAGCTGAAGCCTCTACAGGCTGCTGTGATGATATATAAAGAAACTCAGGGTACAAGGGAGGAGTTGAAACATGGTCCAGATGATGTGAATGTTTCCTCAGGTAGAGAAAGCTTCCCCCTTTTTGCTTAAAACAGACATTATTGTAGTCTCAAAGGGAGTTTCCTAAATTAACATTGGCTGCGTAACTTAAGCATAGACCAATTTCACCTGAGTCTCTTCCTGCGGTCTTACAAGACCATCAGAAGGGATCTATTTTACTAGGTGTGTACACATGTTATCAGCCTGCACTAGAAAACCTTTTATTTTATTCTGAGTTTTATCCCCGAGTAATCTTTCAAGTATTTCTACAGTTGAGCAGATGTTTAATAGCCAGGGACAAGTCTAGCATTGAAGAAAAGATACTTTCAAAGTAATTTTGGGGAACCTGACAAGAATCTGTTACTACTGGCTGCTAACTGTGTTTTCTTCCTCTTTTGATAGATCTGGTCGTGTCAAGAAAAGTCTCTATGGACTTGGTTTAACAAAGGCATGATGGATCTGACCCTTTGTATTCTTTGCCATTAAAGCTAGAAAGATGTTAGCTTTTTACTCTGTTGCTGTCTTGCCAAACACCATTTTACTCCCAGGAAAGACTGGCTTTGTATCATGTTAGGTGCAATAGTTACCCACCTGGGCTTGTATCTTTTATGCAAGCATGCCAACATTTTTTTCCCTTTGTATTGCCAAAGGTTGGATTTATTGTGCCTCTGTTCTTTCTGAGTTAACGTTACTATCTTGAAAGAAGATTTTTCCTGATCAGTTGCCATAATAAACAAAGGTTTCACTTGCAAATCTGCCTTGGGTGATTATAGACATTAAGTATGTTGGGATCCCTATTGCTTATGTTTTATTATGAACAACGATGTATCTATGGGACGAACGGCTAGCAAATTTAGAGGGGAAAAAGAGCTCCTATCCTAATTAGGCTAGTGAAACTAAGTAGAGGGGAATGGTGAGAGATGCAGAAATAAGAATGTTATTTCTGATATTCTAATGAAGAAGGAGAATCTCTTCAAATAGCTCTGCCAAAATTTCACTGTTCATTTAAAATGTGCCTGCTTGTTAGAAACAGCCTCCCAGGCTTGCTGGTACTGCTGTTGCTAATTACTGACTCATCTCACAGAAAGCTGTTCGGAGGAGGTTAAGGATTTTGATTCTTTGGATAACATGTGGCAGCAATAGCAAATGGGAAGCCTTTCTGGATCCTGCTATTGAATCAAGCCCTGGAAATGCCAAATATAATGCTACCAACAAGATGGAGAGCAAGCTTGTTCCTGTCAAATGTACAGGATGGAGGGAGGTGCCAGACAGTCATCCTTTGGACACCTCGGTGGAAAGGAGAAGTCACAACCTGCTGCCTTTTTATTCTAAACCAGGAGGGCGTGTTTTGTGGTGGGGTCTTGTGTCGCTTACCACCACTCCAGTGCAGGTATGAAGTAGCTCAATGGAGCTTTACCGTGTCCAAAGAAGGGCAACGAGGCTGGTGAAGGGTCTGGAGCACAAGTCTTATGAGGAGCAGCTGAGGGAGCTGGGGTTGTTTAGTCTGGAGAAGAGGAGGCTGAGGGGAGACCTTATTGCTCTCTACAACTGCCTGAAAGGAGGCTGTAGTGAGGTGGGGGTCGGTCTCTTCTGCCAGGTAGCAAGGAACAGGACAAGATGAAACGGCCTCAAGCTGCGCCAGGGGAGATTTAGATTAGATATTAGGAAAAATTTCTTCATGGAGAGAGTGGTGAGGCATTGGAACAGGCTGCCCAGGGAAGGGGCGCAATCACAGTCCCTGGAAGTGTTCAAAAAACGTGTGGATGTGGTGCTTAGGGACATGGTTCAGAGGTGGACCTGGCAGTTAGGTTAACGGTTGGACTCCATGATCTCAGAGGTCTCTTCCAACCTTAATGATTCTATGATTTACCATGATTATGCTAACTTTGAGACAGGGACAGTATGTGAGATATCTGAGTCTAGTTAGGTTGACAATCACCCCCCGTTTCACCTTTCTAAAAGCCTGAGCCTCATCCAAGAGATGCTGCCTACAGGGCAGGGAGAGCTGATGTGGGAGAGCTGGTGGATTTATGACTTTAGGTATACCTACTTTTTTGAATGACTTTCAGCTACATGATTGGAATATGGTCCAAGAATGCAAGCTATCTAGGATTCTCTGTGCTGTTTGGTTTGCACACTTTTATATAAATACCAAAATAAATTCTGGAAAGCCCTGCTGATATTCTTGATGCTCTTGTTTCTATGTTGATTTATTGAGTATGCAATGAATTTTCTCTCTGACTAAACCTTGACCCTGTTTTTTCTTTGAGTCGCAGCCATAACCTTTTTTAGTTTTAGAAGTGTCATTCGTATTTATAGGAGCGGGTTCAGAATAATCTAGTCTTGTATCTGTAGAAAATGAAAGATGTGCTGCATGTTTCAGGTTCACACCAAAATATGAAACCCCAGCCTTCTTTTTCACCTCCAAGATTGTAACACAAGACATGGATAATTGTTTATAAAGCATTATAAAAAAGTATTTGTGTGATCACAGCTAAGCCAAAAGTTCAAATTTGCTAATCCTCTAGTGGACATTTCTAACCCAGTGAAATGTTAAGAAAGAATTTATTAAAGATATATTCTTGTTGATATGTCTCTTGTTTTTTAACTCTGGCACGGAAAGTGAGACCAATCTGACTCAAGGATTTAAAATGAAGAGTACTAGTGCAGTACAAAATATTCTAACATTTTGCTACTTAAACCGCTCATTTTTAAAATAGTATTTCATAATTAACGTTCTTCCCACCAAATCACTTACTCTATTCACTCCAATGTCCTTCTTTGTAATTTTAGCTCAGCTGGGTGATAGTGTGACAGATGCTGTACAAACACGGGGCTGAGATGGATCCTACACAAATAGTTTCCAAGGACGAGCCAGGCAAAAGGTGGTAGAAATGAAGCAGTATCATTTGACTACGCAAATGGAAAACTTCCACAGGCAGACGAGGCAGCCTTCCCAAGATCACCCCGGGAACCTCTGGCACAGCCAAGAGCTGAATTAACATCTCCTGAGTCCTTCAAAGATGAGCCTTGAGTCCTTCAAAGATGAGCCTTCCTCACCCCATCAGTTTATTTTCTAATCCAAAGCCAGTGGAAAGAACCCTTTGATTTCAGTGGTGTTTGAACAGAGTCCCAAATGCCCCCAAATCCATTGTTGTTTTCCCAAGCAGCATAAAGATAAGACCTTATCCAATGCAGAGAAGAATTTTAACCTCTACATTTGTCAACTCATGCCCAGAAGTTCAGTTAAAGCACGGTAGATCAGCAGGAGCTCTGCACCCTTGCTGGCCGTCGGCGTACTAAGAAAATGATTTATTTTTGTCACTTCTTGTTATTAGCCATGTCTCACATGGGTTACATTGGTACCATCGTTCTCTCTTTTTTCACTTTGCAGTTTGAATTCAGACATGATTTTTTTGCTCAGCTTACATCTTATTTGTATACAGAGGACTTAAAGGAAAGTCTTTTTTTGACAACTTCCATGACGCTATTCTTGCAAATCCAATATACAGACTTGAGCATCAAATACGCAACTCCACTTTACCACACTTATCTCCTCTGCAATATTATACAGTGGAAAGTTCTGAGGCACTTTGCAGTTGAAACAAGACATCAGAGCTGTCACAGTATCATCAACATCATTCAACTTTATCGTGTATAAAAAAGCCCAAACATATGGTTAGACTCTGTAGTGTAAATCTACTGACTTCAGTGAAATTACATCAGCCATAAATTTAGGCCATTAGTTTCAACTCTTGCGATGAGAAGACCCACTGTACCGATTTTGCATTTTTATCATTCCCATCGAGGCAGTAACCAGAAACCAGCTGCGGCAGAAGCTAAAGTTTGTAGCCCGTATTTCCAAGAAAAGCAAAGACTCGTCTTCTCTTCCTCTGTTCTATTCCTAGTCTAATCCTTGTGCATTTGAAACATCTAATTTCCCATAATTTGGCAAAAAAAATCCTAGAACCAAACCCAAAGGCTGGCTCTGTGTTTTTGTTCTGAAACCCCCCAGTCAAAGCTCTGTCCTGGCAGTCAGTCTGCTGGAAGCCTGTGATGCAGCCTGCACAGAAAGGCTTCAAAGCAGATGTTTAGAAAGTGCATTGAAATGCCCACACCGAGCCTGTGTGGTTATCAGCTAATTTGTTCTCAGGAGTAAAACCCACACTGGTGAAGTCATCCTCCGTAACTGGGCATCCTGAATGATTTTTTTGACAAATAACTCTCTGACTGATATATTCAATTTTTTTTTAAAAAAAAAAAAAAAAAAAAGCTTTCAAGCTTCACTAGGTAGGTTTCTCACATGTCATTTGAGATTCCTTTGCATATTTGAAAACTTCCACATCAAAATTAACTTAGGCAAGAACGCTTTTCGTCCAGTATGTGTTTAATAACGCTTGTTACTCTGATCTAGCTATCCACTACTATTATTTAGCACGTACCCAGCCTTGTTTGCTGTATTCACCTGTTGCATCCTTTCTGATACTGTTATAAAAGCTTTCTTAACCAGTCTGCCTGCTCACTGCGTGGTTAAACCATAATCCTACCGCGGAGTCTCGGTTCCTACATCAGACCTGAGCTGCTACTACAGTTACAAATGTAGCAGCAAGTCTTGATCGCAGCAACAGAGATTTTCATTTCATCCCTAGTATGATTTTACTGCCAGACACATGGAAAAGTCAACCTGCAACCTGCAAAGCCACGGAGATGACTGATGGACAGTGCTAAAAGGGCAACGGTGAGGGGAGAGCAAGTCACAAGTGGCATTTTCTTGTCGCGTTACAAGCTTCTCTCCTATCAAATCAAAGAAGAACAAATGCTCCGTTTGTTGCTGAGATGCTGCCCATCTGCGGCTGTGTCTAATCAGAGTTAATTATGGCGAGCTGAGTCTCTGTAATGCTCCTGGGCCCCCAGCTCTGAAGGATCCACTGCTTTATTCTGTAGCTTCCACTGCCAACTTCTGGAGCTGCCTATTATCAAGCACCAAAAGGTAGAGATTGTACAGGATCCCTGGCAAGCAACACAAAGTATCCCAGCTTAATACTAAAGCAATGACTAATCAGGGTATCCCAGGAGGAAGCTTTGCAATAGCTCTTGCAAGGGTAATGAGGACAATTTTCATAGCTATGACACTTTAAGCCAAGCAAAATGCAAGCAATCTTGTTTATTCTTGTTTATTCTTTCCTGGAGCGGCAGGTAACGCAGATCCAAAAGAAAAGGACTCTTCCTGGGAGAAGGATTGCACCAAGGCGGGCTGCAGGATGAACAGCCACGTTTGTTGTTTTATCATAGCAGGACTAATAGCTAAATTCTATTAATTGCTGAATGCTGTTTTGTTTGGCAAATACAGGAAGCAGTTTACATGGCTACGCCGTGCTCTGGTTCACAGTCCTTCTGAAATAGTATTATTGTAACGGGATAATACTGATTAAGGACAGTTCCCTGAGGAAGGAGGGCCTTTTGATGATTGAGTCATTTCCTTTCCCTGCTCGACTTCAGTGAGATAGCGCTGCTCTCCCCACAGACCCACACCCTTTGTAGCCAGAGACTTCTCCAGCGAGGAGGTCAAAAGCACACGCCTCAGCCTTAGCTGGAAATGCCTGAGCGCGTGAGTCCTAAAGAACACACCGAAGCACCAGAAATGTGCCAGGAGCCCAGGCAGAGGCTATTTTTTTCCCCTAGATATTCTGTTTGCCCGTCCCCTTCCAAAACTACAGGGTAATACTCTCTTTGGCTACACCACTCTGCTGCAATAACCTTTCAACCCTTTAATTTTTGATTTTTGTTCCCATACAGGTTTGGCAAATTAATTTGGTTGGACTCGACGATCTTAAAGGTCTTTTCCAATCTAAATGATTCTATGATTCTATTTGAAAATAGCGATGGGTTTACCAGCTAAGCAAAGGCAGCTCTAACAGCACCTCTGCAAACCACTGAAGTACAGCGAAGAGCTGACCAAGGCCACTAGCTCAGTTAACAGAGATCAGAAATCAGTAATAGCAAGCCTTGTTCACTCCTAAAGTAGAGCAAATTCAGATTAGGGACCTAGAGGAAAACGATTCCATGTTCTCTTACAACTGATGGGCACCAACAAAATCCCAGCTCCCAAACCATGCGAGCAGAGGGGCTCCTGATCATATAGGAACATAGTAGATAAGAGCAACCCTCAGCCTCTCCTATCTCTTCGATTTTTGTCACATGTTGCTATGGGAGATGCTTGAATGAGCTCAAGTTTAACCACGGCTTAGCAAGAAATTGTTCCTGTTATCGCTTCTGAGCTAAAACTGGGTTCTTCTAAATGTTTTCCCTTTTGAGGTACAGTAATTGCTCTCCGATTAGGCAGGAAACTGTACCAGCATTATTGCTCTAAAGGAGCCAGCGTTATCAAAAAACAACACATCAGGGCCTGTCCTCACAGGAAGGGAATCATAAGTAATCAGCAGTGCTATAATGCAATTGGCTGCTGGTCCCTCTGCGCCGAGGGGACAGAGCGCAGAAAAAAGCATTTTAGGACTTTTGTTTGTGGCCAAAGCATTTTAAAAGAGCCCTAGTTCCTCTTTGCCTCCCTGCTTGGCTTCTCCAAACATTGCTGTGTTTCCTCAACAGAGCATTAAAAAACCTCGGCGTGTGCAAGAACGCAGCGCGGGGTCCTTCCAACCAAAGGGTTATTTTGCCGACTGCTGCCATCCCTTCCCTGAATGCTCCACCAGTTTGCACTGGGAGAGCCGGCCTCATCGAGCAATGTTAGTCAAGGGGAAGAACTGCCCTAGCACAGCAAGATGATGAAGATCCTTGGGTGACGCAGTTCTTACGCTTTATTCCCTTTCAGGTTACCTCCCTTGGAAGTTCTTACTAAAAGATAGGTATGCCCCAACGTGTGGGAAGATGGCACAGGAGCAGTGGTGAGTGTAAAGCTGGTTCTTTTATAAAACTAGTTGACATAGTGGCCTCTTAACACTGTCCAAGATAGCTTAATTTCATCTACTTTCCATCGTGAGGTCCATCAATATCATTTGACTGTTAGACTGACCAGGACCTACACATCCATCCACCCATACGTAAACACACCCACCCATGCCTAAGTGCACACTACGAGAACTGTGCACAGTACTTACATTTGGGTTACGCAGTCAGAGCCAGCCTGCTCTCAGCACGTTCTACAAAAGGACACAGAAACCCTTAATTTGGCTGATAATACAGAATCTGACTGGAAAACTCACCTGGTCTTCTAAGCTAAATTCTACTGAAGTGCTGTTTTGCTGTGCTTTTGCTAGCTGTGTGTTTTGGGATTTGTAGGGATGTGCAGAGATGAGATTTACTGTTGATCTGTCCGAGTTCCTCACTGCGCCTTCAGATCAGATCTTTTTTTTTTTTTTTTTGACAATATGTACTAGTCCAGCAGTGAGAATCGGAGACACCAGGAATCCAGGAAAACTGCTGCCTCTGTCGATGTTTGGTTTGATGGCCGTTGCAGGATGCATCCTGACACAGATGAAGAGGGACAGTTGCTCGTCACTCCTTACAGTCTCAGAGTGACACAGAGGTCGGTCACAAAGGGAGGTCTTTGTAACACTACACTGAAGCCTCAGCCTCACGACTGTCTGGAATAGATACAGAATGGCAAAAAAAAAGCCAATCCTCAGGGCTGGTTGTGTGAGGAAATGTCAGGATTTTAACTGAAGCAGACAAAGCAATGAAGAGAATCCCCCACAACAAAATGCAACGCTAGCCCCCTGAAAGTATCTGTTCGAAAAAAGAAGACAACAGGTAACAATTTTAAACCCACTGAGGGCCTCAACATCTGCTGAAAGTGACATTTGAGATTGCCAAAGAAGAGATCATTAGATGCTTTTACAATTTTTCTCTACCACGCTTAGCGTCAGTGAGTAGCTTCAAATTGTTGGTTGTCCTGCTGGAGTAGTTTCCCAGGACTGGAACACTGCTTGAGCCTCTCAGACCTGCAAAACGCTGCTCTCAGGAGTCCCCAAATTCTCAGCACAGCAGCCAGGACTCTACTGCTGTCCATCACAGGTAAGCTGGTCCCCAGACACCAGCTGGTTCTGGAGAGATGGCCAGGGAGCGTGGGATGGGGTCAAGGGCAGGCAGGTCAGGAAGGGTTCCCCGTCTTGCTGAAACACAGGTGGGGACTTACAGGTCCCACCTTGGTCGGGTGGGTTTGGGGACATGGGGTGGTGGTGAAGGAGAAGCTGTGAAATTTGTGAAAACAAATGCAGGAGAGTCTCCTGAAGGAGAATTTTAATAGCTGTTTCTACTCAACTGAGTCTATCCTCAGCACAGGCCTTCTGACAATTCCGGATGGATCAGAAAAGGAAGTAATAAAACAGAAAACAAAAAATTCTGCCAATGAACCATTTTGGAATGTTCCAATATTTTGCTGTTTGGTGAGTTTAACTACGGGTAACAAAAAGGAAAATATGTGAGCCTTGAGCCGTCAGAGAAGAGGCTGGAAAATCAGATAGTGTCAGGCGGAAAGCTCGCAACGTTTTATGCTTATCATCTGTCCACAGAAATAGAAATATTTGTCCTTCTATCTCCACTTTTCCTGTCTGTTTTTTTCCCCATCTATTGTACATGGAAGTGCTCGCTGCTTAACTGAGCCCCCATACTAGCTTGGTGGCAGCATGCAAAGGGCCGTGATCGCATCCCCCAGTCCCGCGTCCCCCGCACAACCCCTTAAGCTCCATCTCAGGAGCCTCGACTGCTAAGAGTTCGCAGATATCAAGTCTCAAGAGCCAAAGTAAGAACATCCTCTTTGCCAGGGACTCACGATTTCCCCATTTGATCTGATCTAGGGGTCACCATCCTTCAGGCCTCAGCGGAAGGCTTTTACCTCAATGGGTATTGGGAGTACCGAATTGCTTTTACATCTCAGTTGCTCTCACTGAGATGACTTTTGTCAGTTTGCTTGTTTGTTTTAGTGGTGATGTTTTTAAATTGAAGCCTGTGTGCCCAGAAGGCACATAAAACAAGAGGCTTTTAAAAGCCAGAGGATAAATAAAACACAACCTTGAATAAACAACAGGCTTTTGTCCTAATTTCCTTCCATTCCTTAATGGATGTTGATAAACTATCTGAATTTCTCCGTGTATTAATGCCACAATGACAATAATACAAAACCCTCAACCTCACAATAGCAATGATTTGACCAAATTGTTAGCTTTTAGACAAGCAATTGTTTCATTCAAAGTGTTTTGTAGACTATTCAAAGTGTTTCGTGGTCTTACCAGGATGCTCCTTTCTCTACCCCATCACAGACTTTCAGTGAGATACATTTATCAAAGAAAACTGCTAGATGCACTCAAGGCTAATACATTTCATAGAAAAAAATCTTTGATCAGGTAAAAACATGCACATCATGTTTTGTTACTGATTTTATACTCACTGCTCTGTCACTAAATAATACTGCTTTTTTTCTGGATCAAAACCTTTCTTGGTATGTAAGACTGCGGCTAACAGAAGTACTAATACTTTATGTTGCTTTTTTTTCCTATGCAGAGCAGCGACAAAGTAAAGACATATTATTTTCAGGACCTAAGAACATGCTTCTGGGTAAAGTAAGAGAACTGAAGGAACACACCAAGGAAACTTCTTCTTTGGGAAGTAGATTCACACCGGGCTAAGCATAGGTCATGCCACTGCTTTTGTCTGCCAGCGCTTCAGGTCTGGTTATTCCAGAAGAGACGACTGGTCCCCATTTTGCCAACTGAGGTGGGAACAGGAGTTCTCAGCACGGGCTGAGATCCTCACCCAGCAGCAGAGATCACGACAACCATGTGAACCAGAGGCTAACTATAACGATGACATTAAGCTCCACGTTTTCCTAGAGCCTCTTGGTGATGGTCCCCACACATCACACGCTTTGGCAAGCATCCCTGTCGCCGTACGACTGCCAGCAACGCCTGCTTCACCCTCGTCGTCCCGCACTGGTGGGTCTGCACAAGTATCACCACAGCTCCTTTTGTGCCTGTTGTCCTCTACAGTCACTTGCACCATGGCGACCTTTCCTTTATTGTTTCTGGTCATTCAGTGCTCACCCTGGCCCATCCTGGAAGACTATGATTAATTCCTCCCTTCGCCCAGGTCTGTGTACTTATATATTTATATTCATTATTAATGGAAGAAGCCTGAGAATGACTACATGAAGGAGAGGGGAATCTCTTGTCTGCATTTCTGTCCCTCTCTTTTTGACTATAACTACATCTGGATGAGGAGAGACACCTCCCCTTGTCCAAGCACAGGTACAGACCTTTGCAGACACCACCACAGTGCTTTCAGCTTCTCCGTACCAGGTGCAGCGCCAGCTCTGCCAGCTGAGCGCGGCTCCAGTACCAATACATCAGCTGCTAGTGCTAAATAAATGCCAAAACCCGTATTTAAGTGCAAGAACTGCTCCGACACTAGCTTCTCCCAGTATTTCACTGGCACTGGCACTAATAAGGTGCCTTTTTAGCACTTCAGTTCAGTGGGGATTGGAGCCCGAGCCCAGGATTTCTGCTTCCAGCAGCCACGATCCGTGAGTCCACTCGCCCCATTTGTGCCTCTGTACCAAGGGCAAGTCAAAACAGACTGAACACCCACCCAACGTTTTGTTTTGAGAACATTCCCAGGGTAAGTCACACCCAATTCATTTCTCTTTCTGAAAGTCTTGAAACAAAACAAGCTATGCTCTATAACATAAACACACGCACGCACACACACACTGAACGCGGCCAGAAATAGGCAGCAAGCAAAACACATTTACAGAAAAATACAACTTTGGGCAAGTCCAGACACAGACAGCATTCATTTTGCATATGTGTGCACTTAATGTTTATTGCTCGGCGATGGGCTACATGGTAGAAAAAGTGTTTCTCCTCTGCATCGACCCATTCACGTTTGTTTATTTATTTCAGGACATGGATAACTTTAACAAAGGGAGGTGATAATTTTCACAACCAGATTTAACTTTGCTTCAGGAACAAGTAAAACATTAAAACAGACCAATTAATAAACATACATTAAAATACTGCACATAAAATGACTGCACATCCAGGAATGGAAGCTGAGAATTCAGAGACAAATGGAAAGCACAATAATTTGTTACGAGAGGAGCAGATGAGCATCATACTAAATAGCAGTAATACTTGCCCACCTATTGTTTCTCCTAAAGGATTACGTTCTCATGTAGCAAGAAAAGAAGCCTGACCTTACATCATCAGAAACTCAATCTCTGAGCATCCACATGAGAATGTAGCAGAGTACGGATTCAAGTTTCGAAAGGAAGACAGGGCCTATTTCTTAAACTATGAGTTTACAGAATAAAAAGGAGAGGATCTCAGCTTCTGCAATGCAAGACAGGCTGAAAAAAAGAGAGTTGTAATCTAAAATTAATATACTTTTTAATCGTGAAGGCAAATTAAAGTTCTCGGATGCTTGGGATCTACCCAGAACCAAAAGAAATGGGAGTTGAGCCTTCCCCTTCCAGTCACAAGCCGTCTCTCTTTCATCCCTACAAACATCTTGGACGTTGCAGCGTGCCCTCCGTTCATCCTTGGGAGCTGACAGCAGACAGCACGGCACAGGACCAGGTCTGCGAGAAGCAAGCCTGGCTCTGTTATGATGAATTCTCTCAGTTATAATGATTTGGAGAAAAATATTGTTCATGGGCTACATAAACAATTTTAATTGGCTCAGGCGCCCAAAATGTGCTTTTTTTGTTTGCCTGCCAAGGTTGCTTTCTCGCTTGCTAATTATGTTTCGCTTTAGCTTTCAGCAAAAACAGGAAATAAAGCATCCATTACTCGAATGACAACTTTTCAACAAGCCAACATTTCAACATCCATTGTGTAATTTCCGACCTAGAGCCAGCTAGGAGCTAAGTGCCCTTACAACCATATATCCCCTCTTACGAGGGCCTTATCACCCCCCCGCGCTCCTAAATAACAGGGCACAATGTTTATGAGTCTGAAACACAGGCCAGAGACGTTTGCCGCTGCTCTCCCCTGCCCCAAGAACCACCCTTCGTAACACAGGATTTCATGAATCCTGCAGAAGACCTTCTCAAGAGGTTTTTGCCTTCTCCCGTGGGCTGGCTGGCAGCCACCTCCTGCGTCGCTGTCTGACCGATGCCCATTTTCATGGCATTTCTTTTCTTCTCTGCCATATGCAGTAACAGGCTGCTTCTTCCAACAAAGATAGCTGGTAGCTCAAGCCAACGCGGTAGGTGTTCAATATTCACCTGCTGCTGGTACAGAAGATAAAAGACGGAGGGAAGCTGGGAACCATCACCCATGTGTAGGGCAGCTTTTGGCTTTATTGAGCCATCAGTCCAACTCACTGGTTCATTTTCTTCACAGTTGTATTCAAACCAGCTCTTTGTGTCCTCGAGGAAAGTTCAATATAAACGTATTTGCAACTTTAAATGATCATCATCCAGGTCAGTGGACGTGGAACTTGGTACAAACAAAGCATCTTCAGAAGTGTGGTTACAGGTGTGGTTTTTCTTATGTAAACTCTCCGACAGAAACATTGTGGGTTTACCTAGGATGTCTGAAAATCAAACTGGCGAGATTCTAGAAACAGATTCAAATATAGCCTTTCCTCCTTTATATGAAAATACGGAGGTCCCAAGCCACAGCACGAGCAGAAGAGAGCTGGCCTGAGGAGTGCATGTATTTTCCTTTTACATCTCTGTTTCTTTAGTGCCGATATTGATTCTAAGCTCCAATGTGGTTTTTTTTTAACAAGTCTTGTGAGTTAGATTTTTTCCCCCCCTGAGATGCCCTGCCTTTTGTGGTTTCAAAACACACTATCAAAACCACCTGGAATAGATGTTGTGTACCATTTCCCAGCTCGTGTGTGGAGAAAAAGCTCTTATTCCTCTTGTTCAGCCAACTGAGCTGTAATTGGCAAAGCAAGCAATAGGTATATACCACACTGCGGGGGTGAATGAGGATGCCCTTTAAATTACCTATAAAACCCTTTGATTCAAACTGCTGATGTTGCCATAGGCAATTTGCTAAGCTTATTGATCATCTTCTGTTTAAATTAAAGTTTGATGTCCTGGAACAGGCTATTCAGCACAGAGAGCTAATGGGATGGGATGAGATACAGGGAGCGAGAGAAACACATGCACACAGGGGAAATGGATTGTGGTCAAAAAGAAAAAAAGAGGGTTATATGCTGAATAGGTTCCACGGGTCAGTTAGCAATAAATATCATGGTGATAAAAGAGTCCGGTGTGGATATTGAAGACAGGGGGTTTTGCTGTGTAATTAAAGGAATATGGACAGCTTGTTAGAAAACTAAAATTTCAGAGAAAGAAGGTGAAAAAGAGTGTTAAGATCGTTATAAATGTGTGCATACAAGCTTGGTGATTTCTGTCAGAAATTCAAGCTCCCCCGAGTTTTTGGTAAGTCGGGTTAGATGCCAGCCATCTCATCTCTAAGGCAGTACAGGCAAGAAGTGATAGGCTTCGGGTAAATGTTGGCCAAGGCAACTTGGAAGAGGTTGTCCCTAATAGCATCCCTCTGGCTGCGTGTCTGCCTCTCTATCAATCATACAATCATTCAGACTCAAGCAAAATGAAGTTTTAGAAGGAAGAAAAAACAGGCTTTCATAAAGAATGAAATGCACCTTGCTGGAGCTGTACCCAGTGGGACTGAGGCTTTTTTCCCCATGAAGATCCAGCTTGATTTCATGGTCTCAGACTAATTTTCAAACTTTCAAGTATTTTCATTGCACAAGACCACACTTGTCCTAACATTAATGAAACATACGTGCTTGCAGAAGGAATATCAGGACAAATTCTGTATTTGAGTTATCAAAGGTGTAACTGAGAGCACAATTAAACCCGCTTTAAACTCGGAAAGTGTGAAATCAGTCTTCACATGGAAGAATTGAATCCTGCAGAGCTGTTAAGCAGGGGACCACTGGCTGAATGGTTTGGGAAGTCTTTCTAAACCAGGATTTCTCTCGAAGCCATAGCAGAAGCATTGCAGTAGGGCTGGGGGTGTACAATGTGTATACGTGGACGAAGAGGTTTTCTTACTTACCCAAGAGGCAGGAGGACAGTAGCTACAACTAAGCTTCTAAGTACAAGCTAGGACTGTATGAAGATAGAGTAAATTTTTCCCACACTGACTGGGAAGGAATTTGATAACCCCTAAAGCTTATTAAAGCTGAAATAGTCTTGATAAATAGTGGTCCTTTGACATGTATATTAGCAAAATCTCCTCAAGATAAACTGATTGCTGCTGTTGATTTTGGTAGGGAATTGTCAGATGCTCTCCCTTTTCTCCAATATTGCTGGAAATATGTGAGCCAATCCTTCCTTTAAAAAGGAAAGGATTGCAAGATCTGGACCTACTTCTGAGGCCTCTAAGAATCCAGAATTTTTGTTTGTGACTGAGCCCATCCACTTGGCATCAATTACAGGACACGTTAGCAGCTCTAACTTGCAGGTTGGAGTGGGGATCTTGTTCCTTCATGCTAAAAGCCACTGAAGGGACCTGTCGAATGGTCTTGCCTCACATGTGCACTGTAAATGAAGATGCTCTTAAGCTGCATCTCTACATTCAGTGCTTATCTATTTCTGTTCTCATCTGGGAGTGGTCATCCCTACTGAAATCATTCCTCTGTGACTTGCTAAATCCTCTACATCCTTCTGTGCTGCCATATTCTCCTGGGATGTACATAGAATCATGGAACGGTTTGGGTTGGAAGGGACCTTTAAAGGCCATCTAGTCCAACCCTCCTGCAACGAGATGGGACATCTTCAACCAGATCAGGTTGCTCAGAGCCCCGTCCAACCTGACCTTGAATGCTTCCAGGGATGGGGCATCTACAATCAATCTCTCCCACTTCACTGAAGTTGAGGTGAAAAGTAGCCTGGGAATCTTAAACCTGATCAGGTCACTGATGCTGGGAAGCAAATGGTCAAGCTCTCACCCAGAGTAGAAACAGAACTGTCTCTTCTACTTTTACATTTTATTTCAGCAAATAAAATCTTTGTGGGAAGACTAATGATAGAAAAATGCAATGGGAGCAAAAGACTTGTAGCCCTAAACATCTATGGTCAGATATTAAGCAAGTTTCCACACCCTACCAATGTGTTTCCCCCTGTTCACCCTCCTTTGGCCACAGCAGGAAGCCTGTACCATTCCTGAATCTGCAGGAAATCAAGGCCAGGTATTGCTTGCAGCATTTAGAGACCTGATTTCCCCACCCTGGAGAGTGGTTGGTGAAGCTGGACTCCTGGGAAGGGTGCATGGAAGACATGGCAGAAGCACTGACAAGGAAACCCAGCTATCTAGATCTTCGGAGGAGCACAGCGTGGACTGTGTGGCATGGAAAGATTGTTTTACAATCTCTGCTGCATTTTGTGTTGCTGTGGGGTCCAAACTTGTCCTCATTTTAGTCATCCTCATATTTGGTGATATAGAGAGATCTCTCCTGCTTCCAGCCAGTCCCGGGAATAGTGCAGAACAGCTCATGTTGTTGCAAAGTGAGGGTTTTAAGTGATGAAGGAATTGCCTTATGTCTGATCGTGATGCTTATGTTACAGCAACGAACAAGAGGCGGTCCCGTCCTGCATTTCCTTTGGCTTGGAAAGCAACAGAAACACAAGGAGGGAAGAAACTCTGGGAGTAGAGTTATGAAGATTGAGACAACAGCGACATGTCCTACTTCCCTTCACCTAAACCGGTGAAGGTAAGAGGCAGGGTTTTGCCGGGAAAGCATAGTGGAAATAAGAAATGCAAGCTATTGGCTACCACGTCACACTGAGTCGCATAGTTCCTAGCCCACCTCTGCTCATATGGCCCCTGGAACAAAGCACTCAGTTGCTCCATACCTCACTCTACTGCTTTGCATCTGTCCTGTATGAATACAGAAAACTGTGAGGTTTAAACCATTAACCCTTCTTCGCTGCAAGAAATCAGAGAAATACCCGGGTGAATATTTCATCCATTTTCTGATATCGGTCCAAGAAGCCCGAATGACCCAACCGCAGCCTAAGCCCTAGCCCGCAGATGTTTTACAGCCATCAAACCTTCACTGCTGATATATATGAGCCCGTGCCCAGCGCGCTGCGGTGCCCGGGAAGAGCTATCGCAGGAAGCCATCTGTGCAAAGGCAGCCTTTGCAGGAAACCCAGCCAGGCCAGCAGCCATTTTTTATTATTATTTCTCTCCCTGACAGTTTGCTCCTTGACACTTTCCCTAAACGACACTGAGGAGGAAGTAAGTTGTCAATTGAAAATCATCACTTATTATTAGCCACGGAATGCAAAGTACTTTAGTTAAGAAACCGATGCGTAACAGATTTGCATTTATTTCCTGTAGGCGCAGTTAACAGGAAATCTATCTGAAATGGAAATAATTAGAAAACTACAGTGGGCGCTTTTAGAATCAGAGAATCATTGAGGTTGGAAAAGACCTTTAAGATCATCGAGTCCAACCGTCCAACTTTTCCTGAGAAGGCTAATTTTTGTCTGGCCAGAAATTCATGCTGAGCGTTTTGGTGAATTCTCGAACACACAGAAGGGTTAGAAAGAGGGCTGAAGAGAATAGGAAAAAAGATCAGTTAGTGGACAAAGTCTGAGAAAAACTTTAAACAAGTCATGGAAAAGCAATAGTGCAGAATGCACCTGTAGGATCTCAGTGGACACTCTCCTAAGAAAGCGAAGCCAATCCCACCTTCCACATTAAAATGATGCCTTTTCCATGGCTAAATAATAATTGAAATGGCCATTAATTCTACAACACCCCCAGGGTGGTCAGAGGAAAATACAAAAAACAACGCTGATCTTGCAAACTATCATGTTGTTCATAACCGCCATCGAAATATTATGGGAGTTATCCTACCTTGGAAATATTTTTCCTCTGCCCAGGCCACTGGCTATGTAAAGATTATATTTCCTATTACGTAAAATAACCAAAATATCTTTAGAATATTCCCTGAGCAATTGCTATTCATAAAAATCTTCCTAGATTGAAACTGTAAACCTATAAAATAAATCTAAAATGTAAAAAACCCTAAATCTATAAAGTAAGGTTTATCAATTACAGGCCACACTACAAACTTCGGCTGGCTCAGGCAGAGGTGGAGGGAGAAATGATGCCCGATCAACACAGCAGTGTTGGCAACAGCTCCTAGCACAGAATAATTCATCCCAGCAAAATTGCATTTTTGCCAACAGAGCGTGTTTCACCCGAGTAAGGCTGGAAGAAACTCCTCCAGAAGGTGCTTAAGGTTTAAGCTATGACTACAAAATTACTGTTTTGCTGGTATGGTGTAATAGCACAGGCGAGCATTCCCCATTTAGGTCCGTCCCAAGTTTCCGACTCAGCAGGTAGTAAAGGAAATAGGAAATCAGACGTCAGGAAGGCAGTGAAGAAATCTCTGAGTGTAAAGGGGCATCTCCCACCGCAGCGGTCCCTCCAGTAAACAGGAACGGTGGGTGCCTTCCTGCCCTGCGCCAGCACCCGCAGCCCTTGCAGGCTGCAGGCGAACCCAGCTGCAGGGCAGGGGGGGAGAAATTGTGCAATAAGCTCAATCGGCGCCGAAATGAGGAAGGAAATAATGTGTTAAATGATTTAATTTTCTAAGTTCACTTTGTTCCTTACAGATAGACCTAGAATTGGAGCTGATTACAGTGCCTTGTTTTGATTAACGGAGAGAGATGTAAGACGGAGACACTTCTATCAGTTTCAAAGAGTTTCCACATCTTGTATTTCATTTTCATAGTGCGGTCAGGAATTCAAAGGACATTTATCTGTCATTCTTTATAGCTAAAAAATGATTCTCAACGATGCTAGTTTAATGCTAGTCAACTCCACTGACCTTACATTTCCTATACTCCAGTGGAATTACTCCAGATTTACACCAGTGGAAGTAGGTACACTTTATCTGACGCTAAGTGAATTTACAAGCTTTAAGTAGTCTGTACGTGCGTGTTCCACTTCTTGGGGAGTTAAATGGAATTTATAGGTAATCAATTATTTCAGTTGTGTTTCAGCTGTACGTAATCCATCAGTCAGGTTTACCATGTAATGCAGCCAGAATTTGGAAGTTAATGGGCCAAGTGCAGCCTCAGATGCACCCCGGGATGCTGTTGAGATCTGGTCCCCCCCGAGACCATCACTCCTTCTGCCAGTGCCTGACAAATCCCAGCACCTCTCCACTGCCGCGGGAGATTAAAGCAACATTTCTTTTGTACTACCCAGTAATCTTTATGCTTGGTGGTAAAGTTAATGTACGGGATTGTCATTCAACTCATTTCACACTGGCTGCCAAAAAGCCTTCAGAGCACAATGAGGTTCTGTTGCTCCCAGCCCAGAGCAGATCTGAGCCAGCGATCAGGTAAAAGCATCGCACACCCACCCGTTCCTCACTTTCAGAGGATATGCAGTGCAGAAAGCAATCGCTGGAGAGCGAACGCAATCACCATCGCTACTAAATGAATCATTAAAAAGAATCTGGGATTCCTGATGCTCAGCCCTGTCGCAACTACTAGAAAGCACCTCCACCCCCCGAAGTCTCTAATTCTCAGGAACTGCAACTCTCTTGAGGCTTGGTGAAAGGGGAGACGGCGGAGAAATGTGTATTAGACAGCTCTGTTCCTTAGAGAGTGTGTTCCTTTTAATAAGGAATGAAGACAGGCTTACAGAGCCTGTTAGTTGTTCCACATACGCATTCATTGGGAAGGGGAATTAGTTTCTGGCTAGCACACAGCCGCTGGGTAATACAAAGGCAAGACTCCTTTAATCTTCTGCAGCAGTATAGCGGTGTCCAGGCTTGTCAGAAGCTGCAGGAGGAGTGATGGCCTTGTCGCTGACAGCCTTCTAATTGGGTAGTAGAAAGCAGCTCTAAAGGAGGTGTTTGTGCCAACAAGTGTGGCTCGACACCAAGAGAGATCTGCCGAGGAGCAGAGAGGGAGCGTACAGCGGTACCGCAGTGCTGGATGCTGTCCGAGCCTAGCAGGGCTTGGGTTTGACAGCCAGCAGAGCTTGATCGTGCTGAGGTTGCCCGTAGCTGGTGGAAAGCTACGGCAGAGAAGACGTTGTCTGATAGGAACCAGAAGCAATAGGAAGCGGCTGGCCTGGCTGCTCTGCCAAAAAGAGGTCTCTCCGTCCTGGCAATGGGACTCGAGCTCACAAACTGCCTAGGAGATGGGGGATGCAAGAGCTGCAAGCACTGGAAAGTGTATGCCCACCATGGGTTTTTCCACTGGTCCTCCAGTTCTCTCGCTCCGTACCAAATAACCACCAGCACTCCCAGTGCTACCTGCTGCGTTGCTGGGATCCAGCCACCCAGATCCACCAGGACCTCCTGTGTCAGCTCCTGCTTCTCCAAAGACACCACAAAGCAGCAGCAGAGCTGACAGAAACTTCACACTGGAAAACACAGGCAACTTTCTAATACTGCTTTCACTTAAATATTAACAGGAGATGCTGAATAATTCCACCTTGAGACCTTGATGGAAGTCGTCAGAGTGACCAGGAGAGTCGAGGCCAGCTGATATGTGTGTGACATGCACTTGGTTGCTGCACTGCCGTGCCACTGTGCTTAGTTAACTCCAGAACTGAGTCAGTGAGGAATTGAAACCACAGTTTAATCTGAAAACACTCAGCCCCTGTGGTTGCGGAATTAAATGCCTGCTCTAAATATAAATAAAGGCTGAAGAACTCACTGCCTAAAATATCTGGAGAAAGAGGTGCAGCAGAGGCAGGATGAGAGAGGCTCCCAGCCTCAGGTGGAGTCTCTGGCTGGAGCAGAAAATGCAGGCAAGCATGCCCGGACTTTGCCAGGCTTTGCTGTTGTTCCTGCACATCAGGAAGAGAAGCCGCAGCTTCGTGGGTATAATTTGAGTAGATGACATCAGAGTCTAAAGGTCCCAAAAGGGGCTAAGAAACCAGAAAGGAGAGCTCCAGGGAAAGGTGCACTCCAGAGCAAAATGTCTGTTGTTCTTCTTCTGGGCGTATTTCCAAAGCGAGAGTGGCCCTGACCGTGCTTCCAGTGGCACCAAGTCCTTGCAGAGCTTCTGTCGGTAACAGCAGGGAAGCAAAAATCAGCAACGGATGGTGGTGACCAGATGGGGTGGGAAAGGACCAAAAACCCTGCCAGCAAGCCTCTCAGCATCCCAGCTCTCCTCCTTTGGCATGCACCTGACTTCTCCGCGTCCTGCCAGAGCGAGGAGATGGCACTGCTGATAGCTGTGGAGGTGCCCAGAGCTGAGCCAGGTGCTTCAGAGCCGTAGCCGGTGCAGAGCGCAAGGGCAGGACAACGGGCAGCTGCCAGCAGCGATTCCCCCATGGGTCGCACGCTGCAACCCGGCGAAGGCACAAGGATCACACCAGGATAATGTCAACCCTCGTGGACAAGGTCCCAAAGGGCTGGAAGGGGTATATATTTTCAAAATGGGTCAGGACTGATGAATACTCTGACAAATAGAAGAGTTTGATAGGGCCACCTTAAACAGGAGATGTAGTACCAGCGTGGAAAGGTACCAGTCGTGCTGCAACCAGTGCTGTTTTTGGATTTAAATGATGCTTACCTGCAGGCTTGTGTGCGTGGAGAGGAAGCCAGACAATTCATACCCGTAGCGTTTGGAGGCAGCTAATAATTTGGTCAATGGTGGAGTGCAGCACGTTTTACTAACATCTGTGGTAACTGGAAATTTACCCATCCAATTTTCTCCTCTGCCCCAGCCACAAAGGGAGATCACTCCAATTATTTTCCAGACAGAATTAAGGCTGATGTTTACCATTATCTCCCTGGTAACCCTCTTCTCATGACTACATTATGCAACGTAATTGTAAAGCCGCCTCAGCTCACGGGGGTTGTCATTAAATGCACTCTGCTTCTTTTTTTTCCCAAGGTCAAGGTTAATAATTAGGTGGCGGGTATGCCTATGACAGAGCCTTGTTATGTAGAAAAAAAAAAAGAAGCAATTTAAAGGATGCATCAGACATTCCCAAGTGATGAAATTTCTGCGGAGCGTTAGAAGAGCTGCTGAAGGTGGGCCAGTGAAGTAAGGTGAATTAGTGAATATGAAGTGGTCCAGCACGCCGGTCTATGGATGAAGCTTGGACAGACTCGCAGTATGAAGCCCGTTAGATGAATTTCTATAGGGAACGTGGGAAAGAGAGTGATGAGATTTGAAGTTGAGCTCCAGCTTCTGAAATGAAGAGGTGAACCCAGCTCCTCTATGCTGCAGTTTTTATTTGAGCTGGTGTAACAGTACTGAATTGAGCTGTTTGTTCTTCTTCTGGGCATTTTTTTCCAAAGGTCCATGGTACTTGCACACGACGTGTAAGCACATTATACAATTCCCAGGCCATGTATTTTGGGGCGTATGCGTGCGCATTGGGATGGGACAGCCACTCAGCAGGAGGTCTCCCTCTTTCCATGGCCAGTCAACGGGCCATCCAGCAATGCCAGCCAAAGGCGGTGATTTGCCTGGTCGAAGTTCAGAGGCTGCAAAAGGAGCAGGAACGGAGAAACTGAGGCACAAAGTGAGTTGTCTGCTCGGTGGCAGAGCGGGAAGCAAAACTCCTGTCTCCTATCTGCCGCCTGCTGCCCATTAGACCACTCCGCCTCCTTGGTGGCACCAGGACGGTCACGTGAACGAGGTGACGCCAGACCTACTCATTAGAACGATCTCTTATTACATTTAATTTGGGAAGATGGCTTTATCACATGTGAAAGCCCCAGAAGGAATTAAAAAGCAGAAATAACAACATTACATAGGGGAAGAAGAGGACTGATGTATTCCTGGAATGATGTTAGGCTTTCTGGTGTATTGCCAGCTAGCACCAAGGTTACTGCATCTACCTGGTGGCTCTCCCAGACGGTAACATGAAATAGCGTGTCGGCTAGAGCCGGCAGTAATCTCAAAAAGCTACTTTTGCTTGGGAAACAGTTTGGAAAGCAGCAAAAGATGAAACCACATGGCGTGCAAGTCTGTACGTGTCTCTGTGTGTTTACAAGTACATGCACACACAGAGACATGTATAATTATATACACATTACATAGACACGCACACACAAATGTGTAGACATATAAATACATAAACATATAAATATATATGTGTGTGTATGTATATATAAACAGGGGAGCCTGAGCTACAGTTTCTGGTTGGTCTATGACTCTCTCTGAAATTTTCCCCAAGGGAATTGCTTTCCCAGCCACCAGTTATTTTCTAAACTAAAAGTATTTGCGGGTCCAACTCAAAGCCCATTTTGGTTCAGATGTGTCTCTCCTCTGACATGTACAGGTTGGGATGAGATATTTAATACCAAAGTAAAAACTATCCCCAGCGCCCTACTGGGATGATTCCCATACATAAGCATAGGAGAGAGCACGAACCGTGGAAAAAGGCAAAATTACTTGAAAGGTCTATACTGTAGAGCAGTAGCCTTATGAAAACCATGACAGGGTAATTGGATCTGGCTTGTGTGCAAGGCAGCAAGGGCTTGATGGGAGCAAGAGAAATCAATAAAAGAGAGAGGAAATGGGGAGGGGGAACCTTGCACGTTTTTGCAGTGAAATATCCCTTCATCTGCCTGCCCGTAGCTTACGTTTCATCAGCTGTGGGGTGACCTGCAGTCGCAGATATCTCTCAGCTATAAACACTGACTTGATGGGTTGTTTGGGTTTTTTTTCATCTTTGTT
Source organism: Platalea leucorodia (assembly GCF_965183815.1). Taxonomy (NCBI): domain Eukaryota; kingdom Metazoa; phylum Chordata; class Aves; order Pelecaniformes; family Threskiornithidae; genus Platalea; species Platalea leucorodia. Next base: position 70,898,545 of record NC_138829.1, on the reverse strand, counting down.
GCTTGCTGAAGAAAATAAGGCAAAACAACCCAAAACTTCGTAACTGCTCAAACTTCTTTATGCACCAGGCTTCTCATCTAACGTCTGGACCTCACAATCCCAGGGCAAACCTCACCCTGAGTGTGGTTTTTATTGTTCTGGTTTGTTTTCTTCCAGTTCAAAGGAAAGGTTAACCCCCCCAAAAGAGAAGTGCGTCCTTGCTTAGGAGTCTTTAAGTCCTCTGAATCACACCTTACCAAAAGCCTCCAAAGTACGTTCAAGTCAGTGCATGTGGTCATCACTCAAGGAAAACTCTTTCTTTATCCTTGCTATCACCACTCCTGTCCACAGGAAAGTTAGAAAATATGCTAGCTAGGAGAATGATGGGGAGTCTTTGATATGGAAAAAAAAAACCCCAAAGCCAGCACTTGTGGAGACTGCACAGACCAGAACAGAAATTACTGGCTAAAAAAGACATTTCCAGATCCATGAAAACGCAATAAACACATTTTTTTTTCTTTGAATTATGTGGTGCCTTTCATGCCATTAGTATTACGTAGTGGTGATATGAGTAACTATGGATATGGCATTGATTCTCTGGTGGCATAGTCAAACGTCCTTAGCAGCGGCTGGTTTATAGTCCTCCTCAAGTATTCGGTGCTCTTTAACGGAGACCAGATCCCAACCTGTTCTGCAGTGTCAAAGCTGTGTTCAAAAAACCCAACCCAACCCGAACTTTCCATTTCTTTAGAGCGTCATCCAAAGGGCTGGCGTGTCAAAGCTTCAGCCCAGCGTACGGTGGGAAGGAGGAGGATTCTTCCATTTTCAAAGAGGTGAACTGAGGAATGGAGTGGAGCAATGATTATTCTAACATAAAATGGTGGGTTAGTGGCAGAACGTAGCCCAAATTACAGAAATTCTTATTCCTCTTTGCCATCTTTCATGTTAACCATTCACCTTTACTCATGGTCTTGACTTTTCTATCCCACAGAAAGCGTTAACAGAAAATCTAGGCCACCGTCGTGGAGATTTAATTCTTGTATCTGTGCAGAGACTTCAAGCTTCATAAACTGCATTTTAGGCAACCAGCATTACTGGCTATTAAGGGCAGCAAAGTTAATTTTACTGAACACAGACTTCTCTAAATGAGGGTGACCTGAAATAGTTCAATAGTACCCATAAGCTCTAGGGGGAATAAAGCTAGGATATACTAAAGAAATAAAGGTAGGAGCAACCTGAGACTGAGCGGTGGTGATGATGATGGTCCTGTGGCCTTCCAAAACCAAGCCGAAAATACTCACTAAGTCCAAAGGAGCATGTTTCTTCGGAAACAGGCACGTTGAGCTATTTCTTTAGATGACACCACTCACAGAAACGATGCAGTTTTACATCAAATGATCTTATTGAGAAATATCTAGAAAAGCCCAGCCGACTTGTTCATGGCACGTTACTCCAAGCACTGAATGCTAAATGCAGCTACTAACAGCAGATTTGATCTCAGCCATGCTCCAAGAATTAGTCCCTAGCGTGATCTTTATTAATAAAAGCTAATTGAAACCAAAATTCATCCCTGAGGATTTTCAATCAATGAACACAAAAAAAGCCACACTAAAAAGCCCTGGAAAATACAGCTTCACAGAGCGAGGGACAATGGAAAGAAAAGCCCTCACTAAAAATAGCGCGAGTCGTTTTGTCCCGGTGCAGGAAACGTCGGCACCACCAATTCTAGCGCTGAATAATGCTTTGTCTTTGGGAACGTTATTCAGTGGGAGGCAAAAGTAAATCAACAGCCAGTTCTGCTGAGGGAAGTAAACATTTGCAGATGGGAAAATTGAGGCAAAGAGGTATTAAGGGGCTTGCTCAAGGTGAAAAAAAGAAGTCGCTCTTGATTACTGGTCATCTCTTCTGGTGGGACACAAGAGTCCTCAGCTGGGAATGCCAAATTTCACTGTCCAGAGCAAGAGTTTATTATGTGTAAACCCAATAAATGAAAATTGAATTGTCCCAAAAAAGTATATGTCTTTCTTCCTCAAAGGTATTGGAAGGTGCAACTCGGTTAGCATGCTGAGGACCTTCTTACAGGGCTTTTCGCTGCAAAATGTGGGAATGGCACTAAACGCCAGCACAGAAATGTGAAGCAAAGGTGCTTCCAGAAATGCCACTGGGGCAAACCACCCCCCAGCAGTCGGGCAGCCAGCCAGCAGGCCAGGACACTGCTTCTTGGCAGCTCCTGTTTGCCTCCTGCCACGCTGCCTCCTGCAAAGCCACCTTTTGCTTCAGTCTGAAACCCAGCCTGATGCACGGGGTGGCCTGGTGCCTGCCGTGCGCTTCGGTCAAGATACCCTGGCGACTTTAATCCTCGCATCACATTTTCTGATTACTCTTTGCCTAAGCAGATCGAGTTCGAGCGCTGTCCCATTAAGCATGGTGGAGCAACACATTTATTGTGTTACGTACCAGCAAATTGACTGCTTTTTTTCACTTTTCTCAGCTCACGATTTTGTCTAGCGTCTCTCCTTCATAGGAAAGAGAGAAAACAAGAAATAATCTTGCCATTTTGATTACAATTCCTATTTTAGATGAGGAGGCAGGTGGCATCTGCAGGACCATGGAGTGATCCCAGCACTATCACAGGGACTGTGCTTAAGGATCTGACTTTTTCTAGGAAGTTTGTTCTGGATCTGACTGAAAAGAATGACAATAAACCACATACAAATTATCCTCTTCAGCTTCTTTATTGCATGCTGTTCCACTGTTTTTATGCAGCAAAGCTTTCTGCAGGTTAAGGGATTGATCTTGCAAAGCAGAGAGTGTTCTTGGTCTGTCCGGCAATGCCTGTACTCAGCTATGCATCGGAGAAATATCTCATTCGCTTCAGGCAGGTTATCTGCTAAACCTAAGGTAATCTGACCAAAGCACAGAATACGGGTGTTGCAAAAGCTTAAAAATTGTGTTTTCCAGTAATCCTGGCCACTGTGCATTATAGGTCCTCATTTTTACGTTGTTTTTCTAAGGACTTAAGTAATTCCTTATGTGCCGATGTCGCTGTTTTTGTCCCTCACCGAAACTTTTGAACCAGCTGATCTCTTTTAGACAGACAAAGGGACAGAGGTCTTAAAGCTATTAATTTCCTGTGACTTTTGGAAAAGTAAACAGAAGGGAGGCAGCATGCCAGTATGTCTGTAGTGTACGCGCAACTGCGTCATCCAGATAATTCACCCGGCATTATGGAATTGTTCACATTATTCCATCAGGAGCTATTCAGAACATGAATACCCCAATTACCAGGGAAATTTTGACTCCCAGTTTATACTTTATTAAACCTCGAGACACAAAGCGAGGAAAAACCAAGCTCATAGAAATGTCCTTTTTTTTTTTCAACATGTTTGAAGTCCTTATGCATGTTTTTGATCCACCTTTAAATTCAATTTCTGATTTTTTTAAGCCAACATAATAAAGTTCCTAGCAGATATTTTTTGGGGAGGGGGCAGGTCTTGCCATAATTTAATTATTCAGTCTTCCGGCAAGGTTTACATTTTGCTTTTCTGATCACAGTGTAAATACACCAGAAATTAAATAGTCATCATATAATTCAGTCCTGTCTGTGCAAACCTAACAAAAGAACCTTGTCCTTTAACAGAAATAAGAGTAACTGTCATACTGTAATAGCTTAAAATACATCGGAGATAATGTTTTCAAAGAATAAGAAAGATGTGTTCTAATGACTGGTGATGGCTCTAAAGTATTGCGAGAGCTTGGTTCAAAGCCCCTTGAAATGAATAACAGTCCTTCTGCTGACATTACTAATCTTTGAATCGGGCTCATTAATGTATTGCAGATACTATATCCCTAGCTGCCAAAAAGCTGAAAAAATTAGAATGTAGTCATAAAAATGGACATCAAATACCCATCTCTTCTGGGATTTAATACAGCAGTGAAGTATTTCTACTACTATTCACTAGTGCTTTATTACAGACATTTTCTGACTGTTTTTAAAGGAATTAGCAGGGCAAGCAGTTCATCTCATCCAGAGCTCTGCCTCCAGCAACAGCCAGTATCTGATGCCACAGAGACTGGGAATTGCTGCAATAGTTTGCACTCTGGCACTGTAAATCAGCCCTTTCTGGGATGTGCTGTGCTGATGGAGGGAGGAAGGCTGGGAGGGGGGAATAGAGAGATTCAGGCAAGACTTCCCCATCTTTAGCTTCTCTGTGATTAATTACAGATCGATACTTCGTACTCTCCGGCTTTTATAGCTCATTAACATCAAATGGTGTCGAGATATAAATTTGTTATATTGCTTGCCAAGAACTAGGGGATGTCGAGAAGCAGACACCCGTAAATGTTCACTAGGGGACATAAATGAGACACAATTTAGTTGACCAATTTGAATCCTAGGTAGAAAAAGACTACTTAGGTTCTTTACCTGTGGATCTCAAAGTACCATACAAAAATATGTGTGCGTGTGGGCATGTGCGTATGTATCTGTAAGAGAAGGAGAGGGAGAGGAGACGGCGACTGTCGCTTTGGTCCCGTGTGGAGCCGAGAAGAAGCCAGGAATACGGAACCAGGCACTTATTTTTTCCCAGCCCTTGGGATCATTTGCAGCTTGCCTACCTACCTGAGCAGCCCCTGGCCACGGAGAAAGTGTTACTAAACGCCCTTGTAACGTGAAAATGCCGCGTCAGCTCCCAGCCCTGGCTCTGGGGAGCCCCAGCGCTGTCCCTTTAAGAAACCCAGCGAGTCGTGATGCTGCTGGTTGTATTGCTAAATCCCCAGGAGCCCAGTTAAGAAATGGGCAGCTGTCTCTTTAAGTGTGATTTCCTTCTATTGTATTTGAATCGTGATCAGGAAAAAGGAAATGAAACCAGAGACCCGGGGCTGAGCCAGGGACTCATAATAATGCTCGCGATGCCCATCTCCCCCTTCGCAGCGCAGCCGCCCGGCTCCGGAGCATGCTGAGAGCTGCCCCGGCAGAGAGCCTGAGCGCAGCCCGGGGAGCTCCGGGCTGAGGCAGCGGTGGCGGCCGAGGCAGCCGCTTCCCGCCCGCCGCCCCGGCCCCGGCCCCGGCCGCGGCCGCTGCCCCGCCGCCCGGCGCGCAGGGGGAGCGGCGCGGGGATGGGAGGTGAGCGCCCGCCGGGCCGGAGCCGCGCAGCGGCGGCGGCAGCCTCAGCCCATATTTCTGTCTCTCTCTCTCTCTTCTCTTTGGTGTTGCAGGAGGAAATCCTGTGAATGTCATTGGGGGGCGGAGGGGGAACTCAGCTGGTGAAAAGGCTTCGAGAGCAGACAGCCTGTGCGGGGGCAGCGGGGGCAGATCCCACCACAGGCACGCTACAAAGGAACAATCCCTGCCAATGTCATCGGCCATCGAGAGGAAGAGCCTCGATCCTTCCGAGTAAGTGGGCTCTTTTTCTTCCCGGCTCCCCCCAGCCCCGACCACCCCTCTCTCCCCGTGAGCCCTTCGATGGCCACTCATCCTCCCCACCGGCATTGTGTGCCCGCAGCCCCCTGCCCGGCGGCGGGGAGGGGGCTCGCCGGCAGCCCCCGCCGCTCCCTTCCCGGCCCCAGCCCGGCCGCGCCCGGCGGAGCCGCCCCGGGGGCGGCGGGCACCGAGCGCCGGCGGCCGGGCTGCCCCAGCCCCGGCGCCTCCCCTGCGGCGGGCGGCGGCCCCGGCCCGGCGGGGGCTCCGGTGGGCTCTGGGCTGAGGAGAGCTCCCCACCTTGGGGGGCAGACCGGGCGGGAGCGGGCTCCGGGGGGCAGAGAGGCGGCAAAGACCCCCGGGCAGGGCATTTCCCACCCGTTCGCCCCCCCCAGGGGTGCTGGGAAGGGCTGAGGCAGAGCACCCCGCTTGCCAAATCGGAAGGTGGTTTTCGTTTGGAGGGACCCTCTCTGCCCACCTTTGATCTGCCCAACTCGCTGTAGCCGATTATAGAGAAAGGTCAGAGCTGTTATCTGTGGGTGCCCAACTTCCACATTTTCATAATGCAACTTTCAAGAGCTTGTATAAACTGCTTCGGTGGGGGCAGGGTGTTCTGCGAAGGGCATATAGAGAGACTTGATTGAGGGGATACAGAAGATGAGAATTGCCCTCCCTGGGTTTCCCACTCGGCGAGGGGACCGGCGCTCGTGTCCTGATCCAGGCTTTGGGGCTGTGCTCCGCAGCGATCCCGTCCCTCCTGCACGCACAGGCATCCCGCTGGCCGGAGGGGTGGCAACTCAGCATGCACCCAGTCATTTCAGCCCTCTGCATGCTAATAACTGCAGTTATGCTTGTCTGGAATCATGATAAGAGAGAAGAAAAAAAAAAAAATATAAAATCGCCATTTTCAGATAACGCTTAAAACATTGCTCTTCGTAAACTTGAGTCATTTGTGGCTTGTTTCCTGAGAGATACTAAAAATGCCATCGCTCGAAGCCCGGAGTGAACGCGTGGGAACCGTTTCTTTTGGGGAGTAAATCAATTCATTCCGTGTCACATCTGATGTTTTGTATGTTACGTTTTCTCTTATTTTAAACTGTTTTTTAAGAAATGATAATCCAAGCTGCTAGGTAGATGATGTTCGGGTTTCAACTGCAAAGTTTTAGTAATCTTTATTTATTTACCTACCTTGTGTTCTAGTGACTTAAATGCTGGCTTAGAAATCTACGGACATCAAAAAGCTAATGCATAAACCAGCAGTTGTGTTCTGCGTAAACATCCGCCAGGCCGTTCCGGAGTTTAGGGCTTTCCGAGAGACCTGGCTTGCGATTCCTGAGCCCCCATCGGATGAAATATTTTGGGGTACATCCGAAGTTTCAAGTAATGGATAATAGAGGATAATAATGTGCGTTTCCTTCTGTTGGAAGGCTCTCAGAACTTGTCAGAGTGGAGCCCACGCGTTAGGAAAGGGAGTATGGGGCTCAAAAGAATAAACTTGGAAAAACCAGGGCCTAATCACATACAGAATTCCCCATTATTTTCATGAAAACCCCCAGGACGGAGAGCTGGTAGGAGAGGGATGTTATGACACAACTTGCAGTTTAAACTTAGAAGAAAACCAGAACAGAATATAATCAGATAATACCTTAGGGCTCAGCTTGCCTAAATAAAAACTGCAGGATCAGTTTCTCGGCACGGAAGTTCCTGACCAGTGGTTGTTTCTCCCTGCTGAAGAAGGTAATTTTTGCCCAGAAAACTGCTGACCCAGTAAATAAGCAGTAGTAATATATTTTTTTCCTGTTGCTTGCTGGAAACTGGGAGCAGCCTGATCCTTCTCCGTCAGTGCGGGTCTCCCCAGCCCAAGGGGGGACAGACCAGCGACAGAACCAAAGCGTTGAGGGACTCCGCTAGAGCGAGAACCCAATAACGTACGACAAAATTCGGGGCTCCGCTCTACCAGCTATTGAGCGCCTCGGTCATCATCCAGCAAAGCATCAATGTGCAAACATAGGCCCTCCTTGCCGCTAGGCACAGGTTTAAAATTAAGCAAGTGCTCAAAGGATTGATCCAATAGATTTGTTATTAACTTGCCTGGGGTTTGGATGAGGCCCTCAGTGGCAGCACCAGGGCACTGCAAACCTTGCAGAACTGAGCTCAGGCACCTTGCTGTTCAGTTTTTTGCTGTCCTTTTTTTTTTTTTTTTTTTTTTTGGCAGAACTTGTAAAATTACACAAAAAGGCAGAGATCAGAATTCCTTAAGAAAGTAGCTTTGAAGAAAATTCTTCTTTGTCCCCAGGTATTACCAGAACCATCCTGGATTTCAGAGCTTTTTTAAAAAGGGAAAAAAATATTGTGCCTGAATAGTCAGTGCTAATATCACAATAAAGATTACTGCCTCTTTTCACATGGGGGTGTGTAAATCCCAAATAATTGTTTGAGCTATGTTGGCATAGACCCATCCCAGGGGATTTATGTCCTTCGCTGAAGGAAAAAAAAAAAGTCCTGCAGTAATATCAGGTAAAATTCCGGCTCTATTAAAAACAGCAGCAAAACTTCAGCCAGTTGGGCAACAGCCTCCTCTGTTGTATTTATTCATTTCATGCTGTTCAGAGAAATGACATCCCCAGACGTAGTCTTCAAATTTCCATTTCCCAACGGAAAGTTGGATGTAAAATCCCTCAAGTGCCTTTTCTAGTCCCTTAGCCCTCGGTGAGACAGAAACTCCCTTTGCCCCCAGCGGCACTAACCGTCAAAGCTTGCAAGCTCAGGTTTGCAATATGGGCTCATGTATTTTGGGGTTCATGCCCAGATGCTTTAGGGCACTGCTGGGGTTCTTCAGTAAGTTACAGGGAGATCCAGAGCTTAGCCCTGTTGATTAGGTCGCTTACAGTTGTTTATAGGTAAATCTTAAAAATTTTATTGGAAAAAAAAAAAAAAAGGCATTTTTTAATGGAAACGAAAGCATTGCTATGTGTTGTGGACAAAGCAGAATTGTTTGAAAATGTGAAGAGTAGTAAGAACTCCTAGGACTTGGGGGTTGTTGGCATTCATCAGTCTGCACAGCCATAACCGGCATTTCTATGAAATGGTGAATCCAGGCAGCTTTTGGTTGTACTTTTGAAAAAGTGCAATCTTTAATTCTGGCAGAATCACGTTACGGGAAGGGTATTTCTTTTATAAGAACTGCATGGATTGAGACACATGACTGAGCAATTCATGTCCTGTCCAGTAGAAGAAAAATGATGGATCTACACAGACACCGATGCGCTAGTCAAGTAGTAGATGCCTTTACAGTAATGAACACACGTGGGTGATACAGAGATTGCCGTGTTTATGCATTATTCTTTGAAGAAAAATAAAAAAACAGTTCGCAAATTTTTGCACACTCTTATTAACTCTTTAAATTTTAAGCTGTTCTTTTTTTCTAAAGCAAAAGAAGAGTGAAGTCCTGCTCCCTCTGATGTCAAAAGTGGAGAAATCATTTACTCTGCTGGGAGAAAAAATGAGGATGTAACCCTCGTTCTAACTTGACCAATCTTGTGTTTCGTTTTTCCTTCTCCTTCTTCTCATGCGGATGCTTTCAGAGTACATTTTCCTTCTCCAATGATTCTTTCATGCCCTCAGGGAGCCAGTGGATGAAGTCCTCCAAATTCCCCCTTCGCTGCTGACATGCGGCGGTTGCCAGCAGAACATCGGGGACCGCTATTTTCTGAAAGCCATCGATCAGTACTGGCACGAGGACTGCCTCAGCTGCGACCTGTGCGGCTGCAGGCTCGGCGAAGTGGGGAGACGGCTGTATTACAAACTGGGCAGAAAGCTCTGCAGAAGGGACTATCTCAGGTACAAACCCACTCCTTCTACCCTCGCTCCCCTTCTATCCTTGCAGCTTTGCTTTGTCATTTAATTAGTGCAGCTAGTGAGCAAAGATCCATAAAGAATTTGGTTTTGATTACTCTTAAACGTAAAGCCGGGCAGCAGTCACAGTTGTAACGCAGCACCGTTTGCAAGCTCAGGTTTACAGTATGGGCTGATATCTTTTGGGGTTCATGCCCAGATGCTTTAGGGCACTGCTGGGGTTCTTCGGTAAGTTACAGGTAAATCCAGAGCTTAGCCCTGTTGATTAGGTCACTTACAGTTGTTTATAGGTTAAATCTTAAAAAACTTGTTGGGGAAAAAACCAGCATTTTTTAATGAAAATGAAAGCATTGCTACATGCTGTGGAGTAAAGAGAATTGTTTGAAAATGTGAAGAATACAGTAAGAACTCCTGGGACCTTGGGGTTGGTGGCATTCGTCCGTCTGCGCAGACGTAACCTGACAGCTCCAGGAGAACCGCGCAGTGTCAGCGTGGGATTCTGGCAAGCAGAAATTGGGAAAAGGGGATGAATTTCAGCAAGCTCCTCCTGAGCTGACAATGAACCGGTTCCCCCGAATGCTTTTAAGAAGTTCTGTCCTTCTCCAAGCATGACTTTGGAGCTGAAAGGTATATAAACCAGGTGCCAAGATCGGCCACTGATGAAAGATCATTTAGTTCTCTCATTTAAGAACCCGGTATCCAAGGTAACTGAATTAAATTCATTTTCCTGATGCAGTAATATCAGCTATATAAGAGACGCGGGATTCCACCGGCCGGCAGGGCTGCTGTAGCTGCTTGGCATCTGAAGCCACTGCCTTTTACACAGCGACTGATCCCTGTCTTGTTCTGCATGGCCGCTGAAGTTAGCTGCGACACGTCAGGCAGGAGGACGCAACGTGCTGTATGATTATTGCAAAGCTACAGCCAGTACAGGAAAGTTTGATTGCACTGATTTTTGGGTCCAGTGGATTTTTAGCCTTCTTAAGCCTGGTCCTAAATAGACGAGAATTTACCCATTTTGCTGAATCAGATCCTACAAACACACTTGCTACAGGTATTTTCATTAACATCTCTCTGCCTCTCTGTTTTGCCAAAATTTGTAAGCAGAAGGATTAAACTGAGATTAATATTAATATATCAATATTATATATTAAAATTAATATTAATATATATTAATATATTATATATTAATATATTTCACAAAAATTGATAATAAAGGATCTTTATATTCTTGATTACAATTAAAGTGTATTGATCTTTGCTGTGCTGGCTGTGTACCGTTAATGGATCCCTAATGTTACAGGAGGTTTGTGGAACAGAATAGTGGTATTTGATATTTTTTCAGCTACCTTATTGAAGGCTGATTTACCTGCCAATAAAAACTAAACCAAAATCTCAGTGGAGTTCCTAATTATGGTGTCCCTGAGCTTCACCGATGGGAATTTTGCTAAGCAGAAACTCAGAACTGAGTTCTGCTAATGGGGCCGCTTGCAAATACTCCACATACACAACGGTCCAGCAGCGATCCAGTGCTAGTCACACTTTCCAAATACTTTTCATCTTAAAATGGAAGCAACAGAAAGCATGACAATACAATTAATGTATTTTCTTGCAGTGAAATTCAACGTTTTTATTTATTTAATAATGCAACATATAATATCTTCCCTCATCAATGAAAAATTTGGCAACCTTTGTGTAACCTTAGTATTACTTTCCTTGGGCAGAAGTAAACACTGACATCTCCTGGTAGACGAAAGAAATGATGTCTTTTCCCCTTAAAGATCTCTCTCAATTGAGTGGGCATTCTTTTTCCAGTTCAGAAGATGATGTGAAGCAGGCCCAGCATATGTGAGAGAAGTGTAGGAGGTGGAAAAACTCTTTCCAGAATTAGTAGGGTAACTTAGAAGTCAAACTCAATAGGTGTATACTTTGAACAAGTAAGGAAAAAAATGTATGTATTTCTGCTTATTTATTAATGATTTGACTTACAAACTCTGTAGCCAGCAGACTGCGTGAAAGGCTGACTTCACACATAGCGGAGCTTGTTGCACTGCTCCAGGTGAATGGTCGTGCATGCCGTGAGGGGCATACACATCCCGTGCCTTCATTACAGGCTCCTTTTGACAGACAGTACCATCGTGATCTCAGCAGGGTTTTTCAATGCGGATTAAAGAGTGGTCCGGATCATAAAATTGTTTGGGTAGCATAAGTACCTTCTGGTCTTAGCGTGTATCCATCTGAAACCCAGCAGGAGTGACTTCATGGGTATAGAAATGTTTGGGTTTGAAAGAATCTCCAACAACAAGAGACGGGAGTCTTAGACCATGGCTTGTGTCAACTCCTTTCTGTAAACTACAATAGCAACAGCTGAAGATAGGCAAAATTTATCAACGGAAAGGTAATTTCTATCGATCACAGAAGTGGAAGTATTAGTATAGCACAACTTTATGCTGTGATCTGGGGAACCTTTGCTCCTCCGGAAGCTGCTCAGCAATTCAGGATAAGGTCATTGATCAGAGAAGTCAATTATACTGAAAATAGGTGAGGACGTTGGACATTCTACTTCAATTTTTCGTATTGCAAAGTTTAGAGTTCTGCTCGGCAGCTTTCCGTGTGACCTCTATCTCACTTGGCAATACTATGACTAATGGATTAAGGCACTGATGCTCTGTTCTTGTGTTGGTTTGGTTTTTCCCACCTCCCCAGCAAAGGAACTCTGCTGACTTCTCTGCTGTTGTTGTTTTAGGCTCTTTGGCCAAGACGGCCTTTGCGCCTCCTGCGACAAGCGAATCCGGGCTTACGAGATGACCATGCGGGTGAAGGACAAAGTGTATCACCTTGAATGCTTCAAATGCGCCGCCTGCCAGAAACATTTCTGCGTTGGGGACAGATACCTCCTCATCAACTCAGACATAGTATGTGAACAGGACATCTACGAGTGGACTAAGATAAATGGAATGATCTAGCAAAGACATGCCTCGTAGTCTATAAAAGACATCTCACGGGTGCCACCGATGCATAGCTGCAGTGAGGAGATCATCACTTGAGCTATGGGCTTTGTCTAAAATGGGGGGAAAATACCACGGAGTCGGCCCTTTGCAGGCAGTGCTACGTAAAATCTAAACTACATATAGGTGAAGAAGGGAGACCGAAGCAATAGTAGCTAGACTGACTTCTGTTAACAAAGGCGTATGGACAATAACTGACATCAGCCATGTAGGGGAGAGCTGGGGAACAAACACAACGCGATAACGAATTCTCGTAACTGGAAAAAGAGTAGGGACTTCTGTAAAGAGATGTTATGTCTTTGTCACCTGCAGACTAGGATTGTGCAATTGAATTTTCTTTTCGTCTTGTTTTAGTCACTGAGTTTAGGCGACAGCTCCTAATGTAGACATGAGGAAGACTACTGGAAGAAAAGGGCCATCACTTACGTGGTCATGCTATACGGCCTTACACTTCGGGTAGGAGAGAAAGCAGGAAGAGGGAGGGGGTTATTTTTGCATGGATTTTTTTTTTCTTTGAGAATGAACAGTGCATCCTCTAGTCCCAAACTCTTCTTTAAAAAAATTCTGCTGAATAGTTGTTTTCGGGCACTGCTGTTTTGAGATGAGATGTTCCACAGATCATTTCTATACAAATATAAATCTAAAGAGTTGTTCAACTATTTTATTAACTTAGATTATATCGATAAAATATTTGTTGTGTGTAGTAAGACTCTGCAGCTTTAATAAAAATAACAGAAGATTTGAGTGTTGTTTTTTCTTTTTTTTGGAGCTGGGCTGGATTTTTTGTGTGTATTATTTATTTTATTTTTTGTAGCAGGGTTTCTACACTTCGTCTACGGCTGATGCCTGCTGGATCCACTTAAGGTTGTGTTTCAAAGCTGTAATGCGAGAACACTGAGGTCTCAGAGAGCCTTGTGGAGTTCTTCGTGCTAAGCAGAAATTAGTGTTGTCAGAGAAATTAGAGAGTGTTGTGTGACACTGAGGCTCTTTGGTGTTTATGAGGATGTTTTGAGGCCGGTGGCCCACAGAGAAATACATTGGGGTGTTACTTTGCAGCAAAGACAGAGCCTATCTGATCTCAGAGGAGACCATATAAGATCAGGGTCTCCTAGAAAGGTGGCTCATCCTGATTTTGCTCTGGGTTATTGAATCCAGTATAATATCACTAGAGCCAATCAATACTTGCTAGTGTTTTGAAAGAATTAAGTTCAGAGCCTGTCTTGCGAAGACTGTTGTCACTTGCTTCTTAAGCAAAAGGAAGTTTCTTAGCATTGTACTAATACTAAGAACATAAGAAGTATGCCTGGTCAGGCAAAAGCAGACATTGGGTACCTTACTCCCACAGAGACAAGTAGCGGGCGTTCGGGCAAGCAGGAGGTGACCTCCGCCCGAAGCCTTTCCAGCTTGCAGGAAGGTCCAGCGAGCTTTGTGTGAGCTTGCCTTCAGACCCCTCTGCTTAACACCGACCCACAGACCCACTCTGCGGGAGTTTGCCTACTCTCTTTTCTTTGACTCTCTGGCCTCCGCAAAGTCCCGAAGCAATGGTTTTCACCGTTTAATTCGATGCCGTGTTTATTTCAAAACCTGTTGCCTGATAACTTCATTGGTTGACCACCATATTGTGTGAGATAATGTATAGTCATTTCCTATTGCCTTTTTTTCACTATTCTTGACTTTAAAGACCTACATCATATTCCCTCCAACTTATTTTTTCTGAGATGAATAGTCTATGTTCCTTCTTGCAGGAGAGCTGTTTCATGCCTGTGATAATCTCTGTTTCTCACCTCTGTATGCTTTCTGGTTCTACGTTATCCTTTTTTTGAGAGTGTCACTAGATCTGCATGTTGTGTTCAAACGTACTAAAAAATAAAGCTTATTACATAGTTGAACCAGACTGACAGTCCCCTCAGAAGAGAGCTGGCGTGTCCATTCACCCCATCAGTACTAATAGGTAAGGAATAGCACCTAAGCATATGGATATCTATTAGTCTGATTATTTTCAATAAACTTGTCACCTAAAGGATGTCTCATCCAAGTGGCAGTACTGACAACATTTTGCATTTTACAATGCATGTTCTGAGACCAATTTTTTCTTTTCTTGCTTTTGTTGTCACAACTAGCGTTGGGGACAAAACCTTTAAATCTTATTACCAGTGAAGTTGGAAACTATACAGAGGACATAATGAGATCTTGCTTGAAAAGTATAATTTGAGGGCTCTGTGATTTAGCTCTTCTCAAGTGATATGCTGACCTCTGGAGGCCATAGGCAGCTGGTATAATTTTAATTCTCAGCCTAAAATGTATCCTTGCCAGCACAAGCAAGAAAGCAATGTACCCAAGGAAACTACAGCTATCATCTCTCTTCACCCTCAGTGGCTCTTTGCAAATATTCTGTCCAGCTAGAAACGAAGTCTCAATATCCCTGTTAGCTTCCGCAGCTTGGTGGATGTAACCTGGATGCTAACGCAGGGTGGACGTGCACAATCGTTCTTCAGGTCTGTGTGTGGGAGCACATACAGTGAGCTGTGCATCACCAGACAAGGCAGTACCAACAGCTTCGTGGCAGACGCCTTTAAAGCTTTCCAGGTCATCATGCCTTGCTGTGTCATTGCAATGTCCCTCTCAAAGCCCCTCTTCTTTCTCCCCCTCTCCTTTCCCTGAAAAAATATACCTCGATAGCACTATTGTACGAGCAGGGCAGGAGCGCTTACAGCTTCATGAACATCTACTAGTTCATGGCAAGAAAATTTTCCAGAGGATGGCAATCAGCTATAAAGCTGATTTTTCTGTAGTCACGCGCTAAGGATGGAGATGAACAGGTATCAAAGGGAGCGTTGTACGCTGGGGAGACTGGGACTCTGCTCCATCCCGCGGCGCTGCCAGCTGAAGGGTCTCTGAACGAAGACCCCGTGTTTCAGATCACAGGTAGCCATCTGCTGATAGTCCTGACTGCGAGGGACAGTGGGAGATAAAATGAGCTTCCCTTTGACAAAGTAAACCATGATTTTGCCTTTTCAGAATTGCTATGAAGAGGTTTTGTGCCGCATCCCGATCTCATACAGCATGATGGTGTAACAGACTCTAAAATAACTGCAATCACAGAGTTACACCAGCATAACGATAGCATGGATGTGGTATCATTACAGGTAAGACTTTTGACACTTGTTCCCTAAACCCTTTCCAGTGTAATTTTTAACCTTACTCAGGCATGCTGCAGAGCGGATTTCCACGATTCCAGCTCACAGAGAGGTTTGACTGAAAATTTAGTGTAAGGGGCCTTGTTAACATCTGGGTTGAGATTAAGTAAGAGTGTCAATAGTTCAGGGAGGCTTTGTGGTTTTGCATGAATGAGAGCAAGATCCGTGTTTTGTTCCCACCTCAGAAAGTATTTATTTCCTGAGTGACTTTTGGCAAGGTAGTTAAATAGTCTGCTTCTCAGTTGCCCGCCTGTAACGTGGAGATATTATCACTTAGTCTTTTTTTAAATTTAAAACTTCCTAATGGAAATAAATTTAAAACTTCCCAGTGGAAATACACTCATTATTTTGTGTCAGGTATCATTTACACGGGAAAATACATCTTAAAATCTAAATGTATTTGTAAAGGAAGGATGCTGCAGGGTCCACAGTGGATTTTTGTTACAAGACCATCAGTTTTATCTAATCTACGTAACTTCGGAAAGGGCTTAAGCCGAGCTGGAAGATGACACCTTGTGCCAGAAGAAGAGCCTCCACTTGAGCAGCAGTATTGCTCTAGCTGTACAATTATACCAGTCTGTTGGTGGACTTTTCCCCGCCAGATTCCTAACTCTTGCTCTCCGGATGCAGGAGGAGAGCGAACAGATTTCTCTTGGAATTAGCGTAACCAACACTTCGCCTCCGTCCTCATCTCAAGTATGTAAGGAGTCTCTCCTGAAATCACAAGCAGATAAAATGTCCCAAAAGCAACAGGGAAAATAAAAGCAAAGGTGATTTAAAGGCATAGGCAAAAGCACAATACTCGGAATATGACTTCATCAGCTGATATTCAAATGCATTGTCCTTTATATGTTTTCAATATCAGCAGTATTTTAAAAGGCATATCATCCTTCAAGATTTCCCTTCTTTGTCCCCATTATTCAATGTCATGGTAGGAAGATGAGAGCATTACCATCGATATCACTTTTTTAATTCCATGCCCTTGAATAAGGGCAATAAGAACCCCGCATAATAGAGTTTTCAGCGGAGAGAGTAAATGGGAATTGGTTGTTAATTCAATACAGGATACAGAAGCTGTCTCTCCCATCTCTTTTTCTCAAGGTAATACTGTGCCTCCAATTGTCATTATACCCAAGAATCAAATTATTTGAATTCTGGACACATCAGCACAAAACCGAAGACTCCCTGCCAATTTCATAGCCTGCTTGGAAGAGAACATCAGAGAGCATCACTCATTTATACGACTGCCAGCCTGAGACTGTAAATTCAGAAAACAAGAAGGCCTCAGGTGCTGCACTTTAACATGTCTTTCTGCTCCTGAATCAGCCCCCCTCACCACCCCCATCACATACGAGGTAACATTTTATCTCTGAAAGGCAAAGCTTTCAAGCATCTGCCGGGGCGAGTATGGACTCTGTACGGCCTGAATGTGAATTGAAAATGAGACTATTAAGTATATTAATTGATAACAGTCACTTGTGACTTTGAAGGAGATTCATGACACTTGCAAAAATAATCTATAAAGATTGTTGTTGCTCTAAAAAGACAGTGCAGCATCAGCTTATTTCACTTGCAGCAGGTTCATCTCTTTTATAGAGCATACTGCACTGCAGGCAAAGGGAATTTTAATGGACACTGGAAAAAATGATCTATTCCTCTGTCCCATGACAAAAAAGAAACCATAAAAAGACATAGAACAGAGAGATTGAGATACGATATCAGAAAACATTTAAGGAACTATAATTAAATTAAGATTCAGAAGTCTGTCAATGAGACGAAGATTAAACTGGCAGAAAGTTGAACCTTGTTTGAAGCAACTTGTTCCCTCCTGCTGTGGGTTGTTTTGTACCAGGCTAATGAGAAGGCACATCTCTGAAAGGTTCCTAATAAACCAGCAGAACGCTGATGGTTAGTTAATAAACATATTTTGCAGGAGTATAGCATGTTCCGTTTAACGCATTTCAAGTGCCTTGCAAGCATTAATGCATGAATGCATTACTCTGTCCTGTTTTAAGCTACAAGCCCCACTCCATAGGTGGGGAAACTGAGGCACAAAACGAACATGACCTGCTTAAAAATCACACAGTAACTCAGCCAAACTTCTACGAGAGCAGAAGTTACATCTCTTGGCTTGAGTGTGACCATTCAGCCACGGACCATTTGGCAACCGCTGACGAAGCAGGTATGGGTACCGCATGGCCTGACCTGTCCGACAGTGGGGATCTCAAATACACTCTGAGTGTCAGAAAGCAGCCTCAAATAGCATTTTATATGGATATTTTCTATGAATTATGCCTGACAGGGATATACAGCCCTCCCTGTGTGACAGACAAGCCAGTATATAAAGCTCAGCTGTGTTTGCGGAATCAGGAGTTAACAGCCCATGGGGACATTTGGGCATGGGTGGTAAAAACGCATGCACTTCGGCTAAAATAAATGCATTTGATGACATCTATGGCTTATTCTTCAAACACAGAGAGCAAGCCACCATTTCACTCTCTGTAGCAACACTCTAGCAATGCTTGAAGCACCCTTAAGCCCCCTTATCTGTGTTCTTCGCCAACAGCAAAGGGATGATCAAAACCTTCTGTTAAACTGTTTCTCTATTAAGAATTTAGGTTTCAAATATTTGATTTGGGGGGGGGGGTGTGTGAAAAGCAGATCATGCATGAAAAACCCATTTAAGATTTTCAGGGAAGAGATTTTCTTTTTTTAATGAAAAGGTTGAATACACTTTTTGCTGAATGCTTCCTGATCATCTCTGCTCTCTCTCTGGCATATTCCGGTTTTATTTATACATCAGCATACCGCAGTGAAGCCTGTAACCAACTGCAAGAAGCTTGATTTCTGTGGAGGTGCTGAAATAGGGGAGCAAGGAGGGATGCTGTGACCGTAGTAACTGGGGTAGCGAAAAGCAGCCGTTGCTCTGCAGCGTTGAGAGAGGAATAACCTTTTAAAGCCATGACCCAGGAGAACTAACTCCTTTTGTAGTCCAGTAGCTCTGTGCCAGCTACCTCTCACATGATTGCTGAGATGTTTCCTCTTCAGGGCTGCATCTTCTTGGGTTGGTAAAAGCTTGCACTAATAAGACTATGAAAGAAGCCTGAAAAGCAAGGCAGGCTTTTGTTTTCTTGTTTCGGTTAATCATTGCCGCCCCCTGTCTAAAAGACAAAAAGGTAAAAGCATTTCTCTTGCGTGAAAGCTACCGCAACTGTTTGCCAAGGTACTCATGGCAAAAATGATCTGGAAGCAGTGGTGCAGCAGGCCAGCAAACCAGCAGAGCCCTTGACTTCATTCTCCAGCCTTTTGACCTTTTTAGACTCTAATTCTGAGCTGGGATTAGGGGTTTAGTTTTCTTCTCTCCTCAGATATGTGTCTTGCATCTCGTACCAGATAACTTTACCGATGTATTTCACAACACCTGCAAACTGGCTTTGATACAGACGATTCACTTATTTACATTTATTTTAAAGAGACAATCACAATAAAAGTTAAATTCTTCTACAATAAGACACATAGTCTTCAGTCTGATAATATCCTGAAGCATCTTGACAGCTACCCAAAACAGCGCTTAGATACCATGTTGATATCTCATTAAAAAGATCTAAGACCTGCAATCATCAACCTAAGGATGCTTTGCAACGCTGGGAAATTCTTGGCCGGCTCGTAAGACAACGAGCTCGTAAGACAACATCACAACGTGGTTATGGGCTTTTTTGCGGTTGGTAGGTGCAAGCGAGCGCCGAACGAGCTGTGGTGCTGTCGCCCTGGAATTCTTGGAGCTGGACCAGCAGCGAGTTTGACCCAACGTGCAGGAGAAGCGTGTTGTTCAGCTGATAAGGAAACTGAGAACGTGCATCAGCAAATACAGTTTGTTTATCCCGTAATAACTGTTTTTGAGTAGTACAAGCAAAAAGAGGCTGGGTCTGCACTAGACAGATAAGAGCTCTGACCGAAAGGACGACCAAAGGTCGCACCAGGCCTCCTGGAAACTTCAAAAGAGAAGCCTTCGGTGGGAATGGATGACTAAGGGAATTGCAGAGGGCTTCTGGAGCATTTTATCTTTGTGCTACCTCTTCAAATCCAGCTCAACACTTCCGTCATTTATTGTTGCCATCGTCTGATGAATGTACGCTAGGCTCAGCCTTCTTCCTACGGCACAGGTGTCTGCAAGCCAAAAAAATCCCACCGCTGCGGCCGTGGCTAACTGGCCGCCTCATTAACAACCTCAGCTAATAACCTAAAGAAAGTATGTGGAACTGAAATGTGAGCTGCTATCTGGTTTGTACAGATGTTTTTTTTAGGTCAGGAAAGACTCAACAGCAGCAGAATTTTCTCTAGGGGTGCCCTGTTATTCTCTCTGTTCCTCAGGTAAAGACAGACCTTCTGAGCTCCCACACAAAACAGCCAAGGTCCCAGCACTTTCCACAAGATCATGAAATATTCCTCCAATCCTTGCTTTCGGCAGGGTCTTTCACCCATCCCTTAGGCCGTGAATCATGCCGTTGCGTCAGGAATCACACCCAGTGAAAATGCTGTAAGCACACGAAATGATGAATATTCCTGAGGCTTTATTACTGCCTTTTGGACCAAGTTAAGTTTGAAATAAGCAATCTTGGTCTCCTGTGAACTTTGTCAGTGCTATGCTGTGTCAGTATTAATCCAGCACGCACAAGTATATGTACAAAACCTGAAACCAGGTATTAGCATTGCTGGCCCGTGATGAAGGCATCCACTGCACTGAGTTTCTCTTCTACACTATGTGCTTAATTTAATGCGTTAGCTCTTGGATGCAAGAATTGTGCCTTTCTACGCTATTCACACTCTGTAGAGTAAGCAAACTCTCTTTTTGATACTTTCACAGGTTAACGATTACCTTTGTAGCAGTATCTGATATTTGATTTATGTGAAAGAGGATGATATGAAAGGAAAACCAACTCTGAGCTAAGCAACCCTGGGAAAGGATAAAACTTGGGTATGCCAGTTTGTGTCAAGACGGAATCTTTCATCTGGAGAAAAAAGCCCAGTCTATTAAAATTACTCTCTAAGTGGGATTCCAAACTCTGCAAATGTAGATAAATATTTTAGACCCATTTTGGAGCTAAGAATCTGAGACAAAAAGATTCACTAATAAAAAAAGACAAGCCTGAAGTCACAGAGCACCTTGACTCAGAGCTGTGCTGCAGAAGATAGGGGAGGGCCAGAGGTGGCTTTTTGACAACCTTAGGCAACCACTGTAGACAAGAGCATCCATGTAGGGCCGTCCGACAATTCCAGATAGAGCGGCCACAGTTATGCTGCCCCAGTGCTCCTTCCCTCGCCGTCCTCCGCATCACCACCCGCAGGGGTCAGGGGCACGAGGACACGAGGCTCAACTTCAGCTTGCAACCTTCTGCACTAGGGGACCTGCCTGGATTACTGCACATGGCGTACCTCGTAGGGTCCAGAAGGATGGAAGCTGGGAGTCAACTCCAGCTACAGTTGCTTCGAGTCTTTCACTGTAACCACTAAACAAAGTCCATTGGTTGAATTCTTGGTGATTCCTTTGACTTCATTTGACCTTGGAGCTGTCAGGGCTAATTTACCATCGTGTGAGAGAGGTTCGAGAGGGGTGTCGTTGTTGGCTGTGTCTACGTGGCAGTAACAAGGAAGGGATTTTTTTTTAAACCCTTGTTTCATTCTGTCAGAAGGCAGCCTGAAGACAGATATCCCATTTGTTACTAAAATGTCCAACAAGCTCCTACGTAATATTAGTTTTTTCATGTGCACATTTCACTGAAGTTCTGGCCCTGATCCCTCTAGCTGCCTCCCTGTCATCTTTCAAATCTCATCTGAGATTCACTCCTGTGAAGCCTGAAAAAGTGATTTGGATATCAGTTCATCTGTAGATCCCCCGACTTTCAATGGACTGCTGAGTTATCTTTGTATTTATGTGATTCACTGGAGTCACTGCATGATTGTACAGCTCCCATTTTTAATTTTCTTATCTTACTCCTTCTGTGTTCTTTATTACAGCCACTTCTTGTGTTCTGGCTAATTTTAGATGATCAGATTTCCAAGCAAAGGTCGTTGCCTAGTTGTTCCTATGAAGGCCTGACCTTATTGCGTCTTTGCTACAGTAAAGAACAAACCCAATAATAATAATATAATAACAATACAAACTTTCTGGACCTCAGCTTCTTTCTTATTACCAGTTCCCCAAGCCGTCTACTCCCCTCAAAATCTCAGTTTTGCCCATTTATTATTGTCCATTTAGAGCACTAAGAAGCTGACCTTGTGAAAGGTAGACCATCCCTTGACCAAAAATCCTTGTGCATTAGGTAATTTCAAGTGACGCTCAGCACCCGGTGGTAAAGATCCCTAGTGTGTCGTTTCATTAGCTTTTCAATGAGTAAAAATAAAGATGTTGAAAGCCTCATCATCTTTCAAAGATTAAACATAGGATGCATGAAGCAATAGGAGAAATTTTCAGCCTGAGGAATAGCTCTGCTATATTTAGCCACCTAAGACTGGTGATAATGGAAGAAAAACTAGGCTCCGTTATTAAAATGGAAAATAACCTTTATGGTGAGACTGAGCGGGAAAAATGCCGTCATAACCTACCTGCGTCCACAGTTTGTGCAGCTGTCGGTTATGTGCTGGAGAATGCAAAGCCTGCTGTGGGTAAAACATTTAAATGCTACAATTTTAAGTGGGTTTATGTCTGCTTTTGGTTTTTGGGGTTTTGTTTGCTTGGGTTTTGCAAATTTTTTTGTTCCACTTCAGGAACAGATATTTCTCTTTTACTATGTGTTCTTTGCAACTGTTAGGATATCCTTTAGTAAAGTAAAATGACAGCTCTTCGATGCACACTTGAGGAGCCACCAGCCTAACCAGTGTGGCTAATTATTTTTTATGACTAACTCCTACAGAACTATAAGCCACTCCGTCTCCACCTTCACCGCTGCCTACGCCCCCGAGTAACGCTGGTCCCGGATACACTGACCGGCGCTGCAATCACACCTCTGCCTGCTGGAAAGACTGCCCGTGAACTGCCAGCCCATCCCAGGAAAGAAACAAAGATCTAGAAACCGTGAGAGTTGTGGAGTTATCCTCATCCACTCACTGCCGTGTTAGCCATGCTGGAAATTTAAATGCGAACCCACTTTCCAGGCAGTTTAAGCAAATACAGTTCTTTTGGAAGGGCACTAGGTAAGAACGAGCATGTAACTGCTGCAGTTCAGTTGACCGCCAATACTCTACAAAACCGTAGTGACTTCATTCCTTGCAAATACGCGCCCACCTCGAACTTACACACGCATCAGTTACTGTCACTGATATCATCTGCCAAACCCGCAGTCTCGTGGCAAAGTACCTTTCCTACGTTCTCCTCTTTCCCTGCCCTGGTGCAGAGCTTGAGGAATCGTTCAGCCATTGTTCTGTAGCTTGGCACACCATTTCCGTGATGATTCCCCGGTCGTTAATCCCCTAATTCCCTTGGTGGTGTGGAGAGCGGGAGGCATTTATGCTCATTGGCCATTTTGTGCAGGTAGAGTTAAAAATTTAAGAGGAATTATGACCTTTTGAAAGGCGATGTTACAAATTGCCCCTTTTTGGAATGGCAGATGATCATTGCGATATGTGATTATCAAACTTGATAACTTTGTAAATTGTTAGGTGTTTTCTGCTTCCTTAGCAAAATCATGAAGACACCTTTCTAACTCTTTATGCGTTTCCTTCTGCTACCGTTTCTAATTTGCTAGCAAATCGTGATTATTTGGCTTCCTTTTCCCCCACCAAATTATTTTATTTTTTATTTCAAAAATTCCAGAAGTGTTTTAATTGTTCAAGGTAATACATGCTTTATGTTACACATAAAGGATCACATACACAGGAAGCATATGACCTATGGGTACTTTTTAGTCTGTCTGCTCTTGGTTTTCTAATTTTTTTCAGTCCGTATGATGTTTCATACTGCTCAGACAGGCAAATGTTATTTAATGTTGTGGGCTGTCATTCAGAATGCAAAGGAAAATTCAGACCGTGACATGGCATTATACCAAAAATAGAGGGATTTAAACACTAAAATAGGAGCAAACAGCAAATGAGAAAGAAAGGTAAAGAAGGAATTTGAGAAAGAAAGAAATAGAGAGTGTCGTTTGTACAGTTTTATGAAATATCTAACTTGGCTGTTTGAGGGACAAAAATAGACACACATTACGCGGAAGTCATCGTCTCGTGTCAATTTACATGCAATTACATCGAATCGAATGGAGCACAATAGGAACACAGGAGGATGGGTTCAGCCGTTGAAACATCGTGAAAGAGTTCAAGTGGGTTTTCAGAATGCAAATTGAAAGTGTCACGAAGGAAAAGATATCCCCTCAAGACAATATTAGAAAATTAAACAGTAAATTTTCATTATTTGCAAAAAGAAAGGTAACAATTGAGAATTGACAACCAATGCAAGCCTTAGAACTATGCAAGTACTAGAAGCAATACTATCCAGGCTTCGGATCTATCTTTTGGCAAAACCTGACAGAAATAAAGAATTATGTGGCGTCTCTTAGCTCTGCACTGTTAGATTTTCATGGACCACAAAACCAAGAACAAACACAAATACAAGTAATAGCATTGTAGTAACATTTTAAATATAGTTTTACTACTGTATTTTCTTCTCTACAGGGAACGTTACAATTATACAAATTATAAAGGACAAAAATGCCCCCAGCAGCTAGCAAAAATGCAGTCATATAACCACTAGCTTGTTCCTTTTCAGTTCTTATTTGAGTGATGTTGCCAGGACAATCAACTGTTTCAATAACATACTACTGGTATCTGAAAAAGAAGAGACAAAAAAGGATTACTAGCGTAAAATCATGCAGTAGGAACAATTCCTTCTTTCACATAAGAATATTTAACTCGCTCAAAGTGAGGGACATAAAAAGAATAGTTTCTATTTTTTTTTCCTGCAGCTGTCACATATCATTTGATTTTTTTCCATATAAAATGTGATCTATTTAATATTTATCTACCTCAGAGGATGCTTGTGAAGCTTAATTCACTGTTTGCAAAATGCTTTGGGATTCTTAGTTTTACAGCACTATAGCATTATAAATTAATTACTTTTGTGACTATACTATCTACTAGTTACTTTTGCTGAGCAAACAGATTTTGCTTGTCGAGCTTGAAATGTTTCACCTGCCACATCTCGGGTTTGACACACTTTCACTCAACTTGAGATTTTTGCGGACTAGGTGACGGCTGGAAGCTGGTGGGTCTGGGGTCTGGGGTCAGGAGAGGACGTGGCCATGGGTTTGGGTTCCAGAGGTTCCAGCAGCGACAACACTGGGCGATGCAGCCGTGTCTGAGACACCGGGCTTCTTCACACAGACCTGGGAGCTTGGCAGCACAAGACCTCAGGTTTGCAAAAATTTCCAAATTCCTGTTGCAAAGCCAGGACTCAGAATCCTCCTTGAAGGTCTTCGAGGAAATCAATTTTAGGGACGGTGTTCTGGAAAAGATGTTTTTTTTTTCTGAAATGAATTAAAACGAAATGAAAATACGCTTTCTCTGAAAACATATTTCTTTTTAACAAAATGTGGAAGAAACTTAAACAAAAATCTGGTATTTGGATATACCCTTAAGATGCAACACATCCTTTTGTTTTAATGATATTCATCTCAGTAAGTGTATTTTCCCACCTATGTGTACCATTACCTTTATAATTTCAGTCCTAGTGGATTCTAATCATCCATTAGAATCAGCCCATAGAGGCTGACTATATAAGCAGGTTTGTGTTTGTCTCATCGATGCTATTCTAACATTAATTCTTGTTCCTTTGGTAAACTGTGAACTACCAAGCAATTGCAAGCAATCTGATGTTGGAAGTAGTCAGTACCCTCATCTTCCAGGGATGTCCATGGTCTGATATTGGGAAAAACAACTTCACCGAAAGGGTGGTCAAGCACTGGCACAGGCTGCCCGGGGAAGGGGTGGAGTCCCCATCCCTGGAGGTATTTAAAAGACGGGGAGATGTGGTGCTTAGGGACCTGGTTTAGTGCTGGATTTGGCGGTGATAGGTTAACGGTTGGACTCGATGATCTTAAGGGTCTTTTCCAACCTTCACGATTCCGTGATCCTATGATTCTATGATCCTACCAGCACGTCCCCACATGAAGATTCAGTGGTACAAGTACTCCGGCTAAATGCAAATTATTTTTCTCTTTCAGGAAGGCAAATTAAGAAGCTTAATCTCTTAATATTGCTTGAAAGCCAAGCATTGCTTCGCGCGCACGTGCGAGTCCCAGATTGCCTGAAATGCTGACAAGATGGGCTCCAGCCAGCGGCCTAAGCCCAGGAGCCAGGCGCCATCTGGGATGCGTTAGGGTAACGGGGACGCCTGCCCGGGGCCCGCAGGCAGCCCCGCACCGGCGAGGGGCAGCGGCTGGGGCCCGGTGGCCTCAGCTCCCCACGGCGCGGGGCCCCTCTCCCGGCGCGGGGCCTCCACCTCACGGCCCCTGCCGGAGACAAGCGTCGCTACGGGACACGTTTAACCGCCGAGATGCCACCGGGGGTGGGAGCCGGCCGCCTGCCCCGGCCCCGCCGCTGCCCGGGGGGGGTCCCCCCGCCTGCCCCAAGGCCCGGCCCGGGGCCGAGCGCCGAGGCGGGGCGCGACGGCGGGCGGCGCGGGGAGGAGCGGCGCGGGCGGCGGCCGGCAGGGGGCGCTGCGGGCCCCCCCCCCCGGCGGCTGACAACGGACCGGCGCGAGGGGCGGGCGCGTCCCCGGCAGCGGGCGGCGGAGCCGCGGGACGTCTCTCAAGATGGCGGCGCCCCTGGATATGGAGCCGTCAGCCCTCAGCTTGGAGCTGCTGCCCACCGATCCGCTGCTGCTCATCCTCAGCTTCCTCGACTACCGGGATCTGATGAGGTGCGGGCCGGGCGCGGGGCTCCGCCGGACCCGCGCTGCGCGGGGGGGCGGGAGGGGAGGGCCGAGCCCAGCCTCGGCGGCGGCGGGGGGGGAGGCAGCGGCGGGCCGCGGGCGGAGGGGCGGAGCGGGGGCCGAGGGGGGCCGGCGGGAGGCCCGGCCTGCGCTTGCCGGGTGAGCCGGGGCCGGCGGCCGGGGCCGGGGGGGAAGGAGGTGGCGGGTGAAGCCCGGGGGCGGTGGGGGAGCGCGGTGGCGGAGGCAGCCCGCCGCGGCGGGAGCTGCACAACTTTTCGGTGCGTGGATCGCCGTGCCAGCGAAGGGTTCGGGGCGGCGGCTGGGGGGGCACAGCGGGCACAGCGCTGCCAAAGCCCTCGCCACCGGGTGGGAAAGGGCTTGGCTTGTGCTGGAGGAGCTGTGTGGAGGGCATACACTAAAGCACCGTTCCTTTCCAGAAACAGCGGTGCTCTTCGGGTTTTTTGCCGGTTTTTTTTTAAGTAAAAGGGAATTTTCTCTATTTTTCTCTCCCCCGGTATATATTGGTTTTGTTTGTGGCTAAATTACAATTTAGAGATGAACCAATCACTGAATTTGCGAAATCAATAATTCTGTGAAACTGTTGTGTATCTACGGGCAAACAAAGGGCGGTCGTGTCGCCAGTAAATATATAAAATTATGTGAATGGGCCGTTTGAGGAAAACGGAACGAAATGAAATAGGGCGACTTCTCAGGCAGAAAAACATGAATGAAAGTTGCAAGCTGCTCTTGGACAGTTTACTGGATGGCTGAAGAGTTATGAGTCGTGGAATGAAGATGAGAGTATGTTTTTAGCTACAACCTCACCAATGAAGTACAAGCACTGACAGTGATTGAAATTACAGTATTTAATCAAAGAGGGAGGAATAGGTATGAATAAAATAGAATATTATCAAAATGGTTATTGTTTGGGTTTTTTTCTCCCCATAAATACTGGTCGAAAAAGCTAAAAGCGTCAGGGAGAATTCTGTTAGGATAACAGCAAAAAAGAGATTAAGTATAAGCAAAAATTACAACAATTATTACAAGTCCAGTACAGACCATTTAGTAGTAGTTGCTGATGGTGTAGTAAAGGCACTACCTGTTTTTGTTATGTATTTGACAAAATGAGATGGATTTTGCTGTGCAAGGACAATTAAATACTGTGTAGGTTTCTTATTTATAAGGTCAGTAATGGCAGTTTTGCATAACTGGCTGTTGGTAGTACTCAAAGCATTAATTGGGGAAATCTCTAGCTTGCTTACATTTGTTTTAGTGACGTGTATCCTCTGACCATTACAAACATTACAGTTTCCCTAGTATTCCACAGGTTGGTTAGCCTGGTGGTGGCCCTTAAATAATGGAAAACCTGCCAGGTGACCAAATATTTATGTAGTTAATGAGAATGGCTTTAATTGCATCTTTGGTCATCTTTGATGTCATGGTGACTTCTTTCCTCCCAGAAATTACAGGCTTGATTGATAAACACCAATATAATAGATTTCTAGAAGGACTTTGGGATATTTCTGTTCCACCACCCCAAAAATAATAAAAAATCAGCATGTCGTGAATGAAATCCTTACATGGCCAAATGTCAAGGTTTGCAGTGAATGCGTTTACGTCTTTGTCTCATTGCGGGGGGGACGGGTGATGGCAGGGCATACAGGAGAATCACTTTGTTGAAGCTGGTTTTGAAATACTAATACAATTCTAGTTTAAACAGCTTATAATGGATATTGGGGAGAAAAAAAAAAAAGACTGAATTGAACAGGTAAATATGAGTAATTCTGTAGTCTCCGTGCAAGATGTTTTCTGCAGCCATGGACTTTGGCTGATGTTACTTATCAAAGACAAGATTGAGAGGCATCTTTATTTCAGTATGTAACTATGTCCATTTACACTGTTGGTCTTTCTTACCAATTTCTGAACTACACTGAAAAAACCCCAAAAAGCAGTAACTGGAAGTTTATGTTTGGTAACCTCATTTGGGGTGTTTAGATGTTAATCACAGCCGTTAAATCACACACATAAACTGTTAGAACAAGCTACCAGAGGAAGTGATGTTGCCACATCTAAATTGGTGGTATCTTTTGGAGAGTTTCTTTAAAGCATAACTGATAATTCAGCTCAAACATGGAAGGAAAAAAGGTTTATTGTCTGGTGTTCAGGTTAGACTGAATGAGGCAATAATTTCTTTTAAATTCTGTGAATCTTTGAATAACAATCACTCCCTGTATTACTCCTTTGCATGTTGTTGATGCTTTGCCGCACATTCTTATTCATATCGATACACTGCAATGTCTTGCTGTCGATACCAGTTTTACATTCCAGAAAGGCTTTGTAACTAAAAGTAAATTTGGGAACAGACTGTATTCGATGGCACTGCCATCGCTGCTTTTAAAGAGCAAGTTAGCAGGCATCGGGAATGTAGGTTAGCTTTTGCTATCTCCTTGCATCAAGCAAGGATCAACTTAAATGATTTCTGAGGGCAGTTTTAGACCTATATTCTACAGGTTTTTTGCTACTGCATTTGCAACAACGCTGCATAGTGCAGGATAGGATTCTTTTAACTTCCTGAAGTAGCAATGTTACCTGTAATGCAATGGCAAGAACTTATATATGGTCTTCAGTAGAGTCAGCTTGCAGTACCTGTTTCCAGGTCTATCATCCTTTGTATTTTTCCTGTGCCTTTCATTGTTTATGGTCATGAAGTTTGTTATTTAAACAACCTAAAGTGGGAAGTAACTTTGTAATACTTGAACTGTATAGTTTCTGTAGCTTACTGTTTGAGCTTTCAGTAGTATGGCAACAGTGGAAAAGATAAGGTAGAGACTGACAATCCAGATAAGAAAGCAATTTAAATCATAATAACTAACCTGTGCTACTGGAATGCTTACGGCTGGTGGAGAGGAGTCACGCTGGAATCTTTCAGGCAATGTTTACGATGGCGTAGGTCTACAGGATGACCTGCTTTACAAAATTACTTAATTGCTGACAGTTCTCAAAGTGTGTAGAAAAGTAGTTCATGACTTACACAGCTGTAATGAAGACTTTTAACCATTGTAAGCACAACTCTGACAAGGACAGCTAAAAAACTTTCTAAAGGAAAACTAACTTTCAAACTCTGCATTTATTTCATGAGAATGCAATGTGTAATACCCTGGTCAGTATTTATCCCTGTTGATTGCAAAAGAATAGTAATACAAAATTTAAATAATAAAATATATTTTATATATAATATTTATATAAATATATGTATTATTATATATAATATATATTATTATATATAAATATATAAAAATGTAATTATTTTATATTTATAGTTGCTGCTATTTAAGTCGAAGATTAAATCAGCTATCAAGCCATGATCCGTTGTGGAAAAGACACTGCAAGAAATACTGGCTTATTTCAGAGTAAGTATGGTTGGTTTAAGCCTTTTTTCTGTGAAAATGAGGCTTATGTTATTGTGCTGTCTGTTTATGCCCACATTACTTCTAGTAACTCTAAGACTGAATTGGGATTCACCAGCTTCAAACCAATGAAAGGTCAGAGGTATCAAAAATGTTAATTTCCTAAAGAAGTTTCATGAACGTACAAGTGTTAATAAGTTTTGTGAATGGGTAGAGAAGAGGTGCCCTGTTAATGCCTTGGCTGATAAGGTCAAGGTGCAACTTTTCCTTCAGACACCGAATATTCTGCAGAGTAAAGTAATATTCTGAGTGCTGTAATTATGAGGGGTACAACTGGATGGTTGTGTCAAGGGTAGCCGCGACTGGAATCACGGAATAGTTGAGGCTGGAAGAGACCTTTTGAGATCCTGTAGTCCAACTCCCCTGCTCACGCAGGGTTATTTAGAGCAGGTTGTCCAGGACCGTGTCCATTGTCCTATCAGTGGGCACTGCTGAGAAGAGTCTGGCTCCATCTTTACTCCTTCCCATCAAGTAATTGTATGCATTGATAAGATCCCCTGGAGCCTTCTCCAGGCAGCGCTCTCGGCTCTCTCAGCCAGTCCCGTAATCATCTTTGAGGCCCTGCACTGGACTTGTTCCAGTACATCCATATCTTTCTTGTAATGGGAAGCCCACAACTGGACACAGTACTCCAGATGTGGCCTCACCAGTGCTGACTAGAGAGGAAGGATCACCTCCCTTGGCCTGCTGGCAACGCTCTTCCTATTGTGGTCTAGGATACTGTTGGTCTTTTTTGCTGCGAGGGTGCATTGCTGGCTCATCGTCAGCTTGGTGTCTACCAAGACCCCCAGGCTCTTCTCGGCAGAGCTGCTTTCCAGCTGGTCGGCCCCCAGCGTGTACTGGTGTCTGAGGTTATTCCTCCCCAGGTGCAGGACTTGGCACTTTCCCTTGTTGAACAGGAGGTTCTTCTCTGCCTGTTGAGGTCTCTCTGAATGGCTGCACAACCATCTGCCGTATCAGCCACTGCTCACAGGTTTGTAGCATCTGCAGACTTGCTGAGCATGTCCCATCATCCAGGTCATTAATGAGGACATTAAATAGTATTGGCCCCGGTACTGAGCCCTGGGGTACACCACAAGTGACTTGCCTCCAAATGATCACCCTTTGGGTCTCATCATGCAGCCAGTTTTCGGTCCACCTCACTATCTACTTATCAAACACATACTTTGTCAGCTTCTCTATGATACTATTAACAGAGACAGTGTCAAAGGCTTCAATAAATTTGAGGTAAACAACATCCACTGCTCTCCCCTCGTCCATCGAGCGAGTCACCTCATTGTAGAAGGCTATCAGGTTGGTCAAGCGTTATTTCGTACATCTATGCTGGCTGCTCCTGATCGCCTTCTGTGTTTGAAAATGCTTTCCAGGAGGATTTCCTCCATGATTTTTCCCAGGGCAGTCATATCGGGCTGTGTAAAAAGTTTTACATATGTGGTTCTTTAGGTGGTGGTGTTTTGTTTTTTTTTTTTAAAAAGCTCACTTTCTGTTCTGCTTGCTTGCATTGAACTCGGGATGTCTGTTAAGTGGAAGCTAACTATAAAGGTATCAATCCACATCTTTGCTACAAAAGCATGTTTTTCTCAAGAGCTGAGAAAGCTAGTGGAGTTGACTGAAGTGAATTAGCAACCAGTTTTGTTACCACTTATCCCATCTTTGTGTCCAGTTTTCTAGACAGTATCTTTCTTTTTCGATTGTAAATTGTGAGGAGTATTAACTACTTACGACTTCAGTGATCAGTGCCATATATTTTTCCATTATTCAGGTGGTCCTTGTATGACACAAATAGCCTAAGATGGCAGCTAGTGATAAGGAGTTAATATATTATGCGTAAGTGGGTGGAGGAGGTAATTTAGGAAAACATTTCCAAACTTGTAGTTTGTAATCTATATTATATCATATGGACTGCATTAAAAAATAACAGCAAAGTTGAATCCACAAAGAAAAACATTCTGTGCTTATTCTAATTATATGCAGCTTATGAAGATATGACACAATTTGTAAAATTTTCCATAAAAACCCTAAGCGATATTCTTACTAGAATCCAAACTAGAAAGGAAGATCCAGTGGCGGGCAGGGAAAGAAGGTAAGGAAATGGGAAGTTCAAACTGAGTACCTGATGCTTTAGAAGAGCAAATTGGTATGTGTATGGGGGAAGATGAGGGGATTATAGGGCTCTGGGGTTGGTTTCTGAGGTGCTGGCTTCTTCATAGCCAAGAAAAACCGAGTGATGAAGGCTGTAGATAATTTCTACAAATAACATTTGGAGGGAGAAAATATGCTGAAACCTCTCTCACCTGCTGAGACATAATTCACTTCGGAGTTTTTTCTTTTCTCTCTTTGGTTTGCCATTAGTTTATCTAACTTCCCAGATTAAATTTAATCTACTGGTTTTTTTTCCTCTCAACTCTTCTTCAAGAAATAAGGTTCTTCTCTCCTTTTTAGACCTAAAGAGATCTTAAAGGTGATGTCAAGACTTCTCAATTGTTACATTGTTATTTAGGTGTACGAAGCTGTACTAAACCTTTTCGATTCAGCATGCTGATTAGAGTTTGAGGAGTTGGAATATATCCTAACACAAAGATGCAAGGGCTGCTACAATTTGGAGGCGAGCATCCTTTGTCAGATGTTAGTCAGCACTTTTCTGGCAGCCTCTCTTCCCGTAGCCTGCTGTTCTGCCTGTGAGGAGAACTGAATATGCAGTAATTCCTTAAGAAACTGAATTTCCAGATCAGTGCACAGGGTTCTCATTTAGCTGTCTGGTTTACCTCTTAATCCTTCTTATTGGGTAAATAAAGGCGTTTGTGACTAATGCAGTAGATCAAAAAATGTGATTTTTTTTTTTTGAAGGCCTTGTCTGTGTATGTGTGAAATGTGATCTCAATTAGCTATTCACCAGTTCTAAGATTTAATAATAGACAGTGCTCTGCTTAAAGGAACACCGTTTCTAAATTTTCCCCTGATACTAAGTACCCCAAATGTTTCCTAATTCTGTGCCAAGTTGCTGTTGAATAGATGCTGGAATTAATTGAGTTTGTGTAGTTTCACGTGGCTCAAAGTGTTCCTGGCTTAATATTATGCATAGTGTTTCTGCCAGATAACAAATACTAATTTCTTGGTTTTACAAGTCAAGCTTTTTAGGCTGGTATTTGAACTTATTTTCTTCACATCCACTTAGAGAGGAAAAAAGTCAACGAAATCAGAGCTGGAAAGCCATCTTCATCAGTACCTACTCCGACCTAGGAAGATACATCCGATACTATGCTACGTTGAAAAAAGCCTGGGATGACCTAGAGAAATACTTAGGACAGCGGTGTCCTCGGATGATTGGTTCTTTGAAAGGTACGGTGTAATGCCTGCTTTCTCTAGGAGCTTGGCTGACGCAAGTCTGTTGTTTTCATACTGCTTTCATCCTAGGTGTGTGCCTCAGTTACTGGAGCCCTGAAAGTCCAGTAGATGTGCTTTCCCTTCCCCTCCAGTCAATAAGTAAATCGGACCACGTGCACAGTCCTTGCCCAGTTACTAGTGATCCGTAGATTCTCTGAAGGCTTCTTTTCAGAGAAGAAATCAAGGTGGTTTTTTTCTAGTGACCAGTCTATCTTCTGTATCTCTGGATAATCAGGAAATTATGAATACACTTCTACTGCTTTTGTCTATAGTTGCGATGACTGATTTTTTTTCTGTTTGTTTATTATTATTTTTTAGTTTAATAATCCTATTACTTCAAGGACCTGCGACCTGTTGGTGTGATTTTATTTGTGAGATTTTCTTAAGACCTAATTAAAACACTTTCACATGGAAACAGGCATTTTAAACTAAAGCCAAACAAAAAAGTATTTTTTTTTTTTTTCCTACTGTGTTCCTCTAATGAAGGTAAATTAGTGGCTGAACAAGAATTTTTGCTTCCCCCCGCACCGCAAGATACTGTTTGCAAGTTAAGTTTGTGTTGTAATACTTGAAGTACTTCCAGTGTTCTGGTTCATAAATCTTACACAGCAAGACATAGAGCAAGTTTGGGCTTTTCTGGTATAGGGACAAAATAGCTGTGATGTTTTCAATTGTACCTCAGTCTCCTGTATGAAACTGACTGTTAGGCCAAGGTGTTTGATTTAACATGATCTGTGAAATCAAGAGAACACTATAGACAATGATCTCTTTCGTATGTAAATCTTGCATGTTTCTTGGCTTGCTGGCTAGTGCCGGATTCTTAAGTTTTGCTAAGTATTTGTGAATAACAGAACATGGTTAGAACTTAATACTTACTGTTTTCTTTAAATTTTTTTTTGTTTTGTTACTTCTGAATGGTAGTGAAGGAATGCCTTTTTAGGAAAAGGCCACAAGGGTTATGTGTAGCCTGAACTCTTGTGTAACACAGGCCATAGTACTCGATGTAGATACCCATGCCTCGATTTCTGTAACTTTCATGCTGCTCTTATCAAAAACGCAGACTTCACTCAGGTATACAGAACCACTGAATTGTCAGTCAAATATTTTGTTAATAAAATGGAAAGTATCTGTGTTGGAGGTGTTGAAACGAACAGATTTTACCACAGTTTTACTTTCAAAATCCTCCCAAGGAATTTGGTGCAATGAAGTTTGTCTATAGAAAGACAAAAATAAATTTAAAATTATCGATTTCCACACATGTATAGTGATGGCAGATTTTAGCAGCTGTAAGTTATTTCCATAACTTACACCTTTTTAATACCATTTGTGCAAGATCTTGTTTCGATGAATTGTTAAATTATGCCGTATAAATGAAACTGATAATGAGTATGAAAAGAGTTTAAAAAAAAAAAAACCACCCAAAAAACCTTGATTGGAACAGATCACACAGGCCACCCCGTTGATCTTTGGTAGAAGTGAGGGTGTGGACACCCCCTGAAGTCTGTGTGGAGGTGTAAGAGTAGTTACTCCCCACCTCCTTCTGTTGATGATGACATGAAAATCCCCTTGTTACAACCCATTTATTGCTTCAAATTCCAGGTGAATGGTGGCTGCAGCCAACATTTCTTTGTTCTGAAAGAAGCAACCCTTAGAATGATGAAAGAGTAAAACCAATATTGCCTAAAAGTTTTAACTGGGACTCAGTCGGCTAATGACAATATTGTGGGGAAAAGGTTCAGTTCACTTTATGAATACTTTCTGCTTCAGTCAGGCCTGCTGAGATTTCGTTGGACGGAGACTGGTGCTGTATTAAGTAATCAGCTAATGTAATCAGCTTCCTTTCAAATTTATGTAGCATTCATTCTGTGCCACCTAGCATACAATAAAATCATCAAATACTGACTTGAGTCCATGTTTGTTTGAGCAAGGCACTTACAAATTCCATGCTTTTTATTTGAAATACTTGATTGTTAGTGATTCTGGCCACTAGCGTGAATTTAATCAGTGGAATATCATTGAAACCATGCTAGTAGACAGCTGCATCCCAAAGTTGGACTGAATTTATCTTGCTTTTGTCTGTCTGTTAGTTTGCTTTCTGTGAATTATAACTGACAAAATACTTTGAAATATATATTCTTTTTGTGATAACATTTTTTTAAAAAGTCCATAATGCTAAGGTTTCTGGGGCTACTTAAAATTCTCTTTGGCAGTTGAAAACATGCTGTTATGTCTAGAACGTAGCTAGTTTTTGCCTTATTTCTAGCCACGCAGCTCTGATGAAATGATGTGAAATAAAATTTTGAAGGAAAGGTCTCAACACAAATTCTAATATTCACCTTTGTCAGGAACAGCATAGTGGGCACTTGGGGGCAGAGTAGTGAAGCAGCATTAAATTTGAGAGTTTCATAGGAGCAGCAGTTCTTGATTCCCCCTCCAAAACTGCCACTTAATACTCTATTTCTTTTTGTACACAGAGAGTGTGCGGGAGGAAGATCTAGATGCTGTGGAAGCACAAATAGGTTGCAAACTCCCTGATGACTATCGATGTTCATTTCGCATTCATAATGGACAGAAGCTAGTTGTTCCTGGGTAAGGAGCGAAAACTACATACCAAGTTGTTAATTCCTTTTGTATTTCTTGGATAGTTTATTTATGAAAAAGATAAAATGTCTGCTGAACAGGATAGATGAAACATTTAAATGTATTGTAACTGAGTGACCGCTTGAAGTGACACTTCTAGAATTGGCTATCTTCTAGTCTCAGAAGTAGTTGAAAAGACAGTGTAGATTTCTAATTGCTCAAATTACTCTTACATGTCAGTCCTTTTCCCTAGTGAGAACCCCCCCCTTTTTTTTTTCCTTTTTGCTAATAACGAAAAGTTCCAACTGTTAGACTTCCAATCACCACTGCAAGTTGCTCCCCTGAAGTTTTGCTTTGCATTACGTAAGTAAATTAGCCTCTTGGACTCTACAGGTTTCATTATTTAATAACTTCTTTCTTTAAAATGGTTAGGGAATAGCTTCCAAACCAGGTAGTCCTTTTAAGTAGAATCAAAATGTCAGTTCTGCAAACTGTATTCTTAGTAGAAGATTTTACAATTTTATGCCGTTTCAGCAATTAAAATCTCCTTTTACATCAAGGTTAGAAGGCAAATGACCAAACATAGTTCCCTATGCTCCAGCTATACAAGAAGTTAGCAGGTCAGCACTTGATGAAGTGCCACAAACATTTGCAAAAGATGGAAAGCTAGGGCAAATCATTGCAGTGTCTGTAGGGGACAACGCATTCATGTTGCTCTACCAAAACCTTCACTAGTAAAGAAGGTGCAGCTTCCTCCAATTCTAGTGTTCTGCGTGCAGAAGGAATATGGGAAACGGTTTTATGCAACCATAAGGATGACTTCCAGTTCTGTTTCTTTTCCAGGAGAGACTTTTTTTAGAGAGGAGATAGATGCCCTAGTTCTGTAGACTTCAAATGGAGCTCTGCAGCTTGTGTGCTTCCTGCTCTTCCTACTACTTTTTCACTCCCACAAAGCCTCTACTGTGGTGATGTGCCTGTGGAAGGGCTGTAGGAGCAGACGGATGACTTTGGGCGTGCTTTTCAGCTTGAGCCACTGCCAGTGGGCTGTGGTCCATTGCTGTGCCCTCAGAGCGGAGGCCTGAGCCTTACACACAGGTGGACGAACCTTGGTGGTGGAGCACTGACTAGGGGACTAGTTAGGTCTGACATGTGGGACCCTGGAGCAAGAAAGGCTGCCACACTGTAAGGAAGGTGTGATCTTACTGTTGGGGACAGGCTTGCTTTCTTGTGGGAGATGAATACTGGAAAGATCAGGTGTAGGTAGTGGAAGTCTGCAGCAAGTTGTTGGCACGTTAGGTCAGAAGCGGAGGAGATTCGGGACTAGTTGTCATTGTTAGATGATAATGCTTTCTGTGTTTGGATGTTAGCATCCCTTTTTAAACTGTAGAACGTGCTAATTCCAGGCAAGACTACGTAAGGAAAAAGAGGAATGGAACCTGTTGCCCAGGATGGGAGCAGCTTATATCATGCTGACATGTGGCAGCTTGCACCTGAGTCACTGCTTTCATAACACCAGTAAATGCTTAGCATCTGCAGGAGTTTACATCTAAGAACATCAGTGAAAGGCAAATTAGAAGGGAGTATGGGTGGGGAGGTGCACGTTACAGGTTTGTGTACTCCTCTTATTGCTAAGCACGCTGCTGTAGTGTGTGCCCTTGTAGTTGATTACTTTGATCGTGTTACTCCTTTTTCTCATTCTCCCATTGTCTGCCCCTTTATTACATTCAGTGTAGGTTGCCTGGGTTTTTTTATTTTCACCCTAGCTCTCATCTAGCCCAACATTCATATCAATGTTAACCTTAGCTTCTGATGCTTACCTCCATTCCTAATCTGTTACATGTTTCAGATTAGTACTGCTTTTTTCCAAATGTATATATTCTTTTCTTATGTATAGAGAGGCTCCTTTTACTGTCTTCAACATCACCTCCTTAGTGTCAAAAACAAACAAACAAAAAAGCCCTTCCTTTGCTGTGATGCTTAACAAACAGCTAGAGGAAAAAATTAGAAAGACAGTTGATGGTCTTGCCGTGTCATGCTGATGAACATTGTCTCCTCCTTTCCTTGTACGTCTGTTTGTTTGTGTCTGTCTGCCTTAGTTTTTGTACGGAGATTATAATCTCTCTGACTCAATAGTTATTGTCCTTGTTTACTTCTCAGCGTTTTCTCCGAAGCATAGAGCACCTTGCTCACTGTAGTTTTGATCGATGACTGTTACTATAGCAGCTTGATATTCTAATTGAAAAATCATGGATGCTTTGATAGTACTGAAATGAACTTGCAAAAAACTTGAGATACGGAGCACTGGTTATTACTATGTTATGCTACTATAGGAAGTTGTGTCAGCTGTGAATGGCTCCTTTGAAGTAGTTGCAGACACAATGAGAATCACCGACACAGTTTAAAACAGTGCTTTGGGATGCACAAAGCATACAAGGAAATGTTTATCTTAGAGCCATCAAGCCTCCCTTTGTGAAGGCTGATGTTGCAAACTAATAACCTAGTTCAGCACCTGGATGTTAGAGTTGGACTTCATCTAGGTCTAACAGGCATGTAAAGCATTGATAGCTTTAAATCTTTTCTAAGCATTGATTCTATCTTTGCCTTGTGAGTGGTATCTTCTGTTCATCTGTTCTTTTTTAATTGTTGTCTGTTAAGTTTGATGGGAAGCATGGCACTGTCGAACCACTACCGCTCTGAAGACTTGTTGGATATCGACACAGCGGCTGGAGGTTTTCAGCAGAGGCTAGGTCTGAAACAATGCCTTCCTCTTACTTTTTGCATTCACACTGGCCTGAGTCAATACATGGCCCTGGAGAGTGTGGAGGGACGAAATAAATACGAGATCTTCTATCAATGTCCAGTAAGGAAGATATGTTTATACTTGTGAATGTGCTTTTCTAATGATTGATGGTGTCCCTTCGTGTGTTATCAGATACCTGCAGTATTTTACTTAGAATAAGGCGAATACTAAGAGATCGTATTAGTTTGTTACTTGCCCCGGAGTTGCCATCTGGTTTTCACCAAAGCCCAGAAGTGGAATGGGTAGTGAGTGAAAGAAATTTACATGAAGGTGTTAATGGCTGTAGCAATTTCTATAAGTTCATGATCGTGGACAGCACTCATCCTTATCGGAAGGTATTAATTTGTTCAGACTATGGCAGGTATATACTCTTGTCCCTGTTTCTGTAAGGAAGAAAAGCTTCTCCGTTATGGAAGATCAGCATCTGCGTGTATCTCCTCCCCCAGATATGTTAAATGTAAGCTTACTGCAATTAAGGATACCCTCTGGTTTGTAAGCAAAACTTACTCTCTAGCAAAAGAACAAATTGCTGCTGAACAGCTCCTTTGTAGAACATAATTAAGTATTTTTCATAATTCTTACAGCTGAAGTATTTTAAGATAGGCATATTGTTGCTAGTGAAGCTTAAGGATATTATACCCTAACAAGATTTTGGCCCTCTCTCTCCTTACCCATGCCCTGACAACCTCCCCACTGCAAAAAGAAAGTGGAGCGAGTAAAGGATGGGTCTTGTAAAAAAAGATGGAGCTCTTCATCTGCTATGGAGTTCCTGGCTGTTTGTTTTCAAAGCATGGAGCAATGAGATTTCTAGGGAATGCCTTGATAACGGATCGCTTGAAGGATGTGAAGGTCCCCCTTTGTATTATGCCGATTATTTGAGCCTTCTGGATAATGCTTGGGAACTTGGAAGGTTACTTGCACGCTTACATTTTGGTTCATCTGTGGACAGCCCTGCTTGTTTCAGGGGAGAATCTGGTAGTACAGGAGCTGGGATTGTTTAGCCTGGAGAACAGAAGGCTCAGGGGAATCTTCTCAATGTTTATAAATAGCTGATAGCAGAGCATAAAGAAGTCGGAGCTAGACTCTTCTCAGTGATGCCTGCCCAATGACAGAAAAAGAGGCAATGGGCACAAGATAAAACATGGGAAACTTGGTCTGGGCATACACAAAAACATTTTTACTGTGAGTGTGGTTGAACGCTGGAGCAGGTTACCCAGAGAGGTTGTGCAGTCTCTGTCCTTGGACAGGACAGCATCCTGGGCCAGCTGCTCTAGCTAACCCTGCCTCAAGCAGAGGCATTGGGCTGATCACCTCCAGAAGTCTCTTCCAACCTCAGCTGTTCTGTGCTTCTGTTTTAAGGCAATATTTTGGGGGACCTTGTTTCTTGAATGATGCATTAAATCTGATTTTATATGCATGAGCCGTAGTGGAATGTTCCAGCTGTCTATTCAGTGATCGTGTGAGCACCCATGGGGACAGGCATGTGTGTTTTATATATTTGAATATCTGACTGGGAGTATAATGATGTATTAAGCAGCCTGATTTTAGGTTTAGTAAATATAGGGAAAGTGTTCCCTATGTTATAGTTCAGGTGTTGAATTTTAACCTTTAAAGTCTAATGCTCTCCTTCTAATACATCCATAACCTGCTTTCCCTTTCAGGACCAAATGGCTCGCAATCCATCTGCTATTGATATGTTCATTACAGGTAACGCTTCAGATAAAATATTCTGCAAAATGTTTTAATCGCACTGTTTAGAAAATGCATGTCAGTATGAATTGCACAAAGCAAGTGTTCCAAATTTTCTGTGCTACTTCTGAGACTCTAACCTACTTTAAAACATCAGCGGTTACTTGAAATGCGATGCGAGTTTTCTCTATTAAAGCTTGTCCTTCTGTGTGTCTGGTATACAAATCATTCCGTGTGCTAACCTGTCTAACAAGATGAGCAACACCTTTAAGTTAGCCATCATGGAGTGATGTAAGCAGTTATTAAATACAACATCCAAGTGGACAGAAAGATTTTTTTGTTTTCCCCAGTAGTTTTTGCAGCCATGTTAGAAGCTGAAAAGATTTTGCATCCCTTCATGAAACCTAATTAACTATAAACATAGCTGCAGAAGAAA
This sequence comes from Platalea leucorodia, assembly GCF_965183815.1. Taxonomy (NCBI): domain Eukaryota; kingdom Metazoa; phylum Chordata; class Aves; order Pelecaniformes; family Threskiornithidae; genus Platalea; species Platalea leucorodia. Next base: position 70,857,810 of record NC_138829.1, on the reverse strand, counting down.
ATCTTTCTGGATTTTTGATTTGCCTGATTGCTTTGTTCAAAGGATAAAGGAGGGAAGGTGAAAACAGCGTAATTGTTGTTTGGTTATGTAGAAATCTGTCATGATCATCTGTCTGACATGTACATTGACTGGAATAGTGTTTTGATTATTTCTTTTTGTTAATCCACTGGAATCTGGTAACTGTGGCTATGTCTAAATTAATTCCTTCCACTCAGTGGGAAAGTAGATGTGTAATAAATGGCACCAAAATTTTAATATTAAAATTTAGCCTTGCACATTTCTTTGTAATATTCATACATATATCCTGTGAGAAACCACATGAGACAATGCTACACCATTGCTGGTTTGGGTTGAAGGTACTCAAAACTCTTAGCCACGCTAATTTTAGGAAACCTTTCTACATACGGATTGATTGTATGAACCGATTTCACTGTGAAGTAGTCAGCTAGTCATCTGTTTTACAAAGGTCTTATTGCAGAACGCATTGTGTGCTTTAGAATCATCATAGGAGAGAGAGCAAAGGCTCAAGAGTTTGGTTGCTTGCTTCTCTCCACCTGAGGATGATGAAATACTTTAAAGCTACTCTATGGTGAGCTGGTATTGCTGCTCAAGGTTGCTGCTTTTATGGCATTGAGTCAATGGTGAGGTGAACTGACATCATATTTAAATGCATTCCACTTGGCTGAAAGGGTTAATCTTGGCTTATCACAGGGTGGAGGGGAAGTTTCATATACAGCATTTATCTTGTCATTTTGAATGTGGCAGGATAAATTGGTCTACTTTCTCCATTCCGAGTTACTTTATACAAGGTTTGCATTTTGTGGATTAGTGGTAGAAAGGAGGATGATAAACTTGGAGTTCCTTAGACTTCCAAAAGATCAAAGGACAGTACACATAGCTCTTGCTCAAAGGAAGAAGTGGTAAGCACACTTAATCTAACAGGAGTGCTAGTACTTGATAATACGTCAGTGAAGGTGAGGATAATGATTTCTTAGTATTTCAGCTTAAATCCAGTTTTGTATCAGTAATATTGACAAATAGTTGAGGAACTCCGTGCTTTTCTATTGAACCCTATATTGCAACGCTTGGAAGATTTATGGCTGAGAAATCCTTTTACAGAGAGCTGGTATCTCTTCTATGAAACTCTTTTCTTTGGGAGTTAAATGTGGCAGCTTGACTGTCTACTTAGAAATCAAGCTGTTCCTTAATAATAGCTGTAGGTGTAGGAAAAGCTGTTCTCAGACAATGGCTGTAAGCGTATGAAAATCCCAGGTTCTTTGGAATGACACAGCCTTAGTCTTCTGGGTTTGTAGCAGAAGTGGAGAGTATGTCTATGGCTTATCCCTGTTTTTAAGGAGAGGGAAATTCTGCAACTTGCTAGCATGTTTCTGAGAAACTGTATTCATATGGAAACCTGCGTATCAAAACTAAGTCCATAAATCCACCAGCGGGCTTGCATGCCTCTTGTAGGTAGAATAGTTGGAAATAGCCATACAAATAGTATAGGTCACTATACTTGTCATCATTCCCAGTCATAGCAGAAGCCATGAGCAGGAAACCAGATGATGAGAGACACCAGCATTTGAAGACCATGATTATAATGTGAAGTACTTAGCTAAGAGATTCTTTGTTTGCTGTGTCATTTCTGGAGTATGCACCTTTTACTCTTAGTTCTTGGTTGGTTTCTCCAAATGATCTTTGTTGGTAGAACGGACTGGAATATTGACTGACTCGTGTAAGTAAGTCTGAGAGTTTATTGTAAAATATTCAAAGTTTTAAACTGTTTTCTTGACGTATTTTTGCCTGTCCTTATGAATACTTTTCTTCTTTGGCATCTAGGTACATCTTACTTGGAATGGTTTACATCCTATGTAAACAAAGTTGTAACTGGTGGTTATCCTATCATCAGAGACCAGATTTTCAGGTATTGTGACTGGGATTTATAACCTCACTGCAAGGTTTTGATGCTTTTTCTAGAATGCTTTCCAAGTAGTTATGGGTATCTGATAAAAAAGCTGATGGTGGAGAGAGGAGAAAGGACGTGAAACTTACTGCAGATAAAGCTGTAAAATAGAATGCTTAAATCAACTTTTTTTTCACCAAAAGCTTCAGAGTTTGTAACTTTGTGTTAACGGGACCAGAATTTTGCACTGTAACTGATCTGAAGCTTAGCTAACAGCATAATGTTTATTCTGCTTGCCGTGAGCGTGCTGCTGCTGCAGGACTGTCCCAAGTTATTAAAAAAGCAATTGCTTCAGTGAACTGGTCTCTAAAATAACACTGTTGAATTTGTAAATAGACAGGAATTTTCTAGTGTTTGAATCTTCATGGGCTTTTCTTCTAAATATAAGCAAGAACCTTAATTCTGTCAAACTGAGATGCTATAGAACCAAGTTCCTGATCTGCAAATTAATTTGCTGTAGGAGTTGCTAGTTTCTGGTTTTTCAATAGCATAATGACACATCCTTATTAAACAAGCGTGTCTTCACTGACTTCAGATCAAATTACACACCCAGCTTAATACAAGCATTAATGGAGGTACAAAGACATCCATAGCTGTATGAGTTTCGGTGATGGGGAAGTATACATCATGAAGACACTGCATACATCCTTTATTTAAATGCCAAATGGCAAGTTAAGAATTACTTTTAACCTAGCGCCACAGTGCCCTTATTAGTAATTAACTAATCACTTTACGTGTTTAGCTTTCTGTATTGAATGTACAGAGCTATTTGCAGAGTTAATGTTTTCCTTTCTGTAGGTATGTGCATGATAAAGAATGTGTCGCTACCACAGGAGATATTACTGTTTCTGTGTCCACATCTTTTCTACCTGAACTCAGTTCTGTGCATCCACCGCATTATTTCTTCACTTACAGAATCAGGTAAAAATAACAACTGAATTAACTCTTACAACACAGGAGAGACCTGTGTAATGTTCAAAGGATCTGTTGTTGCAACTTTATGCACAGCATTCGTAAACGTACTAAAATGAATAGGATGTGCTCAACATGCTGTACTTTTTAATAAACAAATACTAAATTGTCACCTGGTCAGGTACGCAAATTACCAGCCAAGTTGACAATTGGTAAAGCACGGTGATGGGTGGGGGAAAGAAGTTACCGGTAACTCTTGTGATTTGGAAAGGGGTAAATAACAATAGATAGTGAAGCCCAGGCGTGGAGATGGATCCTGACAACTGATTCGGTATAGTTTACCTTAGGGTTGGGGTTTTTTTTGCCCAGTCTACTCGGGGAGGGATCCCAAGGATACTAAAGCATTTCTTAAAATGTATGAACGTAGCTACCTAACCATTAAGTATGCTGTTTGGCTTCTAGAATTGAAATGTCCAAAGATGCTCTTCCTGAGAAGGCTTGTCAGCTGGACAGTCGATACTGGAGAATAACAAATGCCAAAGGCGATGTAGAAGAAGTTCAGGGTCCTGGAGTAGTTGGTAAGTAAAAGATTGCTTTTATGAACCCAACAGAGAGAGTGGGTTTATAGTTAATGTACAGGTTATGAAAGTTAGGTTATTAGCCATTCATCGTGGTGACAGAGGGTAGTAGTTGTATGGTTTGTATCAAAATCATTTTGTTGCTTGAAAAAAAGAGATGTGTATCCATCTGTTTTGTCTTTGAAGTCATTTTGCAAGCGATGTCTGAACATCTTGATGGTTAAATGCTCTTCAGACAGTTTTTTCACGTCAGTAGTTGCTGAGAATCATTTATGCATCCACTGGAATATAAAATGATCTGCCCGAATATGTTGTGGAGTGCAAGTGCTTTAGCAAACTGCTAAATTGTAGTTCTACTTCAGTCCTTACTATTGTGATCTCATATTTTACCAACAGGGGAGTTTCCAATTATCAGTCCAGGGAGAGTCTATGAATATACCAGCTGTACTACGTTTTCCACAACATCTGGGTATATGGAGGGGTATTACACCTTCCATTGCCTCTACTACAAGGACAAATTCTTCAACGTCACAATTCCCAGATTTCATATGGTGTGTCCAACATTCAAGGTGTCTACAGCACGAATGGTAAGCAGAGATGCAGTTGTGCTTATCCTAGTTTTTTTTTCTCTGACCTGTTTTCAGAGAACACTTGGATTAATTTAAATAGGACAGACTAACTGTGTGTTTAAACTCCAATGTCATGTCACTTTTCAATTTTGATTCCTTTCTTGAAAAGCGTTCTCTTTTTCAGAACCATTTCTCCAAAAAAAAAAAGTCTAGAAGTACCACTCAGTGGGAGACTTTGACAGTTTCCCACTATATGAATTCTTTTCAGCTTCTGGAATATATATCGATTAGAAAACACTGCTGGTGCAAAAAGTACAGTACTGAACAGTATTCAGATTGATAACTCCATACAGACCATGGTCCAGTTAAGACTTAGTCTAGCAACTGTAGTAATCTTTGTAGGCAGTTTGTACGTTGGTAAAGCCACGTATCGTTGCTTTGACGTGTAATGCTACCAGTTGAATTCAAGACCCTCAGCCCGAGCTTTCATAGGACGCCGTACGTGGCTGTGGGTCTTCCTCCCCCAGTCCTCCCCTCTGTCTGGTATCAAGGTCAAACCTGGTTGTATCGGTGAGATCAGGGCCTGTGGGCTCTCGACAGGGGTAGAACGTGACCTGTGTCTGAACACGAGTGCCCCTCAGGCTGCACAGAAATATATATGTGCATGCGTATGTCTCTTCAGGGCATATTTCAGAGGTATATCTGATTATGCAGACTACAGCAGTGTTGAGTTTTGTTTGCTTGTTTTGTTTTAAGGAGCTATCTCATTTCTTAATTCGTACCTAGAAACGTGGCATGGCATTAGCTGTTTGGATTTCATAGTTCTTTTAAATATTCCGTCTTGGTGTGACCACGCTGTCGTCTCTTTTAGCCATAATAGCATATCTGCTTTCTTCAACAAGAAAAGTTCCAGTTAATGAGCATTTAAAAATGATAGCGGTCCATTTGATGTTCGTTAGTCCTCACGGAACGTGCATGCCAAAAAGTCACTTAATGACTTCACAACTCAGTAGGATATTTAGCTTACTGTTAATTATAACGTAGTTTTAGTTTGGAGATTGCAGGTGAACTATGTAATTTCTCGCTTTCCTTTGGCCTTCTTTCGAGAAGAATGCTTTATTTATTTTATCACTAGCATAGCCCTTATTTAGTGACTGATTCAGATAGAACTAGAAAGTTTTTGTGCGAGCATTGAGTCTTTCCTCCGGGGTAGACATCTACTTGGGTGCTTTCTCACGTTTTTCAAGGGATTTGAGACGCTCTCGTTACCAGTAGCTCTAACAGTAAGTGCCAGCAGATGTCGTGCTTCTAACAGAACATGGCATCTCTTCACTCTTGCTCAATTTATGGGAGTTGTAACCTCCTGCCATTCAGTCGACTGTGAAAATAATTTGCTTTTCTCTTTTGCTCTACCTCTGTTTTAAAGGTACTGATGACTCTCTTTTTTTTTTTAAACTGCTTTTATTAAAAGGCAACATGAGCCACCAAGAAAATTGGTACAGCTAAGATACTGAATTGTGGCTTTACATAGTTGTGCAGATGAAATAATGAAGGCCAATGAATATTTACCCAGTTAAAAGTCAAGTAGTTTGGCAAAATGATCTCTATTGCAAATTAAACTTTGTAATTGGAAGGAGCTGGTTTTGGGACATATGGCACGATGTCCAGTTCGGCTAATCGAGGTGATAATGCAGACTTCAGATTCCTCTAGGCAGTTGTTAGTGCTTTCTTAGAACTAGCTGGAATAGAAGATTTTAATTCAATATGGATATGTTTTGTGTTAGGAAACAAATCATAATGAATATGCAGTGGATGAAGATGAAGATTCCACAGACACCGATGAATACGAAGATCGACGCAGAGTGTTGGACATTCCTGCACCTTCTGGACGCTGCCCACGTCATACCTGATGGGATTTTTTTTCAAAACAAAATAAACTGTTTTCAGAAGCTGAACTCTTTGGGGCTAGTGCATAAGAATATTTCTGACTATTGTAAATGAACTTTCTGTTGCACATCAGGGCAACTAGCATGAATGTTGGTGCCAGTTCTAATATTCATCAGAGTATAACTTTTTTTTTTTTTTCCTCCTGGTTTGGAAGTGGGGCGAGGGGGCTTGGGGGGGGAACGGGGAGGGAGGGAGGGAGAGGAAGAGAAAGGTGTTTGGGCTTTGGTCACTTTTTTCTGAAGTGCGAAACAGCTTGATAGTCCGAGGTAATCATATCTTACATTTTTAAACTATTGCCTATTTATGATCATATTGCAAATATGGTGTGGGGATTTGTTTTTATACAAGCATTTAAAATTAGCAATAGACAAGATAGCAAAAAAGGTGTATACTATTGTCCTTCCTCATGAGTTTCTACTCTTGATAACTCCTGCTAAGAATGAAACTTGCAGTTTGGTCTGTGTATCCCGTTTGGGTGAGATCAGGTGCTCTTATGCTCTTTTTTTTTTTTTTTTTTTTATTAACGTAGAAGTACCAGAAAATTCTGGTCATCAAGTGCATAAATTAGGAATGAAACTGGCCTTATTTTTAGACAATCTGTCTTTCAGCTTAATTTTATGCTAAATGACTCTGATTTGGATAACGCCTTTTGGAATGTAGTGTACATGCATAATCTGCCACTCGGTAACCAAGAACTTTCTCAGTGACTACAAAGTATGAATTTGTAAATATGTTTTGAGTTTTTTTTCTTTATATGATGTTTGCTGTTCAGACTTTGTCATAGGTGACAAATTGATGTTCAAGTATCATGTTTCCCTAAATCCTCTATGGATTTTTGTAACTACGCCTGAATAAAAAAATGAAAAAGAAAAAAAAGGGAGCCTGACAGAACACCAGATGACTAGAAACTTTATATTTAAAGTATGTTTGCTTTATCACTTTTATTTTGTTTCCATTGTCATTAATAAACAACTGCCTCCTTTGCTCTGAAGCGCTACGTGGGACTCTTCTTGCCAAGACTTGCGCAATAATTGCGTGACCAGCATCGCTGTAGTCAGTTCCTTTTTTTGACATCCAGAATTAGTAGCGCCAAGAGGAAAACCAGTATATTGTGCTTCCAGCTGAATGTTTTCATTATTGACTAGTTACTGCTCATACAGAAAGCCTGGTGGGTTGTTTTTTTCCCCACAAGTCATAGTACTGGATTCTCTATGTGCCCATCTTTCTCTAATGCCACACAGCATTTGGATCTTCCACAGCGGTACAAGGTAGAAAAACAAATATTGAGTATGATCGCTACAACAGTCGTTCAGGTGAAACATCTAGAGAAGCAAAAAAAATGTGTGTTGTCCCTCACAGAAGTCTGAACAGCAATGTGAATTGCTGGAGTGGCTGAAAAACATTTCCATTTTGAGGATTCCTCAGTATTAACTGCGAGGGGAAGATGTGATGTTTGTGGTGCAATGCTTTTTCTTCACAGAAGTTTCATCATCTGTTAAAAGGATCAGTGAAAAAAGGATTTAGTGGAACCAGACACTTACTCCGGTGCTGGAAGTCTGTTTGTGTTTTTAAGGACAGGTAACTCGTGGTCCAGGGCTTGGTGCTTCAGCAGGATCTGCGTGTTCTAGCTAAGTGCTATCAGCTGAAGGTCATGAGGCTCTACAGAAACACTCCCAACTCTTGGCATTTTTACTCTTCTCAGGGAGCGGTTCTCCCTTGGGTTGTTAAAGAGCAACTGTAATTATTCCTTACTGCAGGAGAAGCCAGGAGACAGGACGATGCTATTCTGTCAGCCTCTGAGCAGTGGGATCTGAGGTTTGAGGCCTCTGCCCGAGCACAGCTGGTGGCCACAGGGCTGCTGCGAACGGCGCGTGTACGAGGCGAGAAGGTAACCGGGTACGGGAATGGCGTATCGCTGCCGTTGGACCAAACGCATATGTATTTGTAACAGGAAAACGGTTATTCCATTGCTTCAGGCAGCTCTTTTAGCACATGGCATATTGCCTAAAGTTACCAGATGCAGTGCTACTGCGAGTGGCGTAACTCTTCATTACCTGCATTCGAAGTAGGGTTGATGCCAGTGGTTCTCCTCACCCCACCCAAAACTCCAAAGCTTATGCCAGGTCAGTGTGAAAAGTGAAGTCCACTGAGGAAAGCAAGGGATGGGGTGTGTTCGCCAGCAGTGCTGGACGGCAGAAATCTTCACTGAGAAAGCAGGAGAGAAGCGACTCAAGATCCTGCCGCAGAAGACGGCGCTTCACCGCTCTGACTGACGCAGCAAGCGGGCGTTGGGTGGGTGTACTGCTACCTGCCAGCGGCACCCAGCTGCTAAATGCTTCCTATGGCTGGTGTAACCTGTGCAATACGCACGGACAGGTTCTACGTGTGTGTATATATATATATACACATAACAGACATATATATCAATATATATATATATGTCCTTCCCTTTGGCCACCATCCTTCAGGTTCAGCCCGAAGTTCTACAAGCTTCTGACTCAGATCCTGACTGCTATCAATGCTTGCTTCTCCTGTCAAGGTAAAATAAGCCTTGCTGAACATCTATGAATACAGCATATGGTTAAAAACCTAGCACATCCAACGCAAATATGTAACTCATCCAGTCCTTTTTTTGTCTGTGGAAAAGGCCTACGCTGACAGTCTCTTTCTAATTGCGCTGTAGGATTCCTTCGGCATTTTTGTGGCCTGTTGCTGACTGGATGGCTTAATGGAGAGAACTTTTGGCCACCATTTCCTCGCTGTGACTGCATCACACGAGAGAAAAACAAGCGGTGTGCCAGCCAGCAGGGAAAAGAAAAGCCAAAAGTTGCTGTGCAAGTTATGCCAGTGCTGGATTTTTTTTCCTGTCATTGTTTAAAGTAATTTCTCGTCATCTATGCGAAGCACGCGAGGGGGAAAATTCGGGCCAAGTTGGAAATACCACTTATCTGCGACGATAGATATAAATGTGTCCTCTGTGGGAGGTACTGTTCCCAGATTTTGGGAAGGGAAAAGAGGTAAATAATCAGCTACTCCTGAAGTTAAGTTCCTTGTTTCCAATTCGTCATTGCAAAATTTTCTAAGTGAATTAATAAATTAAGGGATTTTTTTTTTTATATCGAGTCTTAATTAAGTGGATTCTCCTTAAATGTTGCATACAATAACCCACAAGCATCCTACTCTTACATCCCTTTGCCTTTATTTATGGCTTAAACAGAGGTAAAATCTTAAAGACCTTGGTAAGACGTAGGCTGAGCTGACTGATAAGCATCTTAACTACTGTAACGCACCAAGAGAATCTGATTTCAGTTCTGAGTGGTTTAGGGTTTACTTTAGGTTGAACAAATGAATTGGTAGTTGAGGTGTGCTAACAAAAATAAATGCAGAACGCTTTTTTAAAGTGTGACTGGTAGGTAGAGGTATTTCATTTTGTGCTCAAGTCAGCACTCGCTTTTTTGTTCTAAATAGCACTGATCTGAACCTCTTCAGAATCTGAATCTCTTCACCCAGTTTCTGCGTGCAGAACAAAAGCCCAGGTTTCGCTGCTGGGATAGAAATTAAGTTTAATGAAGGGTGGGAAGCACCTCTCCTGTCACCCATCGAGCCCCATGAAAAATCCTTAGGGCTGGTACTAGGCTGCGTTACACGCATATGTGTGTGTGTATATAGGAGAGATGTATTCCTAAAAGTTGTTGCGGCTTGTTTAAGCGTTGCGCAGGTAAGGGTCGGTCGCTGTCCTGCAGGGCGCCTCCCCCCCCCGCCCCGGGCCCGGCTCCCCCCCGGGCCCGGCTCCCCCCCGGGCCCGGCTCCCCCCCCGCCCCGGGCCCGGCTCCCCCCCGGGCCCGGCTCCCCGCCCCCGAGGCCGTGGGCCGAGCCGGGCCGTGCCCACGCCGCTGCTCCGCCCCGGGGGCGGCACAGCCGAGAGAGGCAGAGCCGCAGCCGCAGCCCCCCCGCCGCCAGACGGAGCGGGGCCGGGCGGTAGCGAGGGCTCGGGGCAGGTAAGGGGCGAGCGGGCTCCCTCAGCGCCGCGGCGGAGCCCCCGGGCCGGGCCGCCCCTTGCCGCGGGGGGCAGCGGAGGGAGCCCGGGGCCCCCCGCCTCGCCGGGGCGCAGGGGGAGCGGAGGCAGCCCCTCGCCTCGGGGCGGGGGGGGGGGGATAAGGGCTTTTCCTAGGAATTGCGGGGGGGAAGGTTTTGGGCGGCAATCTGCATTTACACCGTATTAGGGGGAGGATCCGGTGTCCCTCTCTGCCTTCCCGGGCTGGCGCCGGCGGGGCGGCGGCACCGCAGTGCGCTAAGCGGGGCGGGCTGCGGCGCCCCGGGGCGCTCGGCCCAGCGGCCGGCCGCCGCCCGCGGGGCAGCGGGGAGCCGGGGGGGACCCCGGGGACGGCGGGGGGGACGCGGATGCCGGCCGGGGCGGGCTGCAGCCAGCTTAAAAGCAAAAAAATGGGAAGAAGGCAGGCTGCATCTGCCAGGTGGTTGCTGGCTGCAGAAGTGGTGCAACCCCGAGCGGCTCCTGAAATGCCCTGGTCGCCCCAGGCATGGGGCTCGTAGCCCCCGTTACCCTTTTCTTGCCTCTTTCTGCTCTGAGGTTATGATGAAAGGAGCAGCCTGGTCTCGTACGTGCGCGCTCCCAGGTGGGACTGCAGAGAAATTCTTGTTTCACAACCAAGGCAATAAGCCTTCCTTGCTATTGCAGTTGCTATTTCGTGTTATTTCTTGTTATTGAGATTGGTCAGATGCTTCAGGTAAAACAGCAATTTAGAAAATTTAGTTTAGGAAATGTTTTCTGCTTTGTTTCTTTTAAGCCATGTTGTGAATTGCTCTCTATAATTTTTTTTTCTTAAAGCTAAAATTTTCCAGTTGTCTCATCTCTTTGTAGTTCAGGAGTACAGGAAAAAATTACTCATTTTCACAAAAATAGATTGGTTGAATGACTCCTGTCAAAGCTGTTGTGCTGGCTGTGATGATTTTTATTAATCCGCCTTATATTTATTCTGGTCGTGACTTGGTTTTGCTAAAAGGCAAAACTGTTTTACTCTGCTGACGCCGCTGGGTGACTGAGGGCCCTTGGAAGGTGGAGAGGTTCCCAGGGAGATTCTTGCTGCTGTCCAGAACGGCTCTTGCTGTAAGCACCAGGCCAACAGCAGCCCTGCAGAGTCACGTCACCGCGGGATGAGCCTCTGGTCTTGGAAGGCTTCTCACAAAGTTGCTTATCTCAAACAACCATCTCATCTGGCACCTTATGGTTTTGTTTTTCTTAGTTTTCCTGCTCAACAGTAGGTCATACAGACATGAAAAAAAGTTAATGGGCTTTTTTGTTGGGTGGGGTTTTTTGTATTTTTAGAAAAATTAGCTAGACTTAAGGTTGAGAAGGATTTCAGTATTGTTTTACTATGAAACCGTCTTTTCAAGTCCACAGTCAGTCTTCTGGGAGGCAAAAAAACTCCATCCCAACAGGATTACGGTCTGCCACGCTAGACTCTCAGCTGCATACCGACGTAGCTTCAAGCAGCATTAACAGGGTCAAGAGCAGCAATCTGACTGCTTCACTGCAGTCTTATCGTAAGTGCAACTTGTTATCTGGATGCCTTTAATTCTTTGGGACTTCCAATCCCACTTGGGTTTCGAAGACAAACATGAAATCATGCCCTCCTAGCACAAGTATGGTCCCTCTCTCCCTCGTGTGCCTGCTTGATACCTCGTCTGAATAGCCCACTGTCTGCAATAGCAGAGATTTTTTCGTAGTAGATATTACTGTTTGCAGTTCAGACTCTGAGTGCAGAAGTCTATCTAATAAATGCTGCTTTAAAACAATCCTGACCTTCCTGTCTCACTTAGGGATTACAGTAACTGTGGACTTGAGCATCGCTGCAGTCGCTTGGTGGGTTGTTGCCTGTGTCGGTACCTCGGTGAGAGGGAGAAATTTTGGGAGAGGGGAGGCAAAAGTCCCCTTAGTGCAGACGAACCTCTTGCAACCCCATGCGAGAGAAGAAAGGAGCACAGGCTGGTTCTTGGGGAGTTGCTGTAAAAGAAAAAGCATTCCAGACCTAAATGGCCTCTCTTTTTGGTAGGTGCATTTGTAGCTGTAAGAAATAGAGAGACCTGTTGAATGGTGTAATCAGAGGGGCGAAAGGAGCCCCCTCCGCAGCCTGCCAGGGCTCAAATCTCAGTTCTTGCAATAAAAATCCGGGTCTCGGCATGAAAATCCTCTCTCGGAAAGTGCAGTGTTACTTTTCTCTCTTCTCTTTCACCGGTTTTCCTGATCAGTGCCTTCAGTTCCATACTGAATCAAGTCTTGAAACCTCGATTCCTCACCATGTGTTTTGCTGGTTTCCTGTAGCTTTTAAAGAGAATAAGCATGTAACATCTGTTTATGCCTTCAGATTAGAGAAGAAGCATGATCAAGATGAATTGTGTCCTGTTAACCGCCTGCATTGTTCTGGTTGCTTTTTGTAGTTGTGGTGAGTACAGGGGAGGTGCTTTCCTGATTGAATGATATGACGGGGCTGAGGAAATCATGGAAAAAAATGTTTTGCTGCTGGAAGACTGGATTCCTGTTGTGTAAATTGGGAACTAGGTGTATAGCACAAGAGAGAAATGAGATGAAATAAAAAAGGGATAGAATAAAATTCTGCTAAAAGTGTCTCTTCTTGTCTGTCCTTTTGGAAAAGGCAATATTTAAGAGTAGATGAAAGAACCAAACGTTTAACATATTATTCTGCAGGCACATAAAGGTAAGTGTTTTTAAAGGTGACGTAATTCCATGCTTCGAAGTCTTCCTTTCAGAATTGCCAGTCTCAAGCTGTACACTGACAAAAGCTTATAAATTATAGCGTGAGTCTAATAACCAGGCATGTGTTTGGGGACAGTTAGATGCAGATAGTGATTCTTCTTTTTTTCCTTTTTAATGCTGCTACTGGTTGAGTACTTCATTGTTAGTAAAGATAAACCTCTGTCTTCTTAGGTTATACCCTAAGGTGTTACCACTGTGAGAACAGCCCTTCCTTGTGCAAGACCAATAGTACTTGCTTAGCAACTGAAGATACTTGCTTGCAGATGAAATTTGGTACGTATACTGTCCTACAGACCTAAAATAAACACGGTTATATCAGTTTTCATTGCCTGTACACTTCTAATCTGGCCTTAGCATGCATTTCTTAGCCTCACTCAAAAGAAGGCTGCAGATACTTTTGAAGGTCATGCTTATAGTAAATTGGTATATTTTGACTTCCAAGCAACTGATAATGATGATTTAGATAGCTGATTTATACTTGTACAAGCATATACACAGATATCTGTATATCCAGATTAAACAAAAAAACCAACAAGCAACAAAAAAACCTACCGCCTAAGGGAGCTGGGAAAAAATAGGGGACAGCAGTGACTTTAAGGTACAAAACCTTTGCCCTGAATTTGTTACACTTTAAAAACAGGTAAAACGTGCGTAATCCGCAAAATAAACCTGCAGATGAAGACTCAGTTGTTTATGAATTGACACTATTAAAATAAGTTCTCTTATCCTGAGGATGAAGTCACTTGCAACTCAGGAAGATGGTCAAGGATATTCAGGGCACAGAGTTACTGTTCTCGTTGTTAAATAGCATTGAAGTAACTCCCTTACTACGAGTGACAGGAGTTACATTGGAAGAACAGAAGTACCAAGTCAACTGAAATAATCTCCTGCTTTCCCAGCCGGTTCCTTCTGCCCTAGAAGGACTTGGGCTGGCTTTGGACAGCGAGAACCAGGATGGGATGGGGCTTCCCTGTTCCTCGGGATGGTCCCTGCTAAAGCTCATGACTTGGCGTGGAGGAAGGAAAGCTTCTAACGCCGCTGGAGCAGGATGCTGCTCTGTGCTGCTTGCATCCTAAGGAATTGTCTCTTTTGGTATTTCCCTTGAGCCTAAAGCTTCATGAGCACAAACTGTAGGCTTTCTAGCATGCAGCCTACGGCGGTTGTCTGTTGTCAGAGTCAGGAGTTGAGTACTTGAGGTGTCAAGCTAGGGAAGACGGAAGGCAAGTTGTTTGATTTCGGGCATCCAGGGGAATAAGCGAGAAAAGGGGGAGGACTCTTCTGCTCTTCAAACTCTGTCTTCTGCATGTTGCTTCTGGAAATGCAGCCGGTCAGATCCGACGGGACTTGTCTTCAGCACAAAACCTAGCTTGAGTTACTGGGCTCTCTCCGAGCTTTGTGGAGGGAGGACGCCCGTGCTGTAGGATGATGCAAGAGCAATGCAAGTTGAGCTGGATGGTGGTGCACTCGCTGTCTTTCTCTGTCAGGAGCCTCGGAGCAGGTACTGCTCGAGCTCCACCCTGTATCTCCCCGTGGGTCGTGTGGACTGAATTGGAAGCCCTGGTTAGCTTGAGCTAGAAATCTTTCTTAACCTATGGCTAAGAGCTACAAGAGCGTGCGCTGGAGGCAGGACCGTGGCTTGCTGTTGCTATTTGCACTACTAAATTCCTAGTGAAGGCAAATTTGGAAACTTCTAAACACTTGAGAAGAAGCTAAAAAAGCAAGGATGTGGCAGTCCAGGCAGTGATTCTCTCTCCGTACCAAAAATGGTATTACTTTCAATATTCTCTTAACCTGATTAATTTTTTTTTTTAATAGGTAAATTGAGAACTTCCTCCTGCTGGAAGGCATCCCAGTGCAGCATGAATGATATTGCTGAATTCTTCCAGTTGGATAATTTTGAATTCTTTTGCTGCCAACACGACTTGTGCAATGAGAGCGCAATGACTGGGGTTAACAAAGCAGCCCTCAGTATTGCCTCTGTAATGACCATGTTATGGATGCTTCTGTAATCATCTTGATTTGTATGCCACGCTTTCAAGTTGATATTGTACAAATTCATTAACTCTTTTCTGAATTGTACTTCTCGCATTTTCAGTTCCTAACTGTGGGCTGAAATATTACCTTTTAATTTTAAATTCTGTTTCCTAAGGTTCCATCTGTTAAATCACTGTTCATGGGAAGGAAACGTGTATTGTTCCCAGTTACAGGGAATTCGGGTATTTTGGCCTGCCGTATTCATGGGGAAAACAACTTGTTATGAAGTAGTGTTATCTTGTGGACAACCTAGGCAAACTTCAGTGAGTGATGTGATGTGAAAGGAAAGGACTACTATAGGTTTTATGCTGGAAAACTGTCATTTCTTACCGTCCCATAAATTGTAATTAATTTTGCTTGGGATTTCTGTTGGTTTTTGTTTTTTTTTTTTTTTGGATGCTGCCTTGTCACACACCAAGCAGTGGATTTGCCCTCAACACAAGAAGTGTTGGATCATAAGTACAAACTTGCTGCAGTCTTCATAATAGGTACGGAAATACTTAGTTTCAAGTGATGTAGACTCTGTTCCCATCACTGGCACAATTTTTTTTTCTTTATACAAATGAGTAATATAACCTTGTAAGTACCATTATTTTGGGAGAAAGCATCTACATTTCTTAAACCAAAACCAAAATAATGCTATAAGTGAGAAACACTTTTCCCTCTTTTTATATTTCTGTGAGCATGCAGACAACATGTACTAGCTGATTTTTTTTTTTCCTTATACTTCATCCATGTCTAGGATTTTAACTAAGCATGTGCTTTGCACTGAGTATTTATTGGTATACTGAAAATTGTTTATAAAATGCTAAGGAATTGAAATGGCACATCTAGTTTATTTTCCCACATAGTTAGCTCTTGGTTTTTTGTTGGGAACAGTGACAGGTAAACCTAACCCTTCAAGCTTCCACCTAAGAGTATTAAAGAAAACCTTGCAGAACTTTATATTTTGACTTTTATGCAACTCTATAAACAGCAATACAAAATATACATGTATTTATATAGCATGAATAAAAACCGCTCCGTTCGTATGCATAAGAGGCCTGAAGCTGAAATAGTCTGTACGTTGCTCTGCCTCGGTGGAGACCGACCTTTGATACTGCTCGGGTACTTGGGGACCCTCTCAGTCAGGTACAATGTCAAATTCTCCTTTTGCTCTTCTGGAGCTCTTGGCGTGTCCCTGCAAGAGTTGTGGTCCATCGCCAATGACTTATTCTCTCTCTGAGGACCCTCGCTTGCGCTACACAGGATGCCAGTGACTCCAGTTCACCCAGTCATAACAAGGGCGTTACTCCAAATCCATGATGTATTCTGCAATGTATCTTTTGGTTAAGCTTGTCTTAGCTATGAAAACATCCTGGGATCTCTTTCATCACTTGAAATATGGAAGTCGTCCTGTCTTTGATTAATAAAAATGTCAAAAAAGAAAATGTGGCGAGTGTGGTTATTTACTGGCGTGCTGTTTGCAGCTGGATGTAACGCTGGTCGTTTCTACGTGAGATGTGTCCACGCTTCCCATCTGGAGACTCTCAACAAGTTGCAAGTAGACTTCTCTTGTTTCTTCTCTGGAGATGGGTGCTACGTGTAGTCGGTTAGTTTTGGCAGTGTGGTTAGTAGCCTTAGGGAGCTGTTTTGATGGGACAAGGGGTAATGGTTTTAAACTACAAGACGGTAAATGCAGGCTAGATATAAGGAAGAAATTTTTTCATAATGAGGGTGGTGAAACACTGGCACAGTGTCCTGGTTTCAGCTGGGATAGAGTTAATTTTCTTCTTGGTAGCCGGTATGGGGCTGTGTTTTGGGTTTAGGATGAGAACAATGTCGATGATACACTGATGCTTTGGTTCTTGCTAAGCAGTGCTAAGCTGTTGCTAAATAGGTGCTAAGTGGCGCTCACACTGGTCAAGGACTTTTCAGCTTCCCCTGCTCTGCTGGGGGCACAAGAAGCTGGGAGGGGGCACAGCCAGGCCAGCTGGCCCAGACTGGCCAAGGGGCTATGCCATACCGTGGGACGCCATGCTCAGTATAGAAACTGGGGGAGTTGGCCAGGGGGGGCAACGATCGCTGCTTGGGGGACGGGCTGGGCATCGGTCGGCGGGTGGTGAGCAATTGTAGAGTGTATCGCTTGCTTCGTATTACTACTGTACTATTATTATTGTTATTATTACTATTACTACTGTTCTATTTTTATTTTACTTTAGTTATTAAGCTGTTCTTATCTCAGCCCACGAGTTTTCCCCTTTTGCCCTTCCAATTCTCTCCCCCGTCCCACTGGTGGGGAGTGAGCGAGCGGCTGCGTGGTGCCGAGTTGCCGGCGGGGGTTAAACCACGACACACAGGTTGCCCAGAGAGGTGGTAGATGCCCCATCCCTGGAAAAACTCAAGGTCAGGTTGGACGGGGCTCGGAGCAACCTGATCTGGTTGAAGATGTCCCTGCCCATTGCGGGGGGGTTGGACTAGATGACCTCTAAAGGTCACTTCCAGCCCAAACCATTCTGTGCTGAAATGAGGAGACTTAGCGATCTTTTTCTAGATGAACTAACAGCGATGTGGCGCTGGGGGGAAGCACTAGAATATGCAGGCCCTCGATCTCTTCTACTTGAGAATTGTCTCGTTGGAGATAGAAATATGCCACGATTTGGGGAAAAAAAAACAAAAAAGAGTTCTCCCTGCATGACTGCTTTAACAGCTGAAGCACGGCATGCAGCGTGCTGACTGGGATTGCTCCCGGAGCAATCCTGTCTGCAGCGTTCCGCTATCGCATGTTTTTATTCTCCTGCGTACTGACTTCTTTGTGGAAGTATGGGTTGTTTCTTCTCCTCCCTCTTCTCCCCCCTGCTTAGTTCTTAGCTTTAGCTAACTTCTCATATCTATTTCAGGAGGGAGAATGGTTACATGGGATACTCCCCAAGTTGTAAATGATCTTAATAGAAACTGTTGGCTTGAAGTGTATAGCCAAGTTGAATAGAAAGCATTTTAGTTAATATTTGTGAAGCCAGACAACTGGAAAACAATATTTTCCTCCTCGCTCACAGGCTAATTATACTTTGAAACTTTTGATGCGCATTCTCAATCCGACAGGCACTAGAAATGGTGATTTGATATTGCACTAGAAAGAAGAAAACAGTCCTTGATTTCCCACTCTCGTGTCCTTCCCTCTTTTTGTTTCCCATGTGATGAACAAAAGCAGACACTTAAAAGGCAGTCATTTCTGCACAGCGACTTTTCCCCCTGACACACTGTCATTCATCAAGCTCTTGCTCATTTTAGATGACAAAGTGCTATTAAAGCACTGACTCGCCGTACGGCTGGGGGAAGGTTTGTAGCAGAGAAGGTGTCTGTGTTAGACAAGCTGATGGATTCCTTACGCTTAAACCATCTTGGCTGCAGCATTTTTGCTCTACTGTACTGCCAATGTCTCTCCTGATGGTTGGCACTTTTAAACCTGTTTGATTGCTCTATGTTCTGCGTATGTAAAATATTCCTTTCTTTTTTCTTTATAAGCGCAAGAAGAAACTCTGTATTTTGTCTGTCTGGTAATAGTTTGAACAATCATTTTTAATATTTGCTTTTTGATAGCCTTGAACACTTTCTTGTCTAATCTATCATGTTTCTCCTTCCTTTCTCTTCTAGAAGCAGCTTGAGCAACGAGTCCTTGCGTTTTGCACTCTGGAAGGCCACTTCTTTTGTAAAGATCATCAGGAACATTGTTTAATTCTTGGGGTGAGAATGCATGTAGCAAAGTAAGAGAATTTGCTGTGACAGCAAACAACTTTTAAAAAAGTGACTACATTTCAAGTGGAAAGCATCCCTTTTGTCCCTCTCCTGGGAAAGGCAGATTACCTGCGTAGGCTGATTCTCATTTCATGCCATTTACAAGCTAAATGGTGATGCAATGTTTCATTTTTTGATTATGTATTTGTTTTTTTGATTATATATTTTCATTTTTTGATTATATATTTGCGTCTTCTAAGCCTGCATGGTCTGACTGGTCAGCTCTCTCCTGCAGAAAGAGTCAGCGAACAGTGACTGCTGCTTGAACATTGGCACTTCTCCCACTGCCGCTGTATTACGTCCAGATTTGATGGCCAGCCCTCAAAGTTGAGTAACCAGAGCCATCAAAACCTTAGATCAAATACAATTCCATTCAGTGACAGTAAGACAATACAGTACAGGGTGCCAGCGATCAAGTATTGCGTCAGTGCAAAGAATTGGGTTTGCTTTAGGTCTGCATACGCTTTACAGACAGCTCCATCTTTGCTCTGAGCTACGGAGCAAAGAACCCTCATCAGGTTGTTACAAAATTTTCTGTAGCAGTAATTGGTCATTTGTGTGTTTTGCCTAGGTACAGTCTTGGGACTGCTCACTTTTACGTAGGTCCCTATTCTTAAGTCAATGATTTTCTCACTCTGTGTAACAGTAGGGTTAATGTGTATGATAATTTCTTGAGTCTTATTTGTATCTAACTATGGCACTGTTATTGGA
Source organism: Platalea leucorodia (assembly GCF_965183815.1). Taxonomy (NCBI): domain Eukaryota; kingdom Metazoa; phylum Chordata; class Aves; order Pelecaniformes; family Threskiornithidae; genus Platalea; species Platalea leucorodia. The sequence continues at coordinate 70,838,529 of NC_138829.1, read as the reverse complement.
TGGACTGGAATTTAGCTCTTTTCCCGTTGTAACAGCTAATTACGAGGAACTGAAGGGCTGGTGGGCAGTCACAGCATCACAGAATGGCTGAGGCTGGAAGGGACCGCTGGAGGTAGCTGGTCCAACCCTGCTCAAGCAGGGCCATCTAAAGCCAGTTGCCCAGGACCACGGCCAGACGGCTTTTGAATGTCCCCAAGGATGGAGACTCCACCACCTCCCTGGGCAACCTGTGCCAGTGCTCGGTCACTCTCACGGTGTTTTCTGGCGTTCAGAGGGAACCTCCTGTGTTTCAGTTTGTGCTCATTGCCCCGGTCCTGCCACTGAGCACCACTGCAGAGAGCCTGGCTCTGTCCTCTTTGCACCCTCCCTTCAGGTGTTTATATACATCGATAAGGTCCTCCCTGAACCTCCTCTAGGATGAAGAGTCCCAGCTCTCTCAGCCTTTCCTCATGGGAGAGATGCTCCAGTCCCTTCATCATCTTGGTAGCCCTTTGCTGTACTCTCTCCAGTATGTCCCTGTCTCTCTTGTACTGGGGAGCCCAAAACTGGGCGCAGTACCCCAGGTGTGGTCTCACCAGTGCTGAGCAGAGGGGAAGTGTGGCAATTAATCATGGACTCCGCCTATGAGTTCAGGCGAAGACGCTTTATTTTACAATCTATCCCTTGTATAATATGATCTAGTGTTCACGAACAGGCAAAACTTATTTCATTGGTTACTGCCTTGTGTTCACGCATCTCTTCAGCGCTGCTTATTAGTTCTTCAAGTTGGTGCACGCGACTTTCTCTTTCAGGAACATATCTATCACATCCTTATTTTGCTGCCTCTAAGTTTTCGCAAACTTGTTTGTAACAAGCCTCAAGGGCACAGCTGCATCTCATCAAAATCAAACACAGTCTCATTTATTCCCACAGGGAATGGTCGTCTCCCCTGACCTGCTGGCAATACTTTGCCCAATGCAGCCCAGGATACCATTTGCCTTATTTGCAGCAAGGACACATCGCTGGCTCGTGTTCAACTTGGTGTCCACCAGGACCCTCAAGTCCTCTTCTGCAAAGCTGCTTTCCCACTGGTCAGCCCCCAGCGTGTACTGGTGCCTGGGGTTATTCCCAGTCTTTGGGGTGGGTGTCACAACATGGGGCTTGAACCCCAGGGACTCCTAAGTTTAGACCATTCTCACCGTGAAGTGCAGGTGCCAGATATTTTGTGTGGTTTAGCTGTGTCCTGTCAGATACAGGATAATACAGAATATATTCAGGGTGAACTGCTGTGTCACTGTGCAAATGTGCCTGTTGCTCCCTGCAGTGAGTGCTGGGTAACTTGCTCCTGTTGTCTGGGGCTTTTTGGTTTTGTTTTGCAGTTATCTAAATGGTTTGCTCGGTTCTGAATTAGTGGCACGACTAAAACCTCATCCTTAGCTGTTTACATTTGAGCATGCTTTTTTTGCCAACATGCATCATTTATATCCTAATGGCCATCTAACAAAGAATATTCTTCCCTGCATCTGCTTCTCGATAGTCATTGCTCTCATAACCATTAGTCCCTTTTTTGGAGCACAAGTTCACAAAGGAGTTATTTTTCCCTATAGGCATATGAAGAAGGAGCTAGCAAATGGAAGCTGCAGTAGCAGCAAGCAGTGTGTGCAGAAATTTGTTCTTGTGATCTGTCTTTGCCATTAATCCCTCCTTCAATCCCTCCTCCGCCTTTCTGCTTTCCGCGTGGTGGTGACTAGCTGTCCTTTGACTTGAACTTGGGCATGGGGAGCATGGAAGCCCCGTAGTACCGGTGGGAAGGTGGGGCTGATATATCTGGTTGCTAGGAATTTTGCTTTATCCTGTCTGAAGTCCTTCTCTAGTTTTACCGTCACTCATCAAAGATAAGGTGGGATGTCTCCGTGCTATTTCAGGGTGCAGGAAATTGTGAAAAGCAGCAGATGCATGGGAAAAAAACAGGTAGGCAGAGCAAGCAATTTCCTCCCACTGCTTGTTGGAGTGAGAGGAATGAGGAGGTTGACCAGCGAGGAGCTTTTATTTTGCAAAAAGGAGGAGGAATTGCTAAGATAATAAAGTAGTCCCAACAGAGAACTGCACATTAAGTAACTCGCTATTGCGCTAACTGGGACATCTGGGTACTGGTGTTATATAAATATTAAATGTATTTAATAACAGCAGCGTTCCTCCAGCTGGACGAGAGTTTAATGTGTCTGAATCTCTACGTGTCTCTAAGGGGCTTGCATCTTGTGGGTAAATACAGTCAGTCCTGGGTTTGGCACCCTAACAGGGAAGTTAGGCTGCAAGCTAGGCCTAAAGATCTAAGCCAGTGTTTTCTGTAAGATGCCCATGTGTTTTTGGGCAGAAACTAGTACACCGCGCTTTCTGACTCGGTAACACAGTGTTAGTATTGCACTAAGGGGACCGTGATAACAGCATTGTGCATTTTAGAGAGGGAGAAGAGAGCAGCTCATTTGGCTGCAGGATCCCCGAAAGAAGTAGGTTGTCATTTCCACTTCCATCTTTCCAAGAATAATTTATACATTGGGATAAAATAAAGACCTGCAGATGATATTATCTTTATGTGTTTATATGCTGCATTGATTATTACAGTATGACAACTTCTAGCATAGGAAAAACTTCTGGAGCCTAGAAAAGTGAAAGATTAAAAATGCTTTTGGCTTCTTTCACTGAAGTGGAATGAATTAAAAAAAAAAATGTTTGGAGCAAAGTTTCGGAAAAGAAAGTTTTCTGAAATGAGAAACTGATTCTGAGGAGTCAATTAAGATGATGATACAGCCGTAAACATGAAGCGACAGGGACCTAAACACAGAGCGTTCCCCCAGGCAACACTGATATGCACAACCCCACGTACGAGAGCTCAAAATTCTGTAATTCTTGCTTCCTTCAGAGACTACAGGGCAGGCTCTACTCAGACACCTATCTTTCTTTATATGCAAGCTGTCTATATTGATGTCTTTTTGCATATACCTTCTGCTTCTGCTGCTCTTGGTCTTACCCCAAAGCCCCAGATGTTTATTTAGCTATGGATGAGGATGGCCGTGCTATGACAACGGCTGGTAGAAGAATTTCAATATTGCAGATATAATGCAGAAAAATCTCTGCTCAGAAATGAAGGAGGAGGAAAAATTACCTGAATATAGATGAACTTAACCTTTTGGACTATTGCATCTGAACCCGCCCTCCTGCATATGAATATCTCTATATACGATCCAATGTTTGTTTTATTTAGGCGGTTAGGAGCCTTGCATTGACTTAGATGCTCCTGGGATTCAGATCCCAGCACCATTCTGAGTCTAGCCGAGTTACTCATGGCACGCTACTGCTGTTGAGGAACGGTAACTTCACCGTTCCTCACTGCACAGGGTTGGTTTGATGCTTGATACAACTGAAAACAGCCACTGAGAGCACTTTGGGGGCACGTTCGTTCCTGTTTCCTCCTTTCTGACCCCCATTCAGAGATGTTACTTCGGGGCAGGTTTGCAGAAAGACAAAGGCGGCTATGGAGGTACTGCAGGATGGAGCTAAACTCATGAAGGTTACAGGTCCAGTAGATGGAGGTTGCGGTCAGATGCACTCTGGTATTTGTTTTGGAGACCGCTGCAAACCTAAATTGACTGAAGCAAGAAATAGTGCAAACGCGACTGTCTACCTTGTGCTCTGCTGAAAGCGTAAGGAGGACTAATTGGTGAGTGTAGTTACGAGAATACTGGCTTAAAAGCTTTTTAAGAATCCAAGTTTCCTTTGAGTTTCATTAAAATGCACAATGTTTTTGAACCATTAGCTAGCCCCACAGTGTTTTGAGGGTGCGACACGGTGCTTTTTTCCCCATTCGTATGATTCCTGAAGAAGCCTTTATTCTCATGAGCGCTCTGTGCCACGTTCAAGCCCTCAGTGCTGTAGTTCATTTCGTGCTCATTCTCCTGTTTCCAGAGATGCTAATATCTTCCAGAGAACTTCAGGCACCCATCATCATCAGCTGTCATATTACTAAGTGGTCAAAGCATGGCTGAGAACACGCACAATGCAGTATAATCATTTAGCTTGTATCTGAAAATAATGAAGATACTCTGCAGTGTTGCACCAGGAAAACATTAAAGTGACTAAAATGACAACAGCATCTTGAAATCTTATCACCTTTAAAGTCTGATGGGTTTCTTTCTTCCTGTTCCCAGTCGTTTTAATGTTGTCTCCTGTAAATTAAGGCTCATTCTCTGTTCCATGTACTATAGGGTGAACTGATGCTTGTCTGGGAAATGCTGGGACTGTAGCTGGGACACACCAGAAACCTGACAGTGCCAGATACTGCTAGAAACCTGCAGTTTGCGCACAGAAAAAAAGACTATCTAAACTATTACGGAAGGCAAAATGCAAAAGCTGCTGCTGTCAGACAAAATGTACCGCTTGCTTTGGTACTTATGAGTATGTTCTACCCCATTGAAAGCTGGAGGTGGTTTTCTTTTTTCTGCTTTGAAAAAGGATTTTCAAACCTTCCTCTCCCTGAAAGCAAGATCGATATAACTATTGTTACGAAAATTCCCTTCCCTAACTATGTAACAACCTGTCTTTATAGGATGAAAGTGTTTTAACTCTGTTAATATATATATATTAGTTCACATTCTACACTGTAACGTAATGAGGTAGTGGAATTTTACTGGAGACTTTGGTATTGTTCACGGCGAAGTATACAAACTAAAGGACAGCCTGGCCCTGGAAAGGAGGACTTTGTTTCTTGGAAGCTTAGAGGTGTCCGCGAAGGAGAAACGATAGCCCTGAGCAAGCAAGATAATGCCAGCAGCGTGTTGTACCTGAGCGTTTGAAGGCTGCGAGGGCCCTGTGTAAAGCCGCGGCGGGGGTGCCCCGGTTCGGCTGGCACACCTCAGGCACATCGACGGCGTGCGCTTGGATTTCCCTACCTTGAGTCCCAGCCTCTCTCCATGGTCGGCATGGGGCAGCTGTGAATTTTCGGACGCCGTACACCTACACCCTTACCAACCTTGAAGACCTCCACGGAATGAAATGCCTTCTCTCTACAGGAAATTTATCAGAGGGCTTCACTTTTTCCTAACGTTTAACCTCATCTTCCTTGCTGAACTTTAAGTCCATTACGATCACGGTCATGTACATGCAAAAGATATTCTGGTCCTTTTGGCAGGGTCACTTTTCTCCCCCATAGGAATTATTCATCTGGCTGGGAAAGCACCACCAGCTCATTCAGCCTTTCCTCCATCGTTCTGTTCTCTTCCACTGAATAGGAAGTTTAGCTCATGGGTTTTTTTTATCCTCTTGGGGAATCAGGTTTTTTCCTTGGGTAACATTTTTTTTTCTGTTTTTATTGTTTGCCAAGGTGACAGTTTGAACAGTTTGCAGTCCATTGTACTTTAAAACATCTGTAGGCTTTTGCTGGGAGGAATACACTATCCTTTTCATCATCTCCGAGGGGCGGGTGCCGTTGTCCCCCTGGGGGGGGGACCGGGAGGGACCGGGAAGGGACCGCGGGGGACCCGGGTGGGACCCGGGGAGGGAGCGGGGGGCACCTGGGGAGGGACCCGGGGAGGGACCGGGGGAGGGACCGGGGAGGGACCGCGGGGGACCGGGGGAGGGACCGGGAGGGACCGGGGGCGATGCGAGTGCCGCGGTCCTCCGCGCCGCCGGGGGGCGCTGGCGCCGCCGGCTGACGTCTCCCGCCGGGGCGTGGCGGATGCTGGGGGGGGATGCGCTGAGGAGGAGGAGGAGGCGGCGGCGGTGAGCGGCTGCGCTTCGCAGGGCCCGGCCGCCCCACCGCCGGTGAGTGGGGCCGCAGGGGTCGGCCCCGCTGTGCGTTATTCCCTCCCCGCCGCCGGCAGGCTCTGCTGGGCCGCGGCGAAGGGTGCCGCGCATGTCCGGGCCCGTCCCCGCCTTCCGGCGAGGCGGCCGGAGCCCCTCGGGCCGCGGGCGTAGCAGGCCGTGCCCGGGGAGCTGGGGCGGGGAGGGAGGCTCCCGGTCTCTGCGGAGGTAGGGGTGGTCCCCCGCCTTGTGCCTGCGTCCGAACCGGACTAAAAGGTGCTTCTCGCCGTGGGGCTCGCTGTGCTTACGGCGCTCCGGGCGGGGAGCCCGGCCGAGAACGGGGGGGAAGGCGGGGAGGGGGGTGTCGTGCGCCTCCAGTCACGGGCTGCGGGTAGCACCGCGCCGCAGAAGCAGCGGGCAGGAGGGGCTGCGGCCGGCTGCTCCGGTGGAAGGAGCTCACCCTCTGCCCCGCACACGCACCTGCGCTGGGACCTGATTCCTCCAGTGCTGGTGCACAGCAGGAAATCGTACTTCCCTTGGTGTATGTATCTTTAAGGGGAAAATGTGGTCAGTGTTATTAAGAAATAGTGTTTATAATAGACACAAGTAACAGCTATATAAGTGTACTGCTATATTAACTTTACAGAGTGCTTGTGGTTTAATTAACACGGCTTCAGCGTTTGTGCTTTGTTGCTGTATGTCATATATTTGTGCAGTTTTTAGCCAAGAGCTTTTAAGTCATAGATGGCACAGACCATTTGAAAACAAGGTTAGCTTATTTAGTAGAAGAACCAACATCTTGGCAAGCCATCAAAGAAGGATAAAAGCAAAAACGTGCAGATAGAATAAGAAAATTATATTAAAATGATTTTCTTTCAGTGTGCATGTTTAAAGCACAAAACTGTTCTAGGAAGTGGATTTAAAATAATAAAATGCTTACCTGAGTTTTTACGCGCTTCTGCTGTTGTCTGCTTTTCTGCTGTAGTCTTGTGGAAGAGAGGAGAAAGGGGACTACCGTTACCTTCCTTGGTAGTAAGAGGAGCGGCGTTCTGCCTTGGTGTTTTCTGCCATTGTCTGTATTTCTGCAAGAGAAGGGGGAAAGGTCCTGCCTTATAAGTTTCGTAGTGAGAACTCAAATGAGTGCTCTTTGAGGCCATTTTTAGTATCAGAATGATTTTTCAAACAGATGTGGGGAAAGTTAGGCAAACATGAGTAGTTCTGTGGGAGTCAGTGGACTGTTTCTTTGCCAGGGTAATCATCCAAACAGTTATTTGTAACAATGCAGTTCAGTATTTTTCCATGTAGATTGGTCACCCTCAAGCTGTGGGACTTCTGTGACCGCTTCAGTATGAGCTGCTGCTGAAATCTGTCCTGTGCTGTTTTGTGCTCCTTGTGCTGGGCCCTGTGATATCTGACTCAGGGGAGTTAAGCAGGCTGGAAACTACTGAGATGAATAATAGATGGTTAGTTTTTTTAGCTGGATTTGGCTGCAGCTAGTGCTGGAACAACAGAATGGACAAGTATGAAGGCAAAGCTGCCAATGGGACTTTTTGGGAACATCCTGTTACGATAGGAGCTGAAACCTCAGTTGTACTCTGAGCATCAGAACAAACTTACTTCATAAAACTTAGTGGGCCTCTGTTGTATCTTGTGGAATTTGTGAAAGGTTTGACTATCCCACCTGTTATTCTTCAGTGGAGATTAACAGAAATGGGTGTATAGTGGATGTCAAAGTATGGTTGTCAACACAGTAGAAGAGAATAGAGTCATTTAGGTTGGAAAAGACCTTTAAGATCATTGAGTCCAACTGAATATGCAAGATGAAGAGCAGGATGAGGTACTGGCAGTGATGAAGCAACGTGAAACCTTGAAAGTGAGGGCGACTGGTTTGAACTTACAGGGGAAAGACAAATGATCTGTCACTGTGAAAACTTCAGAGAGGGTAGCTGCAGATAATTTGCACTCCCTGCTTCTCTTATGCTTGACGCCAGGACATAGGCTGCCAAAGGAAGGAAAATGGTGATAGAAAACTTAATGGAATTGCGTTTGGATGTACTGCAAGGAGAAGGGATCGAGTTGAGCGGTCCAGCATTCAGATTGCAGCTTCACCAGCTTCAGTGCTTTAATTTGCTGTCTCTGCCCCAGAAGAAAAGCAAAACACATTATTTGTTGACTTTGTGCTGAGTAGGGAAAGTCTGTTGAGTTTTGTTTCCCAGCTTGATTTGGAAAACTCGTCAATATTTAGTGTTCCTTATGTAAATAAAAATACATCAGAAAGTAACAGTTAAGGTATTCAGATAGGAATGCTGGCATGTGAAGTGAGCAAAAGTGATTGCATCAGTCAGAGCTGGAAATGAGCTAAAATATTCATAAATTAAATACAAGTGCACCACCACGTTACATCTAGTGAGTCATTTTGTCCTCTTTGTACCTGGGTAACCCGTTTATGTATCTGGAAATGAGCTTTTCACTGGGTACAGATTTGATGTTACAGCTCTGGAGGAGTTATGAGAGGAGGTTTTTGCTTACACGTTCTGTAATTCCCACCCCCAAGCCCATGCCTCGTTTGTTGATTTTAATGTTCGAAAAGATTCTTAGCAGAATCCAGTTTGGCCTTGTAGATAATGTAGGCCATAGATTGCAGTCTGTGATTCCTGGTTTTAGCTTTGAAATGATAAACAGCTTTAAAAACAGCCTCTGCTATCATTCTGCATACTTTTTAAGATAAGCTATGTGCTAATGTGCTAATGTTTATTGTAAGCTGTTCTGCAAATTCAGAACTGATCTGTGTATGCGTATTTCATAAGTCTGTAATAAAGATTAGAAAGGACAGATTATTTTCCTCTGGAAGTTGCTAGTGAAAATTATTGAACAAGTATAGCTTCTCTTTTCACTTCATGCTGCTATTGGGAATATTATCCAGAGGCTGAGCAAGACATGTTAGTCTGCTGTTAAGATTATATCTCCAAGACACAATTTGGAATTTACTGCATGGGCTATTTTATAGACTTTGCCCATCTTTTTTCTCAACCAAGTTTGCCACTATTATTCAGTAAAAGTCTTAACCTTTGAGCTGCCTTGTACTTACTCGCTCTTTAGGATTTTGCTTTTTAAAACCTTCTTATGGCCTATACTTGTGTTTATTAGGAAGCTAGTGATCAGAAACTGTAATTATGTGTACGTCTGGTACTTTGGTGCCATTTAGAAATTTGTGGCACTTGATTGTGAGCCAAAGAAGCAAGGAACACTTGCTGTTCCTGGGGTGTCAGATGCAGGCATTTTGTGTGCTGATCAGTGACCTCAAGGGTTGCAACACTCATCGTATTTTTCAGATATGCACCAGTCACGCAGCAATTAATGCAGTTTGGTGTTCTTTAATGTTTTTAGTCTTTAGGTATGATTTTATAGAATTATGCGTTCATATAATCCGTGTTATATTGCGGTGGCAGGCAGTGTTTAAGGTCAGGTTAAATATTAGCAACCTATATGTGGTTTGTGCCTTCTATTTATAGGTGGAAGAAGCAACTATGCTGAAATACTTCATGGCATTTACTCTTTAAAGACTTCTTTGGATTATTTTTGATAGTATTGACAATTTATTGACTAGCAGTTTTTAGAAAAGGCATATTATGCGTATTTTATACATAATTTCATTATTTCTCAACAGCTAGTAATGTGGTAGAGATCAGAGGTGCTGTCAGAATTGAACAAATTAGTTTCAAGCATTTTACAATGAAATATGTAGAAAGAAGTACGAGTTAATTACAGTTATCTGAGAGTCACTGATACTTACTGTGGTGTTATTTCATTTATTTTTTCATAGCCATCGTGAAACTATGTGGAAATGGGGTAGTGGAGATGATTCTCCTTCCAAAACGGTAGTAAGTATTGAATTATTATTAAATAATATTTTCTTAAGAATTTCTGACTTAGAGAATCTTTAATTGCTGATATAGTAATCACATGTATTTGCTCTTTCAGAAGTAAGTTGCTCAACTAGTTTTACCATGACTCAGTTTTAGGTCTCTAAAAGCCAGGTTGGGTTCTTGCTTCCTGTCTGCTTGGTATTTGATCTCTCGTGCCTAACACAGCTGCTCTATTCCTCTTCACTATGCTTATCTTCCTTTAACAAAACATCTGTAGGAATGACATAAGCTTTATGCCAAGTGTATTTTTTGTGTATAGTATGTTCAACATCAATATTTTGTTGCCACTAGGTTCGGTAACACTACTGCTGGTTGTTAGGATGCAAATCCGTAAATGAGGAAATTCGGTTTTAGATACCTAGATGGTTTTGTTGTATTTCAAACAGATATTCCTAAACCGGTTTCTAAGATTTATCATTTCATGTATCTATCAAACTTGCTAAAAACAGTCTGGTATAGGTACATACGGTATATGTAAGTTTTAGTATTGCGCTCTGATAAGATTTGCTGAATGTGGTTAAAAAAACCCAAACACCACCTCATGACTTTTTTGCAGCGGCAGTATTGTCTGCACCATTTTGTTTGTTCAAAGTATACTTAATGTCTGCAGGCTGCAGGCTCACAAGATGCGAGAAGCATGTCGGTGGCAGATTTGACTGAACAGCTGACAAGTACCGAACAGCTGGTAACACAACTAAAGGAGCTTGTCAGAGAGAAGGATGCTGAGCTTCGAAATAAAGATCTTCAGTTAAAGGTACCGTGCGTGTATTCTTGTCAAGAAGGCTGGTTAAAAAAACCCCTTCAGTCCTGTTTATCATGAACTGTTTTTGTAGATATAGGCCTATAGTCAGTTCTAGCAACTCTAGGAGCACGGGAAGCATTGGTCACAATTAGCTGTTAACCCTTTTTGCCAGTGCGTCTTCTGTTCCCATATTGTAACTGGGTTTGGGTATCACACAGGCGACGTGTTCCTTGCATGAGCAGATGCACTTAATAATTGCAAGGGACAGACTGACTTGCCGAGAGCTAGAGGTGCATGGTCATGTTAGGCTAAATATGGGTAAAAACACCATCCAGATCATTACTGGGCATTTAGGGAGATGCCAGCTTAGCTCAGACTGAAATTCTGTTGATAATTTTTTACTTCTCCTTCCACTATATAATGTTTTTTTATTGTATAATGATCTTACTATTAATGCTACTGTACATTATCCTCTGCTTTTGACTGGCATTAGGAAGGACAGAGCTAGAAAGAATTTGTATCTAATATCCTGAAGGCTTGAGGGTTTGTTATTCTTTACTCTTTTGTTTTTTAAACAGTCAGAAGGTTGGTCTGTTTCTGCAAGAGACTGTTTTTATACTTTTTAAAAAATGTCTTCTGTGGACACTAACAGCCAAGTGTTGAAATACTGAATTTTCTAAAACTCATTGTAAATTAAGTCATCTTTTTAAACAAAATGAAATATGCTTGTTTAGTATTACAAAGATGTCTTTCTTTTTGCATCCAAAAAAAAAAAAATTAACTCTTCCTGTTAAAAAATCAAGCCCTAAATTTGTATTGCTATCAAAACCCAGGAAAATTTCTAACATTATAATGTCTTGGATTCTGTACAGTAATAATAACCATGTGCAGAAAGTGTAAATAAGGAAAGGAAGGTTGTTTCATATATGCAGACCTGTTGCACGTGACATTATAATGTCTCTTCAGGGGAAAGACTTTTTTTGGAATCACTTTAGATTTCTCTCTCTCTCATGGAAGAATTGAAGGATGCAGTTGTTCATGTAGCTAATTTAGTCCTTCATGACTTTGATGTTTGTAGGAGGAGAAGGAATCTGCTGATGCCAAACTTTCCAAGTTGAAGCTCCAAAACAAAGCCAAGGTTGCGTCATTAACCTCGCAGCTGGAAGAACTTAAGAAACAGTTATCAGTATCAGGAGGCTTAGAGGCAAAAGCAGAACAAAAAAAGGTAAGTGTCCTTACATTTTAAAGCAGACATAATTTCTGTAAGGCTGTAGACAGTTTTGCGTGCTGGCCTCAAATGTGAAACCAAAGTTCAGATTTTGAGCTGAGTCAGATTAGGATCAGGGTAGACTGTGTGGGTGCTGTCAGTCCATCTGTGTATTTCTATTTCATTCTTCTTTTATCTTTCTGTAGGAATTTATAGAATTGTACATCCCTTTCATATTGTTTTAGTAAAAGAAATTCTTACTGATCTCCATCTTATTAGCAGCTCAAGCTTTTAACATGTATGAATCAGGAAAATAAATTTTTGAGAAGAAATGAAAAGAAAACCTAACTTGTGGCTTTAATGTCCAAGATAAAAATGGAAATATAAAAATGTCTTTGGTAGCAAAATGTAAATTAAGTGTAGGAATGTCTCATTTAAGTGGCCAGTGTTTTATTGTTAAGGATTCTCAGATCCGCTTGTAGTAGCGCAGTTGTGTGAGTAGACTTGTATTTCTTCAAAATAGCCTATTTTGACTTCGTACAGCTTCTAAAATAACTTTAGTGAGACTTCAGTATTTCTAGGGCATTTGTTTTTTAAAGGTATGCTGAAAGGGAACAGAAACAGATCAGTTTGTTGAAGTCCCTAGGTGTCCTCAAAGACACGCAGTGGCTAATTATTTATTATGCTTCTGATCTATTTTGCTAATAAAACATATTCTTAGCAATTGCACTTGATTTCTTTTGTAATGGCAAATAGTTTGTATAACCAGTAGTTACACCTACTGAAATTCTGATTGGAAAGGTTGTGCTTAGGAACAGTTTAATTTACACTTTTTCCCCTCAATAGCCCTTTTTTCCCTCTGAGTTATATGGACTGCGCTTGCCAGATTATATGGGTTACAATTGCCGGAGGAAATGAATGCCCTTATTGCATGTTCTGGTCCACTTTGCATCAATAATTATCATTAATAATTTAAATATGAAGATTTTTACAAGCTTGATAACAAATTCTGTGCCTGATTTGTCTAGCTTCTACATGAAATATGTAATATATAAGAGAACTGAGACACAAACCATGAGTAAAGTCCACTTTTTCTCACCAGTGTTATCTGAATAGGTAGAGGTACAGCAGTCAGGTGTTACCTGCTTACAGAATGCAAAACTCCCTGTTTTTGCAGGCATCAAAAGATGGCGACCAGGAAAATGCCGCGGCAAATCGTGGGAAAATATTAGTACTGAGAAGGAGAATTGAAGAACTAGAATCCCAGATCACACAAAAAAATGAAGAGTTACAAAACAAGGTGATGTTTTATATGATGCCAAGTGTGTGGCTTTTCACAGTTGTGGTATAGGATTATGTTTAAATATATTTATTTAAATATATTTATATAGTTAATTATACGTTAAATTACTAAACAGATATTCTGAGAGTTTTCTGTTGAGCAGACAGAGGTGGTCATATGCTACAACCTGCCCGAGTGAATGCAGTGAGAATTCTGTCATTTTGTCTTCAGCGGGCAGAGAACCCTCAAGCATGCTTTTGTAGTCATTTGAAAATGAGTGGAATAGGATACACAAACATGAACTTTGTGGGTTCATGTTACATTTAAATCTTGTATTTTGAACAAAAATGCTGTTTTGCTTCAGTTTTTTCTTGTTGCAAAAATAAGTCATAACAGGGAGAAGTGTAGGCAAGGGGTGAGTTCACGTTATGGTTTGTAGCTGTTCTGTGCAGTGATGTGTTTTGTGGGCATGGCTGTTGACTGTGGAAAGTGGCAGGAATGTGAATGCTGCAGAATTTCAGAGAGAAAGGCTCAGTCATTAAAGATTACACTTAAAATTGAACCAGGTTATGAATTTGATTGTAATTTTTTCAGTACCCTAAAACAGGCAATAAGGAAATAATGCAAACTGTTCTTCTGTGCTGTAGATGGTGGAAGTATAGATTATAAGCGATGCTGTCTTGTCGTTTTCAGAGTGTTGAACTGGAGGCCCAGCGCTGTCGTGGGGCTGAAATGGATGCCATGCTGGCAGAGAAAGAAAAGAAGTTAGCTGAAAGAGATGCTTATATCATCGATTTACAGATAGCATGTGGATCAAGTGGTGTTGCCAATGAAACGCTCTTGCCCAATGAAGAACTGAAGGTATATTAGCAGCTCAAATATAAAACCTCCATAGAGGTTTCGAGGAATCAACGAATTCTGATGCGTTATACGGTGGAACCTTCTCTGAAGCACAAATCCTCTGCAGTTATTCATGTGAATAAAAATTCTTTACTGATTATTTTAATTTATGTTAGTAGATCTATATTTATTTACTACTTTTGTCAGTACCATTTATATGTGTTAGTATCGACTTCAGAATCTGCTGACAAATTTCATTCAAATTAAAACCAAACCTGAATTTTGAGTTTAATGTGGCTTTAACTGAGGGAAGGGCTAGGAGGTGGCTTCATGATGATTGCTTTATCTTCTTTCTGGGTCAGTTCTTTTAATTGGCTCTTGATTTGTATTCTAAAGAATCAGCTGGCTGTTAAAGAGTCATCACTACAAAGCATGCAGATTCTAGTTCAGAACCTTACCAAGAAGGTTGGAGACAGTGAAGAAAAATGTAGCTTGCTCCAGGAACAGATTGAGAGTCTTAAAAATATTCAGAACAAAGAAAGAGAGCGTTTCCAAGGAAAAGAAGCTACCTATATGGAAAATGTAAGTAAACACACTGTAAAAATAATTACATTCTTCAGTGGAAGAAGTGGTATCTCGGCTGTAGTGTTTCCGTCTCAGTAGTTAAGAAATGCTATTTTTAATTTGGGATGATTCTTGAATAAAGATCTATATCAGATGAAATGAGAATAATGAAGCAGTAGATGGTTTATGCTGGTGATAATTGAAGTTGAAAGTTTTATGCAAGAAAGGAGTTCAAGGATGTGGCTGGTGTTTGGGCCCGGAGGAGCTAGTGTGTAACAGAGTGAAATGAGTTCTTCAGAATTCTAGTTGAAGAATCTCCAAACATCTTTCTTGTAGCACTACATTTGAAGGTGCAAAAATGCATGCGTGTGGTGGCTGGTAGTGTTTTTGGATTATTGTAATCGTTCTTGGCGCAAATGGCTATTTGGCAGATCTCTTTCACTTGTGCTGTCAGCTAGCTGGCACACTTTTTAGTATGAGAGCATGGAAAAAAATTGTGTTTACATCCTAACTGAAAAATAGCTGAAATGGTTTGGTGTACTTAATGGGAGGCTTTTCTAGAAGTTAGCAGCTGATTAACAACTTAATTAAATAATACTTAAAAAAAATAAATTTGGAACTAGGGAGCATGTTGCCCATTCCTTGATGTTACCATGCTCTTCCAACTCCCTTGGAAGCTAAATCTCAGATTTTAATGTCATGTGCCTGATCTCTCAGCATTTGAGTTCTACCATGTATGAAACTATTCATCTCAGTATTTCCCACGTCATTTGATGTCCGAGTTTATTTTATCTGTAACAAAAATGCTACTTTTGATCCTGAACATGACCACACCTGTTCAGTAGCACACAGGGAATTAGTTTTGATACAGGAAAGAAAGAAAAAGACAAACAGTTGAGGCTGTAAAAGCCATTTTGGTGAGCACAGTGTCGTCATGTCGGTATAAATCTGGGTAGGGTTTTATGTGAATTTATTCAAAATATCATTAATGAGATTCCAAAAATTATATCCAGTTCTTCTAAAAATTGTCAGATAGCTAACAAAGACACATTGGAGGTAGAATACAAGTTTTTGTGGAGGAGGCAGCTAGGCTTCAAAGCTGCCATTTGGGCTTAATTGATAGAAAATTGCTAGAAAGGAACACGATCAGTGCAATCTTTTAGAAATTAGAAGTCTCAGAACAATGGCATCCAAAAAAGAAGGGTGAAGATCTGTGACGTTAAACAAAAATGAATGGTAGCATGCTTCTCATTTAAAGTTTGTTATTGTGGAATTGAGACAAATTTTCTGTAAGTTGGAGGTTTGTCCGCATGCACCACTGATGTCAGCAATCACTGACTGATTAGTATAATTACTGTTAAGTGGAAGCAAAATTCAGACTTAAGATAGAATACGTTATCTTGCTGTACCTTTAGTTAGACAATTCAGTGTACTTCTACTGTACCTTTGTGGACTGGTTTCGTATTTACTTTCTATGCGTTTTCAGGTACGTGTGTTTCAAAATATTATCCAGGAAAAGGAAAAGGAACTGGAAGCACAGAGAGAAAAGCACGAGCAGGAGCTCTTCAAATTAGCTGCTAAATCTGATGCAAGTGCTGACCTAGAACAGGTATGTTGCTTTGGCAACTCAGTAGCTTGCTTTGATTTAGTTAGACATGGGAATTTGGCATCATGTAATTCCTAACCTCTGTGGCACAGTTCAGATGTCTGGTTGGGAAAATAAAGATAATTCTTTTTCTTTCTCTTTTGAAACTTTCAACTCCTTTATTGATGGCTTGATATTTTTTTTTTTTTCTTTGCTAGCTACTAAAGGCCTTGAAACAGAAGCTCCATGAAAAGGAAGAAGTCATGCTGGGAAGGACACAGGTGATAGATGTTTTGCAAAAAGAACTGGATGCCAAAGACCAGCAATTGAAAGTAAGAAGTAGCATACGTGCACAACTAAACTCATCAGGTCGAATGCAAGTTGAAAAAGCCTTTTTGTTATGCACAAAAGATAATTTTGCATAGCGTAATTAGGCAGTTCTCTGGGAGGCTTTGACATGTGCTAATAATGCAACCATGGTTGTGCAAACAGGTAATAACTCCAGTTAGGAAATTACCTTGAAGGAGAGGTAAAGTCCATAAAATATAAAACTGTCAGCTCTCACCCATAGTTTGTCTTGGTTCGTTTTGGGAACTTGCCATGTAGGTAAGACTTTTTGCTGTCGAAAGATTTCAGCTTCTTGAGGTAGAGACTGCAGTGAGCCCCAAAACTGAGGCGTTTCCTCCCCCCCAAGAGAGTGTTTTGCTAGTAGTGTGCCTTTCCGTTTGCTGTATTTCTGCTGATTGCAAAAGCAATACCTGATCGAGGTTCTTTGTCTTTAAGCACCTAGCGCGAACTCTGATTATAGCCTTCGAGCGCTGCTGCTTCAGTTCAGCAGTGTAGGAAAAGGATGTTGCAGTCTCTCAGCAAGGCTTTTGGGACTCTTTGTGGGAACAGACACATTATAGCCTGTCTGGGGTCCCAGACATTTCAGCTATACTATTTCCAACAAATTTTCCACTTACCGAGAGGGCTGCCAGAATCAAAATATTACTAGAAATAGTTTCAGCTATGTACCCAGGTAGCGTCCTGCTCAGGTAGTTAAGATCCGTGGTAGTTTAAGCCTGTTTCATTTGTTGTTCCCATTTGTTATGCCTCCTGCCTTATGCGGGGTTTTGTTTTTTTGTTGGGTTTTTTTGTTTGTTTGTTTTTTGTTTTTTTTTTTTTTTTTCTTTTGGGTTAGATGCATCTTCCTACACTGATGCTCTGCGAGAACTGAAGGTACCCAACGCTAGCGCGTTGAGGGGACAGAAATGCCTACCTTGAGGGTAGGGGGAAGTTTGACTATGACAACATGAACTTAAAGCACTTTAAACTGTAATGGAATCTCAGCTTTAGTATTAAAATAGCAGGAAGCCTTGCATTATTCACGTAAGCAGTTTTAACTATATTTTGGAAATGTTCCTTCTGCTGTTCTGCACAGCTTCTTTACTTGGACAGTTTATATTCCTAGGTTTATGTATCATGACAGTAGCCTTTTTTTGAACAGCGGGTCTAATGTGAGCAGACTGCTCTGTTACAGTGATCCGTAATCTTTTCTACCTCTGGGTATTAAAATAACTAATGTAAAGGCAGTAAAAGTAGACTAAGCAGTAACTAGCAACAAATTATTGTAAAGAACAGCTAGATTGATTTGCCGACTTTAATTTTAGTGGATGTAGGTGACAACACCTGGGTGGCATTGTAGTGAGCATTCTTAATCTTTGGGATCACTGTTAAAAATCTGCTTCTGCTTTTTATTTTTTTTATATTCTGTAGGACCAAATTTTTTTTTTTTTTTTTTTTTTTTTTTTTTTTTTACTCCATTTTCACCAATGGGAGAGGTTGCACGTAGTCAAATAAGGATGCAGTTTTGCTGAAGTCCCCCCTTCTGTCTTGGAAAGTCAGAGCTGAGTAGCTTTTGTAGTAGAGCCAGGATACCAGCAGTAGCACTGATTTCAGGTTATAATGTATGTAGGAATACAGATCTAATATTTGACAGTGGTACTAAAAATACTTTGCATTAAAAACTAAAGGTGTTTGTTTGTTTTTACAGGAGATTAACGAAAACCTGAAACGTCTTCAATCTGAAAAAGAAAACCTCCAGTCTAAACTGGATGCTGAGAAACATGTAATGAGAGCCCAGTTAAGAGACATGATGGAGAAACATGAGCTTGAAATGACAAAAGTTAAGGAGAAATATAATGCTGAACTGCATGAAATTCAAGAGAAACATGAAACTGAGCTGCAAGAGAAAGATCAAGCCCTGTTTCAGCTCAAGAAACAAGTGGCAGAATTAAGTGGCGGCGGACAGACTAACTCAAAAGAAATTAGAGATCTGGAGTCTATAACCAAAGAGAAGATGGAAGATTTAGAAGGTATCCTAAATAAACAGCTGTTACATATGCAGGGTTCCTTTGCCCCGTGCTGTCATGTATTGTATGCCAATTTCATACCTCTTGCACGTAGAACTACGTTAAATTTGGTGGAAGAGTTATTGTCACACTAATTAAAAAGTATCTATGCTCAAAATACTATAATAATGAGGGTTATAGGAGTACCAAGATAATCACACGAACTGTAAATTTCTCACTATGTCTCTTATTGTTATGTTTTTCTTTAAATGCAGTTGTCTTGTATAATTGCTAAAGGAATTAAACGCAGGTCTTGTATTAATAATCTTTCTAGAGTTTTAAATAATCTTTTGTCTTGTTTCTTAGTACAAGTGAAATTGAAAACGGAAGAGGCCAGCAAATCTGAAGCAAAGTTTCTGAAAATGAAGGCTTGGTCTAAATCAAGAATCAAACAACTGGAGGATGAACTAAAAAATGTATGTGTAACATTATGTTTAATATTATATGCCTGTTTTTAAAACTACTGTGCTGGGAGATTTGACTGAAAAAAAATGGGGTAAATAGAATATTAAAACAATTTATTCAAAGTATCAGTATATATGAATAAATGTATAAAAATTGAATGGACATAAAATGCTGATGCAGGATGAATTTTAACAAAAAATAGTACAAACTGGTGTTACCAGCATTCAGGAGGAAATTTGTTAGAGATTAGCTAGTTTATTGTACTTTCAAATACTAGAAAACCAGCTATTCCAAATCTTACTAAAAAGTCGTTTATAAAAGTTACACTGACTTTGCTGTGTTTCTGGTGTTTTGGTACATTTGAAAAACTCATAAATATTTTTTCTTTTAGTTTTCATCAAAGAATAATGATGTATCTGCCTTAAACAATCGTGTCTCAGAATTAGAAATTGAAAATGAAGAACTACAGTCAAAACTGCAATCATTATATGAAATCAGAACTCAAAATGGTAAAAAAAAGTGTTTTTCTTTTGCAGATGATTCAAAATGAAGAGACAAAGATAAATGAACTTTCTCGTTTCCATTTTCAATGTGATTCTTTGTTTTTAAACAGATTCTGAAATAACTTCATGCAACTTTGAACAATAGCATACAGTTCTTAGGTCAGAGTTACAGCTCAGCTTTTTCTTCTCTAAATCTGCCTGTGCATAATACTTGTTGCATTTTGGCCTAGGCAGAAAAAATGAGACCAAACATATTTGGAAAAATTTATCAGAGTATATACAATAAACTTTTGATAGCAGTGAGTTTCAAGTAAATAAAAAAATATCTCAAATATTTTTCTTTTGTAAGGATTTGAGAGAGAATTTTTGCTTATGACTTCAGATAGTTTAAAGTAGAGTTCTATGAGAGTTTTTCTGTTTCACCTTGTGTTATTTTTTTTATCCTTTTCTATTATCCTTTCTGTAAATGAAGAATGGTAGAATTTTCAGTTCATCAGTCTAAATTGTTAGCGGGTTAGATTTAAAGCACTCATCAATAGCTAATAATCAAGAACTCAGTTTCATGGGTAGATGGAAAACACAGCCCAACAGAGGACTTCTAACTGAAATGTATTATTATCTGAATTTTCATTTTGAATCTTTCTTTTAAATTTTTATTGATCTTACTATTATTTTTGCATCCCAATGAGCCAAATTTATTATGTTTTTATAGAAGAATTGCTGACTAAACTGGAAGTCTATGAAGAGCAACAAAGGAAATTGCAAGCTGATCTTGACCAAGTTACAAAAAGGGCAGCTTCACAGGTTAGCTTTAAAATTTATTTGTATGAGTTACTGATTAACTCAAAAAGTGCTAATTAAACTTTGAAAAGTGCGTTAGCTGGATTTTGGAGCTGAAAATTAACGTAGTGATATACAGAACTGTCAGTGTCAGTAGCTGTTCAGTTGGATAACAAGCTGACAGGTTTCGAATTACGTAAAAAGATTGATTTCTACTGACTTTTCCACATACCTTAAATTATATTTTTCCAAGCAGTTTACTTTTTATTTAGTTATATTTAACATGAGTCATCAAAGTGGGGCTGTTACTTTGTATACAATACGAATGGGTTTCAGAAGGAAATAATAGCTGTAACCTTGACAAAGGTATGGGTCTGGATAACAAAGAAAATTCTGCTAAAAGGCTTTAGATGGATTAACGGTATATATTAATCATGGTAACTTTGTACAGCCCTAGCAGCAGAGCCAATTTGAAACAGTTAATTATATTTTGCTAAAAAAGAATTATTGTTTCCAAATTCTGTGGAGAAGGTGGGTTTCTTTGGTAAAATCTTAAAATAGTTTTTATTTTGATGGGAAGGCAGAAACATTTTTATTCCGTTCCCGGGGAAAAAAGTTAATAGAGATTTGTTACCCCACATAAAGATAGTTTAATATTGTTTTACTTTGGAACATTGCTAAGATGAAAATGTGCAACAGAAATATTTTGGTTAAAAAAATCATTTTTCATTTGAAAATATTTGAGATTAAAAGTGCAACTGGCAGTAGCATTTTTGATATTTTACGAAGTGGTGAGACTTGCTTTTTATATGATCTACAATAGCAATTATCACTTTCATGGATTTTTATTTATGCAAAGTGGTGAATTATAACGGGTTGTTTACATTTGCAGTGGGGTTTGGTAAATATATTTTCATGTGCAATTTCTCTTGTTAGGCCAGTGAATCAGGTAGTGTGGATGAATTGCAGAGTCAGCTCTTGGAATGGCAAGAAAATGTACCAGAGTCAGAGGAGTCCCATGATCAAGTCAGAGAAGAGAAATCTGCTATGGCCTTGAGAATGGCTCAGATTGAGGAGGAAAGAGAAGGTGAATCGTTTTATTTACGATAAAATTATCATATTTATATGTCATATAGATACATGTTTGATAGCACACCACCGTGACTCATTTCAGTAGTCATGAGATTTGTATAGCTAGTGAAATTGCTTAAATTTGCAATTTCTACTTTTTCCTATTTCCATGAATCGTTTTTTTCATGCATTCGTCTCTTTTGTATCATTTTTATGAGTAGATGTGCTTGTTCTGTTTGCCATCTGAGTTGCTGCTCTATAAAACTGCTTGAATTTACTTCAAAAGCTTATTGTCTGGTAAAAAGTTCACCATTGAAATATTAAAGCTGCCTGCCTAGAACAAGCAGTGAAGGTGTGGGCAACTATAGTGTTGGTTAGAACTTGGTGAATGAAGGTGGTACTTTAGTAAGATGTACCTGAGACAGAGTTTCTCTTTAAATATAATTAATGAGAAGCCTTTCTTGGAGTATTTAGTAATCTGTTAGTAAGTGTCACTTATGTAGGTCAGCTGAATAACATTAACAGGCAATGGTTTGGGGCTAGTTAAAAATATTAAATTACCCACAGAAAAAAACACTTCAAGTAATCTCAGGTTTTATAGTTTTCTAAATTATTAATAAAACAGATGATGAGAGAGTGAAGCAGCTTCTATTAAAACTTATAAAAGTCTGGTTAAATTTCAGATAGTTTTAACTGCTTTTTTCTATGCCACCTAGTACTATATTATAATTTTTGTCCTGTTAGTTAACTGCATGGGGATTTATGTCAAATTTTAATGTGCAAAACCTACCATCATAATTAATCCAGTTAGTTAATTTGAGCCTTCTGTTTTTTATCTGCGATTGAATTATTTTTCATTTACATGATCAATTTGGAAGTTCAATATGTAAGCACAGAAATGTTTTAAGGATCACGTCTCTTTTTGAGCGATTTACGCATGTAATGCTTTGGAATTGAGAGAGAATAATATTCCCTTCATTAAAACTACCTGTTATCTCATCTGTGGTAACTACAGATCCACATGCAATATTAATAACAGTTGTAAAATTTCATCTGCGCTGGTCCGTGTTTAATTTTGCATTTTTTTTTTTCCCCTTGGGATAAGCATGACCTTTCTGTTTCTTTTTTCCTGCCGTTACACCTGGTGAGCACTCAGCGTCCCTTCCCCCTCCACTCCTACCCTACACTGCGATTTGGTCAGCCAGCGAGAACATAGTTTCCCATCAGTTTTGTGCATGCAGGTTCCTGCAGCAGTGGCAACTTGTAATGTACTGCTGCTGATTTCTTCTGTTGTTGCTTCTTTTGAGGGAAT
Organism: Platalea leucorodia; assembly: GCF_965183815.1. NCBI lineage: Eukaryota > Metazoa > Chordata > Aves > Pelecaniformes > Threskiornithidae > Platalea > Platalea leucorodia. The sequence goes on along the minus strand of NC_138829.1, from coordinate 70,816,144 downwards.
CGCCAGCAGTACCTTATAAGATTTGCCATTGATGGTATGTGGTTTTTAGCAATACATGTAACAAATGCTGGTTTTAACTTGATTTTTTTTTCTGCCTTGCAATACCTGTTTCTTCATTTATATTAACTGAATCATCTTTCTTCATTTTTCTTTGTAGTAACAGCTGACTCCATATTTATGTTGTAACCTTCTCTAGAGAAAAATTTCTTGTTTTGCTGCAAGTGGTTGTGACTAAGTATGAATCAAATTCATTTAAGTATTCTTAGTAGCACTTGAAACTCAGTAGTATTAAAAAAAAAAAAATTACATTCCATCCCATAAATTGTAGAACTTCACATGCATTAATACGAAGAGACTTATCCATGGTCTCCACTTGGACAAGAGCTGTCACCAGAAGGGACGTGGTGATGCAGAGGGAGCTCCCACTAAAACATGCAGCCACCCAGGTCCCTGGCTGCAGGGAGTGCCAGAGCCTTGCTCTGGTGATGGAGGGCTGCCGAGACAACACCTGCGTGAGGTGCGAGCAGGCGGAGGATCTGCTCAGCATGGTAGCAGAGCTGAAAGAAGTAGTAGCAAGACTGAGGAGTATCAGAGAGTGTGAGAGGGAGATAGGGATGGTAGGGAGTGACTCCACCAGTCTGAGATGAGCACACCAGATGGAAGCATCAAGAGAAGGAGAGGCTCCCCTACCCTCTTGCCACCAGGCAGAAGGAGAGGACCCAAGAGATGGAGAGGGATGGAAACAGATCCCTGCTCGGCACAGGAGGCAAATCCTCTCTCGACCTACCTCGCCCCCCCAGGTGCCCTTACACAGTAGGTATGAGGCTCTGGAGCTTGAGGGCCAGGAGGATGAAGATATGGACAGTGATCCACCCAAGGGGTTGGCTAAGGGGAACCAGTCAGCCCCACGCATTACAATGGCCACTGGTAAAAAAAAAAAGAAGGGTAATTGTCATAGGCGACTCCCTTCTGAGGGGAACAGAGGGCCCGATATGCCGACCGGACCCATCCCATAGGGAAGTCTGCTGCCTCCCTGGGGCAAGGATAAGAGACATTACTAGGAAGCTCCCTAGGCTGGTAAAATCATCTGATTATTATCCACTATTGGTTGTTCAGGTTGGCAGTGATGAGGTAGCTGATAGAGGCATAAATACGATCAAAAGGGATTTTAGAGAACTGGGACGATCACTTGAAGGATCAGGAGTGTTTTCCTCCATCCCATCAGTAGGCGGGAGGCATATGGAAAGGACCAGGAAGACCCAGCTCGTTCACGCGTGGCTCAGAGGCTGGTGCCAGAGGTGGAATTTTTGGTTTTTCAATCATGGGGCAGTTTACATGGCACCAGGCCTGCTGGAGACAGATGGGCTTCACCTGTCGCAAAGGGGGAAAAGGATTCTGGCTCAGCAGTTAGCAGGCCTCGTTGAGAGAGCTTTAAACTAGATGCAAAGGGGGAAGGGGATAAAACCAGGCTTGCTAGGGATGAGCCTAAGGGTGGCATGCCTGTGTTGGAGAAGAGATGAATAGCCCAACTGAAGTGCGTTTACACCAATGCACACAGCATGGGCAATAAGCAGGAGGAGCTGGAAGCGTTTGCGTGTCAGGAAAACTATGGTGTGGTCGCCATCATGGAAAGGTGGTGGGATGACTCGCACAACTGGAGTGCTGCAATGGACGGCTACAAGCTCTTTAGAAGGGACAGGCAAGGAAGGCAGAGGTGGTGGGGTAGCCTGGTACGTTAGAGCCTAAATATTTTGGGTTCCTAAAGGACAGTGTGTTGTTCATTCAGATTATACTTAAAAACAGATTACCTCAATTTCAACTTCCAAGAAATTGAATCTTTTATTTTATTTTCCTCCAAAGAAGGGGTTAAGTTCTTATGTGGAATAATGCTTGCTCCTTGAATTGCTTGACTGACTTCAATGACAGTTCTTGTAAACAGAGGTTTAAAGCATGTGACCAAAATTTGGCATTTATTTTTATGGCTTTGAAGAAGTATCATGATTAAAAAAAAAAGTTGTAGAATCTATACTTGAAAATAAACAAAAGTGTGTAAAATGAATGCTGATAAAGTGACAGTGCCAGAAGCCAAAGCGTAATTAAAACCAGAAGTAAAATCCAATTTAGCAGTCCTGCTTTAGAAGGGTCATTAATTTTTTTCTTTAACTTTTTTCCTCTAATCTCTTCTGACAACACGTTAAGTGTGTAATTTTGAAATATTACAGGAGGCACTTAAATCTAGTAGGTGTTACAGAATTGTGTGTTAATGAAACTTGTGGTATACGTAATCCTCGGACAACTCGGATGAAAGCTGAGTATTCCCGGTAGGGCTGAATCTCCTCATAGTTTCTGCTGTTTACCTCACAGATGCATCGACATAAGTTCTCTGAATTTTGCATGCTGTGAGGACAACTGTGGAGTGATGTGGTTAAACTGAAAGCTAAATTTGTAATTATCTAATTAATTTTCAGTTAAAGTATGGAGCCACCTTTACTTTCATTCCTTTTCACTGGCTGTTCCTTTTTGTCTGCTTTGCATGAAACATCTATTGCCTAATCTGTTACCCCAAACGTGTTTTGTCATATCACAAAACAGATGGGAAGGTACTTTATGTGAAAAATAATTTCTAACAATGAACAGGATGCATACCTAAGCTTTCATATTCCGAATTTATTCAGTGTGCTTATTTACAAGTGATTCTGTATTTGTTTTAAAAAGAATGGTATTATTAATTTGTGATAAGATGGTTTGATGCCAGTTTGCAGTGTAACACATGCTTGTGACTTCCTCAAATTATCTGGCTTTGTAGCTCGTAGTAAAATTAAAGTTGAAAGGGACACAAGTCATTTCCATAAAAATGAATGTGATTTTTCAGATTATAAAAACCACACACAGCTGTTTCAGCTGATGCCTTTATCATACAAATTAGGTATATTTTAACCTGGTAAATTGAAATGAGATGTAATTTGGCATTTTAATTGGTTGGCTTTCTTTTTATTATCAGCATAAGCTCACCCTTTCCAGTCTCCTGTATAAAGTCTTCATTTAGAGCTGATGAAGAAGTAAAGTTAGACTTCAGTTTGCTTCTTCTTAGTGAGATATGCAGACTTTATTCTTGTGTTCGACATGGTAAGGTTGGAGGGAAATCACAAGGTGAATGCAATGGATTGCTTCTTTAATCGTGTTCCTGTCAGTCATTCATAAGGACTTCAACCTGTCCCTGGTCTCTTTTCATGTAGTAGTGTCTGATATAAATGTAATTGCTTTCCTGTGGCACAAAACTGATTGAGGATGACTGGTTCTTTCCTGGCTGCTCTGATCCAGCCATGGTCTCAGGGCAACAGGAGCTGGAGGAGGAACTGACCACAGTTCAAGGAATGGGCAGGCTGCAGCAGGCAAGAAGAAAAAGCAATCAGACCAGCAGGAAGCTTCAGGTGGGTTAAAAGAGATAAGAGTTTATTTTTACCTGTATGTTAATAAAAATATGGAAAGTACTATTATTTATATGGTGCTTTACACTTAAAAACATTAAGGGCTTAAGAACTTAGATTAATTATGTAACTGAAAACTTCGGTAAATTTAATGATCGTGTATGTAGCCAGAAGATGAGAAGTTCCGATGGCATCACGCCTCTATTCCTTGAGTAGTAAGTCTACTTAATTTCATGCTGAAAAACAACAAGCTTCCCTCTGGAGTAGTGCACACCTTGACGCTATGTGCATGCTTAATATGTTAATATGTTAACCATTTTTGGTTTACATACAATCTTTACAAATCTCTTTGTTGGTGGAGCTTTACTGAATAATAAGTAAGTAGCGTCAGTTCATTCAGATGTACTTCTAGGTAGGTGGTGCTGTAACTCGCACAAAAAATGATAATCTTTTGTAAGAAGAATTAGGATGTCATTGTCACATTAACATACCATTGGAAGAATAATTTTATGTTTAGGTAACTCTGATACTTTACCCTGAGATTCAGAGAACCCTATTAACTGTAGAAATCAGGGGACCAATTAAGGTATCCAAACATAGTTATCCATTGGGCTTTCGGATGCCTGAGGGTGTCTTAAAAGGCCAGACAGATACCATCCAAAACCTGTGGGAGACTTGGCTTTTCTGGAAGGAATAGCTGGAGCTGGGCAGGTCACTCTAGTGTCCACAGCGATCCCACATAATTATATTTAAGCACCTGAATCACTTGCTGAGTTTTAGGACTTTTAATTGAAACTATGCTTTTAATAACAGAATATGTATTTTACCCTTGCTTCCTTTCTTCTTTAAATTAAACTTCATTTTCATGTTTTGTGCATAGGAAGAATACAACTTTGATAGAAAACAATGCTTTCAGGAATTGAACGTCACCTTGGATAGCACTGATTCAGCTGAAGGAGAAAATATGGGAGGTTGGTGGCCAGAGTACACTTCACCTAATGCAGGTGTGATAGCGACTAGACAGTTTATTAAAGCATGCACAGCATCTGTATTTTGTGTCTATTTTTGTTTTCAAATTCAACTAACAACCCATTTGTGGTGTATTCTAATTGTTGTTGAATTTTTTTGGCTTGCGTTTTCTTCCTTTTCATTTTAAAGCATGTGCGTGCTGGATGAACTGCCTAGTTTTGGTTCAGAAGTAGAATATAAATATGACTACACACTGGAAATGGTTGAGCCTTGGTGCCCATGAAATACCCTATGTGACCAGATCATGTGTTTTTTAAGTTATGAGTCTTGTTCCTGTGAATGTGTTTCCAATCTATATAACAGTTATGTTGCAAACCAGATTCGCATTCCATTGCTGTATGCTTTTAATTTAAAAATAAAATGCTTATTTTTTTAATGCAGATGTTTTTGTATCGGTGGTAAAGGCTGCAAATATATCTTATTGTTAAAATGGAATAGACTCACTTGCAAATTTTGATACAGACCCGTTTACTTTGTTTATTAATAATTGCTTAAGATTTGATCCTGCAAGTACACGATTAACTTGTGATTAAAGTAACATGAGCCACAGTATTGATTGAGCCACAATATTGGTTAGAATATTTCTGCCAGGTTCTCTTGAGTTCTTGAGCTATGCAACTTTATTTTGTTTTTTCAACAGTTAAGGGTACTTTTGCCATCTAATTTTTGGAAGTACAGGGCCTCAGGCATTTCCACTGGAAATGGTTGAGATCTGATTGTGCCCAACACTGATGAGAATCGTGAATAAAAAGCTGAAACCATTTCTAGACTTCAGGAATTCTAGTAGACCCTTCTTGAAATGATTTTTCTTTTTTGACCTAAGTAGGTTTACGGAGTGTGGTTGAAGAGTTGGAATTGGAAAGAAATCAACTGCAGGAACAAATTCTCTTTCTAGAAGAGCGTTGTCAGGATCTGGAAGATAGATTGCAGCTTCAAGGTAGAATGGAGGCTCTTCAGGTGAGCTTTGGTAGTTGTGTAAAACCTGACAATAAAAGAGAATCATTTTATTCTCTGTTTATATTCTTACAATCATAGCCTACAGTAAGACAAAAATGTCAATATGCAGCTAGCAAAAATGTCTGAAGCCTACTTTATACTTCATAACTATGTTGGCAGAGAGTGTACACATACTGTTATGCTCTGAAGTTGAAGCCTGTCACTTCTGTTCAGTAAAAGTCATCACATGGAGAAACTTGTTTGAAAGTAAGCTTTGTTATTTGTTTTAGAAACATAGTAAAAGGCAACATGATTTTCATTATTCTTTGTAGGGGACCTGTGTCAGAAGGTCCTGAATTAGATTTTGTTACTGCTGGCCTAGGTCTCCCTCTTCTTACATACCTCAAGTTTCTTTTATATAAATATGTGTGTATTATTATTTTTATGTATACACACACACTCACTTATAGAAAAGAAACGGTGTAAATATATAAAAAATAATTAGTAATTTAATATTTATTTTTATATATATAATCTAAACCCCAGGTATTAATTTGATATATATTTATATTGTAAAATTATTCAATGAACGCACCAAAAGGAACAGTAAATATGTATCAGAAAAGTTATTTTTAATATTTCCTGATTGACAAGTTACTATGATAATTTGTAAATTTTATTTTCACTAAATGACACAACTTATCTCTTACTCAAACTCCTTCAGGCTTGGTACATTATTCATAGTTCTTTATCTGTTAAGTTGAAGATATATAAAAAAGAATTAATGATTTTAAGATGAAAGACAACCTTATATTAATTATTATTTGAGAATCTTGTAACAAAGCCTTTCAATACAGGTAACGTTTGGTGTAGATGAAGAAGGGCAGCTGTTGAGGGCGGTACAGGTGTGTTCGGCCTCCTCCGAAATGCTAGCTTATTTTCCTTAGAGGTGACAAGTTTGCCACGTTTGTCCTATTTGCTGTTGATTCTGGATATATGTTCTGCTTTTGGTTTTTGGTTGCTGTTGTCAGACTTTTTTTGTGGTTTTATTTTTGAATTGGTGCGGTGGATCTGGCTAGAGTAGGAGATTTGTACTGTGTTTAAAAAAGCAAAAAAGCTGTGTGAATGAAGCTTGCTTCCTTTTTCTTTTCTCCACAATCCCCTATGTGCAGGTTTCTGCATTCCTTCAACCTGAAAAAATAGGCAAAAAAAATTTACAAGTTTGGTACTGTCTTCAACCCAATGAGGAAAGTACTTTCTCAAAACAGTAGCTTCCCCTAGTAAGATAAGTAAGCTGCCTTAACACAGTATGAGTGTGCGTGTTGTTTTGGGTATACAGCGATCATCCTTGAGTTCATGCTGTCATAGCATTGCTGAAGGAGGTATTTCTGAAAGGTGGGTTGCATCTATTCGAACTAATATCACATCTGAACTTGTGATATTAGAGTTGTATTTTGCACTGATATCTGCTAAAGTACTAGAATAACGGTCTCTAGTAGGATATAAATCTCCCGAAGAGTCAGATTTTCATGACTCCAGTTATCTTATGCTATTCTGGGTGTTTGTATGTGATAATCCTCTTCATTATTATTTTGTTGCAGAATGAAAATGAACGTTTGCAAACTCAACTCACCCAATTACGCACCCAACAAATGCGAGATGGGGAAAAACATCAAATTCTGATCTCTGGCTTGAATGAGCAGCTTAAAGGGTAAAATAAAGGTTCTTTACAACTCCATACAGGATTAGCTTTCTTTGCTTTAAGCTTAAACTTCTAATGAGAAGTATAATCTCTTAAAACACTTGAAAAAGAGTTACTTGATTCCTGCTTCTGTTTGCAGTAATTTTATTTTTGTACTCGGAAGTTTAAATGGGAAGTGTAAAAATAATTATTCTTTTAGGAACATAGTTTGGGGCTAATAAGTCTAGAGAGCTTAATGCAAGATTTGTTTTCAAAATATCTAAATATGTTTTTTCTTCTTAGATTAAGTGACAGAAATAGCTTCCTTGAAACTTCGCTTGGAGAAAAAGAACAAAAACTGTTGAGCACGACAGAAAAACTAGAACAACTTGAAACTTTGAGGAAACTGCTTCAAGAAAAGGATCTTCTGAACAAAGAGCTTGGGGAAAAGTTTGTGCATACTGAGCAAAAAGTAAGTTTTTCTTAAGTAGTGTTTAATTTATTTGAACTGGCGAGCATTAGCCATAACTTTCTATTTGTGTCCCAGCAGCAATATTGCTATTTTCTGTATCTGGAGGTTTTTGCTCTGTTTCTTTACCATTTTGTTCACTTCATGTAACTGCTCTGCTTTAAGTTGGGTGTAAGGATTTCTGAAAGCTTTGCGTGGAAGTATTTATGTTTTATTGGAGCGATAAGTTTTCCTCGTTTATTAATTTCAAAGTATAAACTCCGCTGCTATGTAAACATAGCTAAAGTATTATAACTCTAACATCACAATTTTAATATAATTCTATTTATTTCTATCACATTGACTTTTATTTTTAATACTAAGCTGAATGAAGCCTTAAAGAAATGCAGTGTTTATGAAGTGGAGAACACTGAGCAGAAAGCAGTCATCAGTGATCTAACAGAAAAAGTTGCTACGCTGAAGGAAAAGGTAACTCATTAATATAGAGTAAGAGAAGAAATTTTATGTTCTTGTGACATGACCCATTTAAATGTCATCAAAATAGCAGCATTAGCTGCTAAAAATTTCATACGCTAAATTTTCTGTATGCTGAAACAGTCTAAAGATTAACATGGTTATCTTGTTACTATGTGGTTGGGTACAGATTGATAACCTTAGATACTTGTTCTACATGTGAAGCATAACTTCCATTCTCCCTCTAACATATGCTTGAAGTATTCTTGTAACATTATTTTCTTGATGTTTAGACTTTGAAACAAGATGGCGTGGTAGAGTCGATGCAGCTGGATCTGGACCAGACGAATGAAGAGCTTGACAAATTGAATACGAGCCATTTAGAGGAAAGATCTCAACTTATTCAAGATCTCCAGAAACGTGAAAGAGAAATTGATAATCTTAAAGAAGCACTGGCAGAAAAAGACAGGGAGATGTCTGTCCTGTCTTTGAATATGACAGAATATTCTGAACAGGCTATCATCCTGAAGCACCAAGTGCAATGCAAAGAGGAAGAAATACGAGGGATGGAAGAGGCTTTATCAAAGGCTGAAAGGGAAACTCATTTATTGAAAGAAGTACAAACAGCTGATGTAAGAGATGCAAGCATGAAGATATCTGTCCTTTCTGAGCAAAGTAATACAATGAGACTAGAGCTAGAAAGAGTTAGAGTTGAGAACGAAGCTAAAACCAAAGAAAATGAGGAGTTAATAAGACAAAGCAGTGAGAACAGCATTACAATTAAGGATCTCCGTTCTGAAATCAAAGCCAACAATGTTGCGTACCATAACAAACTTGCGGAGTGTGAGTCACAAATTACTTTGCTGAAAGAACAAATTAGTAAATCATCTGAAAAGCTGCAAGAAACTGAGGATAAGCACAGAAAAGAAACTGAATATTTGAAATCTCAACTTGAGGAAAACAGTACCCTGAAGGAAAAATGGAACAATTTGCTTAAAGAGAAAGAGAGTAAAGCACAGACACTTGAAAATGAGTTAAAATCAATTAAAGATTCATATAACAAACTGGTTTTGGAAAATGCTAAAAAAGATGAAGAGTTGGCTGAGTTATCTAGGAAGCTTATAGAACATACTGAACATCAGGAAACAATTAAAAAAGAATTACAAGAGAAACAAGAGTTCATTATTTCATTAGAGCAGAAGCTTGAGGTTTTGGAGCAGCAAAATGAAGAGACTAAACTTAAATTAACTGGAGATCTGAAAGCTAAAGAGACATGTTGCAAAGAACTGAATAACCAATTAAATGAAATACATAAACAAATTAACAAGATGGAAGTAGAGACACGGGAGAAAGCTTCAGCTAATAAGCAATTGCAGGCAGATCTCGAAGGGAAAGAAGAAAAACTGGCAGAGCAAATAAAAGCAAATGAATATCTGAAAAAAAGTATAGATCTGGTGGAAAAAGAGAAGGAACAGCTAATCAGTGAAAATGAGAATTTGTCCAAACTCCTGGATGTAAAAGAATGTGAATTATTAAAGAAAATCCAGGCTGTGGCAGAAATAGAGAATAAGTTTTCTGTTAGCACTGCTGAGTACGAAAAAACTCTTTCAGTACTGAGTTGTGACAAAAACACTCTGGCAAAAGAGATTGAACAACTTTCAATACTTGCCGAGCAAAAAGAAAATTCAGTTGCAGAACAGCTGCAGGAGAAAACAAAGGAATGTAATGTGCTAGCTGATCAGTTGTCTGAAAGCAAGGAACAGACACAACAGTTGCATGAACAAATGCAATCACTTCTCATTCAGCTGAAGGATAGTAGAGACAAAGAAATAAAGAAAGAAGAAATGTTAAATAATAAGTTATCTGAATGCAGTAGCCTAATCCAAGAGCTCAGCCATAGTAAGGAAAAGAATTTACTACTGCAGGAACAAATTCAAAGCGTAACTTTGGATTTTGAAGCTGCGAACAGGTCTCTAGAAGAGAAGGTCCTTCAAAATGATTCATTACATAAGGCAATGGAAGAGAGTAAGTTTTGTATTGTAGAGTTGCAGGATGAAATTAAAAATCTTAAAGATGAAAAAACAAGGTTATCTCAGCTGGTAGAGGAAAGAGACCTGACTGTAAAAAGTCAGGGTTCAGAACTTGAGAAGTTTCATAGGCAAGTTTCTGAAAAAATGGAAGAAAGTACAGTGTTAAATAATCAGCTACAGCTATTAAGCAAAGAAGTGGATGTGCTTAAGCATGAAAAGGAGGACTTTTCAAGCTTATTGAGCGAGAAGTCACGTGAATGTGGAGTTCTTCAGTCGCAGTTGGTACAGCAACAGTCTGAAATTACTTCAGCAAGGCAACAAGCACATACAGCAGCTCTAGAAAACGAAAAATTGAAAGTAGACATTGAAACAGTTAGTGTAATGGTAATGAAAAAGTCAGACGAAGTGGCTGCTTTAACTTCACATTTGTCCCAACAAAGCCATAATATTTTAGCTCTGAAGGACCAAATTGATGGCCTCTTGATTGAAAAAGAAAACCTAAAAATTGTCTTTGAAGAAAAAGAAACTCTCCTTTCTGAAAAGGAGGCTTTGATTCAGCAAATGAAAGATAGTAAAATGGCAGGAGAAGGGCAATATATGCAAATCATTTCAGATCTACAAAACCAAATACAAGCCCTAGGTTTTGAAACCAGCCAGCTTAGACACGCAATGCAGGAAAAAGAAAACGAATTTAAGAGGCAAGCCCAAGAATTAAAGTTATTAAAAGATAAATCTGAAGAGTCTGATGTACTTAGGGTTCAACTGTCTGAGAATATGGAGATTATTTCTGACCTTCAATGTCAGCTTAGAAATGTGACAGAAAAATCATCCCAGTTGAATGATTCAATTATACAGAAGGATGAATCTTTAAAACAAAAGTTAGATGAATATATCAGTTTAAAAGCACAGCTTTCTGAGGTGCAGGAATCTTCTGTTTTGCAGCAGAAACAGTTGGAGCTTTTAGTCTCTGAAGCAGAACAATTGAAAGTACTTGTTTCAGAAAAAGAATTAACCATCAACAATATTTCATTATCTAGTGAGAATTTAAAGACACAACTTCAAGAGAAAGAGAATGAATGTGAGGTCTTAAAGAAACAGGTGGTAGAGCTGGAGGAAGCAAAGGTGAATTTACAAAAAGAAATACAACATCAGAAGAATGTAATAATTGAGATGGACCAGTCCTTATCAGAAAAGGAGTCATCTCTTACGGAGAATAAAAGTCTCCTCAAAACTCTGAAGGAGAAAGCAAGGAAAGATGAAGAGAAGACAAATTTAATTTCTCAGCTCAAAAGTCAGGTAGATGAACTAACACAAGAACTACAGAAATCTAAAGAACTAGTCCACGAGAGAGAAGATGCCTTTTTATCTCTTCAGGAGAAAATTGAAGCACAGTATAAACTAAGAACTGAGTTGAATGCAGCTCTTGAGAAAAAAGAAGAAGTTATTGCTGGACTGCTTAATTCTTTAAAGGAGAAAGATACCAGTATGCAGTTGGCAGATAGCAACGTTAATGTTCTTTCCAGTGAGATTGAGGTTCTCAGAGAAAAATTAGAGAAAAGTGGTACAGCCATGAAAAACCTTACTGAGGAATTTCAGGAAAAGAATGAGAAGCTTGATATTAATCAGAAGAAAATTGATTCTTTGACAATTGAACTTGACTCTCTTAAAAATGAGCACCAAAAAGCACTAGACCAAATAAGTACGTGGGAAGAACAACTACAGCAAAAAGAATTGGCTGTGGAGTCTCTGCGTGTGAAGTGCACTGAGCAGGCAGATAACATAGCGTGTTTGAAGTTAGAGTTGAACAATGTGAATTCCAAATCGTCTCAAGACTGCCGTGACAACGCGCTTTTAATAGGTAGCCTGCAGTGCCAGGTAGAGTCTTTAGAGAAACAGAAAAATCAGTTGCAAGAAGATGCTGATAAACTGATGGCTGAAAACGCGCAACTTACTACATCTCAAAATCATTTGCAAAAGGAATTGGAAGAGCTCCGAGAAATCAATGAAAAACTAGAAACGAGTGAGAATTATTCAAGAATGCAGATAGATGCCGTCAAACTGCAGATGAAGAGTGAAAAAGAGAAATTGCAGATGCAGGTTAGTGTGAAGGGTGAAGAACTCTCTAAATTAGAACTTAAACTTGAAACTCTAGAACAAAGTCTACTTGAGTCAGAAAACAAATGGGTGACAGAACTTGATAGGGCAACTTTGCAAAATAATCATCTTACTGAGCAATTGAGCAGTTTAGAAAGTGAAATGAAATCAAAGGATAGCAAAATCCAGTCTTTGCAGCAAGAGCTGGATCTTATGAAAGAGGAGTTAACTCAAAGCTTATCTCCATTACTTAGTAGTAGGCTTTTATGTAAAGAAAAGGCGGCACAGAGTTCAGATTCTGAACTGCAGCTAACTGATAGTAAAATTCAGTTGGAAAAATTCTCCACTCTGATAACTGCTATTTTGAGCAAAGAAACAGAAGGAGAACAATTGCAACTGGTGCTTTTAGAAAAACAGAAAGAAATAGACACCATGAAGGATGAATTAAAAAGTATGCAGTCGCTTGAGAAGCAGAAGGAGTTGCTGCAGAATGATATTGAAAAGATGAAGGGCAAATACGAATCCGAAATTGAATGTCTGTCAGAAGAAGTGGTCACAGTCAAGGAAACATTATGTAAACAACAGTCTCTCTTGCAAGAAAGGGAAGAGTCTTTTGCAGAAATAAATAAGCAGGTTGACTTTCTTCAGGACAAGATAAATAAATCAGAAGAAACAGTAAGAACCAGTCAAGAAAAACTGCATGTTGAAGGTAAAAAAGTAGCAAGTCTCCTTGAAGAAATGGGAAAAAAAGATCAACTCATTGAAAACTTAACTTCCCAGGTAAATCAGCAGAAGGATTTAATTTCTGGTCTAAGCCAGCAACTGAAGGAAAAGGACTGTTCTGTTACCCAGATCATGGAATCATTGTCTAATGAAATGCTGAACTTTTCTGAAGAGAGAAACGCATTAAATACCAAACTGCAAGACCTTGAAGCTGCTCATAATAGTTCTGTAGGAGAGCTAAACAGAGTATTGCAGGAACTTGAGGATTGTAAGAAAGAACTGGAACATAGTCAGGTTACGTTAAGCAGTAGAGAAGCTGTGTTTAAAGATTTAGTGAATGAAAAAGAGGAGATGCAGTTTAATCTTGAGAAAATGGGTAAGGAAAAAGAGAATCTGAAAAAGAAACTTCAAGCAGCATTGATAATAAGAAGAGATCTAATGCAAAAAGTTGGAAAACTGGAAAAGAGTGGACAGGAAGAAATAGAAAAAGAGCAAAAAAAGGCAGAGGAGCTGCTGAAGAAAGTTAATGAGTTAACAGACAAGCTGAGAGTTGTTGAAGTACAAAATAAAGATTTTGAGCTTAATCTTGGAACTTTGAAGCAACAACTTTCAGAAAAAGATGCCAAAATAAGTGATCTGACTGAAATTTTGTCTGCAAAAGCTTCTTATTTAGAGGAACTTCAGGACAATATTGCAGAACTAAATGATGTCATTGCTGAAAAACAAAATGTATGTGAGCAGAACCTGAAATCTTTAGAGGAAAAGGACAGCATGCTGGCTCATATGCAATCTGTGCTTGATGAAAAGGCAAGTGCATATGAAGAGGAACGTTCTCAGCTGCTCTTAGCTCTTGAAAAGATGAAGTCTGAAGTTAAGAAGGAGGAAGAACTGTTGAAAAATTCCAGTTCAGAAGAGCCTGGTTTAAGTGCTGGGGACGGAAAGAAGTGTCTGGACCCCAGCAATGACATTAATATTATGAATCAATTAAAAAAAGAAAAAGAAGCCTTACAGAGGGAGCTTTTGGTCAGGCAAGAAGATATGAAAAGATTTCAGAAAGAAAGGGAAGAGCACACTAAACTTGCAGCAGATTTTGATGAACAAAAAAACCACCTCGAGCAACTCAAACAAGAACATAAAGCACTCTGGGAAGTTCTTCAAACAAAATGTAAAGAACTTGACTTTAATCCGTTAGAAGAGTTCCCTCTAGGGAAAGAGCTGGCTTCACCTAAGGCAGTGCTGGGAGAAGCAGCAGCTGACCTAAGGAATTTGGAATCAGATAAACCAAGAAGCAAGGTTCAGGTTGCGTCCTTAAAAGAGTCAGAAAACATGATCGCTTCAGTGGCGAGTAGAGACGCTGAGTTAAAAGAACTAAGAAGTAATTATGCAAAACTTCAAGACGAAACAGAAATGTTCAAGAAAGAGTTGAGAAAAATATCAGTTGAATTTGGTGATGGAAGAGAAGAAACAGTCAACTTAAACTCTTTGAGACAGCAGGAGCAGCACCAGGAGCAATGTAAGGGCAGCTTGTTGGAGGACATAAAGCAGCTACAGAAAAAGCTGAAAGCATATGAGGCTGAAGCTATAGACATTAAGACAGTGCTTGAACATGTGAGTAATGAGAAAGAAGCACTTATTAAAAAAAGCGAAGAGGATTACAAGATGAGCGAGGAGAAACTGCAGAGGTTGAGACTTGAAGCTAAGAAGGAGGTTGCAGAAAAGAATGAGGAAATAGAAGGATTGCGTTGTTCACTTACGGATTTCAAAGATAAACTTGGTCGGGAAAAGGAATTATTAAACAAAGCTATAAAGGAGAGCCAAGAAGAAGCCCACCATTACAAAACAGCATTTGAAGAAATGAAGAGTGAAAAAGAGAAACTTCTCAGTTGTTTAGAAAAGTCCAATTTGGAACTAATTAATATGAAAAAGGAGGTAAAACATTTCAGTGAAGAAAACAAAAAACTTCTGGCAGAGCTATGCATGCTACATGAGAAGGCTGAGATGAGTAGACCTATGGTGTCATGCAAAGAGCTTAAGGAAGAAAACGATACTGAAAAAGAATCGGGAGAGTTTTGTTCAGAACATAATTCGCAGCAAGGAACGTTACAAGGTAAAGGCACCCGCTTTCAACTCTCGGAGACTGATTGCTCCAGGAGAACTAAACTGAGAGAAGCAGCAGAATGTCAAAGCCAGAAACAAATGCAAATGGTTGAAGAGCCGCTGGCAAAAACTGCAAATGTAAATGATTCTAAACCACAAGAGCCAAGAACTGTAGCAGAAGAGAAGTCCAGGGAGCGTCTTCAAAGAAAATTACAGGCGGCTTTAATATCACGTAAAGAAGCCCTGAGAGAAAATAAATGTCTCAAAGACCAGCTCGATAAGCTGATGTTGGAAAGAGAAGAACTGTTGAACAAGACAGGTATGCTTGAACACTTGTTAGAGCTTGGTAGAGAAAAACAAAGTTCAAGTACAGTTTCTCCATTGTCTGAAGAGGAGAGCCTTGTTTCTGAAAATGCTAGACTGTTGACTGAAAACGAAAACCTCACCGCAGCATGTGAAAGTCTTAAATCCACCATGGAGACTATAGTTCAGGAAAAAGAGGCCTTTTCTTTCCAGCTAAATACCTTAAAAGATTCTCAGACAGTTGAATTAACAGGATGGAAGGCTAAACACAGTGAATTAAAGCAGGAGTATGAATCACTTCTTCAGGCGTATGAGAATATCAGTAGTAAAATAGCAGATATGAGGCAAGTTATTGATCTCAGTAGAAAAGAGAAGCAAGAGGCTATTCAAAGACTCAGGGAAGGAGAATCTGAGAAGGAGGCTCTTGAGAAGCATTTACAAAAACTCGTTGATGAAAATGAGGTTATTAAGAATCAACTGAAACAACTTGGCGAATCCAAGAAAATGGAAGTTGACGAGTTACAAAGTAAAGCAGAAAGGCAGATACGTGAGCAAGAGGCAAGGATGCAAGAACACCAGGATCGTCTTCGTGAACTCACTGAACAGAATCATCAGCTAATGGAGGAAAATGAGCAGCTGAAACAAACTTCTGAAAATTTAAAGCAGGCTTTAGAGAAAATTCAGAACGAAAATGATATCCTTCATAATAACATCACTGTAACTAAAGCAGCTTTGGGAGAGCTGCAAGTTCAAATGGAAGTGTACCAAAATGATATGCAATCTAAAATCCATGATGCATTATGTGAGAACGAATCATTGCTAAAGGACATTAATGGGCTAAAGGATAAACTCTCTGAAAAAGAACACGATGTGCTCGTCCTAGAACAAGAAAGAAAATTGATTTCAGAAAAAGCGAAAGAAACTGAAAAATCTTTGGATCATAAAAATCATTGTCTAACAAAGCTGGACATGGAATGTAAAAGTCTTACACAAGAAATTGTTAGTCTAAATGAAAAAGTTAAGATTTTGGAGGATGATAAATGTCTGTTACAGGAAGAATTAGAAAATGTACAAGAAAGTTCTTACAAAGTAAAGAATGAGAGAGAATTTCTTGAGACAGAATTGCTTAATCATGTTAAAAAAGTTGATCATCTTACTGACAGAGTGAAATCAGCCCAGGTACAAAATACCTTGCTGTTACAGCAGCTGGAAGAATTACAGGCAGAAAAATCTAACGTGATTAGAGAAAAAGAAGAACAGCAGTTACATCTTGTAAAAATATTTGAGGAGAAAGTAAAAAGTGCTCAGAGGGATAATAATGGAAGTAAAAACAAAACGAAAGAATTGCAAGAACTCTTAAAGGAGAAACAGCAGGAGATCAACCATTTGCAAAAGGATTCTATAAAGTTCCAGGAGCTGATCCTGGATTTGGAAAGATCTGTGAAACTGTCACAGTCAAAAAGTGAAAAATTTGAAAAGGACTTAAGTAATACGTCAGAAAAGCTTGTGAAGTCACATGAAGAAATATGTCATCTCAAGGGAGAGCTTTCCTCACAGATGAACTTGTTGGATCAGTCAAAGAATGAAGTGGACAGGCTTACAGATGAGAATCTAAATTGGAGAAAAGAACTTAAGAAGAAAGAAGACGAACTACAAATTCAAAAGAGAGAATACAAGAGAGAGTTGGAATTTAATCTTCAGCAATTAAAATTGGCTCACAAAAGAGAATTTGTGAACCTAGAGGAAAGACACAGTGCTCTTGAGAGAGAGAAAGATAGGGCCATTAGTGAGATTCATGGTTTGCAAGAGGAAGTTGGCATTAAGGACTCACAAAACAAGAAACTTCAAGCAGATTTGAATGCAGCTTTGGCGCGGTTAGCTGCTTTTACAAAGTGTATGTCCTCTCTTCAGGATGACCGGGACAGGGTAATCACTGAAATGAAAACCTGGGAAATGCAGTTCAAAGAGGCCATCCAGAATAAAGAGAAACAGATAGAAGACAGTAATAAAAGAATAATGTCTTTACAAGATGAATTGAAAGACAAAATTACTCAGATTCAAGAATTGAATATCAAATATTCCGCGGTAGAAGAAACAAAGGATGAACTATATTTGAGGCAAAAATCTGTTGATGTACAACGCTATGAAGAGCTCTGCAGAATAAAGGAAGAAAATACAGTTTTTTTTAACAGGCAGCAAGAATTGGAGAGTGTTCTTCAGTCCAAAGAGGAAGCTTTGCAAGCACTCCTTAAAGAAAATAATTCTCTTAATCATCTCATAGAGAATAGTAAAAGTGCAGGAAGAGAGATAAAAGCTCTGGAAAGTAATTTTACAAGACAGGAACAAGAATTGCAACAGCTTCTAGCTGAGAAGGAAAAAATTAATGCTGAATTGCAAAAGCAGATTACCATTTCTGAGCAAATGAAGGTCATGCTAAATAATAAAGACAAAGAAATTTCCTTACTCATTTCTTCAAAAGGTGATGAAATTTCTGACTACCTGATTCAGGTACAGACTCAACATAGAAAACAAATCAAAGATTATGAACTTCAGTTAAAGTCTTTGCAGATAGAGAGACAAGAATCCGAGGAGTCCTGTCAGAGGATGGAGAATGAATTGAGAAATCTCCAGATGAAAGCAGACAAAGCAGGTCAAGATAAGGCTGCAATTGCCAGTGAAATAGATGCCTTTAAAAAATCAATGTCATCTCTTCAGAATGATCGGGATGATCTTTTTTCTAAATACAAAGAGCTGGAACATCTTCACCAAGATGTCCTACATCAGCGGGACAGTCTTATAGTTGGCAGTGCGAGTGAGAATAATGCTTTGAAACAAGAATTAAGGATCCTTCTCAATCAGATAGATGATCTTCATTCTGAAAATGCAATGCTAAGTGCACAGCTGATAAAGTATAGGGAAGATCTTAACCAAGTTTTATCTCTGAAAGACCATCAGCTGAAAGACTTACTTAAGCAGAAATTGGATTGTATTAAAAGCCTTGAACAAGAAAAATATGATCTTCAAAAACAAATAAAAGAAATGCAACTTTCCAATGAACTGCAGAAGGATACTGCTGTATCTTTGGAACATGAAAATAAAAAATTAGTGTCTAAAGTAAGTGATTTAGAATCTCTAATTGCATCATTAAACAAAGAGAAACTTGTTTCTGAATCTGGAGAGAAACTGCTGACTAGTGATAGCGTTCAGAAAAAAGAATTTGTATCAAAGGGACAGTATGGAGAAAATCTTCAGAAGAAGATGCAAGAACTCCAGAAATCAAGAGGCAGAAATACTAAGGATGCAGATGAGGACTACACTAAGACTCTTTCGACACTTGAACGTGGAGATGAACCTGATGCTTTTGCAGAGAAGATGATATTAGAAGTTCAGTCTCAAAATAGTGAGCTGAGGTCCCAAAATGAGGCCTTTGGGAAAGCAATGACCGCTCTGCAAAATGATAGAGATAGGATAATAGAGGACTTCAAGGTACTTCAGAGCAAATACACATCTGAACTCAGGACTGAAAAAAAGAAAGGAGATGAACTTGAAGCTGAACTGGATGGCTTTAAATTACATCTTATCAGTATGCTTAAAGAAAATTCTCTTCTGAACCAGGCTGGTTTTGATGCTGCAAATAAGGTTACACTTGATCAGATTGCCGATGAAATTAAAAATCTCTGTAGGACGTTAGTCAGTCGAGAGATGGAGGTTAGCAGGCTCTCATCTGAGTGTGGGAGTTATGTTCACCAGATTGAAGCGTTTTCCAAGGCTATGGCCAGTCTTCAGGATGACCGAGACAAATTGCTGCAGGAACTCAGCAATCAGAAGGTAACTTCTGAAACAAAACAGGGCACAGCTTCATTTCCCATTGGTTGCAACAGCATCAATGAGACAAATTCTTTTAAAAGTAATTTGGATACACCTCAGAACAATAGGGAAAGATTGGTAAGTTTTAATTAGCTACATCACTTTGTAATTTTTTTTTTATGCAGAGAAGGCTTAGAGGCATTACGGATTCTGAAGTTTAACTTTGCAAATTATGTGAGTGCCAAGAAAACATTGTGTGACTAGAGAAGGCGTGCTTACAGTTTTGGGACTTTCGGTAATTATCCTGTTAAACAGGAGCAAATGGGGAAAAAACATTATTCTGTAATTAGAATCCTAGCACTACTACATCTTCAACCATATAGTTTTCGTTCCAGTTCACTAATCATGTTTATTAAACATAGGCTAAAGAAGGAGCCAGCCTTGCAGCTGTTGAAATATCAAAACTGAAGACCAAGGTTGATGACTTGGAGAAGGCATTGCATCAGACAAAAGCCTTCCAAGCAGAAACTGAGAGAGAGATTGCATCATACCAGAATGAGCTTGCTGGATTAAGGTATAAATGTTAAAATTAACAAATAGTACATGTGGCTCTTGTTTAGCATTCTTCAGTGACTTCAGAACCTGATATAAAACTGACACAAACACAAAATTACGTACAGTTTAGCAGGAAGTAGGATAAGAATATTTCTGTAGTGTGCGAAATCAGCTTCCACAGAGTTGTCTTTGTTCGTGGTTATCCTTCTCTCTTTATGTAATGGTCTCTTTATTTATGCAAAGTTTCAGGCAGTCGTAATTGAATGTTGTCTGTTCCGTTGGTGACTTGGATATACGGAACTACAGTTTAAAAATCTTATTTCAATGCTTGGTGTTATATTCTCTTCTTAGGACAATGATTGATGTGGCTGAACATTTCCCTCTAAATATCTCTTTTTAAAAGATGTCTGAGGTGGTGTGTATTTGGCCCAACTACATGCTGAAAATTAACTTCATTTTGCATTTGAGCATTATTTTTGTAGATTCAAGGGTCCGCTTCAGCACTGTTCACATCTTGCATTATCTGTGACAAATGAGTAATGTGACACCTTGGGCCTAATTTGGTGAATGCCTCGTGAGGTCTGCTTCAAAGAAGGCAGTAGGCATTTTTAAGTGGCACTTGGTGGAGGCAGATCAAGATTTGGTCATCTTAGACTGCTGTTCTCATTTGAGCTTTTAAACTTGTGCAGATGAGTGAAGTGCGAAAGCATGCTATGATCAGTTCAATGAAGATAATTTTTGTTTGAATTTGAGGCCAGTAGGCAGTATCCTAGTGCCTTACTTGCATTTTATTATCCGTAGTGCAATTTCTAGATCTCTAATTGAAGTCTGTGTAAGATAATCTGTTTTATAGTAGAAGCTCTTGGGGGAGGAGGTGTAGATCAAAAGGCCAGCCCCACGTTTGTCTTGGCGAATGTGAGCAAGTTAGCATGAAGTATTCAAACCTCATTCTAACTTGTAGACTTAACCAGTGAACAGCATGAATAGTCTTTTTCCATTTTTTTTCCCCAAACTTTAAAAACATATATTAAATTGAATTCAAAAGGATTTAAATTACTTTTATGCCCTTTGTGATATTGCCTGTGTACGACAGCAGTTTCTGGAGATGCGGCGTGTTTGTTTCAGTCTTGAGCCTAGGGTATTCCTTTTCAAGCTTGCGTACTTGCAGTAGGGTAGACTGGCTACCTTCAGCAGCACTCGACACAACTGTGACCTAGGGTTGCTTTGCTGCGCAACCTTATTTTTCAGGGAGCTGAAGTATGTACTGCATTAACAGATGTTAATGTCTTTATAGCCAATGAACTTCTCTCATCTCCAAGCCAACAAAGCAAACGTGATATTATCACTTTCAAGGCTTTATTTTCTGATTTTTTTTTTAGCAGATGTCTTTAAACTGAAGTATGTATTGAGAACGTTCATATAGTACTCCATATTTGTATATAACTGTTCAAAAAATACCATCATTTAGTTCAGAACTAACAGTGAGTACAGCTTTATCCTTGTCATTCACTAGTATGTAGTATATTATCATTTAATGTCTAGTCTAATATTTTATGTTCAGAATGGAAAACAACCTCCTCCTCTCAGAGTCCCAGGCACTGCGAAATCAATGTCAAGTCACAGTTGCTGAGAAAGACCGACAGATCGCGGAGCTACAGAAGCTGCAACAAGACATGATTGTTAAGAAATCGGTCTCCGCTGGCAGCAATTATCCAGTCAAGGTAAACAAATGAAATGTAGCAGGAGGCATGAATCTACTTCCATCAGTTTATTGTATTAAATTTGCAGCTTGCTTCCCAAATGAGACCTACACAGCCTATGATAGTGAAGTGTGGAAGGCTGATGAATACATTACCTGTATGTCAGCGTTGCCTGGGGTCAAATCAGCAAGTTACAACTATTCCAAGCAAATGGGTTGCAATTATTAAAAACACTTTTTAATGGAGTCTGATATATTGATCAACTTCTTTTAAACAAAGAAAAAGAATAAGTTTTTCATATGTTGATAAAATAACAGAGGAAAACGTGCTGGTGTGGTGTATTTTAATGGTTAAAAACATGGAAAGCACCTTCATAAAGAAATGAAATAGTTGTGAAGCAAAAGGTGAAGGTCATGAACCGGTAGTGGTTACTGATTCTTAGTCAAAAAGGAGTAACAATTTGCTGTGGTTACATTGTAAGGTAATAGTATTTGCTTGTCGCTGGGTTCCTAATGTTAGTAGATTACTTCAGTAATCTTGTAAGTTACTATTTTAGATTAGTTAAATCCAGAATGGAATATGAATAAGTTTTTTTTTTAAAAAAAAATGTGGTTCAGACATGGTTCAACAGCAGACTGGGTGCTGTTAAATAGAGACGCATACTGGAAAGGGGAAAAAGAGCTAGTGCGATTTACAGGTTTCTCAGTTAATTCTTTCAAATCAAAAAGAGGATAGGGAACTTTCAGGGAGCTCAAGGAGGAATTCTTCTCGTGTAGTAGCTGAGATGAAACATGTCTGTAAGTGGGAATATAATTCTGGCTTCTTGTGCCAGTTTCCTTCTGTCATGAGTCTCTTGCTGTTCACACTATTATAACACCAGTGTTGTTACTTGTTCCAGTAGCCCACTTGTTCAGAAGAGACTGGGATGCTGTACTATTACTTGTAGGACGCAAACAATGCATTTATTGTCACTGAGTCCTTGCGTGCTGATTGACTTAGTCACCTGCCAGACAGCCTGTACTACGGCTGTGTTCTACCTATTGCTTTTTCTCCCCATAGGTAATAGCAAGTTGGATCTGTCTCCCTCAGTTCAGTGATTATTAGACTAAGTATAGAAGCATCGTAATTCTTTGAGACATGAACTATCTTTTAAAATCTAGTTTTAGAATTGGCTAGTTGATGCAAATAATATTGGGGGAACAGATAGACAAACAAGATGACTTGCATATATCTTATTTTTAGAAAGCCAGTCTAAATCAAGTAAGATATTTGAATGTTGAAGAAATGGTAGGAGAGGTGGCACGGAAAACGTAATTCTCGAGTGTAAATAATTTGGAGTACATTTCGCCTCAGCTTCCCAGGAGTATTACATTGCAATACAAAAAGAAGTTTCAAAGGTGGGAGGTAGAAAGCATGATGTAGAAAAAATTCTAAGATAATTCAGAAAAGATTGGGATTGTTTACATTAAGAAAGAAGTAAATGAGAGGAAAAAACCCCAACCTAATAGTGCTGTGGGACGCAGGTGAAATAAGAATCTATGCTCTCACTTCTTGTAAACCCAGAATAGGGGACATTCGGTCACAAATACAAAACTAGTAAAAGGGTGTGCTCTTTCAGGTAATGCAAACATTTTTTCAGATATATTATAGCTGAAACCTATTTTCAGGGACACAGTTTTTAAGAGGATCAAAAAAGAACTTGGTAGTTTACATTGACAACAGTATTCAGAATTTGTATACTTGATGCTACCAAAATGTAAAGATCTAATAACGTTCATTCATCAGAGCCTAAATCAATCTCTAATTACTGTAGATTACAGTAGGTCCTAACTGGGGGAGAAGGGAGAGATGTGCCTAATGGAAATGTTCTTACCCTTCCCCTGAAGCAGCTGGAGTTGGCTTCTGCCAGGAGCAAAATACTAGATTTAGAAAGGCAGCAGCTGAGACTCAGTCTGGCAATTGCTGTCTGCTTTTGTAGACTATCACTAAATGTTCAAGGAAACTGTTATTTTAGAATAATATTCTTATTTGCCTTTTCTGTGCCAAAGGAAGTAAACTGTATTCCTTTTAATTTCATTAAAACAACTTTTTAGTCGGTCAGGTTTGTGTCTCATGTGCTGTTCCTTTTCTGTGATTAAAATAATGAATAAGAGCTATTGAACAGTAATGTCTGTTGGATTATGGAATATTTTATGTGCTAGAAGTCTTTATGTCATGATTTAATAGGAAAACAGATTCCATAAAGCATTAGAGATGGCACACTTCTCTCCCTTATGGGAGATTAACATCAAAACGTTGACCTGCCAGAGATAAAGGTGGCCAAAGCTGTGAATCAGTGATAAAGTTGGGTTGTTTGTTGGTTTGTGGTTTTCCCCCCAAAATGGACTTTCAGCTTTAAATTCATATTTACAACATAGCTGTTCTTTTACAAGTCATGAATACCATACATTATTAGTTTGAAAATAATTTTTGAAAGGTGTTTTATATTCATCTGGCTTTTAATATTTTTTCCTTTTTTTTTCTGTGCTTCACACTATTTGCAAATTAAAAATTAAGTTGGGTTGCCTTTTCATGGTAATTTTTAATTTTTTTTTTTTATTTTAATTGAAGCATTTAGGTTGAAAACACTAAGTAGAAGGGTTTTTTTTTTTATAAGGTCTCTTGCAAATGTGGTATTAACTTGTGAGAAGGAAATGATCTTGTGAAAAGGAAATTATTATGTAGTCCATATGTATATTTAGTGTTGGAGTTGTATATTATTTAGAGAACTGCTATACTGTTTACCCTGAATATGCTAATACTTCTTAAGGGTTTAGAAACTGCCTCCCTTGCTGGAAGTGCAGACACGCCGGAGGAAATCAAACATGTCTTAGCTGAGAAGAATCGGCTTCAAAATGAACTGCAGTGCTGCCTTCAGGAGATACACCAGAAGGATCTGCATTTTCAGCAGATTAATTCAAAGGTAACTTAGAACAACAGCTGTGATCCTAAATAGCTCATGCGACTCTGAGCTGGTATCGACATAGAAATATTGCTAAATTGGCGGTGTCTTGTGTAATTGAAAGTGAGAGTGCTTTAAAACTTAGATTCTTCAAAACAACCCTGTTGGCTCAGACTAGAAATTGCAAACTAAATGTCAGTGTTATCTTTCTGTCAGGCTTTCCTGACTTATTTGACAGAGAGAAGTTTATTTGAATCTGCATTCTGAAGAGATTCATGGGGCACTGCTGAACTTGTACTCAAAGTAAAATGTTTTTCATTATAGACAGAAAGAGATGTCTGTCTTAGCTGGAACAAGATTTTAGCTATCTCATACCAAATTTTAAATACCTCAAAAATGTGCCCTTACAATTTCTTGATGAACCCTCTTACGGCTGTTAAGATGGTAAGAGTGTGTGTGTGTGTGTGTGTGTGTTGAGTTTTGTTCGCAAAAGTTTGTAAACGTTCCTGCAAATTCCCTCAACACTTCTCTTTCTGTGTGGCCTGGTCTTTGAAGCAAATTAGGTTTATGTTATCTTTCATCTGTCATTGTGTCTGTTTTCACTCCTTCACCCAAACATTTTATAAACCTTGTAACAGTTTTAACCAAACTTTGAAACAGGTGTAGAAATCTCAAGCTCCTGCAAGTGAAGATGAGTGTTTGGGTAATGAGTGGAGACTGGACTGCTGGGCATTCCTGGGCCGCCTGCTGAACATGTTTATTTTATCAGGCTTATTTGGCTATATGCATTGTCCTGAAGTAGCAACTATGTATACTGTCTTTGGCCAGGTGGTGATATTATAGCAAACACGGGGAGGAAGGCATTGGGGTTTAAAACCCTGAGTTTCTGGTTTGGGCATATTGATGACAAGGGAAATCAATCCTCGGGTTTCATTATTTCCACTGCTCATAAAACAACTAGTTAAATCTTACCAAACTGTGAGCTTGCCGAAAAGTTGATGCAATTTTGAAACTAGTACTCAATTGTTTTCAACAGCAGGTCTCAAATCTGTAGTAATTTCCTGAAGGAGGTAATTCCTAATTTTTATTTATTTAAATGTTAATTTCTTTCAGGTTGTGCAGTCAGCAGAAGAGAATGCCGTCTTGTCTGCCCAGTTGAAAACTCTTTCGCAGACTCTGAGGGATAACCAGCTTCGTTACACTGACTTGCAAAATCGTTATTTAAGACTGGAGAGGGAATATCAGACCATGCAAGTGACGTCTTTCCAAGGCACTGTTCAGGTAAACAAATATATAGAAATGTCTTTAGTTTTTTTTTCTTCTTCTGTGCTTAGACTTTTTTCATTTTCATGCTAAAAATGAAGTAAATACTTTTTGTTGTACTGATTCAGTACTTTTACTAGCCCATGGTGCACTGAAGATAACTCTTTATTCTTGTAAAGCTGTTTGTATTTGACTTTTCATTTAAGGAAGCTGTTTATACATGCTTTTTTTGTTTTGAAGTCTCATCTTGAGTTGGTCTACAGCTGGCAGGGATAATTGGATGATCACTAATCACTGGGTCAGCAAAGTTTAGTGATAATTTCACAGCAGTCATGAATCATTTTGCAAGGTGTTTGAGTAATATTTTCAGATGTGAGATCTATATCACTAGTTCAGCATTTCAGTACCCCTTGCCAACCCCTCATATACATCTGTAAGCATATTTCTTTGTGATTTCTTCATTTTTCAAAAGTTTTCCTGTACTGCCTTGGTTATTCAGTAACGATCAATTAATACAAGACCCTAAAATATCATATGGATACATATATAAAACAACCCTTACTTTTCCATAAATAGAAATAAACACAAACAAGGAGAACTATAAACTACAAAATAAATGAATCCCCTGCTTCTTATCTCGCAGCCCATTTACATTCTGCCTCTTTCACATATTGATTGCAAAGCACAGGGCTGCTTAACCACAATTCCCAGTGCTTCTGCACTGCCTAGAGCTCACTAGCTTTGGATTTAATCATTGCTGATGGGGATGCTTTAAGCTTTATGTTAGGCATAGGTTATCTGAGGGAGGATAAAAGGGAAACTTCAGACTCCCAGCATCACCTCTTCCTCACTTACACATAGCCATTACTCCCAAACAGTTAATCAGTGCCATCCTGACTGGTCATCCCAACTTGCTCGTGACTTGTCCTAGTCCTACTGCATGTCCAGGAGTTTCTGCTTTGCCATGCATGTTATGCTGTAGCAGTGACCTAGGCAGCTATAGCTGCAGTAACCAGTCCAGATACTCAGAGGGTATTATAAAGACTGGAAATAGAAGGTAGAAATTATGTGCCTGGAATGAAGTCCACAAGTGTGAGAAGAAGAGCGCAATCCTGTGCAAAATATTTCCGCTGTCTCTGTGAACTGGCATGTCTGTATGGCGCGGTGCGATACCACGCAGGTATTCTGTCTCAGAGTCTGTCAGCAGAACGGCTGCGTTACTTACGAAATGGTGGTCAGTGCTATATTCCTATGTGTATGTGTAGATGCATTTCTTCCACTCACTGTTCAGAGATTGCTGTGCTATGCCGTGTACGCGTATCCTTCAAGTCCTGCAGCACACACAGGCAGTATTCTTCATCAGCTTTCTGTTAGAAAACAGGTTTGGAAAATTGCGGCTCTGGAAATTAAAAGATTAAATGGCACAAAGAGTGGTTTATTCCACTGCTTTGTGGTGCTTATGGCTTCTTTAATTGAAATAAAGATTTTTAGCAACTAGAAGAATGGTGACTGGCTTTTTTTCCCCTTTAATATTTTCTAGGATGAAACTAGAGCAGAAGTTCCCCCTGGAGCACCACAGGAAAGATCTGCCGTTATTGTTGAAATAGACAATATGGAGCTAAATGAACTCAGGAAAAGGTGAGGACTGAGAGCATCTATTAGCAATATTGTTTTCCTGACAGCTGTGTTGTAAGTGTGAAAGTAATGCTTTCCTATCCCTCTAAGGCATTTTGAGGGAAAAGGGAAAGAAGTGGATTTACAGTGGATAAAAAGAATCATAGTCATATTCTTGAGTTATTATTATCCGGTAATATTTGTGGCTTCTTTTTGTAAAGACATATACTTATTGGTGACTTTATTTCAATATCTAGTCTAAATCATCTCATTATAATTAAGCCTTTATCGCAAAAAAGAACATTCCTTAATAAAAAAAAAACCAAGAAATGCATTCTTTAAGTATGTAAAATATTGATTTCAGATTTCATTTTGTCGTAGGCTTGCAGAGACTGAGCAACAATATGATTCAGTGCAGCAGGTGCTCTCACAGCTGAGGGAAACACTGTCAGAAGAGAAGAGGAGGAGAGAAGCTGCAGAAGAGGCTCTTGGGCTCTCTGAGGAGCGAAGTAACAGGTAAATTACTCTTGTCTGTAAAACACAGGGGTTTTTTCCTATGAAAGAAAAGTGTCTATGAAACATACTTCTTTTTCTTTCCTTAAACTTTTGAAGTATGTGACAGTTAGATTGCTGCATTAAACCCTTATGTGGGTATGAAATAACTTACGTGTTCGGAGAGCCACAGCCATCTTTCGCTTCTGCTTCCCCTTGGACAAATGCATGGTTGAGGTTTTCATTTACACTATGCCTGGAGTAAATGCAAAGTGTACTACGGAACTGGAAAACAGTGTCAGATTTTTTGTTTGCCTTTTATTTTTAGTGAGATTAGTGATAGGTTTTCCTATAGGTGTTAGATTTCTGAGCAAATAATAGAACAAACAAATAACAGAACCTGTTTTTGAGTCCACAGTACCTGAAACAATGAAAATGCACGTGTAACTGTGTTAAAATCCTAGGTCTAACTCCGTGGATCAAGAAATGTTACGGGCTTTGGGATTTTTTTTTTCTTTCTTTAATTTCTTGCTTCAGATGTTGGACTCAGTAGTGAGTGGTATTTCTTTTTTTCCAAGTTAGAAAAAAAATCTCACATATAACAGCTTTAGTGCAGCCACTGTTTAATTTAAAATATCATTATCCATCTGCCTACATAAAGTGTCCATCCCTACCATCATCTGAAAATCACTGTTCAATCAGCTAGTGATGATGGGGGTTCTTCTGAATAAATAAAACACCTTGAGAGTAGATTGCAAATAGAGACTGAAAAAGACGGGGCAACATAAACAAAGTCTTACTGCTTTTTGTGGGGACCTTCCCCCAGTAATGTAAGTATAGAAAATAATGTTTCTTATGTGAATTCAGTACTTTAAAAGAGCAGATAATTCAGTACTCCATTGTTTCCCTTTAATTTTTCTCTAGATTTGAAGCAAGCAGTTACAGGTCTGTACCTAGCGAATACGCTGTTCAGATGGAAACTGAGGAGGAAAGAGAAGCCTTAATCATCAATCCCAGTGAACATGTTATTGTGCGAAAGGTAAGTAAGTGAAAGCTTCTAAAACCCCTGAATTAGAAGCTACTTAAAAGTGGCGTGCATATTGCGTACTGCTAGTTGCAGACTGGATTGAAGACAGCACAGCTCACTCTCTCCTTCATGCTACCCCTTTCTTTTTTATGTCTTCCCTCTGCTATACCTTGCTTTCAACTGTCATTCATTCTTGGAGTGCAGATTTCCCTTCCGAGTGACTGGGAGTCACTGGTGTTGGGTTGTCCTCTGTATATGTAAACGCTGGCAGGAAGCAGCTACTTGTTTAATCTGCCTTGTCTCTGAAAAGCTGACTGTGAAGTACTCTTTTATTGTGTTAGCTATCATGGGGATGGGTGGGCCATAGAGGCATCCATTCAAAGTAGCAAACTACTACTGAAACTACATTTTACTGGAAAAATGTCCTTAATTTCTTTCTGTTTGGATTGTGGATGGTGAGTCACATACAGGCAGCTGTGCAAACCATGCCATAGAACACATTACATATGTCCAAATTAAAATGTGCGTAATCATATTTATATTACACGTGGCCATTAAATAAAATGTCTATGCATATAATTATGCATTTTCATCTCCAGTATGTAAATGTAATTACATAATACACAAATACCTTGTATCCATTCTTTTCCCCTTTTATTAATGCTCTTTTCTTTAAATCATTTATGTTTGCAGCCTGTGCTGTGGCATCTATTGCTGCATCAGAGGCAAAAGGTTTATAGTGCCTCAGAAATGTAAGTCGCGGTGGAGCGTCTTCTGATTTGTATTCATGATTATTTCTCTGGCGTTTTTTGTTTCCTAACCAGATGAAAGGAGGAGCCCTTTCCTTCCGAAGATGGCTTCGAGGGCGAAGTCTTTACTGTTCTAAGCTGTTGACCTCCAGAGCAAAATCCCGCTATTTATTCCTCACATACCTAGTTACACTACATCTTGTTGTTTTACTGTGCCTCACTGGTGTTCTCTGAATACACTGCATTTTCTGGGTAAATTATTTCCCCGTAGGTAATGGTGTGCCAATTCCAGATAATAGACTTTTCACATGCTGCTGTTAAGCTATGCACTGGACACAGTTGTATATATTCTTGTTACACTACATGAATCTTGAGCTTCTTAAAAGAAATTTGTGTATATCACAGTTGCTCCAAAGTTGACTTGAATTGCTCTTCAACAGTGGAATATTATATTTGCTAAGGAGAAAATATTCCCCTCTGCCCTATAAAGAAACTGCTGCATACAAGTTATTTAATATTGTTTGTGAGTACATAATGATTGATTACTACTGAATGGGCTGTAAATGATACTTTTTCTATATAAATTTTATTTTAAGAGTTAAACTATAAATTTTAAAGGAATATTCAGCTATTACTGTTTATCGGCTTCTTGATTATAACAAGAAGTTTTACAGAGTGCAATAAAGGAAGAACTACTGGATTTTTTTTTTTTTTCTGAAAATAAAAGATTCAAGAAGGTTCTTTGGCCATACAGTTTGTAATGGCTCCGACCAGGCGCACAGATAGGTATATGGTAAGGAGGTAAGCAGATGATTAAAGATTCAGAATTGAGATGACATGAAGAAATGTCTTCAACTTCTTATATTCCTTTACTGTTTAAAGGTGCAATTTCTGTAGGTTTCCTTGTGTGGTTTTGTTTGTTTTGGGTTTTTGGGTGTTTTTTTTAATTCACTTGCACTTGTCTTGGTGGGTTTAGTTACTGCATATCTTTGGTACAAGATGTTACTCAGCTGCTCAACGCGTGAAATTCAAGCTTACAATGACACAACCTCACATATTTTACATACTTGGGCTTTGAGACACGAATGAATAAAAGGTACATTTTCAACTAAGAGGCTATAAGAAGCAGAGGGTTTGCATTCAGCTTCTGTAGGCATGTAATAGTGTTATGCATTGCATATTAATACATCCATGGTCTCTGAAACTGCACAGCTATTTCTCTGATTCAAAAAATAGTTTATTTGTGAAGACTGTCGCCACTGGAAGCCGGAAGGTTGTTTTTACACCCTGTATTGTTGTTTGTTGCTGTTTGTTCTGTCTGCGTTTCTGCTCACATCTGTATAAAATGGAGATAAAATCAAAACAAGCCGAGTCTAAAGGAGTAGACATAAAGTCACAAAAATGGAGTAGCCATTTGATTTCCTCTTTGCTAGACCAGAATCCTAAAAATCTTGTGGGAAAAGAAAAACCTGAGTATGGAAATGGAAGGATTCCATCAGTTTTACCGATGGGCAGATACAAGGTTGACTTTGAAGAGCTGTTAGTGAAGTGAATTATCCGCTTAAGGTCCAAGGATTCTTGAATGCGAGGTCTGCTGCGCGGTCGCGTGGCAGGTAGGAAAGGGGGTTGGCATTTACGTTTGCAGAGTTAACGTTTACCAAATCGTATCTGATGTTCTGCATCACTTGTTTTTGTCCTATGGAATAGGAAATACTGCCAGCTGTAGTTACCGCTGTAGGTAAATCCTGTAAACTTTCTTCTTTTGATGGTTCTTTAATATTTCTTAGTCTAGTAAAGGTCTGAATTTCTATATAAATCCAATACATTCCAGTACAATCGCTGTGTTTTTGTAAAATGGTGATGGCTCATCTATTTTTGAATGG
The DNA here is from genome assembly GCF_965183815.1 of Platalea leucorodia. NCBI lineage: Eukaryota > Metazoa > Chordata > Aves > Pelecaniformes > Threskiornithidae > Platalea > Platalea leucorodia. Next base: position 70,784,870 of record NC_138829.1, on the reverse strand, counting down.
CTGATTGCTGATGCAGTCCCTGTTTTCAGCCATAGCGTCACCCAAGTACTGCGATAAGTCAGCTATTTTCAGGCTTTGCGCCGCACAAACAGGTACAGTTGCAACATGAGTACTGGACGTGGTAAGACTTGTCCCTTTCCAGCTTGAAGATGGGTGTTAACAGAATGATAATGAGCTATTCTTAGCTAATTGTGTTATAATGAAGCAGAAAGCTTTCCAACCGCGACAGTGGACCTACAAATCCTTCCAGTCTTACTCATCTCGCGTGAGGGGTTTTTTGTCTTGAGGGGAGAAAACAGCCCTCTGTCGTGTCGCAAGTGAGCGAGTGGGAGAGGATCCAGAGATGGCAGAAATTCTGCCCTAATTTATCCAGGCCTTCGTGCTGTCACTGCGATAAGCATAAACTGGGAAAAAAAAGGTTTCCAAAAATGGCTTGCCACGTGTAGATATTCTGTGAACTCCATTCCAGAAGCTGATATAAATGTAATGGCAGGTGAGATCATGTCACTTAGAAAGAGGCTTTTACAAATCATCGCCGTTTCCTGGGTAAGTATTGCCCTGGGAGTTTTTTTGTGTTACGGTTCATGATTTTAATGCTTGGCTTCACTTGCTCTGAGATCTTTTGGGGATTTACACACTTGCTGGACTTGGATGCTGTTTGCCTCGAGCTTTTAGGAATTCCAGCGGGTCTCCTGGGGTAAGGTAATTCAGGTTTGACTGCATGGTTGCAGGGAAATATGCAGACGTTCCTCATTCCTGGAAGGATCAGTAGCGTGCAATGAAACCTTCTTAGTCTGTCCGAAACCTGGAACACCACTTCGATAGTGTTTGCTGTCTGGACGTCAGGCCTTCTGCAGAGACCAAAAGGAAGTTCTCTGATAATTGTATTTAATTTTGCACTGGGAATTAGAAAAATAAAAATTGAAACTAAAAATTAAAATCAAATTTAGGAAATTTATTTGGGAACTTCATCTGGTGAAAAGATTTCCAAATAGCTGCTTTCTGAAAGTGATTGTTAGACCTATAAAATCAGCAGCAATAATATGGCTCAATCGATGAAAATTTTTAGTGCTCTTTATTAGTTCATTCACCTCGTAATTAAGTAATGATAAGCAAAGCAAGATAATTTTCTTTAAAAAAAAAAAAAGGGGAAATGAACAAATTCAGCTGTTGATTTTATTAGTGTCAGTGGCTTCTCTGGAATCTAATCAATAGTGAGTGAAAGTGTAAAACAGTTGCTGCCAGCACGCCAAAGTGGAACCAGTACAGATCAGCTGGGCTTTCCCTGTGGATTTGGTGTCTCTGAGCACGGCTGTACTGACCATAGTTTTACAGGGAAAGCTCTACGAAATGCCGTGTGTACGAATGAATGGCAATAGTATTTCTTACCACGGAGGATTAAACCTCTCGGTCCTGTCCAGCTTTCTTTAGAGCCAAGGAGCGGTGCTGAGCTCTCGGAGCTTTGTAGCATTTCTCTAAAAATTCTCGAAAATTGTAGCGGCTCATCGGATGTCATTTCGGATGTATTTAAGAACTGAGTTTCCTTCTGGTGTACGTTGCTGGAGTCAGTCTGGGTGCAGTTCTGAAACGTTGGGTACTGCCGGTAAATGGTTGGTTTGTTGCATTCTAAAAGCCTTTTCCTGAGGGTTTTAGAAGAAAATAACAATTTGTGGCGACATGAATGAATGTTCCAAAATACCAGCTACTAGGAGTAATGGTTAAACATTCCTATATTAGATTTGTTAACAGCTCTCTGTGATAAAATTATTCTGCTTCCTTACGTGAAAAAGAATCTTCCAGTCACAGGCACATCAACAAGAATGGAAATTATTTTTCTTATTTAAAACAATGTCATGTTTTCAAATGATGCTTCTCTTTCCCCTGCGAGCGTTGGGATCAGTCACATCACAGGCTTGCTTTGTAAAGCACACGGGCAAGGATGGAGCGCCAGCGACTTCACGCAGCTCAGGCTTAAAAAACCAAAACCGTTCCTGTTTGTAAATCTCCAGGGACCTGGGTGTTGCAGGGACGCTCTGAAGAGCAGGAGAGGTTTTAAACCCCACGAACAGGAGAGCAGGAATCGGTTGCAGGGCAGACCCCAACGCTGGTGGCTGCTCTGCCACCGCTCCTGGCCTGCCTGCGCACATAGCGCTCGGGTGGAGCTGTAATGCCATCAGAAGTCAAATACATTTTTGCATTAATCGCAAAAATGATGCTTAATGCATTTTTGCACTGTTAGGGACCAGAACTTTGCTGGACAAGTGCTGTTTTTCATTCCTTTCCCATTTCTGAAGTACCCTGCCTTATTCAGTGAAGTGCCCGAGAAGGAAAAAGAAAATTCTTCCCTCTCCGTGACTGCCTAAAGAGGCAATCGTACAGGCCTAAAAATAACCAAGGAATCCGAAACACAAGTCTTGGTGAGATTCAGGCCCTCCCTCGGTGGGAGTTTTGCCATGAATTTCAAGGAGTTCAGGCCTTCGTCTGATGTGTTGGCCAACTCCTGAAGTCGAGTTGTTCCTGGGCGGTTGTGCCAGCTGCCTCTTGTTCTGCTTCCCAGAATAACCACTTCGATAAGGTATTTACCACTTACAAATATGGAACGGGCCCCGTAGTCAGCACTTCACATTACAGAGGAGCTGTCATTTAAAAACACACAGCAAACACTTCCCTGAAACCGTGTGGGGGTTATTTTTGGTTGGTTGGTTAAGATTGATGATGACCCTCTAAGAAAAAGGCAAATTAAATATGCCGCTAGGGAACAACTGCAGTCTTTGAAGTAATGAATGTTTGGTGATTCTTATTTACCATCTAACTACTACCATCAGAACTGGTAGGTGCGTACGATCAATTCCTTTTGAACAAATGGAATTTCTAGAAGGTAATTCAGCCTTGGAAGGGATGGGGTTGTGCTTGCCGAAGTCCCAGTCGAGCTGCGTATGTATCCCCCAGCTGAACTTGCCCCGTGGTCACGGGGCCAGTTAACAGAGTATCACAGGGCCCCTGGAGGCTGCAGCAGAGGAGGTTTCCCTTTTGGAATTAATTCATTTGCTTTGGTACAACCTATTCAAGCCGAAATTTATGTGGATACTTTAACATGCTTTGCAAGATCGGGGCTTTAGCTTAGACTTTGCTGTTGAGGTTTATTCTTTTCCAAGATTATTCTTTTTACAGCAGTTTGCTCTCTAAATGATGGAGAGTTGCTTCTGTCCTATTCCCTTCCCTCTCCTTCCCCCCAAATTACTGTTTTGCAGCCAAAATTGTGAGGCGCTATGTGCGATGACGATGAAACCACTGCCCTTGTATGTGACAACGGCTCTGGGCTTTGCAAAGCTGGGTTTGCAGGAGATGATGCCCCAAGAGCCGTATTTCCATCCATCGTTGGACGTCCTCGCCATCAGGTCCGTCGGTACCAAAATGGAAGCGCTGTCTGGTTTGCATGGTTGTTTTGGGTTGGCTTTGGGTTTTTGTAGGGTTTTTTGAGACTTTAGAGATGGCAGTGATAAAGCATCAAGTTTATTCAGGCGAAACTCCCGTTGGCCTTTGTAGTTTAGCTTGTTAAGAACTGGAGGACTGAGCTGCACATCTTTAATGCCATGAGGTAAACTTATTGATCCTTAGGAAAAGGTGTTCTTCAGCCATAAAATGTTGGCCATAAAAGAACATAAGTGTTTTAATGATATGAAGGTGTCTTATGGAAAAACAAACAAACAACTTGCTGGATTAATTAGTACTTGCTGTATTAATACAAAGAGAAAAGATAGGCAGAACATTTCTAGCATGAGAAACCAAAGGAATAATAGTGATAAGTTCCTCTTATTGTGCCATTAAGCAACGGTATGGCCCAATAAACTTCCAGAAAGGTCTCTAGCGCATCACTTTATCAACTCAAACAGGACTGGAAAGGATAAATGTGGCTTTTCTTGACCTTGGAAAGGGTCTTTCTGCTTAATTAATTTCCTAACAGTTCCTTTATAAATAGAGGATGCAGATTTTTGTTCACTTCATTCATATCTGAGTCAGATTTTAATTTTCTGGGCTGTAAAAACCCTTCCTTGAAGTTCTGTGTGTTCTTTTGCTGAGCTCAGTGAGCCTGGCTTGACAGGCGTAAAATACTAAGCATTTTAAGGAATGCCTTTTGAACACCTCTGTGAATGGCTGAAGCTGAGTATCAGGGGTTGAAAACACGTCCATTCTTTAACCTCTCAGATTGTTCATTGGCTTGTATGAGGGATTAGAGCTGGCATGTAATTTTGCACACTTTAGCAGCTCAGCCGCTGTATTAATGAATCCATGGAATTAAACTGTATCCACGAGAAAAATACTTTTATACTAGTTGATGAATAATATTGTACCTCATACGTTGTTATATTATCTGGGGCAATCAGGATAGGCTTCCTAATGCAAACATGATCAACTTAGTAAAACTACTATTTAAGAAGTGAGTTTTCTTTTAGAGAATCTGCCTCTGTTTTATATAAATTAATGCTTTTTTTTGCAAAATTGCCTCGGCTGGGCTCCTGCACGGGCATTAGTTGCAGCACGGGTGAGATGCCTGCCTGCCTTTTTGAGGCTGCCTTGCTCTCCCCGGCGGGCTGAGAGGGGAGTGAGCACGGAGTAGGTGCTTACCCATAAATTCACGTTTTAGTCCCTTGCATGTTTTGGGGGGACGTTCTGCAACGGCAGTAGCAGGTACAATATTAAGTTTTAACTTTAGAGATGATAGAATATCATTTTTATGTGCTTGATATACTGTACTAATGTTAGAATAATGTACTTCGCAGGGTGTTATGGTTGGAATGGGTCAAAAAGACAGCTATGTAGGGGATGAAGCACAAAGTAAAAGAGGAATCCTGACGCTGAAGTATCCCATTGAGCATGGAATCATCACGAACTGGGATGACATGGAAAAGGTGGGTGGTTATTTTTAATGCAATTTTGTTGAGGCATCATCCTATCCAAGACACGCAATTTGCCATTAGCCTTCTTGCAAACCAAAGGGAAAATCCTTGAAGAATTTGTAACTGCAGTATAGGTAAAGGGATAGTACAATACGCTAGTACAGGAGTTGGTCAGGCCCTGGCACCCCTAGAGTGACTGTTCTTTGAAAAAGTAAGTGCTTATTACTCATCAGATTTGGCAGTATGTTATAAAAGTATTTTATGCTTTCTATGTACTGTTTTAGGTCTTGAAGTTCATACTGAGGCAGAACGTTTGACAAAGAAAGTATCTAAAGTAAAAAAAAAAATACAGGTTGCGATTCATCAGAGGTGAATTGGAGAAATATTAAAGATACATGACTTAAGTTGGGAACAAAAACTGGAAGGTGGAAGGGTGATTTTCTCTCCTCAGTACTTGCCTACATGAACAAGACGATGGGTGATGCCTGCATCTTGTATTATGTATGACATTCTCACTGTCAATGAAAGAGGAAAAGACAGATTGGGGCTTCCTAGCCCTGTACGAATTCTTTGAGAGTGGATTTTCTTTTTTTTTTTTTTCCTGAAGCATGTTTTCCTGTTGCCAATTCCAGTTAGCTTTTAACGTCTGGATGGCGAGAAGGTGTTTTTATTCCCTCTCAAGCCCGACTTTCTTGGCATGCGGTCAGTGCAGCGAGCTCTTTGTGAAATGCCCGCTCCGGGATGTCCCAGGCCAGGCGCAGGCGATGAGGCGTGCTCAGGGGAGAAGCTGGAGCGGCCGGAGGAGCCCGAAGGGCTCTCTCACTCTGCTAAATATCTCCCATGTCCCGTGTGTCCTGGTCTCTTCAGGAAGCATCTGACTCTGTATGTGGAAATTTTGTACGTTGTCTTTAAAGACAGGGTTGCAATTCAGTCCCTTGTCATCTCCAGGTGGCACGGTATGGGAAGGAAACTCCACAAGCGAATGCTTCTAGTAATGTTTTCCTGTGGGCAACGCCACTGAAAGGAAGACACGGGGCCAGTGGTGGTCTGCACTCACGCTTGCTGAGATGAGGTGTACACGACTGTAATACACATAGCTAAAGTCAGTTACTGTGTCCTATTCCTGACCCCAAACTGATAAGCACGGAGTGTTCCAGATGAAAGTCGATACGGGAGCAATGGGAGTTCCTCAGTTCGTATTTGGAAGTAAATTGCCCACCTGCTCCTCTAGATGGAAGCACAGTATTTGCATTTCATTACTGCGCTGCTTGCTGGGAGGGCACCTTGCTCCTTTCTGCAGAGTAGAAAGTCCACCTCATACATCCCGTTCGGTTGTCGTTTCTGATAATTTTCCTGCTATCTGCATTCAGCAAGAAATCATATTTCCCTGTAGGAAAAAAAAAATTAAAATAAAATTGGAGGTCACTGCTTTATGTTCTTCCCTCAGCGACTGGTCTCTGCCTCTGGAAATTGTCCTGTGTGTAACATGCTGGTATCTGTGCGTTCTCTGGGTAGTGCTGGGTGCTAGAGCAGACTATCTAAAACCTAGTAAGGAAAAGGAATTAGAGAAGGTAAAAAAGGTGGCATGTGCTTTACTGCAGTGTAAATTCATGGCTAGATTGATTTGGTTTAGGGTGTAACGTGGTGGAGGCTTCAGGCAGTGCTGTAATTCAAGCAACGGTCAGATACTACCTGGGTTCTTGTAGTTTGAGCTTTTCTTCCCTTTGTCACTTAAGAGGGATGAAGGAATTACTTGTGCAAGCGGGTCCCTAGCCCAGGCTTACCTCCTTCTGACAGACAGCTTGCAACGTAGCTGGCAAAGCTGCCCCAGCCCTGAGTTGTGCTTGGACTTGTTGCTGAGCCCGGGAGCAGATGGGACAGAAAGCGGAGGCTGCTTTCAGGTGAATGAGCAATGGGCAACAAATAGAAAAAAGAAGCATGAGAGAAAGGCAGTGGTAGGGAAGAGACAAGAAAGAGCATTGCTGACTTCTGTGGTTACTGCAAATAACAAAAAAAGCATATTTTTTTAATATACAGGCTTCCCTGAGTCAATCATATATCTCAGCTTCCCTTGAAGCTCTTGAACACACGCACGCACGCATGCACACAGGCACACACGTGTGCGCACACTTTTACGGCTGAGAGAAGGCCTGAAATGCAATTCCTAAAGTGTTGATGCTAAGGGGAATATCTTCTGCATATGCATATATAACCCCCCCGAGATTTTTAAACCAGTCGCGTAATTTCGATCCGAACCACAAATTTCTTTCCAATGCTTGCAAATCGTACTACTAAAAGCATCACGATGTAGAAGAAACGTGAGAATGACTGGGTAGCGTGCCAAAAACGGGACAAAGGCATAACAGTGCAGTGCCCGACCATCCCGCCGTTACAAAAAGAGGGGGGTCACCGAAAGATGAGGCCGAGCGCGCATGGGCGCGAGAGAAAGCGAGAGCGAGGGTGCTGCGGGACGCGCAGACGTGCGTGTGAACGGAGGAGGAGAACACGTAGGCGATGAAATGAAGCATTCTTCTTCTCCTGTGCTTCAATTCACAATATTCAAATGGGGACTGCTCCGTTTTCAGCTGGATAATAACACAGGGCATTGTACATCACTGTTAATTTGTTCACAGCAACTGAGCTGACAACATATGGGAGGGAAAGCGTCGGGATGGAGCGTTTTCTGGCTCTGGTGACTACATAAATGTTTAATAGAAGCGTTGGAATAATTCTTCCTCAGTAATTTCTCTTTGCTATTGTGCTTGCTGCTTACATTTAATTCTCATGACCTATAAAACCCAACGCTGAACTATTTTTGTTTCTTGTAGAATATCATTATCCATTAACATTATGGTTACTATTAGGTCAAGTCTAATGGGCTGTACAGCGCCTAATCGTGCCTGGTTTTAAGGGAAAAACCTGCAAACGGCCCGAGGCTTAGGCAGGGTCCTGCTTTACGAGTCCAGGTTTGTTCCTCGCTCCTGAAATCTCCAGTACTTCGTTAATCATGTAATTCCTTCTCTTCCCTTAGTGCTTTCCTGTCTGAAACGGCAGTCTTTTTCTTCTTATATCTGATTTATATTTTTAACTTTTACATGATTGCTTTCTGTTTTATTCAACTTCTTGCTGTATTTGTATTCTAAACCTTCAATGGAAGATGGCCGGGTCATCCCAAGCCCCAGTTCTGGCAACATCTGATAATTTTATTTTAGGGGACTGAGATGGAACTGAAATTTTTTTTTAGGGCTGATAATTTTCTTAACAATTCCAGCTCTGGACAGCTATTGACTTTGTAGGTGCTTTGGATTTAGGTAAGATATTTTTCCACTTAAGTCATTTTGGAGCATAATAGTACTTGTTTCTAGGATATTAATCAAATAAAATTACCCATAAAACTACCCTGATGTTTTGTGCTCAGAAGTAAACTTGTTGGGTCAGGCAAAGCTGGAATATGATTAAAAATAGAAAAAAAAGAAATAAGGGTAGGAAAGAATTGAACAAGAAGATAAGAAATATTTCATTGTGTTACTGAACAGTCTGTCTTTGAGCTGGCATCAAGGAGAAAATCCCTTCAGTTCCTCACAGCCATAGTCCTCAGACAACCAAAGCCAGCATCGTTTGATACAGGTAGCACCTTCCAACATGAAAAAATACAACAGTACTTTACAGACCGTGACTAAGAAATTTAGTTACTCTGTAGTAAGTGAGAGTTTGATTCAGGATTTACTGGATGACATGTCTGTAGCACGAAGGACCCTTCACTTCTGTGGAAATAATTAGATTTCCAAAGAGCATCTTGATAATGATTTGCAACTGGATCAGTCTCCAAGCAGCTTGGAGAAGTCTTTCCAGGTCTAACAACTCAGTGCTTGGCTCAGCTTCCGTATCAGAGCCCTGGGGGTGGGAGCTAACCGCTGCCCCTGCTTGGAGAGGGCGAGCTATGCGCTGTTTAGGGAATCCTAGCTGGAAGGGCTCCGTTGTGTAGGTTATATTCTGTTTTTACATACAGTAGAAACCCAATGGTTTTGATTCTAAAATAGAGTTGAATTTGGCAGATTTTGCTCTTGCATGCTTTCTGTCTATTTTAATATGCCTGTAAAAAAATAATCACTCAGACTATATTTGAAAAGCTTTCCGTGTAGTTCTGTGGGCAGAAGAAATGATCTTCAGAACACTTTTCTAAAGCGATTTTTCGTTTTTAGATTTGGCATCATTCTTTCTATAACGAACTCCGGGTTGCGCCGGAGGAACACCCCATCCTGCTGACGGAGGCTCCCTTGAATCCCAAGGCCAACCGTGAAAAAATGACTCAGGTAATTGTCTGAACGTTGTGCCGCAGATCATTTCTGCACAGAAGCAGCTAAAAATATCAATAGTCCTGGGTATTCAACTTCCTTCTTCATCTGGGAGATATCCCTGAAGGGTTAGCGTGGGTTAGCGTGCTGGCTAAGCCACGGACAGAGAGAAAAAGTTGCTGCTGCTCACGCAAGTTCTCTGGATGGCCCTAAAATGTTTCGTACTTGTGTGTGGCCGTGAGGTATATGGAACTGGCCTCTTAAAAGCTTGAAGTAGTTTTCTTTGCTCACAAGGCTCGGTGTGTGCTCACTTCTTGAAGTGGGGAAGCTGGAGGCTGAGATGGCGTCTGATGCTGAGTTTCGGTGTGTAGATAATATTAACTCAGGATTCGTGTAATTTTTTGGATGGAGTTATGAGTCATTGAGGTATTTAAATCCGAGATTTGCCAGCGCTGTAACACGGGTCAGGTATCAGCTGAATCACACTTCTGTGTGAGTTTTGGGTCAATGACGCCTTTCATGTGCCACCAAGAGTGCTCAACTTGTAGTAGCCCAGCTCCTCAGCTCGTGCTGTACCAGCTCCTGCTTTCTGCCCTGAAGACTGTCATTTTATCAACACTTTTGCATCAGACAAAATGCTAGTTATCATATCACAATAGGTTTTTTTGGTTTTTTGGGGTTTTTTTTGAAGATTTGACTAAAGATGTTTGAAGGCCATCACGCAGATGACTTTGCGGAGCTCCCAACGGGAGCACCTCTTCAGGAATCAGGGGAAAAGTGTTCAAAAACTGGAATGTTTGTGCTGGCTTGGGAAAATGAGTTGTCTGAAGCGTTATAACTTAAATGATGCTTTGCTAAGTGTTTCTGCCTGTGACGTACCCGGTCTGACTTAGCAGACTCAGATCGGAACCAAAAGTTTGTCTGACGCTCTGAAGTTTGTATATTTTAGAGCAGCCTTCTGGCCTAAAGTCTGTGTTATAAATTTAGCCAGTGATGAAACCAGAAGCAAGTGTGATTTAAATACAGGTATAGGTATAAAATCACCTGGGAAAATGAGATGTGGCTCTGCGCTTCCCTTTGTGCTCACTTTTGGCATGTATTTAATAGGAAGATTATGCATCAATTTAGCAGCAGTGTAAATAAACTAATTAAGTAGTGAGCTTGACAGCACGCGTTACTGGGAGATAATACAACTGGGAGATAATAAACAACAACAGACCCTAAGAAAAGCCTAGTTTATAGCAACCAGGAAGCGTGGTTCATACAGTAGGCATGTCTAGGACTGTTTCTCTGTCATTATACTGTAATGATAAATCCTGTTTTCAAGATTGTTTAAAGGCTTATTGTTTATTAGTGATTGCATTAAATTCATTACATCAATTAACTATGAAATATCGGTAATTCGTGTATTCTTTAATTGGAAGCATACTTTTCATTAAAAGTAGACTTCATTGGCAAAGGTACTAGCTTATGAAATCCAAAGTTTAAGCTTAACCCCCTGATGTCAGTGGCTCTGATGGGTACGATGGTGATGGCTGAGCCCCCATCCCTGGAGGTATTTAAAAGACGGGCAGCCGTGGCGCTTAGGGGATGTGGTTTAGTAGTGGGCTTGGCAGTGTTACATTTATGGTTGGACTTGATGATCCAAAGGGTCTTTTCCAACCTAAATGATTCTACGATTCTATGAAACATGGTCACAGCAGCACCGCCAGCGATGGGATGGCACTGCCTGGGGTAGGTGGCATTGGTTTAAGAAAGGATATGTGCATAGGGTTGTCTAGAGTGGGTTAGTTCACTCTGTGCCCTTAATGGTTTTCCTTAGCAGAGCTCCAGTGGAAGTCCAGCTGGAAACAAATGTTATTCCATCTGCTCGGATAGAATTGCAGTGTATCTGACACAGGAGATGGAAAGAACTGGAGCTTGTTAGAGTAGGGGAGGTGGGGGATGAGACGAGAATATGGCTAAGGTCGCCATAAAGAGAAGACACAAACTGTTGTGTTTGCTGCAGGGGCAGAACGAGATGGAATGGGTTTAAACTAGACCAAGTGAGGTTTTAGCTAGACACCAAGAAAACCCTGATAATAGTAAGTATAGTGTATCACTAGATTTGTTTGCCGGAGGAATCTGTGGATGCTCCAGCAGAGGAATTTCTGAGACAGAACCAAAGCTGTGTCAGGAATGGCTGATTCTTCCTTGAGAGGGGAATAGACAGATTATTCCTCGTGGCTTCTTCCAGACGCGTCTTCTAAAAATTTTTGTGTGTGTGTGTGTGTGTATATGTATTTATATATATAAAAACCTTAGATTGCTGCGTTGTTGCAGTTCTGCCATCAGGGTAAAAAAGTTATCCCAAGGTGTCATCTTCAGTTGATATTATCAGTAAAAATCTGACCTCATCTGAGGTTAATGGAAAGACATCCACTGACTTCAGTGATATTTTTATTTTTTAATGAAATCCTAAAGAAAACATAGCGTGCTCTTCATGGAAGAACCATGGTTCAGGAGGGCATTCAGAAGTAGTAACTAGCAGTATTAATTAAAAAAAATATATATATCTGCTGTCTCTTCAGATACTCTTAAGTGTAGATCCTAAAGGCTTTCAAATTCTTCATTCCAGATTATGTTTGAGACGTTCAATGTGCCAGCCATGTACGTAGCAATTCAGGCAGTGCTGTCTCTGTACGCATCTGGAAGAACGACTGGTGAGTCTTCCTGGGAGTTGTGTTTGCCACCCGTCCTCCTCTCGTGGCTCTGTGTACGCACACCCGCAGGTCCGCGGTCACCCTGAGGCACCGGCTGCGTGTTGAGAAGAAGGGATAGCCACGTGGGAACTGAATGCTTCCCACCACGCTGTGCAAGTGCCTCTTAGTTGTTTTCAACTTCATGGCAGGTGTGGGTGCAGATTTATGACTTTCTGCTTCAAAAGCTCAAGTGACTACGCCTCAGCTATATGAACAGAGGAAAGATGATATGGTTCAATACTGCCCTTAATGGCACAGCACAGAGAAGAGGCTGTATCTTAACTAGTTTGTTCCAAACCCACCGTTCCTGCTTACTTTAGACCTACCTCTATTGCTAAGATCCATTCCCAGTAGGAAAAAAAAAAAAAAAAAACCACAACAACAAAACATTCAGTAGCTAAATGAAAATATTTCATTTAAATGTTGAATTTCAATCACCTAATGATGTCTGCTCTTAAGTGATCATTAGAATTAGCATGGAGGTCTCTTCTTATTGCCATTTAGAGTCTGATCAAGCACTGAGACGATCAATTACTTCTTAGCAACCCTTGAGTCTTCATATACTTTGAAAAAAATTAAAATACCATCTGTCTTTGTAGCTTGATGCCACAATAAAATTTTGTATAAAAAGATCGGCAGCTTACAGGAATTACAATTGTCATAGATACTTGTTTTATGTTTAAAATTCAACTATTTGTATGCATGTTTGGTATCAGAAATGCTTTATTTATTTTGAGTGGAAAACATGTATTTCATTTCCTATCCAAGAATATAAGTAACATGGCTGTGCACAAATAAACTGTTGTTGTATTTTCCCTAATGGGGTGGTTTATTTTAATGGCAGATTCAAATTTTTAATTTTATAGATAGATTTTATTTTTTTTTTACAGTTTGTACACTATATCATGTCTGTAAAGTGCTAGGTGTTGCCTGAAATGAAAGCCTCTGCATCCACGTAAGGCCATTATTGGTAGCATCTGTTCAGCAAGAACCATACAATCAAATTGCTGAGTGTTATGTGTCTTTTTTCCTCAAACACAGTTGCTGCTTAGTTTACGTTAACGATTTCGTCTCATGTGAGCAGCTCTTTAGTTATAGAAATAACAGAAGCATTTGCCATGTGAGCATCTTTATTTGTTGTTGCATGTTTCAACCGAGAATATGGAATACATGGAGACCCTGTGTCGGTGGGGAATAACCAGCTGCTTTTCTTTCACTTTCCAGGAATAGTTTTGGATTCCGGGGATGGTGTCACACACAATGTGCCTATCTATGAGGGCTATGCCTTGCCTCATGCCATCATGAGACTCGATCTGGCAGGCAGAGACCTGACTGACTATCTCATGAAAATTCTTACGGAGAGAGGCTACTCTTTTGTCACCACTGGTAACGAGCTGTGCTTTGGATGCGCTTTGCATACGTTTGCTCTGTTAGTTGTCTTATTACGCAGGGAGCACGTACCTGGTGAGATGCTTCAAAACCCCTCGCACTAGGTTGGCCTGGGACAAACCTTCATGTTAGCTAATGGGGTTTTCCTGGCTTTGGCTTTCAGCATGTATGTTGAGCATCAAGGTCAAGGATGCCACCTCATTAGGAAATCCTAAGTCACTGACATATATAACTGGTTGTTGTGTTTGATCATACCTCTTCCACAGACAAAGCAACAAAGTTAGTAACCGGTAATGGGTGAACCTCTGGGGATTTGATCAAGGTTTTGGGACATAAACATGCAAACATTAATCTTTACAGTATTCTGTAGTACCATACATCTTTTATTTGCCGATGAGGGAAATTTGGCAATGCAAAGGGGAAGTAATGTTGTTGAGACAACAGAGAGGTCAGAACCCAATGAACCCTTACGACCGGCATGAACTTGGGGAAACATGCATGAGAAAATCTGTGTCCTGGCTGTCACGCGCCGTGTTGATTAAAACCTTGTTGGCTCTCTGCAGCGGAACGGGAGATTGTGAGAGATGTCAAGGAGAAGCTGTGTTATGTGGCTTTGGATTTTGAAAATGAAATGGCAACTGCTGCTTCCTCCTCCTCTCTTGAAAAGAGCTATGAGCTTCCTGATGGACAAGTCATCACCATTGGGAATGAACGGTTCCGATGCCCAGAAACTCTCTTCCAGCCATCCTTCATAGGTGGGACAGGACTTTTCTTTCTAGGGACTTGACAGAGAATGAAAAGAAGAATTTCTTAGAGGTATAGACAACATTCAGCTGTAGGAACTGAGGTGTTGAGCCTCAAATGACCTTAGAAACATGCAGCTTCTATTGACTTAATCAGTTCTTTAGAACCTATGAACACTGCTGCTACAACTGCTGCACAAAAAGACGCCTGTCAGTTTAGAAATACCTGAATTCTAAGATGGTTTCAACCTCTTACAAATGCAGTAGAGTTTCTAAGATGATGTTTTAGAGTACTGTCAGAAGATTATGCTTTTTATCTTGACTGCCTGATCTATAACTGCACAGTGCTGCTTATGTGTTTTTTTAATCTAGATGCTGCTTGCATTTATCATTTTATTATATTCATCTATAATTTAATCACACACAATCAAATCGTACATTATTTTCCAGCAGTTTTATCTGTAGTGTTAAAATTCCCATTCTATCCAGTGGATGACTGACACTTTATGGGGTAATTCATACTGCCCTCACAAATTTCCTACTTTCCACTTAAATTCCACTCTTGAGGACGGAGCAAAATGCCTGCAGGCAGTTTGGCACAATTTCCATTAAACGCAGCGGTGAAGCTAGCTGTGTTTGTATGTCGAAAGGAAACTATTCAAGTATGAATATAGCTCCAAGTTCTGTATTTGAGCATCAGCAGGAGAAATTCTTTTTAGTAGGTAGAGGGATTTGGCTGCCAGAAGTGTATCAGGAATCGGAGTTGGTGCTCCGCAATGGTCAGTATCAGAAACGTAGCGATGGAAATCGGGATTTCCTAGATCAGAGATCTTTGTCAAAGTGTGCGTGTGAAGCTAGTTAAAAAGTCTAGTACTTAAAGTTCAAACTATATTCCCAGGACCGTATCTGGTCTGTTCCTTTTCTTTAGCAAAAAATAGTACCATAAGGTAACTACACTCTACTGGCATTCAAATTAAACCAACACCTCAAAAGCAAGGTAGCTCACTGAAATGCCAAGTGGGCTTCTATTTCGAGCTAACAGCATCATAAAAGACTATAAAAATGGCAAACTATTGCAGTAATGCCTCGCTTTAGATTTTTCCCTTAAACAATGTTATTTTTTTTTGACTTGAGGAGGTAAAAAGCCCAGTATGAAATCATAATTGGGATCTTTCCTCCTCCCAAGTGTATTTAATTACTATGTTGAGATTACAAAGAAGGCGAGGAGTGTGTTCGGGCTTTCTCCTTCCTCTCCTAAGCATCACATAGCTTTTTTTCTTTTTTTTCTTTTTTTCTTTTTATTTTTCTTTTTTTCTTTTTTTCTTTTTTTTTTTTTCCCCCTGGAGTTTTCTTAAGGGAGACAGCTTGGACTAGTGAGCCTTCCTTTCATTTTAACAGTAAGAAAAAGAAGGGGACAAAGAGAAATAACATGTTGAAACTTCTTTGCACTCAGGGATGGAATCTGCAGGTATCCACGAAGCCACTTACAACAGTATTATGAAATGCGATATCGACATCCGTAAGGATCTCTACGCTAATAACGTCCTCTCTGGAGGAACCACGATGTATCCTGGGATTGGCGATCGTATGCAGAAAGAGATTACAGCTTTGGCTCCAAGCACTATGAAGATTAAGGTAATTTTAAACACCTGCACTTACAAAAGAAGCTTTTGTTGGAAAGTTAGATCTTATAAACAAATCAAAATGTCCAGAAGAGATTGTCCAGGTCTTGCATCCCAAGTCCTGACGTTAGGAGAGCCTCGGACAGCCTGCTTAATTAATACCCCTTTTCATCCTACCAGCCAAAGCAGAATTAAAAGAGGGATTTGAGAAGTACTGGAATAAAAATGGTTGCTGAAGCCATTGGGAGTTGATGAGGTCATTTTGAGAAAATGTGAAACAACAGTTAAGGAAGAGAGTCCTGTGGGATTCCCCATGAAACAGGGCTATGAGGGAGAAAAGGGCTGCTTGAAAGACACCACAGAACAACAAGAGAGGTAGGGATGAACTAGAGAAGATGGAGCTGTAAATATGAAAGGGGGCAAGAACAACTTGAGAATATACTGGGAGTATTATAGGCTTCAAGGCTTAGCTGTCAGTGAGTCATTAGTGAAAAGGGTGAAAGAATAAATCCAAAATCCAAGCAGCATGCGAATTCTGCAGCTTGTTAGCTATTTGAAAGGACCCTTTCGGCTTGGACTCAAGACAAGGTATAGTGAAATAGAGAGGCCCTTTTTATCGGGCAGCGGACGGCATGCTGAACGGGCACGACCCGGAGCGGCAGGAATGGAAACAGGAGCACGCAGAAGCCAGGGCACATCCAGTGTATTTTAGCAATTCAATGGCTAAGGGGGAACTCGGCAGGAGGTCTTCTACCTCTACATCTAGCGCTTAGCTAGATACACAATGCCAGTGTATCTTAATGTTTTGGTCTGTTTTTTTTTTTACATAAAAGAATTCTTTTATCCTTAAAAATTAAGTGCTCAGACCATTCTGTGTAGTGTTGTCCCAGCGGTCTTTATTTACAACCAAATTAGGTTAATATTTCAAAACTCCAATTTTCTTTCATATATGTTTATAATTTTTTTGGTAGCTGTGTTATGGGCCATCTGCGGATATCTTATGGGCTGCCATATTTGTCTGCTCACAGTGACATTACAGCATCTCTGTTGCCTTAAGGTGGAAGACAAAATATGGCAGCCTTTCTACCTCCTAGGTGCTTTACTTCATTGGAGTTACGCTTCTATGATGACAAGAGTTTCACCTAGTTATTTCATCCAAAGAGATGTTTACTCTGTTATCTGCTTGTCATTTTATTTACAACAGATTGCACTTCTCTTCTAGATGATTGCACCACCAGAACGTAAATACTCTGTCTGGATTGGGGGTTCAATATTGGCATCGCTGTCCACTTTCCAGCAAATGTGGATCAGTAAAGATGAATATGAGGAAGCTGGTCCCTCTATTGTCCATCGCAAGTGCTTTTGAATACGTCCATCATGTACTGTCAGTGATAAGTAGTGCTGTTTCTGTACACATCACCTGCCCTCGCTCACCTCTGAGGGTGGTTTGGCTTGCTTCCACGTTTTTAAAAAAAAAAACAACACACTGTATGGATGTCATATGAATTAGCAAATTATTTCTAATTTTTGATGCTAAAATGAGACTAATATTTCAGTGGTGGGTGTTTTCCAAGATGAATAACAGTAGTTACACTATACATTTTTATAGACCTCCCTTCCCCCCCATTTTTAAGTGCCGTACTGCCATCCAGGAGGACGCGCAATGCTGCTGCGTGTTAGTCTCTGCTAATCAATGCTAAGTCTGAAGTATGCACGTAAGTGATTCTTTCAAACTCAAACATAATACGAGATTTAGGTACCAGGGAAGGCTTATTTTACGCAGTGAAGTGGTACACAGGATTCTTCTAAGGGGGTTTATTTTACTGAGGATACAGCGGATTTATGTGGGTGCCGATGGGCACCAATTTTTTCAGCAGAGCTTGTATGGATGTCTTCCTTGGTGTCCTGCAACTGTTTGGCAGGAGACCTCCTTTGCCTCCCTGTGACCATCACTCCCCATCAGTAAGGAGCTTCAACAAGCTACAGCACTTCTGAACTTACACGTAACAGGTTAATTTATTGGATGTGTTATTGCTTTCTTCATCTCTCTTCCTAAGCAGTTAATTGATGTTTCATTTACTTTTGCTATATATGTGCTATGCTAAGCTAAGCTAATGATTACAGAGTAAATAATAACCTTTTGTATAAGTTATTGAAATACTCTGGGTTTAATGGATGAATAAAAGTGTAATTATCCATGTAAGGCTGCTGTGGCTTGCATTCGTTTCATAGTGACTAGTTTCTCTGTTAAAATAATAATTATTAATTTATATTTTAATTTTATTATGAAAAAAGTTTCATTCCCTCTGAGTTTTCTAGCTAAGCAATTTTTAAATGAAACCAGAATTGTTTCACAGTTTCTATTTAAAAAAAAAAAAAAAAAAAAATCTTCCTGGATGACAAGTTTTCATAATGTTCTGTATGAAGATTAGAGTCAGCTATGAAGATTCTGCTGTTTCAGATACCAGGCGAGTGTGTTCTATGTGATTCTGGATGCCGTAGACTTTGAATTGATGTCAGGCTTGATGCGCGTTTCATGATTTAAATCAAACCTGTCAAGTTCTTGCCAGTAAACACAATACCCTCTTTCCAAAGATGGGGAAAAGATATGAGTTGGATTTACAGACTTCGCATCTAGGGGATGTTTTAAAGAATCTTCTTAGTACTGCAAGTTCCAACTCAGGGTGATCTCATTTCCCTATCCAAGTGATCTCTTAATGGTAAAAGCTGAAAGACCTGTAAGGGAAGGATTCTTCAAAGGTCTGCTGTAGCAGATTATTTCATATTATTATTATTATTATTATTATTATTATTATTATTATTATTATTAGCACTACCTAATAAGTAAAACAGATTGATCTTACCTTCATTCCCACTTTTGAACAGCAGTCAGTTCAAATTGCCAGTATCCTTGTCTTCTCAAGCAAATGTAAATCATTGCATATTTCTCAGCCTCCGAATGAATTTTACTTTATCATCTTGGTCTCAGCTTATATGATTACTTGCTGCTTAAGTTGATAATAAATCACCTTACATATAGGAATAGCACTGTCAACTGGCCTTATCGCCTGCCTAAGAAACATCATTTACATTTTAATCTTGACCTGTTGTAGGTGTGATGTTCAAGGGCATAAACCTAGGTACTCGGATCTCTGCAACTGAGTTACAATTGCAGTCCTCTGTAGTATCAAAGCAAAATGCCATTCAGTTTGCTAATAATCTGCTTGTCCTTGTTTCAATATTAAAAATGAAGGATCTTCTTTAGATTTTCAATTTGCTTTTTTTAATGTATTGTTTAAGTATATACTTACAGCTTGTTAATCAGGAGACAAGAAAAGAGAAAATGTTTAGAAACGTGTATTTTTTGGTAAGTGGCAAGGGAGGTACACGTTTGTAGCATTCGCATATACCTGAAAGAGTTCTTTGGGCTTTTCTTCTTCCCTCCCTTCCCCAGGTCTCCTTCTCTCGCTCTCCACAACAAAATTCCCTTCAGGCCTTGGTTGGCATCTCTAGCTCCTGGCGCAGCTGGGGCTGAGACGCGAGCTCTCCATGGTTAGAATATGAATCCTCATCCCGCAGCTGACTCCTTGTTCAGCGTGGAAGGGCATGATTATGCTCTGAATACCTCCCTAACAATCCACATGTGGAATCTTATTCAAAATTAACATGCTTTTTGAAAATAGAATTAATTATGTGCTAACAGCAAATATAGATAAAAATAAGTAAAACTATTAAGCTGTTTGTGTGATTTGGCAAACCTCTGCTGCTCTGAGAGGAAATTGCCTTAGCCACCATGCAAGTCCTGCTTTTCTATATGTGGTTGTATAGAACACTGTAGCGGTTGCAACCGAGAGCAGGGAATACCCATAGCCAAGAAAATAGTTCCCAGTTTTCTCCAAACACTCACCTGGTGTTCCCAACTACTCCTTGGTTACCGTTTCACTTTAAGATTACCTTTAAACCCTTGGAGCTGTTAACGTTTATACTCAGTCATACTTGTGCATGCCTTACTCTGTAATCTGATGTGGAAAACTAGTATGGCGATGATAAGTATCCTACATTTGAAAGAGTTTCTACAGATCATGTCTGTGCAATATCAACAGTGCCACCAGTGCCAAACATTCAGAAGCCATCTGGTCCTGGAGAATGGCTTTGCGTTTCACTTTTCTAATTTAGTAGGTTTTGCATGCTTAATATTCACTCAGATTTTCTTCCCTACAGCCATACAGGCGATAAATATCTTCTTTAAAAAACAAACCAACCAAATTTCTCTCAACTGTAGAAGTTAGGACTCAGAAAAGACGCCTCCCCACCGAACTAATGTATCTTGAGGTTCATGATAAATCATGGCTTTGCCATATCATATCAAGTAGACCTCATTGGCAGAGGTAGCCCAGAAATTTTTTATCTTAAGAGCAGAGGAACTTGATAGAGAAAGAAGAAAAATCATCTTTTATAATGAGACTTTTAGGTAAGAGCTATATTTATTTTTAATAGATTCTGTTGTTTCTGTAAATAATATCAGCTTGTGGATGAGACACTCCAGAGGTGTGTCTGCTCCATGTATCTTCTCAGAAATGTGAGACAGCAAACAAAGGCTACAAATAACTCTTTGAATGGCTGTGGGCGATCTACTTTATTCAGTCCATGCTGGTGGTTTAATCACATTTTTCTAAAGAGCAGGTAGATATTACCAGGAGAATTTGCATCACTATTTTACTTCAAGGTAAGTGTATCAAGATCGTCTAACTAGAAGTTACCTTAAATCATTAAAATATGTGTGTCTTTGGAGCAGAAGGTAAGAGTTACTGTTAAACTGTCAAGGTGAAAGGCAATTCAACAGCTTGCTCCGAACGGGCTAACAGCATGTCGTATCCTCGCTACACACAAACCCATACGATGCAAAGGGAGCGTGTTGCCTCGGTCAGAATTTGAGGCTGTCTTGGAAATAGCACCTTGCGACAGAAATACTAAGGGTAACGACTGTTCTTCACCAGTTTTTTCTAGTTGTGAAGACATAAACTGTTCCGCATCAAGAGCGTGCCTTTTGCTGCTGGCCAAAGCTGCCCGGGGGGGAGCACAAGGTAAAGGGCAGGGACCTACTCCTGTTCCCAAAGGAGAATCCTCGGCTACATTTGGATGGTTTGGGCAAAGAGTCTTCTCCAGCTTCAACAGTGAGCCGTGTTTAGTTGCAGATGCTACGTCTTTGTTTTTTGAAGGTACGATTTTTTCCGTATATTTGCAAGATAAAATTCTTAAAATTCTCAGCATGTGTTTTGGTTAACGCCACATCCTTTCGTTTGACCTTTACTAATGCAATCTTGGATCTTTCCAAAATATGCTCCCTAAAAGATCATTTTCCTAGCCTGTGTCTTTGATTATTTTACCTCCTTCCTTTATCCAAAAATGTATGTCTTCACGTTCAAGACTCTTTCATAGCTTTAATCTGTTTCCTCTTTTTCCCTATCAAATGGTTGATTTATGCTTCTGATCAGCTTCTCTTTCAAATCAAGAATGCTGTTGCTTTTTTTTTCCCTGTGAAGCAGCTCCCTATAAACGTCTTCACAACTTCAGTCCTTCTAAATGCTTCTATAAAACTTTATAAGGCCTTGATGCCTCTGAATCCCAACCAGAATTAGAAGCTCAGATGGTTTTCTATCAAATGTTGCCCTGCCTTTTGCCACTCCAGGTTATGCTTTTTCTTAGATTAAAAAGTTCTCATGAACAGGAACCCATTTTTGGTTTTTGTCTTTGTACAGCACCTTTTGTAATCAGGTTTTTGGCCTCAGTCGGGCAGCTCTGCGGTGTACGTGTATCGGAGTTACTGTGTGCTCCCAGGCTGTCCTTTCTGTGCTCTGGTTGTGTGAAGTGCTGTGTTTGAATACAATTCTTAAAAGTAAGGGTGCTCTTAAGTAAGAATAAGAGTATTTTTCAGACTGATATTTTTTTTTGGACTGATGTACTAGATATATATGGTGTCCTTGTATGAGGTTCATCTCAGAACCCTGCTGCTTTTAGGCTGTTAAAGAAGCTGTCTCCTATGTACTTTAACATTTTCCAAGGTTTTCTGAACTTCACAGTTGCTTCTTTTTATTTAGTAATAGCTGTATAATAATAAGCTTTCATTAATGTTCCCAAAATTGCTTTCCTGGAAACTTGTTAAATAATGTGTCGCTTCAAAGCAACCCCTTCTCCCGTATTCCCGTTAACAAAGAAAACTTTGTCACCATCACTTAAATGTTATTTCTTCTAAAGGAAAGAAAATCTATCCAATGCAAGAGTAAGCAGATATTCCCCCTCACACATTTTTCCAAGGGGAAATACCTTCTTTTCATAATAACTTGTAGGGGAAAATATTAATTCATATGAAGGTTACCAACTTCCATACATATAAACTAGCATAGCTGCAGTTGCTTCTGTGGATGTAATTTATTAAATCCACTGAATATTTGACATCTAGCTTTTCAATGTGAATGCTATCTTGCAAGTGATTTCTGAGACTTCAGTCTCCTGTAACACAACCTTTCAATTCTGCATTTCACATCAGCGATGTTTTCCTGTTAAATGCTATGGGATCCGAGGCGAAACGCTTGTCATCAGTTACGTCACAGATCTTGATGTTCACTTATAGAATACAAGCAGCATTGGGAACGTTTCTTTTGGGGGCTTTTCTCTCCATTTTTGCTTCAAAGTTAGATGTTGCATCTTTGGTGGAATAGTATTTTATTGTGGAACTATAAACTAGGAAACTAGGGAACTCAGTAGCAGGGCGTTGCTGACATTCTAAGAATCTCTGAATTCTTAGAGTTCAGAGTTAGAGGCACTTCTTTTTTTTTTTTTTTTTAAACAAGAAAATCTGTTTTAAAAAGCAGTAGCATTTTGGAGACACAAAATATGCGAGCCTTGGGTGGCTCCAAATTTCAAGGTAATACAAGGGAAATGGAAAATCCTGAAAATAATCGTTAACCTTTGATCAAAATGATTGTTGGCCATGTTAATTGGGGATGGTGGGCTTCAAAAAGCAAATGACATCTGCTTTACCTCCTGTATGCAGAATAGGGAGGGAAGAGAGAAAAATGTATAGTGATGAAAGCAAATCACCTTTGTAGAAAGCTTCTTGAAATCACTGGGGACACCACACTTGGGATGAACTGACCCTTTTTTCTATCTGGAAAGCTTTTAATGAAAGAGAAGAAGGACCTGGTGATCTTTTACTGCAAAGGTTAATAACATAAAATACTGATGAGCATTTTATGTAAGCAGCAAAGCCTGCAGATCTCATTAGCTGGGCCTCCTGACTGGGCATTCACGTCCAACAAGAGAAGTGGAAAATACATTTGACACATTTAAAGGGTTATAGTGGACAGCATTCACGTTTCTGATTCCATTCCAAGTGCACTTCTCTTGTTAATAGAAACATAACAGTCCACGGAGGTCATCCAGGCCGTCTTCCAGCCCAGGCAAGCTTGTTCACTCACCAGACAGTGACAGCTAAGAGACACGTGTCTGACGGCAATGAACATCGAGGTGAGGGCAAGATTTGGGTCCCAATTAGTTGATTAGCAATTGCCATAACTCATCGTCCGTTTTGCTTGCATTGGTTTTAGGTAAAGGTCTAGATTTCTGTTGCAGATCTATGGCTAGAAACCCTGGGGAGAGGCGCCGAGTCATTGACTGCAGTGAGTGTGACAGCGTGGCCGAGTCTTCATTGCGTCGTGGGTGGGGAGAGGGTGGCAGGGACCAGTCGATAGCTAGAGGGAAGGGAACCGCCTATGCTGAGAAAAGTTATTTAAAATACTATTAAGGGCAGTTTGCAAAGCATTGTACAGTGAAAACCACCCAAATTACATATCGCTCTTTAACTGGGGATTTCAGACAACAGCAGTCCTGAGAGAAAGAAGACAAGAATCGTAATGTAGCGACAGCAAGCAAGGAAAATTGCAAGCTTTGACATGAATTAAATTTGCAAAGGCGGAAGCCATGCCCAACAACATGACAAGCTACTATGGAGGAGAATGAGAATAATGAGTTGAAATATCTCTTTCCTGTTCAAGGTTAACCTCGGGCAAGAATGAGTTTGTTGGTGTAATCTCTTGTTGAATTTTAACATGGAAATGTCTCCTGGCATGTATTCCAAACACCCGACAAATAGGGATACTGATCTGACCTTCAATTAATGTGAGAGGCCCTTTGCAAAGAACAGATCTGAGTCTGAATGGCAAATAGCTTTAATATTCTGAGGAGAGTGGATCAGTTTTAGATGATAAATCACCAGGATTATGGCTCTTTCTATGATCATTTTAATGCTGACTGCTTTCCCTGGAGCAAAGGACCAGAAGTGTGGTGTATCATTAAAAAATCCTGGAGAAGATGTCAGTGTGTACGGACAACAAATAACGTATTTGTACAAAAGGGAGTTATTTTAAATCCATTCCTGCTCTCTGTTGCCATGTTTTTCAGGTATCTGCTGTCTTTTTGGCAGTGGGCTAGAATGAACGCTCCCCGTCTTTAGCCTTTACGCAATCTGTGGGTATCTTTCCCCTTTCAGTTCCCACAGAGCATCCTTTCGAATGGCCAGCCTGTGCCTCCCTTTCTCCTTGACGCGGTATCCCATATCCCGTCCTACAATAAGGGATCACGAGGCATTTGCACTCACAACTCATCGCTACCAAGACTACATAGCAAGCTGAGCAGTCTTGATACAGCCATATAGTTTTTAATTTAAAAAATAAAAAGTCTCTTTGTTTGCTTGTCACAATAATAAAAATTTAACAGGGAGACCTACATACCTTCCTGTCTTACCCATTCTTGAAGTCTTTATATCATCTTTATTTCACCAGTCTCTCAGTTCTCATGGAGTTTCCTAAGTACAGCAACAGCTGGGAGTACTTCTGTGGCTGTCCACCTGTATTTTAGGGAATACCTTAACTCAAGTGGGCATCAGTCCACTTTTCTTACAGATAATTTTTTTATAGCAGTGTTCTTCCATCTAGGATGTTAGTAAACAAGCTTTCTTAGCCATGAAGTAATATATTGTTTCACTGAAGCTGATGCTGATATTGAGCAGTTTTCTATAGAACTGTTCATGATCCGGGTGTGAATTTTGCAGGTTTACTCTCTTAATTGATTTCCTATCTGGCCCGGAGAAAATTATGTTCTTACAGGACTTCAAAGCCTCAATTAAACCAGAGAAGAATTTCAGCCAGCCATAGCCTCCACTGGCCTGTAAAATACCCAAACTGAAAGATCAACTTGACCAACTGGTCCCCATGATTTGACAATACTACTCAAAGAGCTGGCGGCAACCTTATGCCTTAAGAACAGTCCCTATTTAATAAAAAAAAGTGAAGGTGGGCTCCAGGCTGCCTCAGCTTGCCTGGCTGGTGCCACTCAAGTTCCAGACAACAATCCTGTCTGCCCGCTTTCTGCTGTTGCTTAGCCTTACCTCTGTTATTGGATGAATCTACCTACTCCTCTGCTTAAAGGTGGAGAAGATGGATGAAGTGGGTGGAGCTTTGCCATACTTTCATGGTAAAAAAGCACTAAATAAGTGCTGAGGTCTGGGCTTGGATTTTCTTTTTGTGTAAGATCCTCTTCTGATTTCTTATATAGACTTACTGTACGTAGCAGTCCAAAGGGGATGTATGGAGTTTGTCTTGAGAAAATATCACTCTTCTGCGTCTTTTCCTACTCCCATTCCAGTTGCTGAGTATTTTGCTATTGTCCTCGGTAAGTACGGGAAGATGTGATTCTCTGAATACGTGCAATTCTCTGTATAGCTAACTGCTGTTAGGGCTTGTGAGGAAGGTTTCCTTACGGTAGCTCTTTCACTCCGGTAGTCTTGTAAAGAGCATTTTGCATTGCAGGTTGCACGCTAAATCAGTGGCTTGGCTCTCACACAGAGTTGCTGAATTAACATGATGTGACCCAGAGATGCAAAGGGATTTCTTTTATTAACAGTGCCGGGATGCTCGGGAGAAGGCAAGATGTGTTTCCTAGACAACAGCCGACGTTACTGTGTGACTGGAAGAAAGTACGATGGCTGAAAAGAGAGTTTATGAACAGTAGGGATCAATTTAGGAAAAAAATATGAATAGCAAAATTAAAGTTCTTTTTACAAAATGTAAACCACATCAAACAGAGAGACCTGCTTATCGAGTCTGGGAAACAGCTGTGACGGTCTCAGAAATGAAAAGCCCCCCGCAAAAAACCAGCAAAGAAATGCAGTTTAAAACACAAGTACATCACCTCCTTAAGTCTGTACACGCTGCAGCCTTAGAGTCACAGTCCTTATCTGACTTTTTTCCCCAAAATAAAACAATCAAGAATGATAATCCTGATGGAATAAACAGATGGCGGCTTGCACATGATCTCATTCAGCTGAAGTTTTACTTCAAATTCTGTGCAGGGTAAATAAACGTCAGCTGAAGTGCTAGCTCTCCTCTCCTCTGGATGCTCGCGGTAGGAAGACTGATGCAGATTTTCGGTTAATATTTAACTGGCATTCTTGACAGTGGAATACCGTGCATCAGCTTGAGAAACCAGTTTGTATCTAGCCCTGTGGTTCATTTTTGAAAAACAGGTTAGAAGCTTGGATGCATCATTCATCTGCTTCAGTAGCTAGAAAAGTATGACCGAAATTTCCCTCATCTGACCATTTTTAAATGATTAAAAAGAAGATTATTTTTCTGTGCTTACAACTATAGCTACTTGGGCTAACCATTGCTCTAGAGAACTATTTCAGGATCCTAAAGGTATCTGGTTTTTAGGTTGCAGTTTCACAGACACCCAAGCTGGTCTGTTGGCTTGCTGCCATCGCAAAGGCATGGTCTTTCTCTCCCCCCTCATCTCTTAGCCTCCCTTTCCTTTTGCCTACTTTGCGGTGATTTTTTTCATGACCTGATTCACTAACCTGACAAAAACCAAACCGAAACAAAAAAAAAAAACAAACAACAAAACCCGAAAAAAAACCCCAAACAAACAGAAAAAGGCCTCTTTTGTTTTGACTAGTTAGCTTTCAGATGGGGTAGTGAGTGGAATTGTCTTTTGGATAGTCCTGGCAGCCGTCAAGGCTGGCGCGAAGGTAAGCGGTGCCGTGGGAGGCGAAGGGGGAGTTGGCTGCCCCTTTCCTTGGCAGGATGCTATTGCATTGCCCTCCGGTTTCATGAAACTGCAGCACTGGGGGAGAGAATTTAGTGTTTGCTGTGAAACAGGAGTTCTCGTACATGTCCAAAATTCAGTAACGCCTCTTTCTGTAGTCTTGGACCAGGACCCTTGCATCCTATCATTCATCTGAGGATTTTATAACCTTTTAGAATTAATTCTCGTGAATTCACTAATATGACAGGAAGAAAATGCTGCTCTATGTTCAGGGTAGGCAAGGAGGAAGGGAACTACAGGCCAGTCAGCCTCCCCTCAGTCCTTAGGAAGATTATGGAGCTGTTCCTCATGAAGACTGTTTACCGGCACATGAAGAACAAAAATTTGAACAGCCAGCATGGATCTACCAAGAGCAAACCAGGCTTGACCATCCTGATTGACTTTTATGGTGAAAGGACAGGTTTTGTGGATGAAGGGAAAGGAATGAGTGATGATCACTTTGACTTCAGAAAGGCTTTTGGTACAGTTTCGCATATTATCTTGGTAGCCAAATTAAGGAGATGTGAACTGGATGGGTGGATGACAAAGTGAGGGAAAAACTGGTTGAAGGGCAGTAGCCCATGATTCAAAGTCTGACTGGCATCTGCTTACTGGTGATTTTTTTCAAGGATCAGTACTGAGGCTGATCTTGTTTAACGTTTTCTATAATGACCTGGATCATAGAATCACAGAATGCTGTGGGTTGGAAGGGACCTTTAAAGGTCGCCTAGTCCCACCCCCCTGCAGTGAGCAGGGACATCTTCAACCAGATCAGGTTGCTCAAAGACGCCGTCCAACCTGACCTTGAATGTTTTCAGGGATGGGGCATCTCCAACCTCTCTGGGCAACCTGTGCCAGTGTTTCAGCACCCTCACCTGGATGATGGGCCATAATGCAGCCCTCAGCAAATTTCCAAATGATGCCAAATTAGGCGGGTGAGTTGATGTGCTGGAAGGCAGTGTAACTTTCAGAAGGGCCTACAGATGGGGAGAGGCTGAGGGAACTGGGTTTGTTTAATGTGAAGAGGAGGGAGGGAATCACGTTGTACTTTTCCACTGCCAAAAAGGTGGGGAAGGGTGGGGAAGAGAGAAGAAGGAAATCCTTCTCAGAAGTGCACAACCAAAGGACAAGAAGCAATGGTCACAGGCTGAAAAAGGGAACTTCCAGGTGGACTTAAGGAGAAAATCGCTCATCCTGAGTGTGGTTAAGCACTGGCATAGGCTGCCGGGAGTGGTAGGGGCATCTTTGTCTTTAGAGGTTTTTAAAACTTGACTGGACAATGCCACAAGCAACCTGATTTAATTTACAAGTTAGCTCTGCTTCAAACAAGGGGTTGGACCAGGTGAACTTCCAAGGTCTCTTCTGATCTAATTTTTTCTTCATCTGTGATTACTTTGCCTCTTTTACAAGTGCAGGGTAATTTGTTCACTTGCCCAAGCTCTCAGAAAAAAAATCAGCAAATCTGAAAACAGACATCAGAACAACTGATAAGAATTCTGTGGGTTTTAACCATGCAACTGTTTCTGTGTGTCTCTCTCTCTTTCCACACCAGCATCTGGTAGACAATTGTTAAGCCACTATTGTTGCTGCAAAACTTTATCTAACCAGTTATGCTTTCAGTTCTGTTTATTTAAAAAGGAGAATTGTTGGAGAAGTAGTAGTAAATACCTCTGACTTCATTGTTTGCTTTTAATTAATAGCTTTCTCTCTCTCAAAAGTATTTACTAGGCAAATATCACACTATGAGGCTCACATTGGGCAAATACGTTGGTAAAGTTTGTTGGAATAAGAGCTCTGGGATGCTGCAGTTTATTGAGCTGCTTGCTCGATAGGTTTTACTCTCCACTACCTGCCAGTGGATGTCACACTTACACAAAAATGGCATAACTAATGAGCTGAATTTCTACTTCTTCCATTAAAAAAATGTTCTTGCACTAAATCTTTACAATCTCCTCAAAGAAAGCTTTGACTTCAGCAGGACTGTAGCCTGAGGAAAGACCACAAAATTCAACATAGATGATACATTCAATGAGGATTTATTTTCTGTTGTATGAAACCAGACCGATAACTTCCCAACAGATGCAGGCAATTGTACTGTCAAGAATTACCAAATTTCTCTGTAAGAAAAGCTTTCTCCCCAGTTTTATCAGTGCACTGTATCCATGCAAGGGAATTCTGTTAGAAATAGAGCTAAATAGAGCTCAACCACAGTAACGTTTTCATCATTATTTCATGATCAGAGCAATGTGGTCCCGGCATCGTCTTCTAATTCTTGCTATTGTGACTTTCCGTATTCTGTCTTAGGAAAACATCACGGCGCAGGTATTGCCGGGCAATAAGGTACTGCTGCTGTTAGGCTTCTGTGCCGTGAAAAAAGCAGTGCCAAGATCATCGCCTGAGTTTGTATTTCAATTGCGAAGCATTTAAAAACGAGCACTAGTTCAAATGGAAGTCAACGCAGAACCTGAAGTATACAAAAGTATCTTTTGAAGACAGTTCTGGGTGCTAGAGAGATTACTGCCGTTCCCTGAGGCACAGGGAACTTAAGAGGCTTTACCAAAAACTGCGCCCAAGTTCATTGTCAGGATCCAGGTCTCCTGGGTTAGCACCAGAAACACAGAGCCATTTTTCTTTTTCTATTTCATTGCTGAAATCTCAGGGATTAAAAACCAAACCAAAACAAAAAATCCTCTACGGAATTAGTGGTAGAATGTTTTCTATTGACTTCACTGTCCAAGACATTCACTTTGAAACTGATTCTTACAAGCTAAAATTAGATTGCTGTAATATTTAAAGCCCTTGGATTTCTCTTCATCAGTAAGACTGAAATAAGTAAATGGTTGGCAGCAACCTTTTCTTTCCTACAGAGTTATCCTGTTAAAGTCCACTCCATTATAGACCACGTATACAATAATGGCATCACAGTTATATTAATTGCTATGTTTAGAATGAAATTTTAGCTGGCAATATTTTAGATTATTTAAAATATTTAAGAATATTTTTACGAAGGTTGAATGTGTTTAAAAATGTCTTACAACTGAATCTTATTTGACAGTGAAAATACTGCCTCTTGCTTTGTATCTGTGTCTGGGAATCACCCACAGAGAAAAACAGTTTGAAAAGAGAGTCGTAATTCGGAGGTGTCGTAACTTGTTTACGCCTAACCCCCAGCGTCACGGGGTGCTTTTGAAACACCGTGAAATGTTTCAGGACTTATTAGCAGCGTGGGTGCAGCTTTTCTCTTACCGCATTCCTTACCTGTTAAAAGGACCCTTTACCTTTGTACAGTCTGTACGTTTGTACTGCAAACCTTCGGCTTTGACTTTCTCCTTTTAGGAGCATAGGATAGAGACAAATGTGATTCCTGCTCCCTGATCCTTTACCTTGCCAAAGATAGACCAGATGGGACACAATTTCTATCTAATGACTGTATCAGTATAATAATTTAAATTGCAGTTGTGTTATTTGTGCCACATTGGTAAGAAGACGACCCCAGACAGATACAAAATCAGTGGGCTATATGCAGAAGATGCATACAGCTGAGATATGTCGCAACTCAGTTTGCTGTGCGTGACTTACAAGGTGAGCTCTCGCTCAGTCTGCTCCCTGTGGCAAGGATCCTTGCATGACAGAGCAGAAGGCTGGATCCAGTCCCCTTGAGCTGGGGGATGCTACGTGTCCACACGTCCTGCATGTTACTACTGCGTGAAACCATGCCGTAACGTTTATCGGCCGCCTATACATACCGACGTTACTGTTTCTGTGATGGAAAGAGGTGGCCTCAGGTGCAACCTGAAGGGAACCTTTTGAGTTAGGCAAGAGGGGAGACCAAGAAATATCTTTGCATCCCATGCTGTCTGCTGTCACTGTTAAGTGTTTCTTCCTGGCCAGAATGACGTCTCCAGGGAAGGACCTCCTCCACGCACCGCAATGGCAGAGCCTTTAATGGAAGGGCATATGGATTATGTTCCTGGAGCCACCTGCTTTGGCAGTGCAGATATAGCTTCAAAATTGGGAGTAATATAGTACTAAGATTTCTGCATTTAGCAGGAGAAAGGATGCTAATTTGTATAGTGGTGCATGGCTGAACTGTGCTGCTTTCTGAGGAGAGCGTCTGATCTCCTACTGACATAATCCTTTGTCGGAAGATGCCAGAAACACTGTATTATCAGCTGTTACAACAATGGTAGCTGAGGCGAAAAAGCCTTTTCTATCTTGATACTTAGGTGGGGACTTGTCTAGCAGTACAGCAGTACAAAGAGGGGAATTTGGGAAGCTGAGTTTGACTGTAGGAGGGAGAGAGGAGGACCGTCGGCAGCCTGGGTTCAGTACGAATTTAAATGAAACATTTCAAGCCACACTGGCAGCGACGATCAAAGTGACGTTTCCTAGTGCTGGAAACTGCGTTGTAACGTAAATGACTCTTTCTTTTCTATTTGCTTCCTTTGCAAGATTTTTAAGGGACTTGAATATACTTACGTTGGCGAGCCTGGAGGCAGAAGTTTTGTATTTAGATCAAAATCTGTTCAGACCAGGTGCAGGTGGTTAAACAACCACAGGCTAGTTGGGGAGGGAAGGATGGGAAGAAACTGAGCTATTTGGGCCCTATATTTTTGTTAGGCATATGTGTAATATAATAATTCCACTCTAAATGCAAGTGGGTAGCAGTTTGAGTTTGTATCAAAAGGGGATACGTGCAGCAAGTTGTACATATTGTGACATTACAAAGCATCTAATGTAATATAAATATATTTTAAATAATATTTATAATATAAAGCATCTAATGAGTTCTAGCCACTAATCATCAAAATTGGTTAGCAAAAATATTTTTTTACCAGCAATATGCTGAATTTCAGTGACTGAAAGGAAACCATCTGGTTCCAGCTGTTTGTTTCACAATCAAAGGAGAAAGAAAAGTAAGGTCCAAATATTTCTTTTAAACCGAGATTAATTTTAAAACAGTCTTCACCTCTCCAAATCAAACAAGCAGACTTTAAGGAGATTATAGCTTCTGTTTGATATAAATCAGCCTCTTGCTTGAAGAATACATCTGCTTGAATAAACTTTATGATAGTTATCAAGACCCACCTTGGAGAATGCAATGTGTGAAATTGCTCCAGGCAAAAATATCCTAAATTATTTGGTGCATGCTTTTTGGTACTTAAATGTCTCCTATTTTGGTAAATTATGTTAATATTTTCCTTATCAATATAGCTTCTCTATTATTTAAATTATAAAATCTTCCTTTATATCGCAGCATCATAGATTTGTTCATGTTGGAAGGGGCTTTGGGAGGTCTCCAGTCCAACCTGCTGCTCAGAGCGGGGTCAAGCCTGGATTCACATGAGGCCAATTCAGGCCTTTGTCGAACCAGGTCTTAAAAACCTCCAAGGACAGAGATTTCACAGCCTCTGTGGGGAATCTGTTCCAATATGTAATTATCCTCAGAGGGGTTTTTTTCTGTTATAGAGTTGGAATATGGAATATTTCCTTAGGACCAGTGCGAAGGTAACTCCCTTCCGTGATGAGAGTCTCGAAACTGAGTTAACTGCAAGATGGTTGCACTTGTTTTGAAGGCAGAGAAGGCAAAAATGAACTCTCCAAACAAAAACCTCTTGTGTTACATCAAAAATTTACCCTGGCCCCTTCCCCTCCTCCACTGCCATGCCTGTGTTATGCCAACCCAGATGCTCGCCCAGCCTAGTGATACCTCCCTAGGAATTTTGTGAAACTTCTGTGTTAAAACAGTATAAAGTTGTCTGCTGCTTTTATTTTTCTCATAATACAGCTCAGCAATAATATAGAGCTTTTCACCGTCATTAGCTAATACAGATGTTAATTAATTAATCATGCTTGCATATCCCTCTATTAAATTGCTTGTCTACTGAAATTTATCCTTTCTATTCCCTAAAGGTATTTTATATATCAACGAGGTCTTCTGTTAATCTTCTCTTTTCCACAGCACGTTTAACCTTCTTTCGCTTATCGTTTAGGGTCATTAAGGCTTATTATCTTAGTTATCCTCTCTTGAACCTTCTGTGTTGTCCATTTTTTTTGCCTTCCTCTAACCAGGACTGTGTAGTTGCCCCAGATTCTCTTCTGATTAAATGTAAAAAATCAGGAAAAACTGAATCAGGGTTAACTCTACCAGAAGCCAGATTGTAGAGTCATTCTCAGGAATTCAGACCTGACTTTCTGGTCCATACTAAGATGCAGTGCTACCTGCAATTGCTTTGATTTTTATTTTTTTTTTTTAAATAAGATTTATCACTTTGTGCTGATGAGGCATTTACTAGTAAATTGTGTCTCATTTATGTGGACACACGGTGTACACGCTTCAGAGAGAAAATTAGGAATTTGGAAAGAATGGAAAAAAGATTCCAAGAATGATTTGGAGCCTCAAAATCATGATCAATAATGAGAAACTAAAGAAGTTCAACCTACTCCAAAACAAGGTAATTTAGGGCAAACCTGTAGAAGCTCCAGGGAGAGGATTGCAGAGCGCGCTGAAATCAAACAAAGGTGCAACAAAAAGCAGAGTTTGAAAACTGGGGACAGACTAATCACTGAGAGTAATTAACCATCAGAACAATTAACCTATGGACGTGGTGGATTTGTTCAAGTATTTAAATTGAGCCTAAGTATTTTTCCTAGATCTATGGTTGTCCAGCCAGAAATTCCTGAGTGAGATTCTTTGGCATTGCATTCTATATGAAGTCAGAATGATTCATCACGGTCTCTTTCAGCCTTAAAATTTAACTCTCAACCTCTTATGTTCAAAACTTCATTATTTTTTTCTTCTAAGTGTTTGCGGAAGGGGGTATGGCTTATTCCTGATTAAAACATCACCTCTCTTGGGATTCTTGCCCACACACATTCCTAAGTGTTCTCCTGGGAATTGTGCAGAATATGCCTCGTCATTCCAGACCCTTTACTCCCTGGTGTCCTGTAATGTAAGATCTCTGCTAATTTATTCCTGTTCTTTACTCTTTCTCTTCCACCATACCATTGCACTGACTGAAGGTGGATCGGTGTGGTTGCTCCCCTATTCACGTTCAGCTGCCAGCTGGTTATGCTGTCCAAAGCGTCTCCTGCAGGCCATGTAATTATACCCACAGAGTCTCCCCCTGTAAAATCTCTTCTGTTATTGCTGCTTCTTCAATGAGGCAGTACCAGATTTGTTAGACTGTTAGTCTCTGTGGGTAAATGCATGCTGACTGTCTCCAATTTAGGTATAATTTGCTAAATGTTCCATGCCAACTATTTTCTGCTATTCTTATTATTCAAATCATGCTTGTAGAGCCTTCTAGTTCCATTTTTTTTTTTTTCTTAATATCCATATTAAATGTAACAGGGACTTCATCCTACTTCTTCTGCCTATTCTGTCAATCCCAAGGAATCTGTCATTGCTGTTAAAGCTATACAGTAGCGTTTGGCTGATTTCTGCCTAGTCAATTTGAATTGTCATTTATTTGCCTCTCTTCCCTCTTTCTTTTGTGTACCATCCCTCCTCACTCTCTTCATGAAAACCAGGCGAAGGATAATGAGGCTTTATGCCTCTTATGACAACTTTCTTCCAATTCTATCTCTTTTTTTATCACGCATTTTTCCAGCTAGTTTTTTTCTCCATAAACATGCTTCTCTTGTCTACCTGTTGCTCCTAGCCTGTAAGCACATCCCCTGCCACAGGCATTTGGCCCCCACCTTTACTGCCAAAATCCCCTTATTTCTCCTGGCTTCTGCTGACAGCGGGCATCTCTGGTAAAGAGAGAGTTAATCTGTTCCTTGGTGTTATGTGTTCCAACTCTTTCATTTCACCCAGGATTTACAGAGTTGAAAGCTATCAGTATCCTTGCTATAAAAAAGTACTTTAGTGCTGCCTGTAAATACAAACAAGCCAACGATACCCACCCTCAGATGATATGCTTTTGCACTGTAGAGACGATTGCTTTTCTCTGCGTCTCGTCTCTATGCTGCAAGTCTAACATCTCTTCAAGGATAAGATATCATAGCCTCTTGCTAATGCATTGATGACCCATTTTTATTTTGTATCGTGCTGTTCAAAGACAAAAGAAGGTGAGACCATCTGAGGGAGCTTTCATGATTAATTGGTCTGCGCTACCTGTCCCAGAATGCAGATTGAAACTGGAACGCTCCAGCTCCCAAAGCTAAATTCACAGAAAGCAGCTGGGGGTTTTTCTAATAAGAAGCAGAAGCGCACACCTGCCACTTAATATGTGAATGATCTTTAAAATACCGGGTTGTTTCAACCAGATCAAAGCAACAATGGCTTCAGCTACAGTCATTTAAACACATTTGCATCCTCTTACCTGTTGTCTATCACAGCCGCAGAGAGGCACTTTTAAGAACGATGCATTCCCGTGCCTGTGTTCACGTTTCAGTGTAAAGCCACCGGCGGCACCTGATTTCCATTCTTTTGACTGTATGAGATCATCTCTGATAAGCTGTTCATTTGGCACGTTACTAATAATGGAGAATCAAGCTAGCTACGGCACTTGTACCATCACTGTGGTAGTTGAGCAACTTGTTATGTGTGAATTTGTTTTCCAATACTTACGCAGTGAGAAAAGTGATATCCCCTTTACAGAAATAGGGAATAGAAGCATACGGATATGCAAATGCTTCTATGTCCGTGTAATAAGTAACGTTGAAGTCAGCAAGCCTCCTCACAGGAGTCAAGTTAAGCATTCAGACGAGTATTTGAAGGCATCGGAGTAGAACAACTACACTTTCAGCCCAGGAGCATAAAAATGCTTTGAACAGATGGGGAAGGGGTCTCCAGAGTCACATGCCAGCACTTACAAAGCTCCGTAGCCGAATGGAAGAACGTCTCACTTAGAATAATACTTAAGGGCAGAAGGGACGACAGGAGATACAGCCACAGCTAGGGAATCATTAACTGGGCCCTTTGAAATCTTTAAAAACACAGTTATTAATTTGGTTGAAAAATACTTTGGAATGACTTAATCTGCTCTAAAAAAGAGACTGTTTATTGATGCTTGTTTATGTGTTTATTTTTGGGATGGGTGGGTAATGTAGGGATCTTGTTGCACTTCTAAGATGTATAAGACACTCTTTTACTTCAGTTTTTGTTCCCTTTAGAAGCTTTAAAACACATAACTTGTGGTCATACTCTGCAGGCGTCACAAACTTTGCAGAGGCAGGCATTTGCAGCAGATTGATTCAAGGCGTTGTAGGAAAGAACTGCGTTACGCTTTCTCTCGAAGCCTGTGACTTTATCCTGCTGTTGTTGCTCTTATGCCTGGGGAAAACCTCCACCTTAAGTCTCAGTCATCTTTGGCTATCAAAAATGCTGGGTCACCAGGCTTCACATTCTTCCAAAGCTGTGATTTGTATCAGGGAGTCGTGCCGAGCTGAGCAGGCTTTCGTTTTGGGTTAGATTGCCTAGCTTTGCTCAGTTCTTGCCTGCCGATGGGTGGCCCTCTCAACCCTGCTTCAGAGCTACGCCGTTTCCGCTATTCAAGTTTCACAGCGCAATGACGCTATCGATACCCATATACAACCGCTCTCACTGAGGATGTGAAAGTGGAGAACCTTAATTATTTAACGTTGTAAAGTGTTCCAGGGATCCAACCTGGCGGTACAAAGCCTTCCCTTGTTTGTTTTCAAATGGATGGAATATACAGCAGAGCGTAAGAGCTTTCCTAATTATTGAAGCCTCTGGATAATTCTATTCATGGGCAAATATACCATTTCCATACACTGCCCAGGCACCCAATATCAACGGCAATATCGTTACGAATAGGATGTCTGCTTCTGTAATGCCCTTACCAGGAGGCACATGCGAAGACCACCTTGTTTCTACTTAGCAGCTGTCACAGGTAGACTCGAGTAGCTGTATTAGCTGTCACCCGTTGGACGGGCAGCAAATTTGTTTTCTAAGAAGCACAGAGGTTTTATTATTCTCTGGGAACACTATGAGATCTGGCAATCGTTCTGAACGGGAAATGTGGCATCTTACATTTCATATTAATGCCCAAGCAGTTTCTGAAGGGAAGGCTCCCACAGCTGCCTGCTCAGCTTGTGGCAGCCGGGAAAGGAGGGTATTTTAGTCATGGGGGAGGACAGACTTTATAAAGGTGGTATGTATGAGATAGAGAGAGAGAGAGATAAAAATATACATATATATATGGCATTTAAGTAACTACAGGTTGTTGGAAACTGTGCTGTTGTGTACAGAAGATAGACACTTGAAACAGTGAAAAGGCTATAGCCTAGTTTAAAATTATAACATCAAGACAGAAGTGGTAACTACAGCGAACACTGTCATGAGCACAGATAATATATAATGATGTACTTGTAGATGGGCTTTGGCTGTTGTCAGACCCTGAGGAAATCCAATCTGTTACAGCCGTTCTAGAGACTTCTGTGCCAGTGCACATAAATTCACTTTATCTTTAGTGCTGATGGTTGATATTTAGCACTCTTGGGGCACTACGAGTATCAAAGGTGCAGCAAATATTTTACGTATTTTCTTATAGAGCTAATCCAACCCAAACTCTATGTTCTGCCACAGCACTACGACCCAGCTGATATCAGCAGCATGGGTGTTACAATCCAGGATAGCGCGTAGCTCCTTATTTCTGGGTTACCATAAAATGATCTATTATGCCCTGCAATCTACCGACAGACAATCTGGGACAACAAGGCACGTAACATCATTTTGATATTTTGAGAAACAGGGACAAAAGAATTAGAACATTCTCGTTGGCTGCCTTAAAAATTTCTTCATGATAGCAAATAAAAATTTTACAGTAGGGAAAAATTCCTAACCTTTTCAACTGCAATTTATTTTTTTTAAAAAGAAAAAAGGCACTTTATCAACATCTTTATCAGTAAATGTAGCTATTTAAAAAAATAAATTGAAAAAAAGGTATTCTGAGCCTTCTAGCAATAAAACCATATGATTGCATTTCCCTCACCAGTACAATTTACTGCAAAGACAATGTTGGTGAAATTTAGATAAGATTTTAAATTGTACATAGCAATAACAGGAATTTAGTGTCTGTTTTAATGGTAACGCATATCCCAGCTTTCTAAGACAAATTTAACTATAGAACTTGAAATCACTGTTTCTGGATCTAACACATTTGTAAAACTCTATAAACAAATACAATTCAGCTTGACTTGATAAATGACTTGATGTCCTGTGCATCGAATTTTGAATTATAGAAACAAACAATACTCTTTGGGAAATATTTTTATCCTGCTGCTTTTGGATTTAATCCACTTTTCTGTTGTTAACTTTTACCGAATGTAAAACCTTATAAGCAGCATGCAAACAAAATATTTGATGCAGACCTAAGTTGTCTTTAAAGTGCCATTTAAAAAAATAATCCATTGCTTAAAAATATCTAGAAAACTGGATTCAAAGAACTGAAAACACGTTAAGATAACAATTGTACTGTAGTTATTTCAGAGGAGTGGACCGAGCATCCTCTGCCTGGGAAAGTTCATGGAATGGTGTCCCTAAATTCAGGCTTCCACTGGGGTGCAGGTTCAAATGGCGTTTACCTTATTGACAAAGAAGTTAGAGGTAAATGGTTGCTTCGTGCTGTCTAGATGATTAAGTCCCACGTGGAAACCAAACCTCCTTTGTTTGCTCCTAGGCTGTAGTATGAGTTTGGTGTTCAATTTATTATATAAACACTCAGTAAATGAACGGCATGGATGCTGCCTATTGTGAAATGTGGAATATGAAGGAAAACTGAGACAGAGATTATAACCAAGATGAGGCTTTATTATAACGGAAAGTTAAGTAACCTCAGTGATGAAGGAGGACAGATGTGTGTCCCATTCTTATCACGCTAGTAACACTGACACTAAAATCCACAGCTGGTGCGCACCAGACTGTTTCAGACCCTTAAAGGACCTGTCACCCTTACAAAATGCATGCCATAGCAAATAAAAATACAATTATACTGCATTTACCTTTCTTACCATGAACAATTACACCCTTTTTCCCCTGGGATTTTGTGTAAAGACCTTCAGAGAAAAACTCATCTGCCTTTCACTATGGGATTAAGATAAAAACGACCTACTTCACCACTGCCTTATTATCTGAGACCCGGCGTTGACCATCCCCATAAATTCTCTCAATTAAAAGCTGTATCTGCCACTTGGGATAAAATAGGTTTTCAAGATGTCACCAACATAATTTATAAAGGAATATGTATAACTAGGGAAAATTTTCAAGAAAGCTAGATTAAATTGGTGAAAATGAGCCATGGAATATTTTTACATGTCTGAACATTGTCATGTTTTACTTGGGCAAGTACAGCAGATACCAAACTGAAAATCATTCTGAGAATCCAACAACGAGTATTTCTGTAGCTCGTCAGGTGTTTATCTGTAGCATTATTTTTAATGTCAACTGCAAGTTGTCTTTAAAATCTCAATTTAGACAGACTCTGAAAAGAGTGCAAGCAAGAAACTTCACTGGCTTTAATGGAGCAATATATGGTTGATTTAGCTCCCTATTGATGCAGAGATATTTGCTTGGACACAAATTCAAGCAGGGAAATGGTATGGAAGCTGAATAGTGAGAAGCCCATGAGCGCAGCGTGACATTCAATACCCTGAGCGTGTCACGGTGGGCTCAGCATAGTTTCTTCGTAGCGTACGAAAGTCTTGGATTTTGCAAATCGAGACAGACTCTCTAAAAGTATGTGCATGCTTAGCGTTATCTTTTCTACTTCACAGGTGTGCATCGCAGTTTGCAGAAAATTCGAGAAGACAACAATCTTAAAATAGCACAGAAATGCAAAGATGCAAGTGGTGAGAACTTACTTGTGAGTAAAGTTGGCTCCAGATTTCCTTTCTTCACTATCTCCCTTACAGATTTCAACTGGAGATTTCAATCAGTTAAAATCCTTAGGCTCAATTTCAAGAGCAAGAGTGATTTTTTTTTTTTTTTTTTTTTTTTTTTTTTAAATGGCTAAATTAGTTTTATCTTCTCTGTCCCTGGAATAAGTTAAAGCACATTTTCAAGCTGTTCACAACTATCTGCAATGGGTAACAACACGAAAAATGATTAAGAAAAGAGTGAAAAACCACAATCAAACAAAAAAAAGAATGCTTCTAGTCTGAAACTCAGAAAATTAAAGTAGATACCTGTTTTTTACGTTAGTTAAGTGATCGAGCAAAATCTTTCAAAGAATATAATTTCTCCCTGGTGAATTTTCTTGCTCTTTTAATTTACAGAATTGCTCTGAAGTAGATTCTTTCTTTTTTCCAACATGAAGATTATTCATGTTATGCCTAGCCATGAATATTCAAAATTTGAGCTATTTTTTGAGTGCATTTGGCCAGATACATTGTATGTAATTCCTGCTTCTTGATTGGAGAAAACCAGAGGAATTCTTTGTTCAAATATTTGCGTCAGCACATTTTCCATTTGTTTTTAAACAATATTCATACATTTGACTTTTAAATGATTTTTTCATGAACATTGGTTTATGAAAAGTTGATTGCTCAGATCTTTCTGCAAGACACACTCGGTGACGTGACTGTGGCCAGCCTGTCTTGATTTGAAAACAAGTAACAATATTCATGATAGATTTTTATATACGTTATGCCTAAATTTTATGAAATGTATTGTTTTATGCACACGTGGCTGTGAACCATTGAACTGTAAAAGCTGCTCAGCAAAATGGTTGTGCTGGTATCTCGGTCCTGTTGCTTCTCAGGCAGTTCGTCGCAATGCTTGCTGGTCATGGCATGACTCTTTTTATTAAATTTGCAGGAAATTCTTACTGCAGCACTGCTTTTCAGCTGTGAGCATGATATAGTTTGATGCCCAGTTAGAAACAAAAATTCCCTTGAAGGATAACTGAGTGTTGAACTTACCGGCTTTGTAAATCACACAAATATGGTTGATAAGTTTGCAGTATCTCATTTGTCTTTAAGCTCATAATTCATAGAATCATTTAGGTTGGAAAAGACCCTTAAGATCATCGAGTCCAACTGTAAAACTAACACTGCCACCACTAAACTATGTCCGTAAGCGCCATGTCAACCTGTCTTTTAAATGCCTCCAGGAATGGTGACTCAGCCCCTTCCCTGGGCAGCCTGGGCCAGTGCTTGACAACCCTTTCGGTGAAGAAATTCATAATGTCATGGAAGAAGGTAGCTGATGCATGCCTAGGCGAAAGGGAAAAACAGAAGTAGGAAGATCAGTGCCCTCGGAGAATCTGGCAGACAATTTCTGCCCATTTTAGAACTCCCAAGACAAGGTAAGAAAAACCATAAAAATGAAGCTTGGCCTCTATATGCCTATGGATGTGGTTCTAGCGCTGGCTTTGCAGAAGTGGGACCTACTCTTCTTTTTTTTTTTTTTTTCTTTAATATTGAGGGTTCACGGCAACTTTTTATTTCAGTAGCTGTTTTGGGGCTTCGTTTTGTTTTTCTCAGCTATCAGGCTGCTCCCTGTAATACATGTCTTACTACCACTATGTCAGGTTTCATGCTGAGGGAGGGAAAACCTGATGAGGGTGACATACTATTTGCTGCTCCCCAGTTAGGGACAAGGCTGAGTTTCAGCTTGGATGAGCTGATAAAGAGAAATGTGTGGACTCAAAAGGTGAAATGGCACTGGAAATCACCTGTCATTTCATTAGTCACGCTTGGATAATTCATACCAGTGCCATCTGAATTTCCCGTCCTTTCTTCGGGTGGGTGCTTGTTTTCCTTCCCTTAACAGCCATTGCCTTCAGCAGGAGGGGAGGCCTTTTCTGCTATCCCCCAAAATCTCTTTGGGAGCTGACTTACCTCTGTGTCTCCTAACACTGGCAGAGAAGAACTCGTACATCAGCACAATTTGCTGGTGACCACCTATCTGTCTGCCTCCTGCATTCATACCACTGAGTGCTGGGAAAATCAAGTCCCATTTTCCCTATCCCATCAGCAAATAATGAGGCACCCAAATATTATGCAGACAGAATGACCTCAGAGCACCAGCAATTTAGATGAAGGGTTCACAGCAGAGGGCAATTTATAAAATGCATATGTTTTTAGGTACCGTAGGTTGCTCTGTGTTGCACCGAGGAATGCATTGATCCACCCATGTCTCCTTGGTCCCTGGAGAGCAGAGTAAGGGTGGTGTACAGCCACTCCAGCTGTTTTTCCAGTTGTGTGCTCACCACACACCAGGGAGATCCAGATGTGGGGCTCATAGTCTTTTCTGCACCCAAGGGAAGCTGTCTCTACAGCACTCACCTTGGCTGTCTTGCTACAACAGGTCTAGCAGGGGGCTGAGGCACCCTAAAATTTAACTGAGCTATTTGAGTTGCAGGGGAAAAAAGACAGACTATTACTGTAAGTAGCACATGATCACCAGTGAAATTCAAAGGGCCAAGAGGATAGCAAAGTTGTTAAAAGCTGAAGAACACCCAACACTGACATGACTTATGCAATTTGTTACAAGCCAAGTAAAGACATTGATCTCGAGCAGCACGATGTAAAATGATCCCATGCCCCAGTCAGGACCATTTTCTTCCTTAGCTGAGGTTTCTTAGGTGACCAAGTACGTGGCTAAAGGGCAAGAAACCAGTCTGCTCCATCCATTGTCAGTTCTTGTATAGCAAATACGTATAACGGAATGATTTTTTTTTTTTGAGAGCAATAAAAACTGTATGAGATTGCAAAAGGTTTATGTATGTTTTATAGCAGGAGCAACCATTAGAGTAAAACTACATTGTTTTCCTCTTTCATGCTTCCTTTCTGCTTTCAGACCACATTCCCTGTGAAGTCAAGCAGGAGGTTCTTTAGTTTCGGCAAATGTCTGAAAAAAATTAGCTGTACAATTATGTATTTATGCAATGGCATTAAGCTGATCATAAATGTTATAAATCATGCAATATTGCCAGACAGGAGGTTATGTATGTTAATGTAGTGTGTTTCCCATTCATATCCCCTAATCAAGCAGGAAAGTGAGGGTCCAATATTTTGGATGTAATTCACAGAAGTCAAAGGCTGGAGTATCCCAGGTCTAACTCCACTGGGTGTGTTCCACCACGGATTCACTCCATCTTATTTCCAGTACAATGGGATTTTCAGCAATGTAAAATTATGTTCTGAAAATGCTCAGTGACAGGCCCGTAGATGGTATAAACTGATTTAAATGAAGTTATGCTAGTTACATGTCATTGCCATTGTGTATGAGTGGTAGAAAAGCAAAAAGTTTAATCCCTGTGAAGATGTTGGTTGTGTTTGTGTGTGTGGTTTTGGTTTTTATTAGAAGCCTTGCTAGGGAGAACTGACATATTTATTTTTTAAAGGAATAGTAAAATGATTTGCAAAATGGGGCCTGACTATCCTTTTTGTGCATGTTTTTTCTGCAAGTAGATGTTGGACCGAAATGGACCTCTCAGATTAGAAATTTCAGTATGTTGCTATTAAGTGTAGACATATTTTGAGAGTAGGTAATTTTCCGGTTCCCAGTACTTCTGGAAGGCTGGTAGGCTTTTGGTGCCTAGAAATCTTCTTCCAACTGACATTGTTCTGTTACCCGAAGCACAGATTGACTCCTGTCCTCCCTGACGTTAGGGTCAATTTATGGCCTTTGAAAATAATAGGAAAAGATGACCATTTTGAAGTAGGGAAAAGTCAGAAGTGGAGGAATGTGTGATCGTGTAAAACGTATACTAGTTAAGAGCAAGCTGCCTTCTGACTTACCAAAAATCCCATCTTTTTTTTTTTTTTTTTTATTTTTTAAAAACAGACAAACAAAAAACCGCAAAGAATTGGCTGCACCATTGACTCAAAGGATTTATGTTATGTAAATCAAGTCCCACGAGAGGCTATAAATGTTACGGTGCTCTAAATTAGCTGAGGATGACGATGTCCTCTAAATTAGGTGAGGATCAGTTTGTCCTCAGACAGCCTTCTGACTGAACGAATGTATTTCCTATCATTACAGTAATCTGCTACCGAAAATTAAAAACTAAACTAAACTTGAGGCCTTTCCCTATCCCTGAAACAACCACTGTAATCATTTACCTTGTCTCTAACATTTGAATAGTTACAGTTCATTTTAAATACTAATTAGCATTTAAGTACTAATTAATATTAGCATTTTCCACCAAAGATTTAAAATGAAAAATCTAAAAATATCATAATGGAAAAATGTTTTTATGAAAGAAGGGTGTTTTGCATCAAATGAAGAATACAACTTACGCCACTTTTAACTAAGGAAAAGCCATCTTTTTCCACTCAGAAATACTGTTTTCAGCAGAGTCTAGTTAGAAAAATGCACACTGGAAAAGATTCTTAATGTGCTTATTATAATTTCACTTTCAACATCTGAAAATACTTTAAAAGCAAGATCTCAGTCCAGTTGGTTATTGTAGACACAGCTTAGATTTCTTCTCTGTTGAGTAAAGCATTTAAAGACATG
This sequence comes from Platalea leucorodia, assembly GCF_965183815.1. Taxonomy (NCBI): domain Eukaryota; kingdom Metazoa; phylum Chordata; class Aves; order Pelecaniformes; family Threskiornithidae; genus Platalea; species Platalea leucorodia. The sequence continues at coordinate 70,740,606 of NC_138829.1, read as the reverse complement.
TTTATCTGCAAGAATTTGCTTAAATGCAGTTGTTGTTAGGTGTGTGCATAAACGCTTTGCTGAATAGGGATAGATTGCTGCAGCAGGCTCTAAATGAACTAAGAATCAAGCGGATAAAGGGATGCTTTGGGTAAACCGTGCTAAATTTTAGAGAAGTTGAGATCGCTACTACAGTGAACACCATGCATCCATCTTAATCATGGGAGCTAAAATTATAATCTCCATTTTTCTTATCTGGAAATTATAATGCAGGTGGAGGCAGCAATTTGCTCGTGGCTTATATGATAAGTGGGATGGGATTTTCAGACCACAGCCAAATGTGGATAAGCTGGGCTTTTCAGTAACGATGTCTATTCCATTCTCATAAGGGGAATATTTTCTTTTTGATTTGAGATTTCCGTCTGATATTAATGAGGGCTATGTGTGGGCCTTGAGGAAAGACCACAAGCCAAGATAGTCTGGTTCTGCAAAGTGGCTACTCCAAACTTCCTATATTTCTGAGTTAATGGGCCAAACGCCCTCCCGTTGACTTCAGTGATGAACCTGGCCCATTATTCCCAAGTGTTACTGGCTGCACATGTTCTTACTTGACTGTTATATGGCTGAAATAGGCTGGTGAGCACGATTATATGGAGTGTGTGCACAGAGGACCATGACAGAGACCAGTGTGGCTCGTTATGACCGACTGAGGGTGAAAATGAAAAAGTCTTGCTGTGTAATGGGCTGTTCTAATTGAGATCTTGTTCAAAATACATGTCAAAAAGGACAAATTTTTCAAATTAGTTTTCCAAAGCCACGTTTTGTTTTGTGTCGTTTTTTATTCAACTTCAGCCGAGATGTAGAATGAATCACTTTCTATAATCGACCAGTAATCCTGAGAAGGCAGGGAAATACTCTACTAATGTGTTCCAAAAACATTTATAGCTTTCACATTTCCATAATATTAAACTGAAGAGTTGCAAAGGGAAACTGCTAAAACATAATGTTTTTCTGCAAGTCAGTGCTGAATTCTATGAAAAACTCAGACTTTGAATTTTGCAGTGGTTGATCATGATCATCACTGCTGTGACAAAACTGAGGAAAAAAAGAAATCCATAAAATAACATGCCCATTTTTCTTAGGCTAATTCCAAGGAGTTGGATGATACTTTGAGTATGTGTAGTACGGAATTTGTGTTCTGATGTTTTGGTAATTTCAGGTGCATCTTACACTGGCCAATTCATAGGCGGAAGAGACTTTTTTTTTTTTTTCGTTTTTTTACCTCAATAACTTCTCACTCTCCAAAACATTCTCTCCTTTTATGGGGACTTTCTGGTAGCTCTAACAGAGTCCAGGACCCTGGGAACTACCCCTAATTCATTCTTATCAAGCAATAACAAAGTGGGGTGCAGTCACTGACAGCCTGCCTTGTTACCTTCTATCAGACAGGATCCAAGGAAAAGACCCTGTTCGATGCACATTGTCTGCTAAAACGGGTTGTGAGCTATGATTTTGAAGTTTTTTCATTTTTTGGTTATTTATTTTTATGAGCTTTATGACTCTCAGCAAGGTTGTTAAAACATCCCAGATTATGCGGGAAGAGTATATACCCAAGAAATATCTAAGTATATCCAAAGGTATCCAAATGTCTATCATTGAAAAAGTTTTGAGAAAGTTAGGACCAAGCAGCTGTTTATTGTCTTTTTAATAAACTTATGACAGTAGTAAATCACTGCTTAGAACTGTAAAATAAACATTAAGAGGTCAATTCATTTATATTTTATATTAATTTTATATATTATTTATATTTTTGTAATTATTCTTATACAGCTCCATTATTTCACTGTATTATGGAATGAGAGCTATAGCAGTCCCTGTCATAACCCTAGTTTTAGCATCACCTGTCCTTCCAGCCTCGTCTATGACTTTTTTCCCCTGAAAACAAGTACCTAGCGTCGGTATTTTGCATACCATAATTTATCCTAGTAAAATTTCATTTTTGTTTACAGCCGTACAAAGGTGAAGTACTTTTCTTTATGAGTTTGGTTTTAATTTTAATCTTTGAAAAGATGAACAATAATATCATTTTATTGAAATCTGGCAAAACTTTCACGGACTTCACAGGAACTGATATACTATCCAATGCATGTGTGTATAGAAATATAAGACTGCTTGAATTGATCACCTGCTGGGCTGTGTTTCAGATAACAGCTTGGACTTGGAAATATGGATAGAGGAAGAAAAAAGAGCTGTAAGAGCTGAGAAATCTAGCAGAAAATAATCCGTTCCCTGTTTTGAAAATGTTACATTTAACAAGTCCTACGGAAACTATGACTTCATTCAGGCTTCTGCCTTCTCTTTACCAAAATCCAGCTCTTTCTATAAACAGTAAATGGATTTAGGACCTAGTGTTGCATTCAAAACTGTTGCTGTGAATCATTATACTCAAAAACACTAGAACTTTGTGCTGGCTCCAAGGATTCATTCACATATAACACACTGCAGAATAAACTGCAGCCAAAGGTATCCTAGGAAGAGCCTTGGGAGGATGTCTCAGTAAATATTGTGATCAGTTTTTAAGATATATTTGGTTAGCATCCTTGTTATTGCTTTACAGTACATGGACTTTGAAGTGAAAAAGAGAAATAATCTATATAGAGACCTAAACAAAACCATTGGTTCCACGGAGGAGTCACTGAACTTGATACAAACCCACACTACAGCCAGTCGCAGCATCAAACTTTTGCTCGCTGTGACCAATGCCTTCAACTTCTGTTAAACTTGGAGAATTATTTGTCACATTCACAGACAGATGCTGGAGCCTGTGATGTCTGAGTTTCCATTTCATCTCTGAAACCCAGCTGATATTACCAGAAGCAGCAGAAGCAGCAAGCTGTACGAGGCCTGAAAATTTGTACTTGAACTTTGCTTGTTCCAGGTGAAACTCGCTTGTAAATAATAATAAATAAAATCATTCATTCCATTTTGGTTGAATCTATAGAAACCATCGACAAAGTTGGCCTTGCATATATTTCAGAAGATTTCTCATTTTAATCCATTTGGGGTGGTCCTAGGAGCCCAAGCGTCACAGAAAAGAAAGCTACTAACAGTTTCTTGTTGTGACTTCTTGAATTCCTAAATCCTTTAGTGTCTCACCGTCTACAGTTCAGATTTTGTTTTTCTACTGCTTTGTCTTGGGTGTTTTTCTGGAAACAAGAATCAAGCTAAAATTGTGTAGCTGTTGCACACTCCTGGAGTTTTTCAATGTGGGCCTCTGGTTCTCTTCTGACACCTCCATATTATCCGCCAGTATTTATATGACTGTTCATGTTACGTACAAGTAACTGTATTTACAGGACATGCATAAAACATCAGTGAAATAGTAATCTTTTTGTTTTCAGTTGTTTCACACACAGAGATTTATTTTGACTCCAAGTGATTTTTCTCTTTCTTTACGTTACCTTGGAAAAAAAGTTATTACACATTCAGTCTTCTTAAACTGTTGCTCGGGCCAAGAGCTGGAAGAGGTTGTCAAGGTGTCTCCAGGAGATGGTTACTGACATTTTGAAGTTGGCACTTGTAGGAGCTGAACTTCAGAGAGTAGCGAGCTTTGCGAACAGCTGCAACTTTGCTCTTTTTAACTGCTTTTTACTGCCTGAGTAACTGTAGTTTCTATGAAACTAAGTAAAGCAATGGTGAAGGAAATTAGATGTAATGACTATAAAAATAAGTGAAGGAGAAAGAGGACATGCATGACTTTAGTGTAACTTATCTTTGACATGCTGATCTGTTATTTTTCACTGATGTAAAGGTTAAATCCATTAACTGGTGGTCTTCCAGTGAGGACAGACAGCTGACAAGGCATGAAGGGCTCGGGCCAGCAAAACCACAAAGTACTTGATCTTTGGATGCATGACTTTTATTGTCAGCTGCAAAAATGACTTGACTTTCATATGTTCCCTCTACGTGTGAGGAAATGAACATAAATTAATAGCTACAGTAATTTCCTCTGGGTAAATCTATCTAAACGATCTTAAATATTAGAATGCTGAAAGGCTAATGGCTTGAATATCTGACATGATGAACATCTACAGCTGTTTGTGAAGCCAAAGGGAGGTCTGGGTGCTCACTATCTTTGAAAATCAGGTCACAACACCAACAATGTCTTTATACAGAGAATCCCCTTGATTTCAGTAAAATTTACATAAACTTGCAGCAGGATAACAGCCTGATGTACCAATGCGATATCCAAGTTTCTAAAAATTACAGGGCTTGGAGATGATTGCCTTGTTTCCCTTCCAAGAGACGTTAGACTATGGGCATAGGGTTTTTACCCCCAGCTATTGAATGCATCAGTGGTTTGCATTTATTCTCAAGAGCGAAACAGTACGTAGACCTGAAGAGTAAATTGTAGGAAATGAGGAGCCAAACCGGGTTTTACAATTCACATGTATGAACTCCCCTTGCTGGAATTATCGCTCAATGATAAAACAAACTAAAATATTCATGTCAAAGTGATAATAATTTTTCTGCGTCACAAGGTATTTGTAAATCTGTTACACACATGGCTATGTTTTTATTTTGCGTTTATTCTATTTTTTGCCCATCAGGAAAATTATTTTTTGTCAATATTGTCATGGTATTGGATAGTCTTACCAGAATATGCATTTAAAGGAAATAATTTTTTTAAAAGACTTTAAGATTTGCCTACACTGTATTTGTCCATTAGGACTCTGTGCCCATGTATTTTAATGGTCCAGACCTGACTCAAAATATAGCTCTCGTGTATTTTCTCAGCTTCTCGTAGGTTAACTGTACCAATGATTCACTCAAGATACGGTCAGATAATCAAGGTGACCAAGTTAGCAAATTTTAACTGTTGCCCAGTAGTGGTTATGTACATGTATCCTGTCTTTCCTAACAACAAATAAAATAGATTAGCCATAAAGATCCAATTAGCTTATTTTAATACGTGGCTATTTAAATTTAAGTTTACCTGCCCTCTCAGCTGAGATGTGTGACTATGTGCAAATTCCTCCACCATCGCAATGAGAAGTAAAATGGGTTTATTTGAACTACTAATTCTTGTAATCAGCAGACAGCGCTCTTGTTCAGTGACTTGCTACCATCTACTGTGGTCTGTGTTGTCGATTCAAAGGAAGGAGTGATTGTGCCAAGCCAGAAGATCAACAAAAAAAAAAAAAAAAGAGAGAGAAAAAAATACGTATGTTTTCTTTCCTTTCTGTTTGCCTCGGGTCTCTCTAATGTGGCAGCCATTAGACAGTATTCACTTATATTTCAGTTTTTAAAATTGATTTACAGTTTGCAAGAGGCTGAGAAGCAATAAAATCTAAGCTTACCTAACACCTGGTAGCGTTAACTACAGTTCAGACTAATATAAGAGGGAACATAATTTGGAGTTTGCAAGAAGCAGGATTCATGAATTCTCCATCCACTGTGACTAACTCATGCCTTTGGGAAAGTGTCTTAATTTCTATTTTTACCTGAACAGATCCACATGGAAAATGAACTTTCACGGGAATGCACTGAAGGTATTTATGAACTTTGAAAATTCTATGTAAATAAAAACAAGTAGTCAATGATTGGTATAGACGTTTAAATGTTAACTCTAACGGAAATAATTTATCTACTTCTCTTTATTGAAAAGTTGCTTAGTTCTCCTTGAGGTGCTGGTTAGTGAATGCTGAATAGGAGAGAGTAGTGCTTTGCTTTGTTTACAAATTGGAGATGATATACCTGCATAATAAAAGACTGTTTTACCAGTGAGCATCTCTTCCCCTTGTTGAGCAACCACCTCATTTGGCAGAGACAAGCTGGATAAAGACAGAGTGCATGTTTAGCTTGACAGCAGAAAGCCTTCCCAGTTGTGATGAACTCTATCTTTTAACAACAAACTTCAATACGCTCTTATTTCTAAAGACGTGGGGTCTATGTAATGCCTAGTTTGAATAATTAAACTCTGTAAAAATCTTGTTGTGTAACTTTCGAGCAAGTGCCAACCTTAGTAAATGGATATTTGTGGCTCTAAGTGGTTAAATGTGCTATATTCCTGATACTGAGGAATAAGTTTTGAGACAGAAAACCATAACATGAAAAAATGTTAGTAAATATTCCTATTGGCATGAAAAGGAGAACATCTGCTAAAGTCAGGAGTGGTTTGTTGCCTGAGTTAGCAGCAGGACAGCCTACAGCTGATTAGCTATGGCCTGAGAAGAGGAGTGCAGTGGATAGAAATGTTTGTCATTTGAACTTGCTTGAAATTACTTTAAAAGCATCAAACCCATGATACTTCACTTTTCTTTTTAATTCTTTGCTTGGTATCTTCAGAAACTGCTGTAATGACTGCTTAACTATTAGTACATCTCCAAACTGAAATACACGTGCATAAAATGTCCTGATTTGATCTTGTCTTCACTAAAGTATTTAAGTAAGCCTCTGTACGCTCCTACCCAGAAATGCACATAAGCACGTGCAAAACACCGAGCACATGTTCGAAAATCAAGTTTAAACATATATTTAGGGTTTCCCACGTATGCTGAGGCAACACCAAGATTAGCCAGAATTATGGCATTTGCATTCTTTTAAGCCTGTGTTTTGGGTCTGGTCCTAGAGCTGCGATGCCAGTCTGAACTTTGGACCACATGCTCCAAACAGGTCTTGCCTGCTTTTTTCCTAAACTCACTTTGTGCATGGATATCTGCGATTTAAAACGGATCCAGCAACTCAAACACCTTTGAATCTCAAATATCCTACAGTTAGGTTTGGTGTAAGGGTGAGGTAATTATGGATGCCAACATAATTAACTTTGGATGTCTGTTACGTTAATTCTTAAAGACAGACATGCTAGTGTGTGGAAACAGGAATAACCTCCAGTGTGTTACCCTGTTTTTCTTGATTCCGTGCAGTCTAATCTGGAGGAGGAGTTTTGCCTGTGAGAGCTACGATGATAAATTGACCACTGACTTAAGGAAGAAATTTTTTATCGTGAGGGTAGTGAAACACTGGAGCAGGTTACCCAGAGAGGTGGTAGATGCCCCATCCCTGGAAACATTCAAGGTCAGGTTGGACGTGGCTCTGAGCAACCTGATCTGGTTGAAGCTGTCCCTGCTCACTGCAGGGGGGTTGGACTAGATGGCCTCAAAAAGGTCCCTTCCAACTCAAACCATTCTATGATTCTATGACTTCAGTTGTTGTTCCTGTGAGGTCTGTATGAAAGATTTCTCTCCTCTCTGAAAAGAAATCAAGCTTGGGCAATCCATAATGTCTATATACAGGTATGTTTAGTAAATACTCATACAGCAGTTTAAGCATTTGGCCACTGATATAGCATATTGTTTTAGCGTGACATATGTTATCATCCCAAGCGGCACGTCCCCTGACACTGCCTGTCTGAACATTTCTCGGATGGGGAAAGGAGAGGACCTTCTGTTACTATGGGGTGACGTGACGAGCGTCACATCGTGCAGGCTGGGATGATGACTCAGGCCACAACTGGAGGACCCTTCCTGGCTTTGCTGAAATTGCATGGGGAAAGCATCTACTTGGATCTATCTAGCTGGAGGACGGGAGCTTTCTCAGCCTGAAGCCACTTTCCCTCTCTGCCTCCACGATCCTGGCCTTAACAGGCCATGAAGAGTCAATTGCCTTATATTCTACAAGTGAGCCTATCAAAGGTAATTTTATACTGGCTAGAGAGTAAGAAGAAAGTTTGTTAACCCTGCCTCATTCAGTTTTGCAGATGAATATGGGCAGGGTTTTTTACTCTGATACCATAATTTATATTTTGTGTAAGATGCTTTGTATTGGCATAATTCTTGTGAGAGTTAAATTCTAAATTATTCTGAGAGGAATACTTTAATTTTTTAAAATTATACCTACTTTTATATATAGATAAAATCTATGTAAACAGCATTTGAACAAGGTAAGTAACACTTGTGTTTCCATGGTATTTGTGACTGACATACACTTCTGAATCTTACATCGCCTGCGCTTACCCAGCTTTGTCCTTACCAAAAACTGTGGTAAACGATCTACTTCTCTGATTATTTCTGAAAGCGTACGGATGACTTCTGATTTTCAGTTTCATTACTACCAAGATACCGTAAAGAACAATGGTAAGTCTTACCTTATCTGTACTACGTTTGGAGCTGTTGTTCAAAAAGCCAAACAGGAATGGAAGAACAGATGCAGAAGAGGACACCGATCCATCCAGGCTGTAACAAAAGGACTGTTACGTACAATCTACTGAACACAAGAGTGTGTCTTCATTTCTTTATTCTACACTAGGATCTGATGGCTCCAACTTAAAAAAAAACCCCAAACATATAAAAAAAAAAAAAGTAGCAAGAATCCAGATACAGATGGCAATTACAGAAAGCATGGAGAGGCTTCATACAAGAAAAAAAGTGAAGAGGCTGGAATTACTTAGTTTAAAAAATAGATGTGTGTACAAAATAGCAAATTCTATAAAACAGCATAGTTGGTCACAAGAGTCGGGGAATGTTCAACGAAAGCCAGAGGTACTATATTTAAATTCCAGTTTTTCTTTGTTGTCCTCTATTTTATTATTCTAATTTATCTCAATGAGTCCAGACAGTAATTCGGACTGATTAAAGTGTTTCAGATCATGAGGGCTCAATGTGAAGCAGAGGCACACAAGTACAATGTCTGCTCACACCCAACAATAAAAATGAGGAGATTCTTTATTTAAAAATGACATTTGTAGCTGGAAGAAGCTGTGGGGATGGGGAGGGACGGCTGTGCGGCGGTGCAGCCGCTCTGACGTGCGCTCGGGAGCAAGCACAGCTCCAGGGAGGAGGGCGACCACTCGTACCTCAGCTCTGGACTAAAACATAGCCTTCCTTCAGGGCTTCAGAGCAGATTAAGCAAGACATCTTTGATGATACTGATCTGTAAAAATTCTTGGGCCAGTTTATGCACATCGTGAAGCCAATTCTATTTCTGTTGCTTGTTGTCCCTGGTAAATGAGTGCCAGTGGAGCAAAATAACCAACCGAAGTGATAACTGTAGAGGTACCAATGGAAGATGGGATCTGGAAGGTCATGATTATGTATAATACTCATGACAGGGCAAGTACAGCCAAGTTCTTAAAATAAACTATTGTGTAACTGTGTCATTATGCATGTAACCTGAGGAGGAAATGAATTAACCATTGAAATCGGAAAATGCATATTACAAATCACAAATTTATCAGAAGAAGACGACAGACACTCCAACTTTTGATACGGGAAAATTAGATAATTTGTTGTTTAACGTTTGCTATAGAATAATGAATTTTGCTTGTATACTAATTTATAGAGGAATTATTTTCTTCAACGTGAACAAGACAAGGAGGGGAAGTTAGGGAAGACTTTTTTTCTCTCTTTTTTTTTGATAGCAAGAAACTTGCAACAACTGACTCTGTAGTAATTTACCTGTAATGGGAAAGGAACAGATTTATTTCCTTATCAGTCATTAATTTAAAAAGTATTTTATCTTGGAGTGCAAGGAACCTAATAAAAATTGACACAAAGTATTTATATTTAAATGGCTTATTATTTGAAAGGGCACAATAATCTTATATCAGGAGATATTCATGCATTTTTCACCTCTTCCAGATTTGTGTCTAACTGGTGCTTTTAATGACTTTTATTATTCTTGAAGGACGTAAAGAACTGCTGGAGAAATCTATTCACAGTCACAGGAAAAAAGTTCTGCTTTAATTTAACTTTATATTGGTTTAAGCTTAATAAGATGGTTTATTAAGGCCAGCTGATAAACCATTTCTGAATAGAAGAGGGAAAATAGTTACTGAAGAAGTATGGAAGCAAAGCACAAAAATGGGATAAAGACGTCAGAACATCACACTTGAAAAGAGCTTAGGATGTCTGACTTTGAGAGTATTGAACAGCACGTGGAAAAGGATTGGGAATTCAGTGGTGATGATCTTATGGGCAGGACCATTTAAGAGAGTGGGGGGTTTGAGATCTTATCTGTAAGCAAATATATCCTTCAAAATTATTTAAAAGATTTAATTTGGCCACAAAAGTGCTTTTTTATGGGTTTTAGTAAATGTGCAAAAAAATTCTAAATAAAATTCCTAGCTAATTTATACAACTTGATCTTTTTGGAAACTTATAAAAATGCTAAGGAATATGTAGGCTTTTTTTTAACAAAATATTTCACTTTTTACCTCTTGTACAAGAGATCTGAGTTTGGAGTCTGCCACATTATTGGCTTACTCCTATCTTGATTTCTCTAATTCAGCTACATGCAGGTTCTGTTAGATTGGAGTTTTAAAAATCTTGTATTAAGTCTAATAATAAGTCTAATGCTGAACTTGCATTCAAAATTATCAGAACGCACTGAAACTAGGTCATTAATCTAAAACGACGAGAGGTTAAAAAGTCCTTGAAACTTTCTTTGCTGCGAATAAGAAACATGGGTTTCATCGCACTTAACCCTCTCAGCCTACAAAGTGTTAGTTCTCCAGTCTAATATAATTTCCTATATGTCTATAATAAATGGAAAAAGCTGAGCAGCTGCAGGTGGCCTGGCTCAGACGGTGCCTGGGATCAGATAAACCCCATCTGTAACGGTCAGGAGTCGCCTTTCGCTGGCTCAAGGAACAGAAGTGCAGTAGCCCACAGTGCTGCTGCAGCTTTATGGGCTTCCAGAAGTTTTATGGACAACCGTAAAAGCTTATAGACTGGTTTAGGAAATTAATAGTCAACCATACCCGTGAAAGAAAGTTCCCCAAAGCTGCAAAGTTGTGTAATTTCATATAGAGATTTGCTCTTGTTGTACTTCCTTTCGTATGCTTTTGGAAGGATAAAATGTTACAAAATTTCCTAATATCACATCCCAACTTCCCATATTTTTCAGGCAACTGGTTATAGTTGGGAGTAGCTTCTTCGTCCCAGTTTTCTTAGCTCTTACTCAGCTGAACCTCTTGAAGGTCATTGTAATTTTTTTTTAAAGGAAGAAACCTAAAGATCTAGAAACTGAAAATGTATTTGATTATAGATAAAGCTTTGGCAGGACTTAACTCATCAAGGTAAAGTTTTAGACATCGCAGTTAAAAAATTGGGGGACATCATAGATTTGTTTGTGCTTTCCTGTTGTCTCCATCAGTATTTATAAAATACTTAAGGAGGCCAAATTTCTCCTGCATCTTAGGCTTGCCAAAGAAACACATACGATTCAATTTGCTTGCACTTCAAGACTTTTCGTTTGAAATTTCATGAAGATAGTATGTGTTAATTAGACGCCGGTAAAAACATGGATGCAGAATTATGCACTTCATGCAGAGCAACTGTCAGCTATTGCCACTGACGTAAGTAATTTTCATTTGCACTTTTTGTACGTTGGTCATTGGATTCAACATTGAGTTTTGAATTACAACACAAAAAGGAATGAAACACTTGTCACTGTTCTTTTTGCTGTTGTTGCTGTTCACTGTTTGCAAGTTTTTAATTGTAAAAGATGCTGCAGATGGAGTTTTTCTTCTTAGCACTGCTGTCCTATTTTCCCCATGATATCCCCTGGGGATCTAACATGAGTTTAAGTAAGTCCATTTTTTCTCGACTGACAGAGCAAATGTTCAGATGCTTTAAAATTTAAAGAGCAAAATGAAGGAATGGGTAAATTGGTTTAGAAGAGGTAGGAAATTCCCATTGAAATCAAATAGCCTTCCTTTTGTTTGTTTGCTTCTCAGTTGGTTTTGTTTGCTTTTAATTTTCTATAATGATGTTACATTCTGAGAGCTAGGCATTCCAAAACTTTCCTTCATTTATATCTAAAAGGAAAGACCTCCATGTATCCCCAAGGATTTCCAAGCAGTAGGGAGAATTACGTGTGAACTTTGCCAGTGAACGCACCTATGTGCATGAGACCTTTTGCATGAAAATTATTTTCATGGCGCGGTTTAATGTTCATTAATATTTATGAGGTAACATAATTGCTCTGTGTATTTTAAAGACTATTTTCCTTTTCAAGGACGTTTCTTGTTTAAAAAGAGCCATTTGAGAGCTACCGTAGTAAAAAGTTTGGTAACTATACAAAGCAGTTCAGAAAGCCCAAAAGTGAGTTGCTAATGACGTTTCCCTGTATTTTCTGTTCTATTTACTTTGAAATGGCTTACATAGAAACAATGTAGCGAGAGTCATGGCTGTTATCAGCGTGGCATTGTGCCTAAGGGTAGACTTCTTCAAGCGGTCTAAAATCCATATTCTTGTGTGGAGTAACTTGAAATTCGCACTAAGTGGCATTATTGATCAGAATTGGTGTCATTTGAGTTCGGGGGTAAAAAGCGTCAAAGGTATGGCCTTTTTAGGAGTACTGGTCCTATCTTTGTTGCATCCATCAAGGACTCAAACTATGGTTCTCACGTCTCCAAACCCTTTCAGTGGCTTGGCAGCGATCCTCGTTAGAAATGAGCGTTTACCAAAGCGAGCTGTCGGAGATTCAGCCCCTGCCATGACACACCGGGGCGGGTTTGGGATTACCTGCCAAGCCGTAGCTGCTCCCGGGATGCAGGCGTGTGATGCCTGGGAAGATGTGGAGAAACAGCAGCAGCACATGTACGGCTGCAATGCGTGAGACCAGCAAGTCCCAGGCATTGCCCGGGTGCTCCCCGCTGCATCTGGGCACATCTCCATCCAGGATTTCCCCTCAGCTTGAGATTGTGGTCCCTGCGCCCACCCCACGCTTGGATCTCCTCATGGGTCGAGCCTGACACCTTCCGTTCCTCTAGGAAATCAGTGCGGCAGTAGAAGTTTCTGACTTCTCACGTTGGCTGTGGTATTCGTCCCTACTAGCTGCGGAGTTAGCTGCTGTGCGGTTCTGCACCCCGGGTTGCCAGCCGGAGCCTCGCAGCGGGCAGCTGCCCGCTGCCTGTGCCCTGCCTGCAAGGCGGGCAGCGCCTCGCTACTCCGAGGAGGACGGTGTGCCGGCTGCGCCGGCCGAGCTGACAGTGCGGGGACCCACCACCGCGTCCCCGCGGCCCGTGAGAGGCGGGGGAGCAGGATTAAAGAAAAAGCCAAGCAAGCTGAGCGTGCAGGGAGCTGAGGCGGCCGAGCTGCCGGACAGCGCTCCGGGCCGCGGGGACTGACCCAGCCCCGCCGAAAATGCAAGTACCCCGGCGGCGCGCCCCTCGCCCTGTTGCTTCCGCGGGGTCGTAGCGGCCGCCGCCGCGCAGGTTACGCGCCCGGAGGCGGGCAGGGGGGCAGCGCCGGGGCCGCCTCTCCCTCGGCCGCGGCACGGCGGGGACAGCGGGCGGCAGCCGGTAAGTGTGGCGGCGGCGGGCACCGACGGCGGAGCGGAGCGGAGCGGGGCGGGGGGAGCGGCCCGGGCGGCGAGGCGGGCACCGCCCGTCTGAGCACGGGGGGCGGCTCCCCGGCCCGGCCCCCCCCCGCCCTGGGAAACGCGGCCCCGCCGAGCCCGGGCGGCGGCAGCAGCCGGGCGCGAGGGGAGCGCCGTCCCCGCCGCCCCCTCAGGCTTCCCGCCCCGTCCCGCGCCCCGCGGCAGGTAGGCACGGCCCGGGCTGAGGGGGGGCTGCGGGGCCGCTGGCACGGCGGCAGGTGACACGGGGGGCCGGGGGGCTTCGGCTGCCGCGGCGGGGAAACCCCTGGAAACCCGTGAAGCCCAGCTGGCCGCAGGCGGGCTCCCCGTGAGCCCCTTGACTTTGGCGGCCGGGTTAGGTTAGCCCGGCGGGGCGGGCAGCGGTAGTCCGACAGCCGGGCGGGGAGGGCGGCGGGCAGGGGCAGGAGGTGCCGCTGGGCTGGGAGGCGCCCTCCTGCCCCGGCTGGCAGCTGGGGAGGGCAGCGGCGCAGCGGCAGGTTTGGGGCTGTGGAGGGGGGGGGGGGGGTGCGGCTGCGAGGAGGTGGCGAAGGGGAGGGCGCGGTGCGGGCTGGACGGGCCAGGGACAGGCAGGTGCCCGGGTGGACCCGGCTCTCAAATAGCGGGGGGTACAAGTGCATCCTGAGGGTTTGCGTAGGAGAAAGAGGGGCTGGAAGGCAGAAGTAAGCAAAGAGGTAGGGAATAGCAAATCCTCGCTGGAGGCAGAGCTGTTGGGATGACTGCGAGCGGCAGGGCGAGGTAGGAAGGGGATCAGAGTATGAGTAGCGGGACAGTCCTTCCTGAGGGCCCCGGGAGTAGGAAAAGCAGGGGGAAATGCAGTCAGCTGCTGGAGAGCTGCTGGCATGCTTAGTCTGAAACACTTGCCCAAGTAGGCCTGGCTGTTTAACACAGAAGTCACAAAACCTCCCTGCAGGTAACTGAACACACCAGTGAATTTATTCTTCTGAAAGTTTTTACATCCTTTCCTTTTTAGATCTTCTTTTTCTCCTTTCCCGCGGTCTTGGCTCTGTTTAACTCCTCTCAGAATAACCTGCCTTGTTGAAGGGAGTCTCTGTCAGGAGAAAAAAAACCCAAACCTCCTCAAAAACAAATGCTATCTTTGTTTAAAGCTATTTGTGGATCAAGGTTGTGACTTAACTGTGAAATAGCATGGCTCTTCTTTGCTTGTATTAAAAACACAATAACACATTAAAATAATCAAAGTCTTGGGAGGTAACTAGGCTGAAATGCAATTCAGCAGTGTGAGACTTTAATGTAGGTTTTACAGTACCTCATCTCTCTTGTGAATAAATGTATAATTAGTTGTAGGACTTTTTGCAGCTTTTACTTTTGTGTTTCATTTGAAGAGGTGCTTCAGGGTAGAGATTATAATTGATAATACTTTTAATCTTTCCCACTTTCTTCCTGAGGTCTGTAGCTATGTCTTTAGGTGTTCCTCTTTGTTATGGTATGCTATGTTATTTTATTGGTACAGAATGTTATTTTAAAACCTGTTGTGTGTTGGTGAGTGGATTAGATCTCCTGTGGACCTGTCTGAATTAGACTTGCGATCGCCCGATTGCCCGTGATTGTGAAGAATGAGAATCAATAAACAACGTTGTCCTTCTAGTCTCACGTTCCTCTTACAATACATTTGAATCACCTAGCACAGCGTGGCCTTAATCTGCTTGTTATTGTGGGACAAATAATAATAGAGAATAGCACATAGCACTGTAAAGTGAAGTATGGATCCACCCTTTCCAGGTTTCTGTTCTCTTTAAAAGTTGCAGCTACAATTAGTGAACTGGAGCACCTGCTGTTAAATTTTTGATCCGTTGCTGGATACCACTGCAAGAGTTTTCAGGCTTGGGTATGGATGTGAGTGGAAGCTAGCGGTGGGTCTTAAACACACCTATGTTGTATTTCATAGCTCCAAGACTTCAGCCTGTCCTGTCTGTGTTCAGGACTATCCCAGCTGTCTTCCTGGATATCATAGGACGTTAACTTTGCCCATATCTTCTATCTTAAAAATCCAAGGACTCCAGTTAGGCCAAATATGTTAGTCCCCCAGAAATCAAATGAAAGCACAAACTGCAAACAGAGATGCTGTCAGTGCTCAGTTCCTTGCAGTGGCAGGAGGGGCTGAGCAGGTTAGCTGGATCCCAGCGAGGAGAAGCACTCCCAGTCTTGTAGGAGGATGCAGAATGGCCTCAAAAGGAGGCCCTTGCTGAATGGGGGCAACACTTTTCCCAGGCCCAAATTTGATGGCCCATGTGATCTTACATATATTAGGTATCAGCACCCCCCAGGCATTTGCAATGGTTTTCCGCAGCACTTCCAAACTACAGCGCAGCTTTGGTATTTCTTCTCTAGCCACAGTTGGTCTGATGGTTTTATAAGAATTAAGTTGAAAAAAGTAGCAGCTGAATTTAGGTAGCCAGGCTTGAAGACTGGCCAAATGCAGCATTATTCCTGTGCACCTTTTCCAGGTGTTTTGCTGTAAAGTAGAATTAAAAGCCCATGAAGATATGGCTGAGAGTCAGGGCCATCTGACAAATTCTTTGCATTGATTCTGACTGGCTCTTTAGACGGCCTCCGTTTTATCCCACAGCGCTCAGGCTTTCTCCTGCTGTTAGGTCCAGAAGAAATAATTTTTAGTTTCTTCAGGTTGATTTTCCCCTGCCTCTGTCCCAGCTTTTCTATTTCCCCCCCCAAGTTGTGCTTCTCTGTCTCTCAGCTGAGGTTATTCAAGCGTTTTTTCCTTTAGCTTACAAATTTCTCAGATGCTGTAACCCCTGGGTTGCTTCTTAGATCCCCCACTCAGAAATAGCCCTGGCTCTTTCTCACAGCAGGCTGCTCGCAGCTGGTGGCCACAGCACTTTCTGAGTAGTTTGCATCTCAGAAATAGTACTTCTCCTCCTTGCACTGTGTTCCTGCAGTGGGTGGTCCTGCGGTTTCAGCCCTTTAGGATGTGCCTCAGGTAAGGTGTCTGGGGGGTATTTGGGATGCGAGGAAGGCGAGGGCTGGGAGGCCTGGTGCTCCTTCTCCAGATCAGCCAAGAGCGGTCCAAAGAAGAGAAAGTGAATTATGCAAGAGACTCCAATAGCTTGATCAAGTTTCTTTCTTAAGTTTCATTGGCAGACTTCAATTTCGCTGCTTCTGGGGTCAGACTATTATGTTGGGGAGTCTGATGAGCGTTCGCTGTGTAACAGAACTGTGAGTTTCTAGAGAAGCCCCGCAGAGCCCCAGTGTGACGTAGGTCTTCCCATCAAACTAGTTTTCCATTAATTAAAAAAGTATGCACCCTAGATAGTGTGAACTCATTGGTAAGGATAGTAGAGACAAGTTATTTATCTTCGGCCTTTTAATACTTTTTTTTGACCTTTGCTTATTTCTTCTGTGTTAGTTATTCGTGTCTGTTGCATATCTGAAACATCTTCGCTGAAACCTACAGGAGGATCATTGCTCTATTTTCTAGCTTCTCAATCTTGTCCTAATCAAAAATGTAAATACATGCATAATGATTTGCATGTCATTAACTTCAGAAAAACACTGTCATGCTAAAATCAATGTTTTTTGGAATCTAATTTTCCTGCCTGCCTGAGAAGTAGCACCTGGAATTCACAAACCCAGAGTTCTGAAAATATAAACTACTTTCGGCACTGCTGTTTACTTTCTGCATTTTTCAGTTCAGCCAGGGAAGAACAATCATTTAAAAATGCGGTGATGGTGATTTTTCTAACTGGTTTCTCTCTTCAGTCTTCGTACTTCAATAAAAAGCTTTTTTATTTAAAAATGAACAAACTTAGCATGGTATATACTTAACGCTCAACTTGCCGGCACTGATCTTTTTGTGATCATTTATGAACACAGCATCTGACACATTCCAGAAATTTCAGGGAAAGTACCTATACCTGTGGACAGGAACTTGCAGATTTTGAGGAATACAGGGAAACCAGGAGAAAATAATGTCTTTGGAGCTAGGATAGCAGTGTAGCTGACCCTGGATTTCAGTTTCCCTAGCACAGAGCTTTGTGTATGAACTGAAAGATCAGGCTGTGAGTCTCTGTATGGAGCAATCAGTAGACAAGGATACGACACAGGCGCTTTGCCAGCCGTTTACACAAGTGTTTTTGCTTGATGTCAGAGATGCTGAGAATAAAAATTCTTGGGTTCTCGCTTGGTTGTGGAGATGACTGTCACTGACATCGCAGAGATGCCAAGTATGTGTACTTGACACAGTCCTTCTATCTTTAACAATAAGCAGATGAGATTTATTTCGTGTTAAAACCTAGGGTCTGAAATGAGCCCTTGATATGCATCGTTTGCCTGGAACTCAGGTCTTGCTTTAATAGGCTGCCTTCAAGCCAGTGAGTCTGTAAGCCAGCGCAGGGTTACTTTGGATCAGATGCCATGGCGTATAAGGGCCATCCCTATCTGAAAGCTCTCTCAGTCTTTGAAAACAGGATTATCAGTAGTACTGCAAATACTGTGTGCTGCTGGAGTGCATTATACTGTTGGTTAGAAATGGACGTTCTGGACCCCTTAGGAGCAAACAGAAAGTGCCACTGTTACCGAGGATTCAATATAGCAGATTTAACATGTCCTTTCTTTCAGGAAGGAGGGGAAAACAGTGTACAACATTTCTGTTGATACAAATAAAGACCTACTTCTAAATGGTGAAATAAAACATAAGGCAAACTGTGGATCAGATTTAAGTTCAAATTATATTTGAAAAAGCATTTTGATTTTCTTTGCTATGACACATTTAGCATATGGATCTGTCTGATGTCTGGGGTATGGTAGCTGTATTTCATGCTCAATATTGTTTCTAATAAATTTCTGTATTAGAAGTAAACAGTATATGATCTCTCACTTAAAAAACCCCAAACAAACCCCTTTTTTGGAAACCAGCGAAGTTTTTGGAAACCAGCGAAGTTTTTGGAAACCAGCTAGGCTACTGTGTCTTTTTGATGGAAAGAAGCATGGGAGAGAAGTGCACCCATGTTCGCTCTTGAGCATTTATTCTTGTATGTAGGGGTCTGTTGTAGCATATGGGGAAACGTGCATTGTGCTCATCAGTGTGAGAATGCTGTGAGGATCTTGATAGCTATGCATGGTTGAGCAATAGGATGCTTAATGAGAGGATGCTGAACGATGCAATAAGTGTTGTGCCAACACCTTCTTAGAGGCACCAGAGACCATGCCTTTACAATTAAATAAAATAGGCCAGTGGCTGTTCTCTGTCCCCGAGGCCAAATGGCACGGCACAGCTCCCTCCCGCACACCTGAGCTTGCTTTCGTTCCAGAACGGAGTGGCAGCGACCGGACTGTCTGTCGGGGATGGAGCCTGGGGTCTCTGAGCACCCGAATTGTGCCCGTGCACTCGCTCCCTGGGATCCGGGGGTGAGCCGGCAAAAAACATGCTAGCAAGAGCGCAGGCAATTAAGCAGCATAAACAATCTCTGGCCTGTTTTGTTTACTAGAAGGCTATAGCCATAACGTTCAGGACCTATGGCACCATTCTTCTGAAATTGTTATTGCACATTCCTGTAGAAGGCTTGTCGTATATAATTGATTTAAACCATTTCATTCCTACGTTTGGATTCTAAATGCCTCTGATTTAGGTTTTGGTAGCACTGTTATACTTAGCCATGTACACTGGTTCATCGTTGCAATTTCAGATTCATAGTGCACGCATGCTTTTTGTTTAATTAAACTTTACTGACAAAATATCAGTAGAGCGAGTACTTGACAGAATTTGAGAATTGTAATGAGGATGCAGTTGTTATGGAAATACAGTTCTGGGACTAACATCCTTTCAATTACAAACAGAGGATATTTACTCTGTCTGAGTAAATTTTGAAAGCGAACCTCAGAAAAACAGTTAGTTAAACGATATTTTTATGTTCAACACTGAGACTGTGAAGCTCTGAAACCAGCAGTTTAAACTTCAAATCTAAAGTTTAATCACCAGAGTATAACAGAGAATATGTTCAACAGTCTTGATTCTGATTATCAAGATTCTCCTTTAATTTATGTTAACACTGCAATATAAATATTTTAAATCATCTAGCCATTCCACCGTTGTGCCTTTTACCTGGGGATGCGAGAAGAGGCTGTGTATCTTGAATAGTTCGTGACTTCTGCAGATCATCCTTTCGCTTTGCTAAGTCTCAGGTAGGGAGATCTGTTTCTGGGCCATCTACAACAGCCGACGGTCACTGATGGTTTGTACCAGCTGGAATGAAGCCCAACTAGAGTACTGAGGGCAAAAACGGGTAGGTGAGAAAAACGAACAAAGACGATAGCTATTAAAGAAGCAGAGAAGCAGAGATGGAGAGAAATGACCAAGAGTGAAACCTATCACAGTTAAGGTGTTGCATTAAGTTAATCATAACCAGGGAGAAAGTGTTTGCTGGCCTTAATGTGGGATGTATGGGTAAAAATAATCATTAATCATTAATAATCAAATAAGTTAGAAAAGGTCCTTAAAATGCCACGTATTTAATCCTGCTGGTAAAGGAATCTCTGTTGCTGGTGAAAACTGTCTCTGTTTCCCACCCTGTAAGATATGTAAAATTCTCTCCCAAATTTAGCTTTACTTCTTATATACCCTTTGGCTTTCTGCATTTCTGTTTGAACTGGTGTTCAGCTGCTTCATTAAGCTGTAAAAGTCGCAGGTAGTCAATTTTGCAGCTGGAAGTCTATGGTGTTGACTTAGGTGTTAAAGACTGAAAGTTACTCTCCCCTTCTTGGGAAACATTTTAAATGTCTCCTCTCAGAATTTTTTTAGTAAGAAATCTGGACCAGTCGTCTTGGTTGCTTAAGGTCACTGACAGTGTGTTATACACCGGCTTCAATCTAATTTTTAACCAAAATGTAGGCTATAATTAAACTAGGCATATAATTAAAGAATTTGAGATAAGACTTTTCTGGGTACAAAAAGATGCTTTTGTAATGAGAAAAGCCTGTGCTCAGATCCCATCAACCTATTTTAAAAGGAGGGCTGATGGCAGAAACGGTGATGTGCAGTAGGCTGTTAGTGAATTACATGGACGTTCCTCATATGTATATTTCGAAAGCAGCTTTTCCCGTGAAAGAGAGTGATGTGAATAGGGTGTGTCACTGGAAACCGTGTTGCATTTTGGTTAACAGTCACATTTTAGTTAAAATTGTTGTGTGTTGACATTTTCCCATTTCCCCACTATTTTTGAATGTTTTACTGACCACTGTAACATATGGAGATTTTTTTCAATTAATCAAAAAGAGTGCACTGAGTTCCTCCACCATATAATGCCCCTTATGAAGTTATGAAACCGGAGGGATTCTCACCGGAGCCGTGCCCCGCTGCCACACCGCAGATGGGGAGGAGGAATCAGACGCTTGTCGCTACCACTCGCCTCCTCTCCGGAGAGGGACTTTCAAAAGACCTGATCGGATGAAAAATGGAGTGTAATAAAACTTGTGCCACTTGCCAGCCTCTGGGTTACTCCCAGGACGTGTCCTTACAGCTTTGATGTTAGCAGTAAGAGTAAATTTTAAACTGGCAGGTAACTCACCTGCAGAAATCTTCCACTAGCTCTTTTAGACCAGCTGCTTTCCAATTAGGTTTGCCTTACAGCATGCCATCAGTGTAGCAAGCTCAGTAATTTGGCCCATTAATTTAGTCTAGCGTGTATACATATCTGTGGCCATTATTTCTGAAAATAGATTTTTAAGTACACTATAAATGATTGTAGCTCTATGAAACATTATGTCTCTCTTAAATGATATCTATCCAATTAGACAATATTCTCATAGGACATGACTTTGGTGTAGTATATTGTTATTAGTTTTGTTATTATACATTACTTTAATAAGACTGCAGAATGATCCTACCATCAGTGCAGTGGACTGTACAATTTCTGTCTTCTCCAGGAAATATTAAGATAGGGTTTTTCTGAAGCATATTATAGCCTGAAAAACATAAGCAAGAAGATAATACCCTTTCCTACTACTGATAGTCACATATCCTTTGTGACCCATTGTCTCTTCCTAGGAACATTAAAAAGAAATGGGACTGCTTGCCAATTAATTTTTTTTTTTTTTAAATTTATCCTTGGTTGTTTTATATAATTTTCAGTAAGCATGTCTTGTATTAACTCCCAGAAGCTGGAATTGTTGTGGGAGCAACAAAAGTTGAAGCGTACCCAAAGACCTAGTTCAGCTTAGTCCATGATAGGAGAGGGGCAATGACTGATACACTGTTCAGATTAGACCTGAAAAAGTTGAAATTTTAAAATGAAATGACAATGTTTTTTTGGGAGACCAGGCTTGTCTACCTGTCTGCTGCAGGCAACTGCAGTTTATAAGCATGTAATTCATATTAGGATCAGCAAGATGTGTCAGCTGTGGGCTCCTGAGAAGAGGGATCTGGATGAGGACTCAAGCAAAGCGACACCTTTTTGGTTTTTTCACTGCCTGCTATCATAACAAAGCATGGCCAGGAACCAAGGCAAAATTGTGGCCTGCACTGAATGGCTTACAGGGCTTTACTGCTTTAAAATACATTTAATTAAGGGTTGGTTTCGTTTCACCTAACTTCAGTGGTTTAAGCGCCTTCAGTGGTGAGTAGAGAATGGTCCTTCTGGTGGGCCCGTCTTTCCATGTGGCTCAGCCATTGCTGCCAGGGGGAGTTTCTCTCTCCTGCCTGAGCTCGCAGTGGTAGCCGCTTGGCAGGGACGGCAGACCTGGCTTGTGTATCCCATAAAAGTCTGCATTTGTGCTCCGGTGACTCTCTGGCTTGCGAGGGAAGGATCTGAGGAGCTTCCAGGTTGGCAGCTCCGCTCGCTGTCGTCTTCTTTCTAAATGGGCCTGAAACCTGCTTGGGAAGTCAACAGCCCACAGAAATTTAACATTTTCCCCATTTCTCACTTTCAGCCCCATTACATCTGCTTTGGTCCATCCGCTCCCCATTGCAAAGCACAAGCCCAGCAGGAGGGAGAAGCGGTCTGCAGGCTCGCCTCCGTGGGCGCCAGCCGCCGTACGAACGACTCCGCTCTCGGACACGGGGTAAGGTCATAACGGGGGGAGAGGCTTCTCACGTGAGGGAAGAGCGATCTCAAGGTCGGTGCTAAATATCCCTCCTGGCCTTTTACCCCACAGAGGTTGTCTTGCACCTGTGGACGCTGTTTCTTCTCTATTTTCTTTCCCTCGGCTGTAAGTCTGAGTTCCCCCCCAGTTCTGTCCTCCGTGTAGTTACAACTGTGTGAGGGATGAGAGCTGTTGACAGAGGCAGCCGTCCCTCTGCTCCTGCAGACTGACCTTAGTTTCGAGGTTTCCTACGACTCCCACTGCTGCTGATAGTCGCTGCATACCATCTTTACGGTTTGTCCTCTGATGTCTGCCAGCTTACCAGCCTGTAGCTGAGGTGTTATCTATGCTTTGTAAATACCATGAGCACCACCTGCAAAACTGAACTGAACTTACCATTTTTCCATCTGATGAAAAAGCATTACAGAATAAAAACATGCCTTTTTTTTTTTTTTTTTTTTTTTTAATTTTAAATGCTCCTGCTGCATGAACCAGAAAAGTGTGCGTCACCTTGCCATTAGCATGGTGTTTACCTGATAGCGAAGATTACCCCTAAACAAATATTTGAAAACGTTGTCATGGAAGAACTGAGCTTTTGACAAATTCTGCTGTTTACTCTGGCCTTTGCACTTTTACAGTCAGGTTTGAAAAGTAACATTTTTGTGTCATGATAAATGCTGCTTAGCTTGTCAGTAATCTGTAAAATGAATGTACAGAATAAAGCAATGTGAAATTTTTAGACTTCAAAACCCATGAAAAACATTTGAGGAACAAAAGTGTTTATTTTATATCCTTTGAGATCCTCAGCTGGTGTCAGCATCTCTGCTGAAGTGAGTTGTTTATACCACCTCAGAGCTGACTTCAAAATCACAAGCGGTAATGCAAAGAGCAGGCACTGTGAAGCAGCCTTTAAATGCCACATGGAAGAAAATATATCAAGGTCTCTAAAAGACCCACACTACAAAAAATAGTCCAAGGTAGTATTTTTGCTTTTTTACGCTTCTTTCTTCTCTTCACCTTCCTATGATACCCCAGTAACACCGTATTCTTCGTTTTTACTCCTGGGAAGAGTGATACCTTCCACACAGCTGTGCGATGGCAGTGCTGTGGCTTATATCCCACGGAGTTGAATCGTAGTGTGTCACTATTTCTTTAGTTTCCAGTGGATTATATTTCTAACCCCAAAAGTCTAGATACAACAGCGTTCTTGTGTCTGATGGCTTTTCTGCCTTCCCTTCTATTGAGGACATGATCTTCATTTTTAATGAGTTCCTGAAATAAAAACCTTTCCTATGTTTCGAAGGCAGAAAAGAGAAAGAGGAGCCTTTTTAAAAGTTCAACTGAAAACTTAAACATTTCCTTGAACTTTTCTCTCCTGTGGTAATCCACCTGTTTGGTATGACTTTCTCTGCTGTCAGCAAAGCTGGACTAAAACTTTGAGGATTACTATGAAACTTTTCTCGCATGAGACTTCAGATTGATAAAGAAGGTGTAAAACTCCATGAAATTAAACTCATCAACCTACTTTTTGCTTCCTTTTTTGCAAAGCTCCCTTACTCGCCCAACCAGACGGGACAAAAAACCAATGCTAGTTACGCTGAATATAGCAGTTTAGCAATGTTCCAGGCTCCCAGTAATACACTTTTAGCGGAGAATGCATACTGACTTTTTTTGTACAGTTTGTTCATGCTTACTATTTTTATTCAGAGTGACAGAATACTGCATAGTGAAAAATGACATGCGTAGTAGTATATTAATTATATTCGTATTTATTGATACTTAAGATTCTATAATTTTTAACCTAAACTGAAAATAATATCCTGCTGATGTCCTCAGATATTAACATTTCCTTACTGGTTATCTAGAACAGTAAAATGGTCCCATGAAGTATAGTCTAATTAATGGCCTTTCGTAATTTATGTTGTGTATCAGTGTAATCGTTAACCCAACCCTTGCTCCACAATGTTGTTGCAAAATATCTTGTTCTTATTTTTTTCCCTCTTAGCATTTGGCTACAGCTGAATTGTTTATGAAATTACTGTTCAGTATTTAAGCTTCTCTCTGGTTCTGTCAGCTCTCACTTGAAAACTACTTTTTTAATTTCTCTCTTTTTCTTTTTTTAGATATTTTTTAACTGCTTGAACTAGATGGTAGCTCTAGCTTTTCAGTTTGGAAATTTGGGATTTTTTTCTTTCTCTTTTTTTTTGTAAACAGTTTAGTCTATTGTAATCTCTCAGTAAGTAACTATAAATTATAATATTTTGAAAAGTTTGTAGAGTTAGAAGCATCACATACACAAACTTTTAAATGTGTCTTCTCTGAAAGGCATCTATTCAACTGGTGACCAGAAGAGTGAATAAGATTACTTGTTTTCTAGACCTTTATTTATATGCCAGTTGGTTAAGAGATAAGGACTTCAGATTTCCATATAAATATTATATCTTTCCCTGAGTAATAAAGAAATTCTGCGATTGTAGAATCAGATTCACAGATGCAAAATAACAAGAAAATAAAGCTCAATATTGAAAATGAACAAAAATGAAGTTAATTCCTGCTTTAGACTCGCTTTCCACTGCATCTGTGGAATTTTATCAGTGGGCGAGCTTGGGTCCCCTTGGGCACTTTTGGCTGATGCGCAAGTTCCAGATTCCCGAAACATCCTGTGTTTTGGTGTGCTCCCTATGCTTCACCCATGGATTAATTTTATCAGTTTCTCACAAACGGTATAGAAATGTTGCACTGATAGTTGCAAATGTATACAAAAATGTTTGTGCTCCAGTAGCACCTAGAGGTGTTAAACAGGTGGTGTTTCGTCCTGCTACATACCATAGAGAACCTTGGTTTTGCCTTGAAAGCTGTCTGGCTTAAAGGTAATGTAAAAATGGAATGTAAAAAAAAAAAAATACCAGCAATAGAACTGGAGAAAGTAATCACTACATATAATCCTACTGTAATAAAATCTGGGCAACCATGCTAACGTTCTTTCCAAATGAATTAATAAATTCATATGAAATACTTGAATACTATCACGCATTCAGAAAAAACAGTCATGTAACCATTGAAGTGAGTCTATTAGGTAACCATAAATCTTGGCTGCAATTGGCTGCAGGGAAAAAAAAAAAGAACATTTTGTGGTTTTTTCTTCATGGCTATCTTGCATACTTGATATTTCTGGCATGTGAAAGTCTGAGAGGTTGGTGCAGCGGATGTCACACCTTGTGCTCCACCTGTGTGTGTAAGGGTTATTTGGTTAATGATTATTTTCTTTTCAGACTTCTTAGGGAGCTTGTAGAGTCTCTGTCACTGAACACTTGTAAAAACAAGTGTAAAAACCTGCTGGGATATACCCAGGTCTAGTTTACTTTTCTTAGGGGCAGAGAATGCACTAAACACCTTCTTGATGTCCGTTTGGCCCTCATTTGCCTGATATTCAGTCTGCCTGAAGTGGTCAGCTAAAAACTTGCTGGAAAATAGTTTATGAAGCTGAGAAAGTGTAATTGAATTTATTTTTTCCTGAAGAAATTTATTCACTGAATGTTACACACTAGTTTTTTCTACTGATGATAATCAGTTAATTGTTTCTCCAAAATTTCTTCATTAATTCACCCATGTGTGGGGAAGATCAAACTCACTTGTTCATCAGCGTATAGCATTTTGCTAAAAGAACAAGTAGCCCTGGCGTCCTTTCCAGAGTCAGGATGTACCCAGTATGGACTGGCTACAAAACCAAGGAGAACTGGTGGTCTGGGAACAGGGCGGGGATGTAAATTCCTGCTCTAGTTTCTGGATGTGGATCATTTAATTAATGGACTGGCTGATAATGAGGACACGCCTTTAATTCAGGCTTTCTTAAAAAGGACCGAGTATAGAAAATTCCTGGCAGCCTCGCTGAATTATAATGCTTTCAGAAGATTCGCTAAACTAGTTAAATACTCTAGGTGCGCTGGTCAGTTGTTTAGTTGGATAAATGCAGGCAGGATGTCTGCGTTCATCGGCTGGAGCTGCTCAGAGTTAGATGGAGAGACTGTTGGTATTGTCACTTCTGGCAATATATAAAACTCACTGGAATGCTTGAAATTACAATTCCATGTACTTCTCTTCCATTGCAAAGTTGTCGTGATTTCTCAGGTCATGATGGAACGTGTTGCCCTGAGGACCGTTCAGTGAGGTCTCCTAAATAACGTCAGTAAGGTGGTCCATCCTTTGTAAAAGGCTTGGGTTTCTGAAAGAGAAAAGTGTGCGGTGGCCTAAGAACAGTTGTTTTCAATTTCTTGAAAAGGTTGAAATGTGTTTCAAAACCAGTGAAAATAAAATTGTGTGTAAGCAGTTGACGGTTATGTGCATTGGAACCATCCCAAGGCACAGTAACGACAATGATCCCCAAATCAAGCATTAGTAGGGTACAAGGTTTTTGTGTAGTATATTTAAACTCAAGATCAGAGAAGCATGCAGAAGAAGAGCTTCTGCTGACTTTTAGTTCTACCAAAGTAAATGTTATTTTAGTTCTACTGGCATGCTCCTGAAAAGAAGCTGCAAACAAAGTTAGGTTGGTTCAATAGGATTTTAGAAATTTTATTATGGCAAAAGAAATACATAAGTTAGATTTTAGTTTGTCTTACCCAGAGCATTCACATCCACTTTATCCCTTGCCAGGAAAAAAAACCTTTAACTGCTCTGTGCTTCATTTCTTATTTACTGGATTGCATTCCAGAGTTGCTGTGGAGATTGCTGTTGTAAATGTCATCGGTGGCCATGCGATAGGGGAAGTGTTACCTACCAGAGCCTTTGGAAAAAGTTTTCTCCCTTTCTCAACAGAAATTTAACAGGCAGTTAAAAGCAGAGGCTGTGAAAACCTTCAGGCCAGGCAAGTATGGGAAAGAGAAAGACAGGGCAGCTGTCACTCAGGGCTGCGCGTGGGTGGAAGGAGTAGGACCGGTCCCCTTGCAGAACAGTCCTAGAGCTAGAGGACCCAAAGAGCAATGAAGCTGAAAGTCAAACATTATCATCCTTGGAATTTTCTGGGCTTATTCTGACTTAAGCCGTGCAAGGAGAAAGGGTGGCGTGTAGCTATAGGACACTTGCATTAGCCCTGGTGATAGGGACTGTCACAAACGCTGGCTGTCCTTTAACAAGCAACAATTCAAATATGTTGTAACTGTATCCTTTATGTTAATGCTGAACAGAGGTAATCAGTGTTGTAATAGAGACCTCTTGGTAAAGGGGAGTAAGTTATATAGGTTTGAGATGATAAGGAAAATAATATACTTGAGGTTTGAGAGAAGTATAGACAAAACCTTGAAAGGCTCATCTGAATCATCGAACGACATCATTCACGTACAGCTGTGTGGTCCTTCAACAGCAAAAGGCCTCACAGGGTGTCAATAACATTGTGTAAAAAGTGGTTTATATAGTGCAGTCAATATGAGTAAAAGTTGGGTTTTTTAAAAAAGTCTGTTTTGGATGAGTATCTGATGCTTAGGGAAAGACTTTAAGAATAGGGCAAATATACTGCAGTACGTCCCATTCTGGCCTCTGAGCATTTGTGTTTCAGGGGGTTTATTTAAAGCTCAGTCACGTAGCCTGCGTGCAGAACAGGTACTCGGTGAACTCAGGCTGGTATGTGATTTGTTTTCTCAGGGTCTCGGATGTCTGCGTGTCAGCTATGCCATGGAGGGCTTGATTGCATACCAATACCTGCTGTATTAGGATATACAAGGTCTAATTTTAAAGAATGCTGTTTTTAATTTTCAGAGATGTGCATTGTGTTAGGCATGAACAAGAAGGTCCTGAGAAGAGGACCGAGGGCATAATTTTTCTGCTATGTAAATACTTAGTGTGACATAATTCTTTGATACCATATATCTCTGCATCTCATGAAGGATGTAGTGGAGTTGGACGAGATACAAAGGGAGAATAAAGAAACTGTGACTTCAGGCTGGAGAGAAGGCTGGGTGAGAAGGAACTGAGGTTTTCAAAATCATGAAAGTGGTGGATTAAGCATACATGGAACTGTTATTCATTGAGTTCTGCAACGAGAGCTAAAAATTGAAATTTCTAGTTGAAATTGGTAGATTGGTTTAAAACAAATAAAGTACATTTTTGCACAGTGGATATTGTAGTGCATGGGCTTTGTAGCATGTGGCTACCAAGACGAAGCTTCTAACAAGGGTAAGAGACATCTTGGAACAATGCAAAAAGATTTCCACGAGTGCTCTCTCGGTAGGACTGGGTTAAACCCAGACCACGACAGCTGAATACTGTTGAACTGGGGAGTGTATCGACCTCAGCCTTGTGGTTCTCTGCTCGGTGTGGTAAGGAGACCTGGTCAACGCTGGCAACAAAGCATTGCCAGTGTGACGGTTGTTGGAAGACACTTGGGAATTGCGCTTTATTTGGGGAGAAGAGAATCTGATCTTTTTTTTTTTTTCTTCTCTCTCTATGAAACAGTGTCTCGATGGATAGCAGGTTTTCAAAGCATCTAGGAGCTCCAAAAGTAAACGTTAGTGTGTTATGGGGAAACTCAGTAACCTCTTAATTGAAAATGTTACATTTCAGGTGGGACTTTTACTGATACTTGTTGTGTTTTAAGTTATTCAAAATATTGTTTGCAAATTGAACGATAGATAATGAGCATAAATATCCAATTTGCTAATTATGATGCTAATAGGTCATTAACAACTGATTCTGTTAGCACTTAGTGATGATACTGAATTCAGGTTGCTTACTATTGTGTTTGCATTTATTGGTACTAATGAAGCAGGCAAGATACTCATGTGATTTGTCCTCTGAAGATTCCTCTGAAAAATACTGCTATAAACATAGTCCTTATTGTTTTGTCCTCAATACCGTTTATTCGCTTTTCTGTTTCCTACTAATAATCAACTAGTTATAATTTCCATGCCTGTAATTTCCACGCAAGCATCCTGTGAATTTTATGTTCAGAGAATGTTCTCTGTGCTCCTTTCCAGCGCCACATTAACGTCTTCTGATTTGTCTGTGATTGGTAATGTTATAATGTACATAATACCAATAGGAAAGTATAATGATAGGAGTCGTCGGAGTTGAGATGTCATGTAGATAGCATCCACTCACATCACAGTGCTGGCGAGGAAGGTGAAGTGGAGGTGGGAGGTGGACAGAGAGACACAGAGAAGACTTGCAATGGAAGGTGTGGCCAAACTGGACCATGGCAGGGGGGCTTGTTAATATGGTACCAAACTAGATTTTGACTAGATAACATAGGATAGGTTAGATTCACGGTTTTGCCATAATGCTGATGGTATCTCTCCCAGCTGAAGCTATGGCCCGTAATCTCACTGAGGCAGCGATGTGGTATCTTCAGAGCCCTTGATAGGTTTTTCTCCAGGAACGTGTTTAGCTGTGCTTTGAACATATGCTGAGCTTTGGTGACCGATGGCATCCTGTGGCAGTGAGTTCCTCAGCTTCACGGTGTGTTTTGAGCTTGTGAGATTCACTTGCTCTTTCTTACTCCTTTTATTAGAGGAGGTAGTATGGACTATGTTCCCTTTCTCCAGGCACTCATCATGGTACATACCTCTCAGTAAAATTTCCCCAGGCTTAAAAAGTTGTAATTTTTTTTTTTTTTTTAATGTGCATGCTAGCTGTTTTATGTATTTATTTTCTTGGCCAGCTTTCTGTATCTTTTCTAGTTCCACCCTAGCCCTTTCAAGACTGCGAGGAAGCAGAGGAAGACAGGGAAAGAATAGGGCCAGGACCTGCATTTCACATATTTATAACATGACTTAATATCTCTTATTTTGTTCTTTATTTCTTTCCTGATATTCTAGTTATTCTTGTGAATGCAGCGCATAAAACTGACATTTGCAAAATACTGTCTGTCTCGAATGGCAGTAATTAGCTCAATTTCCATTGCTGTATGTGTAGAGCTGGTTTTGCCCACGTCACTTTATATTTATCAACTTCATATTCGATTGCTGTTTTCTTACCCAGGCATCACTCTCCTGCTGCTCCCTGCAGCCAGCTTCTTTCCTCCCTTCAGATTTCTCCTAGACCTTGTTGAACATTAAGCTGGAAACAGAGTGACGTAAGTTTTGCTGTTTGATGTAGCTCCGTGGACAGCTAGTGATTCCTTCCCTGTAGGAAACAGGACCCAGAGCTGTTCTTTGGAGGAAGAGCTCTCTTGGGCATCCCCCAGGGCAGCTCAGAGAGGTCAGGCTGCTCAGATCTTACTCTGTGGGTGATGCCCAACAGTG
Source organism: Platalea leucorodia (assembly GCF_965183815.1). Classification (NCBI taxonomy): domain Eukaryota; kingdom Metazoa; phylum Chordata; class Aves; order Pelecaniformes; family Threskiornithidae; genus Platalea; species Platalea leucorodia. The sequence continues at coordinate 70,709,959 of NC_138829.1, read as the reverse complement.
GTTTTACACCTATTTTGTGCTCCCTGCTTTTATTTATTTCTTCCATGTAGCCAGAAAAGCATACTTGGTCACCTAGAGATTAAGGAATTGCTTAATGGAAGCCATATACATCTTTCAGCAAATGAATATTGTTGTATTTCACACGCACAAATGTGCTCTTCACAGTTCCAGATACTTTTTTTCTTTCTCTTTAAGTCTGTGGTGCACCTCGGAATTGTAGCTTAGGTCAGGGTGACACCGTGCAGCGTTAGCTTTGCTTAATTCCTGACAGACATACATCTTGTATTTTGAGGGGGAGGAAGGGAAGGGTTGTTTCTGTCTGAGATTGCATTTGAATCAAAATACTGTGTTTCTCAGGGTGAAGATCACTCAAACAGAGGTTACAGCTACCCTGTGTGTATCAATATTTGAATTCACTTAACAGGCTACATGGCCATATACTGCTTTGGGGCATATTAACATTTATTTTTTCTGCATGGAAGGTCAGTTCCCCATATAGCAATCTACATATCTGTAGAGCTGGTTTAGTGATCTGTAGTAGCTGAGTGTCTTTTTATAGGTATATATGACTTTTTCAAGATCTAATTTCTTGGGGATAAATTTTCTTAGTATTCTTTCACAGCATTTATGGGGTTAAACAGACAAATTTGTGGATAACAAAACTAGGCTGCATGGACAAGACTAATCAACCTGTATATAGGCAGATAAAACCAGGGAAGGGAACAACCTGTGAACAGAAGAAACACACGACAAAAGGCAGCGTGACCTGTATTTGAAAGTTAGGGAAAAATGTATGTGCTTTCTTTAACTGTATTTACACTTTCTATATTCTAGACAGATCCAGGTTTGTAAAAATTGGAGATCCTAAATTACATTCATACTATGAGCAGGGATACAGTGCCAAATAAATCCCCTGTGGAAATAATGGCTGACGTTCTCTGCAGTAGATCCTTACTGGAAAATTCAAACAAATAAAGAAATTGATGCCTGGTGTAACTCCGTTTACTGCAATATGTTACATGAGCAAGGACTTTATATCTGTGGCTCAGATGCTTTGTTGGTGTGAATAAATGAAGTTCCACTAATGTGCTAAATATCTCTGTGGTGATTCAGAGAAGGGATGATATTTTTTAATTCTCCACAGAACCTGAGTCAGCAGGCCTTAAATTCAATACCTTGATAATAAATGGGCCAAGTCATCATATGTGGTGTACACAGCCCCGTCTATCTAGGCACGTAACCAGCAAAAGGCCAAACAAGGCTCATGGGGATAGGGATCGCACTGTCTGCGTGAAGGAGGTGCAACCGTGCAGCGGGGAGATGGACGGGTGCAAAGCGGCCTGCCAGAACTCAGCACCAGTGCAACAGCTTTACTGCAGAGAGTAAAACCAGTGCAGCACCAGTCCAAAGCTCGTGTCTTGGTATCGGTAATGGCGTGCAAACGCAGGTAACACTACCACTGAGGTGGTGTGTTTTATGAGGGGGAGTCAGCACGCTGCAGCTGCGTCTCATGGGTGCTCAGCTGGAGACAGCTGGAGTCAAGTGTCCTTTACATAAAATATCAGAGGCTGCCTTCTTAGGGGTTTCTTTTCCTGCTGTAATTCTTTTGTCATGAAAATTTCGGTGTATTTTCAGTGAAAGTAAATAAGCGTTGCATAATTTGGTTGATTGGCATGGGTTTTATTCGTCTAACTTGAGATCTCCACAGAGATTTGTGTACACCTGTCAATTTTATTCTCCTTTCTCCCATCCCTTTACCAGAGAAGATGTGTTTGCCTGGGAACAGTGACTTCCCTGGGGATGGTGGGTTGTTAATGAGACTCAAAATTGAAACCTGGTTGTTTTGAACCGAGATTGTGATCATAATGCATTGCTTCCATGTGGCTATCCAAAATGTGCAAAGACTTATGAATTTGTAAGTTGTGGAAGGCTTCTGTATTCTTCCATTTGTTGTGCTTCCAGTTGCATTGAACCTTGCTTGTTTGCTATCTGTATTCATAATGGAAAGAAGAGAATCCTAGCCTAGAGTAAAACTATTCATTTAAAAGACAATGTATTGTTGGTACAGATGCCTAAGATCTGCTTCTGCTCTACATATCTGCTGTGTCAAAGCACATAAACGTGTGTTGTAATATGAATGAGTCTAATCTTGTTGAATACTCTCCGACATATATGGAGATAATCCCATTTAGGCAGCTCAAAAAATTCATGGGAATGTTTTGTTACTTGCTATACCTACTTACTCTGTTAAGTCTCATTCACTGTAAACTGTGCTCATAGCATGTTATGAGGCTCGTGTTTTCTTGTGTTTTTATTTCCTCATCTGGTTCCCTTCCAGCTCACCACATTTCACAGGTAAATCCAAGGCTGGATTAGGATGCTATGTCCCGGATCCTCCTGAATCGAGTGATTGCACTGGGGAGGCACACTCCCTCCAGGAGTCTGCCTGAAATCTGCTACAAGGAAAGGCTCACACGCTGCTCATTTAAAGGGCATCTTTCCCTGTACCGTGTTAATGGAACCAGGAGAATGTATCCCTGGTGATCTGGGATAAGCTGAACAACTTGTATTTTGACAAGCACCATACATAATTGTGAAGTTGTGTGTGGTTTTCACTTTTTCTTGTTTGTTTTGCTTGTCATTTTCTCCACGAAGAGACTGTGCACCATCAGATTCATTAGGCCTAATGAATTTCTTGAGATCACGCAGCAGCAGCTCTTAACCTTTGTAGCTTGTTATATGCATGGTGATTTACTTGCTAAACCTTAACAAAATTTTAAATTAGCACAAATGTTTTCTTTATTACTGACATGGCTGTCATAGTATTTTTAGTAAGAACAGTTTAATCTTCCATGACAGGTTAATCAAATTATTTGAAATATATTGCTCCATTTTTGTCTTGCATTTCTATTTTCTTTAAAAACTGCTAGCGTGATATAAGCTAGTTTATTGCAAAGCCTGGCAGCTGAATAATTTACTTCTGAGCGGGCTGGCTCTCCTTGCACAGGTCAGCCACAACGCCGGTTTCTCTCCCTTTCATTACTCCATCTTTCATCTCTCTTCACTTACCATAGCTCAGCCAGGAAAGTTAATAAATCCCTGTCTTTCACTAAAATTTCTGTCTTTAAGAAAATGATAAAGAAACAGAGGCTGCAGCTGCCCTCAGTGATTTGTGATTTATAACTGGGGGGAGGAATCTCCCTCCTGTTGTCACAACGGTAACAAGTGTTTCCACAACGCAGCAGTGATTGTTTAGATGGTACATGTAAATAAAATGGAGCCATCTGGACTGCTGAAAGCATGGCAAATGCAGTACTCTGCTAGTCTGAGAGGTTAAGGCTGTTTCTTCCTTTTAGGTAATTGTAATCTGTGGATTTCATTCACTTCTTGAAAATATTTTTTCTTTTTGGCCAACAGCTGGTAAACATTCACAAGCCTTTGAGTGCGCTGAAGTCTAAATAAACAAACAATTCGCTTCTGTTTGGTAAATACAATTTATAGGTTTTCCTTTGAGTTTAGGCTCAAAATCCAGTTAAAGGTATAGGTAGAAAATGGGTACGTGTCTTTCTGTGAATCTAAGTTTCAAAGCTGTCCACCTTCTCACAGAACAAAAAAGTAGAAATTTTGCAGTGCAAAATTTAGGATTGACTTCATTGAGTTCGGCAGATCTGATGAGGTACATGATAAATTACACCTGAGGTGAGCACCTTCTGGCTTTTCAGAAAGCTTTTATTATTTATTAGTTATCATAGATTTTGCAGCATTTGGGAAATGAAATAATTATAAGCCAAGAACCGAGGATGACACATTTTTCTTTCATCACTGATTGCTTATAATTTGCAGTAATACTTATTACTTTAATTATATTGCCATTTTATGTTTAGGTAAGCATAGGAAGGAGGTATTTTTCTTTCCATAACTGAACATTTTTTTTGACCTACTACGAACAGGCAACAAAAATGCAGGATCTGATTCTAGTCTTTGTTTCATTATCATAAACTCAGAATTTAAGCTGTTTAGAATTATATTATTCTTTATACGTTGTGGCTTTCCTAGTAATATGAGTCTCCATAAGCTTATGTTTTGGAGTGAAAATGTTTCATTTTAGAAATGTTGAACATAGGTATCGAATAGGTTTCACATGGACTATTAGCAAGACATCCAGATATTTTTTTGGGATGGAAAAGGATTGTTGGCTTTCTATTCTTGAGCTTGACTTTAGTGCTCGGTCTTGACTTTAGTCAAGCTATTCTTGAGCTTGACTTTAGTGCTCAGTCTGAGTATTGCATATACTGCTGTTGTTTTAGTGGCTACGGACCATCCCTTAATGGTGCCAGGCAAAAAAATTGCTTCATGTGGTCTCTTCCTATTTGAATTCTCCCTAGTTGATGACATGCTCAGAGGTCTCAAGAACCCTCATCGTGTAAGTTAAACCGTGCTCTGCTTCAGATGATTGTCAGTCCAACTGTTTGGAATACAACTGCTATTTAAATATCTTGCAAGCTCTTCTGATCGTGACTCTTCAGTGTTTTCCCTAAAGAGACCTTTCTAATGAAGGTTATATACACTAAGTAATCTGTCAGAGAAGCCAGCAGCCATGAGTGGTATGCTCTGAATTTGTGGGTGTCCCACTTTATGGGAGGAGGAGGGAAATCTAGAAAGCTGTTGCCCTAAGGGTTCCTACAATAGCTCCTGTACCTGGGAAATCTCTGGTGTAAAGCAGCCCAATGACACGTTGGGTTAGAAGTTCTGCAAGAGTGTCCAGGCAGCGGTACTGCCCAGGAGCATTTTGAGTTTGGGAAGGATTTTTGCCTGTTACTGTGCTTGTCCTATTTAAGGCCCCTGACTATTTGTTTTCTACTTAACAGTGGGCAATACTTGTATGACAGACCTGAATTCTGCCTAGATCAGATCAGCTAGTTACATTCAGCTTATTTTGAGATAGTGAAGTTTGAAACTTCTCAGATCCTGATAGATTCATATTTACATCAACTCATTTACTTATGAGTTTACTAATGGGTTACTATAATCCACATTTATTCAGGCTGATCAAGCTTCATACGTCAAATACGTAGATTCCTGGCTCTTGCTGTCACAAGAAGGTTTTGCTTCATATGCTCGTGCTATAGCACCACGCACCCCTCTTGGCTTCTAACTGCAAGCGGTCATAATCTTCTTGCCAGTGGTGCTCAGCTTGTGTGGCCATGGAGGAAAGGCAAAGTGTGTCACTGAGTTCCAGCCAGGGATTTGCATATGCTCTTAACTTCACCCATGCACTATTCTTTCTGCATTATGCATGGCCAAGGTGTCAAGAGATCTGCAGTTTGCATGCAGGTTAAAACTACTAAGTGAGGTCTAACAACTACTTAATTTGCTAAGTATTTTGGAAACAGGTTTAATAAGGCCCAGTAAAGTCAAGTCAGCTGTAACACAGGTCCAAGTGGGGTCATGAACATTGCACAAAACTCTAGGAAAAGTGAAAATAGCCCTTGTTTAGTCCTCTGCTGTTGCACGGTCCAGGCAGAGTCTGTCATGGAAATGATCTGGGTCTGCTGAACTGGCCAGTGGGGTGACCCTGAGCACAGCTCGGACAGGCGGGACGATGTCCTGCTCACGACGTTGCACCTTGCCTTCCCTCCTCCTCCAAGCCCAAGGAACTGGAAGAAGCTGTCTAGCGCCTGAGTAGGAAGGGGTGGCTGAGGGATCTCTTCTGCACGTCTGCTTTGCGCTGACATGGAACATCCCTGGTTTTGTGCTAACTTGTCTCATTTTAGCATATTCTGTTGCCCAGATTCTTGATGCTGCCTTTTTCCTCTGTCAAGTGTCTTTGAAGAGGCAATGTGTGGGACTGTGGAGTTTGTCTATGTCTTTAGTGTATATAAAGTTAGCAGTACATATTTATATTGTCTGTATTTGGACAATATGAATTAAATTTTGTTTTTTTGCTGTTAGCATGAACTTGCTGCCATAAGTAGTGAATAATCTGAAGCTGCAGAGCATCTGGCATTTTTGAAGACCATTCTCTGCTACCGCACAATACACAAGCATTTAAGCCGTTATGTTTAGACTGCTGAGGAAAAAAAGATTAGAGTAGTGGAGCATAGCAAAAAACCAAGAGTGACAAATATGTGAATTCATTTCAGTAAATGTTCAAGCAGCTGTAGACTTCATATTTAGTTCTAAAAAAGTCCGTGTGGAGTTCTTTCTGTTCTGAATTTTAAATGTATGCCCAAATATGGTCTCTCCTGATGAACAAAATAACTATTTTTCCACTTCCTCGAACTGTTTTCCTGATTCTGTTCGCATTTCAACCTTGTGAACAGACTTTTTGTTTGCTCTGGCTTTATATAATGGCAGAATTAGATGATAGTAGTCTCTCAAAATCTCAGATGATAGCTTTTCCCTTGCTAAATTGATTTTTCATCTTGTCGCTTTGTTCTTTGCTGAGCTGGAATCGAATCAGGTTTGCTTATTAAGTCTCTCTCAAGCAGCATTTGAATCCATCATGTATGTATGTGCCAGAGACACAAGCCTTGGTCTTAGTACGTACCTCAGTATTTGAGCTCTCAATTTAACATGAGGAAAAAAGTGCAGAATTCAGTGTGCCTGTTTGGGGTCTGTTAGTATTAAAGATGTCTGGGAGTCTCTGAGTATTAGTAAAGTAATGGACTGCCTGGAGCCTTGCAGTGCAAAGTGCCTTTAGCTTTCTATAAATTATATGAGTGTACTGTTAAAGCAGCAGTTAGTACTTTGATGTAGCATAGCTGGGCTGCTTTAGCAGTTTTTTACTAAACTGGGTTGTGTAAAGTATTCCGTAGTCACGTGAACTCTTCCGGTGCTCACGTTCTGTAGGCATCACATATAAATTATCTTTTGATTTCAGACACTGCCAGTAATGTGAGCTTATGTGCAAGTAAGAGGGTCTTCAAGGTTGATGACATTTTTGTGTACGTGAAAACAGAGAAGGAAGGGTGTTGTGATAGCATTAAGATTGTAAGGGCTGTTTGTGTTCAGAAAAGTTAGGGATAAATTAATGAAATGTGTCTTTTTCAATTGTATTAATTAAAACATGCTAATCCCATAGCTGAATGCTCCCAAATGCTTCCTTTTTGAGTGTTTCATTTGAGTGTTATCCATTTTCTGTGCCATCCTCATAAATTTTACAGAGATGGGTATTTCTCTGTGGCTGTGCAGACATCTGTGCAGATAAGCTGGCTCGTCAGCTGGGAGCCAGTTCAGAAACAGAAACTGGGGCCGCTCTGGCATTGAAACAGTATTAAGAAGTTATGCAGAAATATTCACTCGAGTTTAGCAATATGGTTGTATGATTTTTGTGTTTGTGCGAGTCAGAATACTGGCAGAATAAATGCATGTTTGTCTGCTGAGGAGCTTATAGACATGCCTTATCTACTCAGTAGTTGAATTTACTTGAGCTTTGCTCTTATTAGTTAGTAACTTTTAGTTTCCTAGGTGTGCACCTAGGCACAGAGAAATGCCCACAAACAAGGTTATCTTCCTGCGCGGAAGATTCATTAAACGTACATATTACCACAAAAAAAGGAAAGGTGAAAATTTTGACATTTTCACGCCACTTGTTAAAATTCGTACAAATATTGGAACATTTCTAATTTTGAAACTTCCCAAATCCGAGGGAAGATTTGACCTGTGTCCTTTAGGGAATGTTTGTTCTGCAGCACGCTGGTCCAGCGAAGGCTTTCCTCCAGCAGTGGAAGCAGCTGCAGCACTCTGTGTTTGGGAGGCAGCGTCCTGGCTAATTCGCCGGGGGGCAAGGAGCAGCAATAAGAAGCTGAGGAGAGAGGACTATAAATACTGCATGGCTGCAGCTATACTGCTCCCTGAACCAAGTAACTATTGCTACATTGCACGCTGCAAAAATGTCAGATGTCTTCACTGCACAGCACTGAATCATGTGGAAATAACTAACCGTACCATTCGTCTCTGTTTTGGCTTGGAGTTATGGTTTGGCGTTTTTTAGATTGATCTGATAAGGAAAATGGCTTATGTGACCATGCTGTCAGTCTTTTCTCCCCCCCTTATCCTTCTCCTTCTCCTTTCCGACGGCTTTTGAATTTATTGCTCTACTTCAGCTAAATTTTTTAAAGGAACAGAAATCTCTGAAGGTTTTATGTTCTTACATAGAAATGGGTGATTAGGTGTAGGAGAGACCCACACTAGAGCTCCCACGGAGGGACAGGCATGTTGCCTGTCACGTTTGGTGTGTTGCCTGAGGGCTGAGCCTGTGCGTGGCCGTGCTCTCTTGCCCAGCCACACGTGACAGCAACATCTGGAAGAGAAACCTGTTGCAGTAGGAAGTGCTAGGGGTGAGCGAGTAACTTGGGATTTCCCGGCACACAGATTTATTTAGGGATGCATTGGAGCCTCTGAGGAGAAGGGGAGCTTCTGCTCTACTGATCCTGTGCTTGAAGAGAGGAAAAAACCAGGATCTGGGGGGGACTCAGTAATTTTTGTCCGCGTATGGGGGTTAAGAGGATCCTTTTGCAGAAACAGCAGATGGGACAGGTTGCTCACTTTTCCAACGATGGTGTAACCATCCACTGTGTAACCTCACCCAGCCTCATTAAGAAGCCAGTGTGGGCACAATTTAATTTGTTTTCTGTGAATCTGCAATATACAAATACTGTCATTTAAAGAGCTTTTCCTAGCTCCTGGCAGGCCACTGTTGTTCACGTTCGCTTTCTTATCCTTAAGGTTAGCTCTGGAGAGTATTGTGAAAAATAAGTTAACATCCAAAATACAAAACAGAGTCATGCTGCTGGGTTATTTTTGTAAATAGAAGATTTGGCCTCCAAACAGAACAAACTGCTGGCATTCTCTTCCGCAATGAAGTGCAAAAAGTCCCTGCAAGGAATTTCTGTAGCCTTTATTTTTGTGGGGTGTTTAGTAGCTGAATGCTTAACATTTATGTTGCTTTTGTTATTTGTGGTGTTTACCAACAAAATCCCAAAATATTTGCTTAAGGTTCAGGCTATTGCTGCGGATATACCTTTAGTAAATCTTAGCAGTATCTATCCAAAACTGACCAAGTTATAAATCTTTCCTAAACCCAACAAAGCTTGTTTTTGGAATAGGTTGAACAGATGTGTCAGCATTTGTGAGCAGTTTTGGGAAGTTTGATCTGTGATGGATATTTCCAGTCCCAGGTAATTCTTCCTCCTCTGTCTCTGGATCCATTTAGAAACTGAAAGCTGGTGCGTGTAAAGGAGATGGTTCAAAAGTGGAAGCAGTTTATCCCGTCTCTCAGCGATTAAGAAACCTGCTGGGTTAGTTGATTTTGCTTTGCTTTCAATCTGCTGACTTCTTTCCTTGTATAGATTCTGGTTTTTGTCTTGTGAGAAACAGCTGATGATCTTTCCTTACCTACCTTTCCTGTGACATTCATGATTGTGGAGATCACATTTCTATCTCCGCTCTAAAAATGCAAAACCTACTAGGTTTAGTCCCAAATGCTACTTACTTCTATGTGGTACAAAATACAGTAGTTCAGTGTGGAAACGTCCTTCAACAGCTTTTTTTGTTGCTGCTGTAAGGTAGTTGTGCAGAATTATGCAGGTGCCCGACAGAGACAGATTTGTCAGATTTGTAAGTATTTTCTTCCTGCTTAAAACTTCTTGGATAGGTTTATTTTTAGTAAAATACATCGAAGTCTATCTTTATTTAAAATAAAGAATGGGCTTAAATACACTGAAAGTATATTTAAGTGTTTGCGTATACGTGTACATATTAGCATTAACTATTATGTGAATGTGCACAGCAGGAAGGGTCTAATAAAGCATGGAATAAGGAGGGGTGAATTTGAGGAGAAGTCAGTTTTTATTTCTATTGGAGTAAATGGTGTGGTGCCGGTGATGTTCACAGAATTATCCTTGAGAAATTCCAGTTTCACTTATGGTCTTGTTCTGTATTTTTTCTGGAGCTGCATGACTGGTTTACACTTCTCTTGTGTCTAATAGAGAGTGCCTGTTTAGACCTCTTAATGTGGTTAGAAGTAGCAGATGTAACATAATCTAGTATTATTTTTTGATGGAGTACTGTACACCAGAGTACACCAAAAAGTAAAAAAGTTTGTCAAACATGCTTTCTCAGTGGAAATCTCTGGTTTTTCCCTTCCATTTATACCTGTAAAAGGAAGAAATACAGGATAAGCAAAACTTTCTTCAGCATGAGCTTCTACCCGTCAATGAAGGCAATAAAATTTGAACCTAATCATACACACTTCAGAGCTTATCAGTTAGCTAGCTATAGGCTATCCCTTACTGTGCCGAGAGCTGGACCGTGACGCTCAGCACGTCTGCTGATTTGGGGAATCTCTTCGGGGCACTGGAAAAAACAGACCCTAATTTCTGCATCTCAGGTGGACTTGGGGGAAAAACAAGCATCTTGCTGCCCAAATTTGGGTTGTTCAGCAAATGCATGTGCCCGGGACGCTCAGTGCTTTGGCAAGAATTAAATCAAGGAAGATGTCTGTGGGAAACAGCAGAGCAGCATCTTTCACCTTCTGTCAGATCTGGCCTGAAATTATGTCTTCTTTGATAACCAAAAGAGCCTCTTTTTGCATTAGTACTGACTTCATGCTGCCAAAATAACTCTGAATTGAGTGAAGCGAAATCAGGCTCTGCCCTTGTGAAGCTATGCCTAATATTTATGTTACAGCATGATGAATATGTTGGAAATTTGCAATGTGATAAACTTCCTCTCTCTCTTGCAGACTAACATACCAAAATCCCCTTTGTGCTGTGAGCGTTTCTGCTTTATAGATTTTTAAATAGGGTGGCCATTAGGTCACTTCATTTCTTTCTCCACATGTCAATCTTCTTTACATCTCTCTGTATTTTTTACAGGAATCTGAGATGAGAGAGAGAGAGATTCTGATGATCATCTTGACACCGCTGCTCTCTTCTGTATATTGACAAGTAAGTGTGCCAAACTAATTTTGTAGAGAAATCATTTAAGCTACTCATGTCCGGTGGGCAAACCTACAGTTACAGCTCAGGACTTCAACCGTGTGTCTTGCTGGATTCTGCTAAGGTGTATTTCAATAAACAGGTGGTCCAAAATTCTTGAAAAACCTGCTTGATCCCCGACAAGGAAGATGTTCCTCATCCTGCTTTACAGTGTTGGATGGATTACAAGAGTGATCTCAGAGCAGAGGAATTTGCGGCTTAACTGTAGCCTGTAGTGAAGACAGTTGGCAGATGTTGTTAACTTTTATCTTTACGCGTAACAGCTCTCTTCCTCCTCCTACCGAATATGCTTTAAATATAAACCAGCAGGTAGACTAATGTTATACTACTTCATGTATTAGACATGTTAAAAACTCTTTTCTTTTCTGGCAGCAATTTATTAATGAGTTCACTGTAAATTTGCAACTGATGTTAGATTTGGATAAGGAATTTCTGGGGTTTTGTACTGTAATGCCTGTGTCATACAGTTAGGTGAGAACTGATGGCCTGCTGAGTCAGTGTAGAGCCTCTTGTGATACACCACAACCATGTTCCTTGTATCTTTTTTTACCTTATCTGTATGCTGCATTTTCAGTGTTTTCTATTCGAAAAGGTTTTTAGTCTCTACCTTTTTTTTTTTTTTTAAATCTTATCTTTTCTTGTGAAACACAATTTTAAAAGTTTTGGTAGTACTCTGGAGATGACTTAAAACTTTTTATGCAAAACAGTTTCTTAAACTAGAATTATTTTATTGGCTTCCAGTCCAATCATTACAAAATAAATAGAAACTTTAAACTCAGAAATCAGAAAACTAGAACAAAAAGCACAATGATTTTAAATTAGGTTTCTTTTGGTAAAGCTTGATACTCCTGTATGATCTGAAAACTAAAAAACTCATTTTCTCTGTGATAAGAAAAACTGAAGGTGCCTTTTCTTGCATTGGCTGCTGCAGGTGTCTGTGTTAATGCACATTATGAAAAGATAAGATCGTGAGTCCTAACGGTATCTTTGGATGAGCACTGGAAGGAGAGTGAAAATACAAAAATTACGTAAAATGTGTGAAAGGGATTGCCGCAAAGTGTGTGGTGACATGAGGTACTATAATTTGGAGCAGCAGTCTGTAGAAATGGAAAAAGGAGAGAAAGATTAAAAAAATATGTGTACCTCAAAGGCCAGTGCAACAAAATTTTCTAGCTTATCAGGCATTTAATAATTGACTGTTTGCTTCTGTGATAGTGCCACTATCAGAGATAAATACCAATCGGAAGAGAAAGGTAATGGTACAGAAAGAGGTGTGCAATTTGGATTTTAAGTATTGTATATGACAGTGTGTTGAGTTGATGTGAGTAATTATGTTTTATTGGCTGCAATGTGTAAGTGAGTTTGCAGTTGTGGTTAGGAGCTTTTCAAGAGTTAAGCTGGTCTTCAGCCTACGGCATGACCAAAATAATCCATCAGAGCCCACGCTGTCACTCCCTGATAAGGGTTGTATACATTCGGATTGGATACAGACGTGAGAAAGTGTGGTTTGTGAAAGGAAATATGTGAAATAATTGTAAGAACAGGAAAATAAACTTAAGTTGCTCAATTTTAAAATTATTTGCCTAGTGCTACTAAGCTGTTTGTGGGAAACAGGAAGACCACATCAGCGTATGCCTGAACTACCTTTCAAATAAGTCTGAAGCATAAGGAACAACAGTTACTCATAACTGGCTTTGATAATGTGTAAATGCTGAAATATAGTGCAAAATATAGATGTGATTGTGTAAGGCCTTTGCTTACCTTTTCAGTCTTGGTTTTCTTTTTTTTTCATGTTGTTCTTTCCCATTTACGTTCGCAGCAGTCACAGTCACTGCGGATGTGAAAAGCAGACATTCATGACTGAGCACGCTGTGCTGTTTCATGGTGAGAGCCAGCAGTGACAGTGATGTTTGATATAGGCTGTAAACACTCCTCTGCGCTTTACGTGCTTTGAGTAGTTAGTGAAATGGAACTTTCATCCCCGTTCTGTGGTTTTCTTAAAAATATTATTATAGGTCTGTGTTGCATGTATCAGTCCCTGGCTTTGGGTCTTTAAGGTAGGGTTTTTTGGTTTTTGTTGTTTTTTTTTTTTTTTACGTACCTATATATTTAACAGCCTTTATTACAATATATAAATATTGTAATTATATATACATATATTTGGTTCTTTTTAATATTGAAAAACGTTATTTTCTATGTAGTCTTTCTCACTTGCTATGATCTAAAGAGTATTCCTCAGGCTAGAAGATAGGGGATCCAGCCCTGCACCCTGGGTGCCTGCGTGGATCCAGGCAGCCAAGTCCGCAGCCTGGGCGCTGCTGCAAGAAGAGATGGTCTGAGGACCATCCGATGGTCCTCCTGCCAAGGCAGCGGTGGTGCAGCTCTGGTGCTTAGCACGCCCCGCGTAGCTGCGGGGGGAGCCCTGCGTGGCAAGAAAAGACAAGCTATAATGGTAGGAAATGCAGCTGTCAGGCATATTGATAGCTGCAGGTTTGTGGTGGGAGAGGACAGCCCCTGGTGACCTAGTGGTTGGGTGGAAAGTTAGGAGACAACCCCTCATACAAAAACCTGGGGAGGAGCTGGTGGCTCCCTGTGGCCTAAGGGAGAGACAGGAGAAGTGTCAAAATTATGAAGTAAAAATGAAGGCATATAAGAAAATTAAACTCTGATATGCTTCCAGTACCACGAAAGGGGCAGAAATGATCACTCTCTGTGTGTGGCTGAAAAAACATGTGGAGAAGAGGAATTTAGATTTATTAAGGCCTGGGGAAAACTTTTGAGGAGAGGCAAGTGCAAAAAAACACCTGGGAGGCAGACTAAATAAAATCCGTGGGAGAACGTGAAACAGACATAAAACCTAATGACAAATCTCTCTTTAATGCTTCTTTCCTTTAAAAGTGTGAATTGAACAAAATATATTTCTAGTTTTATATTGACGCTGAAAAGGAGGGCTTTTCTCACTCTGTCTCTGCCTCCTTCGTTCCTTCAAGCAGCAAAGCAGAGAGTGGGTTTGGTAAATCTCATTAATGGGTATGTCCTGAAGGATTTGGTTCACATGATGGGCTTAATTATTTCCTTCCCTGCACAGCTGCATTACATGGTAAGCAGAGCTGCCTAGACGTTGCTCTTCTCTTATAATGAGGTGCAGGGATAGGTAGCTCTGACAGCATCAACAGCAGTGTTAGGAAACGAGCGCTGCATAGAAATTGTTCAGATTAGGAATACACAGTATGTGGAAGTATTTGAGCAGCAAAATAGAAAGAAGTTAAGCAAAGCAGAGGGTGCATCTCATGGGGTCACCCCAGCCCCCAGCTTTACAGAAAACTGAGTCCTTTTAAGTATGGTATTCCTGGCGATAGCTGCTCTTCATTTCTAGGGAAACGTCATCCAACGCAAAGGTTTCTGACTGTGAAATCCTGTATCAGCAGCTGCTCGATACCTATGGAGCATTCAGTAAGAACTTTTACTAAATACTTTCTTAATGGGAGAAACTGATAGTAGTATGCCTGGAATTCAAGAGATGCGGGGTTTTGTTAGAAATATTTTATAGCATGATTCAATCAAGATTTATTTTTTTTAAAGTGCTTTTATATTCAGTTTGCATATCTTGATTAGGCTGTGATAATTTCCATGGCTGGAATCTCCAAAATATGCTGTGATAAAATTATAAATGGTAATGAATTCACTTAATCAGGTCTTACAGGAGTACAATCAACATGAAATCTAGTCAATTAGAAATAAATCCGTTTAAAGTATTTCTGGTTTTCCAACAGCCTCATTTTAGGATTTACATTACCTGTGACTGAATTAGAGACCTACATGAACAGGTAGAAATTACACTTTGTAAAGAAATCACTGCAAGTGATATAAACAAATCCAGAACTTTTGGTGATGCTGAAATTCACCTGAATCTCTGTTGTAAACGATAGACTGGACTGTTCATAGCTAAAACTATAGATTCAGTCAATGGTAATTTTATATGTGATGTCCCCTTGAAAAGCACAAGAAAGGAATGTATTATCAATGGTAGGTTTAACAGCCAGCAGGCATTTGTATGGTTGAAAAAACTTTATACATATGAGTGTATTTTGCAGTGTGTAAATCTGTGAGACCATATTGATTGCAAAATGTATGTTTGCTTATACGCTAACTTTCAAGAAGCTTTGGGGTTACAGAACTAAGCCATAGTTTAGGTTAATCTTTTGGTTTTATCTTAATTCTTACAGCTCTATTTAAAGATAATATACAGATACAAGTGCTGCATTTTGCTGCTGGCCTTAGTAAGACCAAGCTGTCCATACATCCAGCGTGGTTGCCAGTGTTGTTTCTAAACTTGGTCCTCACCTTGCCCTTCTTCGTGGGGTCAAGTTTTTGTAAATGGTTTGGTCATGGCTTTGTTACATCCATCAGTGTGAGGGCAAAATGACCTTATCTCTATCTCTGACCTGGAGGAGGCGATGGAGCATGCTTTCATCAAGTTTGCGGGTGGCGCCAAACTTGGGAGAACAGGGCTGCCATCCCTAGGGACCGAGGCAGGCTGGAGAAATGGGCTGACAGGAGCTAGGTGGAGTTCAACAAGGACAACTACTAAGTCGTGCACCTGCGAAGGCAGAGCCCCTGCAGCAGTGCAGGTGGGGACCGGGTGGCAGGGGAGCAGCTCTGAGGAGGGCGACTGGGGTGTCCAGGTGGGCAGCGAGTTGGGCATGGCCCAGCAGCGTGCCTGGCAGCAACAGCAGCTAACAGCAACCTGGGCTGTCCTGCAAGCTGCACGGCCACCAGATCGAGAAAAGTGATTATACCACTTGACTTGGCACTTGGTAGACCACATCTTGAGTACTGTGTCCAGTTTTGGAGCCCCCCTCGCCCAATGCAGGAAAGACGTTGACAAACTGGAGCAGGATCTGTGGAGGGCCACCGAGAAGGTGGAGGCTGGACTACTTGTCCTGCAAGGAGAGGCTGAGGGACAGGGGCTTGTTCAGCCTGGAGAAGAGATGGCTTCAGGGAGCATCAGCCAGCCCAGGCAGGGAGGATACTGAGACGACAGAGCCAGACTCTGTGCAGCAGTGCATGGCAGAAGGATGAGAGACAAGAGTCATAAGTTGAAACAAGAGAAGTTCAGACTGAGTATGAGGAAAATCTTATTCCCCATGAGGACAGTCAGGCAGAGGTTGCTCAGAGAGGTTACGTAGTCTCCGTCTTTGGAGGGTTTCAAGACAGACCTGGATAAAGGCATGAGCAGCCCAAGCAGATCTCATCGCTGGACCTGCTTTGAGCAGGAGGTTGGACTAAAGACCTCTGGAGATGCTTCTGACGCAAATGACTTGATGGTTCTGTGACTCGAAGGCACAGGAAAGAATCCATGTCATTGTGTTCATGGAAGCTGATATTTGTCTTGATTCTGCATTGAGAGAGGGATACTTCAGAAAAACAGTACTGCTGGTACTCTAAGCTCTGTCTCTAAATCAAAGTATTGTCAGCAGTTATCCCAGGGAGATTTAGCATGCTATTTATTTTTAGTATTAAATTCCAAACTACACCTGGCATTTAAATAATGAAAGCTCAAAGAGTTTGTTATGAATCTTTCTGTATTTTTAAACATTAGTATTCTTTATATTTTTTGTTTCCTTGCTTATGCATAATAGTCATAAACATGTATCACATTCTGTTTTCTTTTTGCCTAAGAAGTGATCTTTTATTTCTTGATCTGTTTACTGAAGGCAACAATTAAGTGTTGGTAGTCAGTGAGGAAAACTGGTTCTTTTCATCAGTTTTATTGTGTCTTGGTTGTCTAAATATTGGCTAGCTATAATTTGGTAAAAATGAGTTTCTTATCTTTACAATGAGCTGAATCAAAATCTCAAAGGTCAAGAGAATAATTTATTTCTCAGTTCTTCTACAGAACACTGTGCTGCCTGGGTCATCTTGGCAGATCACTTAACCTTTCTGAGCTTGCAGATATTTTTCCCCAGTCTGCCGTTACCATCATCGTTCATGTACACAATCCTAAAGAATGTCCTTAATTGTGCCATGAGCTCAGACCTGCGTGCGCAGGCTGGAGTATAAATTAGAGCCCAAGATATGCTTACCTTGGGTTGGAAAATAAGCAGGCAAGATGCAGATAAGATCAGCAGAGTTCCTTTTTCAAAATTTCCTCTGAAAAAATCAGGTAAGTTTTTCTGCAGTTAGGATAAGAGAAGCCCAGAGACCATCTGTCACTGGGAAGCAGGGATATTTGCTGCAGACAGACACAGATGGGCACAAAGACAGCGAGGACATGGCACACAGCTTTGCTTACACTGGAGTTTGGCTAAACCAAGGGCTGGTCACCTGCCCTAGTTCTTCTACAGTGTGTGCATCCTTTCTGGGTCACCATTTGTTTGTTGCTTCCCTCTTGATGAAGCAAAAATTAAGTACATGAAGGCCAGTTCTTATAGTTCCTTCTGCCTTTCTTCCCTCCTCTCTGCGCAGTTGATTTAGTGGTCCTAAGTGAGGCTAGGGCTTGTTCCTGCTCAGCTATTCAGAAATTAAGGCAGCAACTGAAGTAGATGTTTATTCGCCTACTGTATTGCCTCATGTATTGCCAATATACTTACCAATGGTGGTGAAAAATAATGGTCGCAACTTGACCTATGTTTGTACAACTGCTCCTGATCTGAGATTTCTGCACCCTCATATTAGGAATTCAAATGAAACCTAACTATAAATGAAGCTGATCAATGAAACTGGTCTCTGCATTTGACAGCTTGCAAACTGCTCTAGTTAAGCAGATCTATATAGAGAAAAAAATTCTATTTTGTGTAGGATTTCTGTGTTTCAGAACTTGGTTTCTTTGGGCTTTGAACAAAACTCCTGTATTTTGGTGTCCCCCCTAGAGCACTGCACTGGAGCGGCGTAATTTGGAAATCTCCAACTACAGGGCACTTTGGCGGGGGACTGCCCCACATTGGCAGACCTGGAGAGCCTGAGATCTGTGCCCCCAAATTGCACCTAGCAGGCTGCTGAAGACATTGGGTACCCGGTGTCCTCTACAAACTTCAAGGGGTGTTTCCCACTGAGTTGAAATAAAAATGAATTTGTTGAAACTAAACAAGAAAAAAACCCAACACACACAACAAGAAAGGGTGACGGAATTTTTTTTCAGCCAGCTCTTGGACAAAGATAACTCATCATTTTATAAGAAAAATAGAACATCTATTTGAAGCTTTGCTTCTTTAACTGGCATATTATTTCTTGGATTAAAACAATGCAAACAATGAGACTATTTTTGGCAACACAGAAAATAAATTAAAATAACATAGTAGCCCCCATCAGGATCGCATCTGAAGAAAATTCAGGTTAAACTTCATAGCAAGCTCTAACTGCTAACCCATACGTAAGGAGAAGAGGGAATCTGCTTTATCTGCTCTCAGGACCTGATCTAATCTACATAACAAGACAGCAACAGTGCTTCTCTGTTAACATTTAATTATGTTTGTATTTGAATTATCACAAAAATGTTTTCTTTATGGACAAAGAGGAAAAAGGTTGATAAGCATAAAATGCAAATTAACAAGCAACTAAGCTGCTTTGTCCTCCAGGGAGATGAACCTGAGGTAAATATGTTCAACAAGCTTTGATTTTTTTTCAAATTCCTGTTGTAAATCTTTTAAAATTCTCTTATGTCCTTTCCCTTCCAACATATTATAATCTTTTTGATATTTACATAGTCAAGTGCAAGCAGAGGCTGGAAACAGAAAGGCTAGAAGATAAAATGGCTTGCCCTACATGCTTCTGTTTTGTAAGGAAAATTTCTGGGGAAACAAAAATGACCATTATATCCATCTTTTATAAATAGGTAACGACTTTTTAAAATTGAAGTGGTGTAATACTTCCACATTACTTAGAGAACAATTCATAGCTAGTTACTCACATTGTATCATTCTCGTTTTAGATAACTGCAGGGGAATTTTATTTTTTTTTTTTTTTTTTTTTGGCATTGCTGAAGTTTGCAACTTTGAAATCTCCAGTTACTATATGCAAGTATGCTTCACGACGGTAAATACTTCTAAGTTGTACTTTGGACTGGGGACAGAGTCAGTGTAACAGCTGAATCCGTAGCATCTTTTCCTGGTTTGGTAACTGAAAAGCTGTCATATTATGAAGAAATGCCTTATTGGATCCAGAACTGGATAAACTCGTCAATGTTTCATGTTGGCTTTTCATAGCTTACCCTGGCTGTTGTTTTGCTCATGAATACAACATGTAGGGGTCAAGTCTTGTTGGAGCTATTCCTAAAGTAATTCTGTTGACTGCAGTGCGATTGCACGCATGATTGATTCCCCGTGCAAGATATGAAATTGCTTGAAAAGGATCTCGGAAAGTTACTCTATATATTTTTGCTCCTAGCAAGATCAACAATATAAAGATTATATGACAGATCCAACCCTACTTGCTTAGAAAGGGGTACTTATTTGAATTTATGAGTCCAAGAAGACACATCTCAGACTTGGGATGCTGGTGAACTTTGGTATCTGGGACAATATGCTTGGTGCATTTTCTTAAAAAGTTTTGTTGTTTTTTCATCATATTTGAATTAGTTATTTAGTTGCTACTTATTTAGCTTCTTTTCCTTAACATCTGTTTAAAGGGTTTTAGAATTCTGGATTAATACATCCTGAACAGATGAATTTTCAAATTGCAAGCTGTGTTTACGAGTAAGTGTATGCAGTTGCTGTGGGAGCCGGTCTCTTATTTAATACTTCAAAGTGCATTATGATTTTGTCCTAGGTAAACTATAGTATCCATTGCAACCAGTATTTAAAGAATGACTTATGAGTACTGTTGTTTGTTAGTCTATCTATTGGAAAACGCAAATTCTAATACATGTACAAAACTAGAGGCCATATTAAAACCAGCTATAGAAACGAACAGAGCCTAGAAGCTCCTTGCCTTGGGGCTCGCGGGGCTGGCCGTAATTCCTTGTCTGGAAGAATGACCTTTAAATAAAGGTCAGACAGAATTGCACTGGAAACCTTGCAGGTGCTTAAAAGAAGGCACTTAAGATATTATATTGCCAGTGGGAGTTGGCCTTTACTGTAAACTTCACTGTGGTTAACATTTATAAATACTTGCTATGTTTCCCCTAGTAATATGTTTGAATCTTTTTTTTTTTTTTTTTTTTTTTTTTTTTTTTTTAATTTTAACCATTTTAACGAACCTGGCTGTGCCGCTCTGTGCTAAATCTTTACACTTGGTTCCTCTTTCTTATAGCAGGTTCTGTTTTCTCATGTCCAACTCCTACTTCAAACGTTTTTCTGTTTTCTCATGTTGAACTTCTACAAGTATTTTTCAGCTTTTTCTACGTCTGCTTCTCTGCCTGTCTTCCAGCCTCGCTCATTCAGTACAATAAGTTGATTGTCTCCTGTATTCTTTGTATCTATCCTTCCCCAAAATCTCTCTTTGCATCTGCCTGATTGAACTTCAGTCTTTCTGTGAAGATACCAGGACTGGCTGAATAGTTTACAAGGAAAATAAATACTAGTAGAACAGACAGAGGACAAAGGAGAATTTTAGCATCCAAAGCTACTTGGAAACTGAAGAAACTTTTAGAAAACTACCCTGTATTTGCAGAAATAGGTTTCATGTGTAGATTTTTTATGTGCACAGGAGTGCTAATAGTGAAGTATATCTGTTTAGAAAAAAATAAAATAGAAAAATTACATTCTTACAGTCTGATCTTAAGACCCACTTTAATCATATGGTGTTGGTATTTAAGACTCTAAATACCACAAGTTAATGGAGCTTAGCCTCTCCTTGGCAAGTCTGTGCTGTGCAAATATACATGAACAAGGGATAACAAGCTGCCTCAGAAATAAGGAGCAGGTTCAACAATTACTCAATTTTCTTCTGTTTTTTCCTTAAAAAAAAGGGGAAAAAATGTCACTCTTGAGTGCTTTTGCAAAACAATTTGTTACCTGTGCAGATCACCTAGCAAAGAAACGAAGGACTGCATAAATCTGCCCCTTAAGCAGGGCAGTAAGAAGAATCTTCTGGTGGTGCCAGTGAGAATAAATGGATATGACCATTGATTTTTCAATACTGACTTCAGATCAATATTTAAGTTGTGACCTAAGAGATGCCACGCTGAGGAACAACAGCTTCAGAGGAAAGTAAAAGAGGAATTTTGCTTGGCATTCTGGTAGGTTAATACTTATGCCTCAGCACACATCTTCTAAAATATTTATTTGTGTGTTTCAGTTATTTAACGGAGAGATCAAAAATGCATTACCAGACAGTGTAGCCAAAGTGAATTTAAGTGAAGGACTGGTGTATAGGGAATAAAACCATAATTATGGGGGCTGTGAACAGCAAAATAGTGTATGATTAAATTTGTTTAGGTAATTTCCATGGCGGGGAGATTTTTTTGAGTAATGTGTAAGTGATTTGGTTTTCTAGCATTTTCTTCCAGAGAGTGGAAGTGCTTTAGAGGAGACTCAAGAATCAGTTGCCCCATTTTACAGAGGTGGATCATGGGAACTGCAGGATAACAGATTAATTTTCTTAGAGCCTTCAAACATCACCGCTCTTTATTTTTCGGTCTCTGAAACTACATCTGTATTTCTAAATAAAATTGGACCAGGAGGTGTTCCCTGGCCCTGAGGCTGTGTGGCGTGAAGCGGACCTTGCTGACCCTTGGATATCTTCTGAGCTCCTGTACCAAAGAAAGTATTTTTTGTGATTCGCCTTTCTAAGGCAGTGTCTGCACTAGCACGTGGGCTGCGTGGCAGTGCAGCAGGGAGACGTTTCAGTAGCGTGAAAGCCTGCAGAGAGCGGAGAGCGCCGAGCCTGGTAGCACCTCACCTGCGTGTCCTGCATGCGAGGGGCATTGCCTGGCGCTGACCGAGGGGGCACCCTTGGGGGCATGCCAAGGGAACAGCGCTGCGTTTTGCTGCCTGGCCACCCTTTTTCCTAGCAGGATAAAGTCAGCATTGGAGACTGTGCTGGCCCTTTTGCAGAATGCCCCAGGACTGGAGCCTGACCAGCGCAGCTTCGTGTGGTGTCGCATCAATGCCAAAGCTACCTCCTCATCTGGTGGGCCTGGGAGAACAGGGGGAGCTCCAAGTGCCTCATTTCCCCAGAGATTTTGCTCTGGGCTGGGTTAGCACTCCTTCTGCACATCCTGTTTTTCTTCTTGTAAATGTGTTCTTTTAGGTTTTGCATTTGCCTGGATGAATTTTGTATCAGTGGGTTTCAGTAAGCTGTCCTGTTCGGAGTTATGGTATTTCGGTACTAATAATCAAGAGATTTTCATCGGAATCAATCAGGTGGCCATGTTTATGTAGATTTCTCTCCTGTCGCTTAGGCAGCGGTGTCTCAGATTCACTTTATGCTGGCAAGCATTAATACTGCCTTTGGAAATCGTGGTTCTGCCCTTTTCGTGCCCTGGCTGTTTGCTTCTGGCCCTCTGCCATCTTCCTCCTGCTGCTTATGCAAACATTTGCATAGTGATCCAGTTCAGAGACGTGACGGATGCTGAAACTAACCTCCCAAAACAAAAAAAGCTGGTGTTTGACCTGGATTGATACTTTGTTCTGCTTCACTGTTCGTGTTAGTGCAGAGATTAAAGCAGTCTCGGGGCAAGAGTGGAGTGGTCTGGGGAGCGAGGGAGGGTGGGCTCGCTTCTTTGGGAGGCAATGCTGGTTATTGCCAGCTTTAAAGTAAAAGTGCAAAGTGGAGATTGAACCCATCAAATTGCAAATTGCACATTGGAGTCGGTCTTCAATTCAGATTTTCTTCTACGCGAGCTTTTCTGCAGAACTGCGGAGAGGCGTGAAATGCATGGCGTGTTGGGATTGTACCCCCCATCTTCAGTTCTGTCTGAAATGCATTTTTGTTTTAATATTAATATAATTAGAAAAGGCAATGCTTGATCTTCTCCAGCATTTTAATTTAGTAACTTGGTTCTTGAGCTGATGTATATAATCCCGAATAAAGCCGCAGAATCCAAGCGTTAGGAGCTCTGGCAGGTTTTACACAGACGGAAATCCCTTTCCTGAATAGTTTTTCTTCAGAGTTAATTATTAAATACCTCTTTCTAGCAGTTGCTGTTATTCTAACAGCAAACTTTTCTCACAGTCTGGTTAATGGCACTATTCAACCCCTAACAATGCCGACTCTGTATCTGAGATATTCCCACAGGTACATTTTTAACTCCTCTGACAATAGCAGTCTAGAGGACTTCTCCCTGCAGGCAACAGGACTGTTATTGTGCAAATAAATGTTTTTATATAAATAGATTGTTCTTATCATGACTAGGAGCTAGCGGCCTTTGAATTTGAAACCTTGCTCTGAGATCTAGCCTTGTTGGCCTTAGACAAGACATTTGATGCATGTGCCTCAGCTGTATTTTAGAGAGAGGAGAACTAATAACTAGTGTGATTAGTCCGAAACGGCCACTCACGTGAGACCCTAGCCCACATTCACATGGTAACAAAACCAAAATCTCAGAGATCGGGGAAGAAAGAGTTGCACCGTTTAATGTGATTTCCCTACCAAAAGTAAGCCTGGGTGTCAGGGGTGCGTTTCCTTCTGTCTCGCCATATGTTAGTCTTGCCCACTGCAGAAGCCCGGGGGGAGCCTTCGCCGCAGCCGCAGTGTTGTTCTGCGGGATCTCTGTGCTCATAGTTGTTTGCTTTTGGTGGTTGTCAGAGATATATTCACTATTGGGTTTGCTCCAGGCAAACTGGACAAACACACCTGCACTCCTCCTATTTGCCAGTTCTGGCATAGGATACAACAGGGAGAGGACTTTATGTGGGACACATCTCTTAAAACAGGTTTTTGTGTGTGTATGTACCATTGTGTTCCATATTTACCAATATGAAACTGGATAGGAGGGTTTGTTACTTTGCAGGATCAACAAAATTGCACATAGCTGTAATTAAGTTGAAGATTTTAAAACGTGATTTTTATAGCGGGCAAGTGCGTTGTGTATCTTATAATACATCTATGTTTAATGCGGATACCCTGTCCAATATGTGTCCGTATCAATGATATTTTAATCCCTTTAGTAAATATCAAGTTTCTAATATTTAAGATTTAAAAATAAATTTAAGCATATATATTTAATAAATGCTTTTTGTATGATGCTTAACAACCATTAGGCTCCAAAAAATTGATAAGTCTGTCGCTGCTCTTACTTTTTTCCCCAGCCATGCCAGTTTGCACTCACTGGAGCACAGCATTCAGACAGAGAGCGAGCAAGTTCTGGGAGATGAATTTCTTGCCTTTTGATAACCTGTACACTGTTTTAATTCCAGTCTTTTATAATGTGCTCTTAGTCCTTTTTTTTTTAAAAAAAAAAAAAAAAAAGGCAGTTAGAGCGTCATGCTACTTGCCCATGGGTGGTTTTTTTTCATTTATTCATAGGTTGTTTTAAACTCTCCTTAATGGTGGGGTGGTGACAAATAGCAGGATAAGAAATTCCTGCAGATTTTGTGAAAGTTGCTGGCTGGATAGAGAAAAAAATATCTAAAAATAGCATCTGTGAGGGGAAGGCAGCAATCTGAGCTCAACTTATTTCATCTGCCCTGTTGGCCTGAGAAACATAACCTGGCAATAGCCATAGAGGCAGAGTGAACATCCTGGTGTTCCTGCCGAGCTAAAGGGCAAGGTGCTGAGGGAAAAGTACAATAATAGGGTTAAGCATGTAGCCATGCTTTTATTCTTTCATCTTCCAGCTGTTTTATGGCCTTCTTGTGTCAGCAGTGGTGTTTAACCAGCCAGAGCTCGTCCTTGCTTTGTTCAGCCCGTGGTTAAGGGATGTGCAGGGGCCGGGGAATGCGAGCGCCCGGGGCTGGGACACGCGGGGACCTCAAGGTGCTGGAGTTGAAAATGAGGACGGAGGACGTGAGGTGGAGCAAAGACTGTTGTGGTGGTAGTTTCCATTGTGAGTTTACTTCTGTGATCATTGGAAATCTGTTTTTATTCATTTACAGAGAAACTTTTCTTCATTCAGCACTTACTCTATACCGAAAGCAGCCACTGATGTATCACATTGCTATAAAATACAATCAGCTTAACTACAGGAAGCGTACTATCTGTTGGGTTTTTTAAGAAAATGAAAGAAGGCATCCCAGACAATCATGTCAACAAAACCTCAACTATATTTTAGCTGTATAACATCCTTTGAACCAATGAATTGCCAACTGGGAATTAGCAGCCTAAGATGCTAGATTTTCTTCTGCTGTACAAGCCTAAGTAAGCCAGGCAACCTGCCTTACTTTTCCCAAGGTAATAGTTTTGGTTGTGGAAAAGTCTTTGGTATATCACTGGGACAAAACTGAAACAATTCCTAAAAGACAACAACTTGTCTGTGGGAGCTATGATAGCAAGCATCTCTGGTTAACAAATGGTGGTATCTTCCATTTCTTCACAATTAAAGAGCCAAACAACCAAATCGTCCTAAAGTGTCTGTAGATTTTGGGAGACATGCTTGACCTCCCTCCGCTCCCTGGCAGGCTCTGCCCTACACTGGGATCCGTACTGATTTGGCTTCTCCAGTAGTTAGTGTCTTATTTAAAAAAGACATTTAAATGATCTGCTTCTCTGTAGTGCTGGTGGAGCATAGGTTCTGTTCTTTTTGCCACTGTAGATACAGTCTTTCGTTATCCTTTCCATAGTTACTTGTGCATTTTTTTTTTATCTGTATTCCAGAAAATTAGGTGACTTGTGCCTTGTTGATGAGCCTCCAAGGAGTTCTTTGTCCCGCTATTTATTAAACTTAAGTGCTGGATACCTGGGAGTTGGTTCTTCAGCTAATGATTTCCCTTCGTTATTCCATAATGTGATATTTCTGGGTAGTTTTTGCATGAAAATTCACTTGCCAAAATCTTGGGAAGTTTTTTTCCTAATTCAACTCTTTATTTGTATGCTGTATAATTGCAGTTTACTGCTCTCTGTCGGAAGAGTTGACTCCATTGCTGTGGAATATGTTGTGCTCTCAAATGGCTTTAGGGAGAGACAAACCGTGTGATGGTCTTAATGTCTTTTTCCTCGCACGCGCTGCCCTATACCTTTTATGTTCTTAAATACTGTGTATCATCGACCTACTATATTTTGGCTTCCTGTGATTTACCATTGGTATGGGATAAATAAGGAAGCCATTCAAATGTTTATGCTTTTTATTGACTTAAGGTGCTTTGGAGAGCAGCATTAATCTACAGTTCAGTGAAGCAGTAAGAAAATGAAATACTCCCTCAAGAGTTTTCTTTTGTAAATAGAGCCTTGCATTAAGCTGCTGTGAACTGGCATGCTTTCAGACTTTTGAATGCACTGTTTTTGTCTTCATTAGTAATTATAGCTGAGGGTAATAACACTGGAATTGTCCTTCATCAGAAATAACAATAAGACTTGATGATGTGGCTATGTGATGTGCTTTGGAAATGCTTGCCCTTGACCTCAAGCTTTAGGCCTGCCTTGCCGCTGCCTGTCCTCTGGTGTAAACGCTGGCTCCAACATGTGGTCACCTTAAAATGCTGTATTAGGGCGGTAGCCTTTTATGCCTGCTTTGAAATCATTGCAGTATAAATCACCGGACGGCGAAGAGGAATGAGTAATCTGGTTGTGATATTTAGTTGGCTCAAACTAAATCATGAAACACAGTGGTAAAAAATGTTCTTTTAGTCCCTGCTGTTGTTTGACTGTATTTACTTTGGGGGATCTGACTGTGAGACCACTATAGAAAACGTGTATTTGGATATTTCAGTACAGTCACCTGGTATGTGAGTGACCTTGGCAAAGTCAGTTCATCCTTCTGTGCTTTACTTTTGTTTTAATGTCTTTTTTAATGTGGGCTGACAGTGGAATTGGTTGTTGTTTTTTTTATTTTTTCCTTTTAAGTGAGGAGTTTGGTTTTTTTTTTTTTTTTAATTAAAAAGCAGAGAAGTTGTCTTGGGAGGTTTCTTATGGAAAATAGGAAAAATAATGTTTATGTTTTTCTGGCCTCTGAAAACTGGAAGAGTATATGGTTACCAAGCAATGGAAAGTTTATAGTGGTCTTTTCAATTTTTTCCAGTATAATTTTTTTCCCCATTTTTCCATAGAATAATAATTTTCATTTTCTGAAGAAACCTTTAGTTTGTGGGGCAAAAGAAATCTTTTGCTGCTGCTGTTGGAAAAACCCAGAAGGAAAATGTTCTGCTGTTCTTCCTGTGAGACCTCTGAATACTAATGTCCTTCCTTTGGTGTAAACGCTACTTTCATTTCAGCCTGATCTATACCACAGACTAAAAATGTTTCTAAAATCTGTATTGTATGTATACATCGTGTGTATAATAGACAGGTTTTGGTAGTGTTGATATTAATGTTGATATTAAGGGATGTTGTATGAGCCGCAAAGCAGCATCTGCATCTGTCTGGCTCCCTGTAGTATTACATTTTTTGGTTGATGCTGCTATTTGAAAATCCTGCCTTTTATTGCAGCCTCACCTGTACAGTTTCTCGATGTACAGGATGGTGTTATTTTAGCACCTATATTAATTTCCTGAAATGTCTTTTTACACTGGGAGAAGTAGGCTTTAAAGCCAGATCTAGTTCTAAGTACAGTTTACAACAGTGCTATTTAGCAGAGAACCTGGTAATTATGCTGAGTTTTTCTGGATCCTTTGGGAGGCTGGGTGTGCCTTGGAAGAAAGGTCATCTTCCCTGCTATTACTCTTTTTCCTTCTCCTGTCCTTCTTCCTCTTCTGTAGTAAATTGGTAGCCAGATTTATTTCCATTATGCTCTGCCTACCCACATAAATTATAGGAAGAAACAAAAGGAGAATAAAACATATAACTTTGTTGTTAAATGCATGTTACTTCCAAGAAAACAAAACTTGTAGCCGATGCATTTTTAAGACTTTAACTATAACTTATCTTTTTCTCCTTTCTATTGGCAGGATAAAAAACTTGAACATGCCTCGTAGCCCAACATCAAGTGAAGATGAAATGGCACAAAGCTTTTCTGACTATTCTGTTGAATCTGAATCAGACAGCTCCAAAGAAGAAACTATTTATGACACAATTAGAGCAACTGCAGAAAAGCCAAGCAGCAGAATGGAAGATAGTCAGAGCAACACATTAGTGATTCGAATTATAATACCTGATCTGCAGCAAACGGTAAGGCATATTGCATTACAATTAAAGAAAAAAAAAAAAAAAAAGAAAGTAAAATTAAATGATTGGCTTTGCTGGCTTCAATCTGTGGTAAATCTGTACTATTTTCTTAAAATTTTTTTACATAGTTCAAGCAAAATTTATGTTGTGTTTTTTTTAATGTCTACATTTTTTACCCTGGTGGTATGTCTGGCGGATTGCCTAAGCTAAAGGCACTATCCCATCCAAGAGAGTGCATTTGTGTGTTAATTGGATGAAAGCTGTGATCATAAAGCAAAATACCTGTCTGATCTGCATTCAGAGGCATTTGGGCATTTGGAAAGAGAATTAGGCGTCTAAAATCTTATCAGAAGATGAGGGATGAACCCCAAAATCACATTATCTCTACAAAAGCCTCATACATATATAAGCCCATTGTCTCCTCTAGTTTCTCTTTTCATGAGATAGTTTGTGATTGACACTAGACCGGGGTCTAGCAGGAGGTCATCAAATTCTCTCTCTCTCTTTACCATATTAGTTGCATTTCTCTGTCATCCTCCCATGAAAAGATATCCTTGTTAGATAGCTGGTGGCTTTTAGAGCATAAAGATGAGGAAAGAGAAGCACAAAGAAAACTTCCCTTCCTCCTTTGCTGCTCTGCCTTTACTACACGGTGTTGTTTCTCACACTCCCACTCAGAGAAATCAACACTCTGTTTGGAGGAAGAGTAAAGTGTGGCATCGTACTCTTCCACAGTTTCTACAATGACATGAAATCACTATTTTATTCTCTCCCACCTCCTCACCACTTATACTGGAAACATATCAGAGAGGATAAAAATGAACCTTTTCTGATTTTCCTAGAGGAGTCATTTGCAAGCTGACTTGTGGGGCTATGGCTATATCTCACATCCCTAAGTCTATTGGATGAAAATACAGACTTTTCAACAAAAGAGTTAATCTCCACATCTTACAGAAAGAATTGAACAGACTTTTCATTTGTTAAAAAACGTCTGATTAATTGAGTAAATGAGAATAAAAGGTTTTTTTTTCTAATTAAAAAAAAAAAAATCTTGGCTGTTCCTTACGTCTTAGAAATCTACAATCCAAATTCATCACTCTTTTTCACAGGGAACTACTAAATTGTGTTTCTTTTATGGTTGAATGTGTAAAATACAATGTCTGGAACGTTAGGAGCATAAGGTTGGAAAAGTTTGCTGTTGTAACTTTGTAAGTAAAAGAATCATTGTCCTCCACAAGTGCTGTGATAGGAATAACAAGCTCATCCCAGAGAAGGTCTTGGGAGTTACTTACTGATTCTATCTAGAACCACAACCTGTCTAAGTTTACGATTAATTATCCAAATTACCCTGGGCATCCTTGAATGCTGTTGCCGTTTTTTTCAATTGATGGTAGGCATCAGACTTTTTTCATTTCAAAGATGATTATAAAAACACATTCTTTTTATGGATGTGTGCTACATACATCACTCTGTGCTGACATTTAAGATCTCCGTCGTACTGTGCTGCCATTGAAGATCTATCTCAGACGAAATTATTCCTTTCTTTTTAATTAAGTTCATTTTTAGAATGATAGAGATGGCCTGTCTCCAGGCTGACAGGGAAGAGCTGTTTTGACAGTGTGGCCTCAGGTGTGGTTGTAGAGCTCTTTTTTTTTTTTTTTCAAAGCCTAATCTACACAGTGCTGCAGAAACTCAGAGAAATCTGTGCTGGAGTTAGGAGCATTTTCTCTTAAATTCTTCTACTTAAAACATTCTTTTAGATGTGGATTGCTGCCGAAGTTACAGTAGCACTCCATTAGTTGATATGGGGTGAGATTAACCTCTATGAAGAGAAAGTGGTGTGGGACCCAGCTGGACAGGACAGCTTCAGAGGGCAGAGCAGGACTGAGGCTGCTGTGAGCCACACATGGGATTTTTATTAAATCTTGGCTGAAGCAGTCATCACCTTAGGTCTTTCATTTCAGTATTGATTGAAATACCGAAGTCCACTGTTGTACGTCTTAAATTTAAAAGGATTTTGCCTGTAGTGAAGTCCTCTGTCAAGACAAGCTCTAACTGGACATGGTTAGGAGTTTATTGATGATCCTAGCAGCTTGCTATATCTTTCACTGTGTTCAGTGCTTAATGAATAGATCCAGTAAAATGGAAAGATTAGCTTTACTTGCTAGATTTACTCTGCTGTTAAAAACAGAGATGTTAGCCTCCTGAAGCCCTCTTATTTCATTGCTCTATTTTTTAGACCAATAATAAGTTATTTATTGACACTGTTGAAACAAATATTTTTTTAAAATTCATTTTGTGCAGGAAATGAAATAAACCAAAAAGAATTTTGGGTTTTGTGTTTCATTTGTTCCTTTTTATTGCTTTACTTTTTGAATTTTTTTCCTTTTCAATAAACTCTTAATGAAAAGTAACTCAATTGTTTTAAACAGTTCTATAGATCAGATCTATAGAAATAGATGATCTATTTCTGATTTAATTTATCAGCCCACAAGCTCTTGTACAGAAAAGTGAAATCTGGATTGAGGTTTGCAAAAAGGAAGACTGATAGCTTAAATGTAGTGTAGCAAAGTTTGGAGAAGATCATAGCTCACGAGCTGTGTTTATAGCTACAAGCCAAATCCAACATACACCCCATTTGCTGTATAATTATAATTAATTTAACATAAGAGGTGTTTAAATTTAGTCTGTTTAATCAAAGGAGCATGAAATGACATAATTTAGTTTTATGTTTTTATTCTTTATTGGTTTTTAGAAAGTATGATCAAGAATATATTTGTTTAAAAGAAGGCAAGTTTAGGGTTTTAGATAAAACTCAACCCACTGGGGAGCTTTAAGCCCCTAGCTAAACTTACTAGGAATAAAGTCTGCTCGTCTGCAGTGACTGTGGTGTAAATCACCTTTATTTCATTGCATGTATGAGATAAGCACCAAGCATCATAAGTAGGATGTGCTGCTCTAGAAAATTTCATAAATTATCACCCATTTTAGGAAATCTGACTTGTTACCCTTTTATTCTCATTTGAAACTTTAAAGATAATGTAAACCTTGACAAGCTCATATGAAGCTCTTACGAAGACTTACTTTTCAGTTCTTATATCAATTCTTTTTTGTCTCCTTTTCAGTTCGGATGATGGTCCAATGGATTGAAACAATGCTTTGTAGAAAGAGTAATTTCTTATTGCTTTTGTGCATCATCTGTATTCAGGTGTCATCCTTAGCGCAGGAGGGTGGAGAATATTTAAATGAGTGACTGAAAGATTTCCTGAGCTCAGTAAAATTACTAAGGGAATGGAGAGCATAGAAAGCCCTCCATATTCACAAACATGTGCATAGGAGAGTGGGTAAAAAAGCTATATCATCTGGCATTTAATTTCCTGATTTTATAAGCCAGGAGGCTCGGCTTTAATAGATCCTTTATGGAGGCAGGACACAGGTGTAATCTCTTTTGACCAGAAGCTTATTTGCAGTGCATCCAGCCCAGGGGGCTCTGGCTTGACCATGACCTCTACTACTTGCTATTGAGATGGAAATGACAGTAACTGACTGGTTCCTCCCCTCTTTGCAATAGTGGCGCAGGGCTTCTTGGCAGCTTAGGCAATGTTTAATTGTGTTTTCCCTTAATGTGAGGATGCTTCATCCCCAGGGCAGCGAAGTTCAGTGTCACGCTGTCAGCGGCACTGCTTGGTGACAGATCTGCATCTTTCCTCCTTGGCAAGCAAAGTTGGCAGTCAACAGCCCCCAGCAGTTTGCTGCCCGAGGCGACTGCCTTCCTTGTGCCTAAAGGCGACTGTGTCTGTGCATGGTGTCGAATGTCTTTTGGACATGGAAAACTGTGTGAACTAACATGTCTGCACTTTCCTCTCTGATGGCTGGCATATCTGACCTCTCCCTGGACGTTTTTGGTCTGAATCCAGGGTAGGTCTTCTTGTATCCCTTTCCTTTATCAGCCCACGTAGGAACATATCACAAGTGATTCTGCCTGGAACTGGAAGGAGTCTGGTTCCTCTCCAGTAGCTGTTGTCAAGAAAATCTCCTTTGTGTGATACTCTGAGAGTGATGTCCAATGTTTTGGGCTTAGAATTGCTCTTTTTCCCAGTCTTCAAGAACAGATCTGTCAGCCAATTGTTTTAAGGAATGTTTTCATCATTTTATTATCAGTACCTGGTGGTTGTTCTGCTCTTTTGTATTATCCTATACTTACACACTCCCTCTGGGTTATGTTTAAAATCAAAATGCTCAGATTCATATGTTTTATTAAATTGTGATGCTGAGATGGGATTGGGTCTGCTGAAGACTTCTTTGAAATGTTTTCTGCCCATCTATTTTGCTGCTGCACTTCAGTAATGAGCATTTACTGACTCCCTGCTCCCCTGGTTTTTGTATATTGGACTTTCCATGCAAAATGTTTGGTAAGTGGCAGCTTGGTAAAGCAACAGCTTAAGTTGTAGCTACTTTTTGGTTTTCTGCAGTGCTTTTTATACTTTTGTATCCTTTCTTTATTTTTTCCAGTATTCATTGGCCTTTAGGATTAAGAATCTTTTCCTTTAGTGCTTTTCTTTCTTAGATAAAACACTTGTTTAGTTTGTGCAATTTTTATCTTATGAAGGTAGGAACCCAGTTGTTGCAACTGCAGCTTGAGTCACATTTTTGCTTAAGATGCCTCCATTTTTACTTGTTTCCAGTTTGTACTGCCATCCGCTGCCTCAGATCTAGTCCAGGTTTTCCTTTGCAACTTCTCACAAGTGTTCTTCTGTATCCCATTTTGTGACTGATTATTCATTGCTGCTTTCTGTTTATAGCTGATCTTCCTTCTTTGGATCTTCAGTTTGATGATGGAAACGCTCTGGGTGCTGCTGACATCTGTTCTTATGCCCTTGATCTGGACAGGTGATCTGACTTGCCAGCTGATGACAGTGTGGCCAGACTGTTTTTTTTGACCTTTCATCTCATGAATTCTCTGTTTTCTGAATGCATTTTGATGAAGGAAAGCAGTGCCTCCAAGAATGAATTTGAACACCGAGCACAAATCAAAATGAGCGACTTGCTCCACTTTTTTCCTGATACCCAACTCTCATTTGCATTTTCCGCTTTTTGGTTGTCACATCTTTAATATCGACGTCTTCTATTGAAAGGAATAACTTGTATTTTGATATTCTGACAATCACATTTTGGAGGCTGCTGTACAAACTGTCATGGTTCCTCTGTCGCAGCGCAGTTCTGTGTGATTGACAACTTCGTGAGTCTGATGAAAAGATGTGTTGGTTGATAGATTTTGAATGGATAAATGTTATTCCTCAGAGATTCTGTATCATGAACATTATTCCCATTGAGTTAATATCTTCCCTTTAGCTGGAGTGGGTGAGCTATATTTTTCCCTCGCTTCCAGTCCTGTTGCGCTTAGTGACTTACTCTTACCAGTGTGCAGGAATGCAAGACTATAACTGACCATGTCTCTCATGATCCAAAGAGCTTTAATATCAAAACCACAAGTCTCACATTTCAGCAACTGATGTTGATGTGCTGTCTTGCTGCTAGACTTGGATTTTGAGTGGCCTACTGTGGTTTTGACAGTGTTTTTGAGCCACTCAGGGCTTCTTTTTTGGTTCTTATTTGAAAAAACTGTTGCAATTTTTATAGTGTATGTAGCTAGCCTTCAAGACAAACTATCACATTTTATCTGGTCTTGGGATGCAACAAAAAGGGTGGAAAGAATAGATCCCACATCTGTCAATGCAAAATATCTTTATGCTTCATATGTGTTTCTGTAGTTCTTTGCCACTAAACTATCCCTATTTTTTAATTATTTTTTTGGTAGTAAGTCACTGAAGGTTAGAAAAAGTTGTCCAGCTGTTTTGACTCAGCTACCGTCTCACTTTCTTGTGGTCACCACGCCGTGTGCATCTAATGAATTCTTATTTATTTCATAACAACTAAAGCAATCTGTGTGTAGATTCTGCTGTGATTCAGCTGACGTTTTCTCAGGGTAGAAAGTGTGGCAGTAGGTAACCACTCGTCTACACGATGGCGATGATGACTGTGGTGGTCTCTGTCCTGGGAGGGCTGCCAGACGGGCAGAGAAGCGGCGCAGGGGAGGTGTTCCAGGGGCAGGCTGATCTCAAGTACACCTTACGCAGCACTTGAGTGGTCCTTCTTAGCCTCTTGTTCAGCAGCTGCCTCCGAGAGGGTGGTAACAGCCTCCCTCTCTATCCTGCCTGGCTCCCTGGGAAGCATAAATAATCACTTTTTTCTGTAGTTTCACTTATCCGAGTCTGAGAAATTTTGGTAGGAAGCAGTTGTTTGGTTATTGATTTGCTTTCTACATCGCTGATTTTAATTCATGATAAATTACCAATGGGATCAACATTTATTAAAATAAGTGCATTTTTGTTTCTTGTGAATCACTAGAAAAGCTAGGGCTGCGAATAAATTAGTTTGTGAAATTACTAGTTTCAAAGTGTTTCCATATTTGTTTTGCCATTGAGGACTCTATAAAATATTGTAGCTAGTGTGGTAGAAATACAAGAGTGGTATAGTTATCAGATAACTCATTTTAAAACAAGCCTTCGAGCTACTGCACAAAAAGAATTCCTCACTCCCGTTTCAGTCCAGTGAAGGTGGTTAAAATATTATGTCCTGTCCTCACGTGTTATATGAACGTGCCAATGTCAGACCTGTGGAAAGCAAACTATTTCAGAAGATAAATACTGTGCGTTACTGATGCGACATGCATAAACACTGTAGAAAGATTTATTTTCCATCAAAATGTATTCTGAAGAAATTTGAAGTTACTTTGTAATTTTGCCAATTTAGCAAATCTTTGAGAATTATAAATACACACCATTATCTGCCATATTCGTATGCAATCAAGAACAGATAGAACACAAGAGCAGACTGAACAAAGTTGAACACGTTGAATTGTCAAGGTGCGTTTAAAAAAAGCAGACTTAGTTAAACTGCAACCAGAAATCAGTGTTTTGTATTGTTAAAATCAAAGCAGTGTCATACAAGTCAAAAAATAATTTGTTTCACGTAAGAATTTAATGTAAGAAAGACTTTCCTGGAAAAAAAAATCCATGTAAATTCAAAATTATCTTTCCTTCTTGCTGTTTTAATAGCGTTTCTTATAATCTTTCAGGATGTGTGGAGAATCACAAGTCACTGCAGAGTGATACAGCATGTAGAAGTTAAGCTCATAGCATACTGTGTAACTGATGATTTTTTAGAGTTGCTGACAACTGCTTATGTTTGAATCTGAACTTTGTATTAAAGTTTGAATCCATGTAAGAGTCATGGGGCAAGTGAGGTTCAGAGCTGAAGGAACACAGGGATTTAAAACAGATTGCCCTTGCTGCTACGTCAGTACCTTAACTACCGGGATATTCGGGAATGAAAATACTGTTTATGATGTTCTTTCTGTCTCCCTCTCTCCTTCCCTCCACCATTTAAAACCCCTCAACTTTTCACAAAACACCTTGAAATGTAAAATATATAAGGGGAATGAAAACCGCTTCCTAGCCAACTTTACTTGTGACAAAATCTAATATCTCATTTGATTATATTTTTATATTTAAGACTGTAAAGGGTTAAAGGTATCTGTTATTTCCTAGGCCAAAGCACGACCTGAGCACATTGCAATGAAAGTTTTATCCCTCTTCCCTTACATACCCCGAAATGTCTTAACGTCCGTACTTGACCCATATCTGAAAAAGTGCAGTTTGTGCAAGAACTGATGAAACAAAAACCAAGTGGTAATTTTTAATAATTCATGCCCAGGAGCAGTGGAGCTGGGCAGAACCCAGCGTTCACGAGCCTGCCTTGCTTCCTCGGGCAAACCCCTGTGAGATGCTAACACGGCAACTTCAGTGGCACTGCTGGTCAGCAACATCTCAGAGGACATCTCAGTATCAGTGTCTATTGATAGTCCTCATATCTGACGATTAATTCACAGAAACAGAGCCAAACCCTCTACTTCACTATGCCCTGCTATTCAAAACCAGCTAGTCATCTCTGCTCCGATAAAGTGAATATATATGGAAGACTGGTTGACTGTAGTGTTTGCTCAGTTAAAAACAGTTGTAAATTGAAAGACCCTCATGTCCTGGTTGTACTTTTTACTGTTGAAATTATTTACCACGTAATATTGGAACAGTCAAGAAGACACTGTGAACATATAAAATATTGTGACTTCTGCCTTTGAATTTGCTCTCCAAAATTCAGAATTGAAATATTCAAATGAATTTGTTATTTGATTTGTGTATATGGGATCAGAGGTTACTTTCTGATGTATGCAGAGCTTGCCAGGATAAATATGTTTAGTTCTAAAAGACAAACTGCAACCATTTTCTTATGGATGGCCTCGGGACTGTAAAAAGATGCCAACAGATACTGCAGAGGTGAGCACTGCAGAAGCAGCTGTGGGTAAAGTTAAAGGAAACGCTTCACTGTCTTTATAAAACATCAGTCTTATTTTTACATGCTCTTCTGTTCTCTTATCTCTGTGTACAATTATAATATGAAGAGTAGCAGAGGTCCTCAGAAGAGGCCTGAAGAGCGGTTACTGACATTATTACTGTTGCCGGAATTACAGCTACACTCATGGAAATGTACTGATAAAAAAAGATATATCTGTTACAATTTTTCTTTGGCCCCCGTGCAATCCCCGCATCCTGCGTTGCATCACGAGGGGCCAGGGACGTCCCTTGAGCGGGCAAAGAAGGGACTCCTGTGCTGTGGCTCTGCCGTGGCAGCTTGGTATGAGCCCTTCTCATGGCCCAGTACGGGGTGAGTCAGCAGCACCGGACATTCATAACCTGCATCAGAGGCAACAAATCGATTTCTAGGTGTTGCCATCTGCTGGTAGCTCATAGCCAATGACTGCAACGTAAGCTACAATTGCAAAATTCCTAAATTTTTTATATTCCTAAATTCTAACTTGGTAAGAAGTAGAGAACTGGAAAGAATTTTCAAGGTTTTGCAAGTACTCTGATGCTTCATGTCTTATAGTTCCTCCCATAAACTTACCCTAAGATAAATGTAGCTTAAAATTAATTAGAATTCTTACCTGAATACCCTTTTTTTTTTTTTTTTTTGTGAAATTGTTGCGGATCAGACTGATTGTCAGAACAGCCTAGGATCAAGTGGATGGTTAAACATCTTGTAACATCCCTTTCACTTGGCTTTTCAAACAGGTTTGCCATGAAGGAGTTCTTTCTCTGAAGAAGGATGTGATCTCTGATGTTTGTGGAAGGACTTGAAACGTCCTGTGTTTTCACAGTACTTGTCCATTAGTTATTATAGAGGAATGCGTGCCTGAAATATAATTCTGTTGATGTATGTTTTGTTATGGAATTTGTAGGCTTATTGTGTATGTTTGTATATATTTATGACATTTGTAAATTTTAGAATGTAAGATACCTTAAAATGTTTTTTCATTAATTAGATTTTTTTTTTTTAATAATTTCTGTTTGCAGAAATGCATTAGATTTAACCCAGAAGCTTCAGTGTGGGTTGCAAAGCAACGAATTCTGTGCACTTTGAATCAGAGTTTGAAAGATGTCCTGAATTATGGGCTGTTCCAGCCTGCAAGCAATGGTAGAGATGGGAAGTTTTTGGATGAGGAACGACTTCTTAGGGAATACCCACAGCCAGTGAATAAAGGAGTTCCTTCACTAGAGGTATTTTTAGATCTAATATCAGAAACATTTGTATTCTGATACAAATTATACAGTAAACTGTATTTGACGTTTCTACATGTGTTTGCATTTGGGAAATAGTGATCAGCAAGTGTGAACGTGAACCCTTGCTCACAGAAGTGCTGGCGTTCGCTTGCTCGGTGGATCTGTTCCATGGGTTATCCCCGAAAGGCTGTAAAGAATCAGTCCCACTGAGAAATTTGATTTTGGAGTTCTCCTCTGCTGAGGATGTGGGAGATGTATCTTCCTCTGTGATTTAATAGAGAAATGTAAGGTTCTAGATTAAGCTTTTGGGTCTCTGATTAGGTTTGCAATGAGAGGGTAGCAGCTGCTGAATAACCAGCCTTTGCTTTCTCCCTAAAAGAGGGTCTTTCTCAGTGAAGCCTTTCCCCCCCCGTCATGTAGTCCCTCTGTGCCCTCCTTCAGAGTGCACAGATTTCCTCTGGCTGCCTCCTGGGAAAGCAGCGAGGGAAGAGAGGGTGTGTATGTGTCACACACAGACACTGGAATTTCCCCCCGCTGCATTGCTCATGTGCAGCTGGGGGATAAACTGGGCAGAACTATTATGGCACTGGGCAAACGTGGAGCAGAGCCAGATCACGCTGAAACACAGTATAGCAGGAAACTGGGGCATGAAACTAGTATTTAATTAATTTTGGTATTGCTTGTATGGTGGTGCATCGACCACTAATAATCTGCAGTTAATAGACTTACTCCACTATAACACAAACCCAAGAAAAAAGAGCCAGGGTCCAGAGAAGGTTTCAAGTCCTAGCTTTTCTAGAAGTTTATTTGAGATTCAATCACTGATGTCCATGTTATAGCCATAAGCAGTTTAAATAACCACTGTATTTTTTTTCATTCATGTTCTGTTTCATGAGTGTTCACTGTTTGCAAAATTCTTCTCGCTGCAGCTAAAGGATTGCAATTCAGGGGTTAAAAGTGGTCTTGTGAAAAGCCGGCATTAAAGCCTCATTCAATACAGTCTCCTTGTCCAACAGATCTGCTGAATTCTTTGAATTCTGCATAGTACGATTAGATAATAGTAAATTATAACTATGTAAGCCCCATGATTTTTGCCGTAGATCTTGCTACTTTGGCCATAGGGTAGCGAACTGTTCAGGGTAAAACGTGAGTGAGTTTCAGCCAAAAAAGAGGTAATCCTCTGAACCTCATTCACAGGACCAGTCCTGTTAAACATCAGGAGAACTATTCCATGTGTAAGTTCTGCCTATGTTGCTTAAGGGTTTTTTCAGGAACTTTTTTTTTTTTTTTTTTAAATTTCAGAAATGCTAAGCTGATATATTGAAATCTGTTTTTTTTATTTATTTATTTATTTAATATGCCTTCCCAGTTCTTCTTTCTGCCTGAGACTGTAAATGAAAGTGCACAGATACCCTTAGGGAAGAGCTCTCTTCACTGTAATTCTTGCTTATTTATGTAGGTTCTAGAGGCTGATCTGATTTCCCATATACCTCCACTGATTTCAGTATATTTATACACGATATGAATTTTGCTTACATGAACTGTAAATCTGTGATGCCACTATGTTCAGCAGAGTGCTGATTATTGGTGAATATTCAAAATGAAATACTAAGCCTTTTTTTGAATTTTGCCTAAAGCTACATCATCTTGTATGATACTTTCTGGTAAGGTCAGAAAATTATATTATGAGTTTTTAAGCAAAATAGAACATTTTAAATTGATTCTTTTTTTCCTCCCTCAGTTTCGATACAAGAAAAGAGTGTACAAACAGTTCAATCTTGATGAAAAACAGCTGGCCAAGCTTCATACGAAGGTATGCCCAGTTTACTGGAGAAGTTAGCAATTGCTGACGTAGCAAAGCAATGTGTCTGAGAAACTGGAAATAAGTAGGAGTTCATTACCACCTGGGCCGATTGCTGAACAACAAACAGTATGTGCTCCCAGCGCCAACAGGGATGTGTGAATTGTGATCTGGGAATTTCTCTCATAGAAAAATTCTCATGATTGAGTCTCCCATATGTATACAAGCAATTCTAAATGAACCTTACTTTGTAAATACATTGTGCTTTCAGCATGCTGCAAAATTGCCTATCTGTGTCTTTAGATTCATTTGCAGGTCAAAATAATAATAATGATCACCGTACACCATCCTAATTTCTTACTGCATGAATCTTTTAGTCATTTTTTCCTTAAAACTATGAAAACCAGAATCTTCTTACTGTGTTTGACTTTTGAACATTGTAAACCGTAGGGTTTTTGCTCTCGATATAAAGTCAGGTTCTCCATGAATGCGAATTAGCTACTGTTCAATGATGTCAATGGATATTGACATCAATTGACAGAATATTTCACTTGCAGTTAAAATTTTCTGTTTAAAATTAAAGGATGATTCATTTGTCACTCTTTTTGTTTCAGGCTAATTTGAGAAAATTTATGGATCATGTGCACCATCTCTCAGTGGAAAAAATCACAAAGATGTTGGACCGAGGACTGGACCCAAACTATCATGACCTAGAAAGTGGAGGTCAGAACAATAAAACTAGCAGCATAAAGTAGTACCTTGGGTTTGTTCAACCTAAATTGATTAACAGGCTGAATCTTACACATTCTTTCTGTTGCCTTTGTAACTTGAGGCTAATGGAGTCTGTGTGGTTTTGCTGTCCAAAGGAGAAAATTGATAATTTATAATTTTCTTTGAGCAGCATTTTTAACTTACTGTTTTTAAAGCAAATGTTCTTTATTTTATAAATTTGCTCATCTTTTTTTCAAGTACATGCTATTCTCTTCTTTAGAAACACCCCTAACTTTGGCAGTTCAGCTTGACAATACAGTAGAAGTGATAAAAGCTCTGAAAAATGGAGGAGCACATTTGGACTTCAGAGCCAAAGATGGAATGACAGCTCTGCACAAAGCAGCCAGAGCCAAGAACCAAGTAACCCTCAAGGTAAATGCTTTCAGTAGCAAATTATGCATTATTTTATCGAAAACAATATATAAAGGAGAATGTTTTCAGTTAATTACTGTATTGTCCTCAATGGATTATTTAATATATGCTTTCTTGTGCTTTTCAAATCTTAACATTTGCTTTCAATAAAGGGCCTTTTAATTTCTGATTTTTTTTTGTAGGAAG
Source organism: Platalea leucorodia (assembly GCF_965183815.1). NCBI lineage: Eukaryota > Metazoa > Chordata > Aves > Pelecaniformes > Threskiornithidae > Platalea > Platalea leucorodia. Next base: position 70,669,010 of record NC_138829.1, on the reverse strand, counting down.
AAAAAGTGGTGAAATTTAAGCTTATTCATTGATAGATTGGGAAAGATCTGTCTGAAGAAATATGAATAGCGTTATTGTTGCTTATCTTTTTGAAGGCAAATCCTGGTGGCACAGATTACACATTATATCTTAACACAGTTTCTTCTGTTTTCTTTTGTATTTTAACAGGTATTCTTAAATCACCTTGATATTCTAGATTAAGTCTTATGTGTATGGCTTTTGCTTATTTCCTTTTGACGGATATTCAAATTGCATGACATTTTTGATAAAGCATCTTGTAACTGAAGAGGTGAATGTGTTGAAAAGGCATTTTCAGAACTGAGATTTGTGAACTTAGAGAGGATGGAAACTGGACATTGCCACTCACCCTTTCCTTGCTATCCCCACAGATTCCTTTAGATCCTAATTCTTCCGAGGTCACTCCTTGCTTAACTTACTCTGTGCCGCAGCACATCCATCAGCTTATAAAGAAGTGAGCAAAAAATATATGTTATGGCAAATATCCACTTTGTAAATACTTTTTTCAGGTAGAAAAATCCCTTTATAGTTAAAAGTCCCTCCAAAATACGTTTTTCACGGTTTGTGATTGCTTTCAGACCCTTTTAGAGCTTGGAGCATCTCCTAACTACAAAGACAGCTGTGGCCTGACACCATTGTACCACACTGCTATTGTGGGAGGGGATCCTTACTGCTGTGAACTGTTACTTCACGAACACGCTACAGTCAGTTGCAAAGATGAAAATGGATGGCAAGAAATTCATCAGGTAGGAAAGATTACTTTTTGTTTGGAGTTGAAGTTGCATGAGGAAATGTGCCATGTATGTTCTATGGTTAAACACTGTTTTGAAGGCCGTTTGGATATGTTAAGTCCATGCACATACAAGTATGGAATTTCTTCTATTTTCTATTTGCTTATTACTTTGCATCCTGCTGTGGTAAATTAGAAGTGGAAACTGTTCCAGTGGAGTTTTGTAACTTTGAAATCCTCTGATTACTGTGGATTTTGCTGCAGAAATTGCACTAGTCATATTTATGTAATGGACTCTTGGAAGTTTAGCATCCTATTAGTGGCACCTCAGTAAAAAAAATGTAACTCGATCTTTTTGTTAGATGCCAATTTTAGTATCCTCGGTAATGCTCCTTATGTGTTTGTCAGAGGTACTTTCTCCTTTCTCTCTGGTGAACTTTACAGGAAGATTTAGATTCAGGACCCTGCTGCTAGGATCCTTCAATATGCTGCACTGAAGGATGTTAAACTCTTACAAACTCACAGTTTGAGTCAGTTTTCATTCCCTGCGTGTGTGGAAACTGGGATTCTAATGATTTCTCTTTTGCTGTTTGTATATGGGTTTTCCTTTCCTCTCTTACATATTCAGTGTGTAGATAAAGATGGCAACGTGCTCTGTAAAGAAAAAATATTTTAAAAAAGTAATCTTTGGAGGTTCATGGTGCTCATGATACTTTGAGCCAGCTATGGTGCCAGAATTCATCAGGTGCTGGCACATCTTGCTCAGCTTCACCACATCTCTTGGAAAGGTAGACCTTCCTCCTTACCAGACCTAAATTGTATCTCTTAAAAAGACCTATAATGTTTGGTAAGGCGTTTTCTGAAAAACTTTTTCTTTGAACTCTTTTATCTTGTCTTCTCCAGAAAAGTCTGAATATTATGCAACAGTTGTTGCATTGCAAGAGTGCTCTATTAATTTATCTTTGCATAGCGATAAACTCAGTAATTTACAAAGTTTAAAGATTCTAGCAGTCCTAACATTGCAGCTATTTTGTGCCTTACCCCTGTATGGATGAGTTTGAGTACCCATAAAAAATGGAACGAATGTAATATGATCAGATAAATAAAGATACGAGTAATCAACCTTACAGGGCTGCTTAGGTTATCTAGGCTGACTTTCATTTCTGTGCACTAATCTTTTTAATACACAAATTCTTTTCTTCAAAAGTAATGGGAGATAGCTTTGGTACCCAGGTTTGGGCAGGGATCTGAGCTTTTTTGCTGTGTAAGTGTGTGCAGATCGAGGTCGTTTGGATGCATCTCTAGTAGGAAAAAAAATGATTAATTTACTACCATCATTTCTGAGGATGTGGAGGAAATGGATTGTATAGATCAAAGTATTAGCCCATCTGGACTCCCTGAAAATATAGAGAAAAAATCCCTATTTTGAAAACCCAGGTTTACACACATATGGTTATTATTTCTCATAATGAAACAGAGCTTTCCAAACCCATTGTATTGGTTGTAATGCTAAAAAAAAAAAATAAATGTTTACATCTGGATTATGGGCAATCTGTTTTCACTAATCAATAACAGAAGCATTCCCGAGTGAATTAAGAAAGATGGTGATATGATACAATTGCGTATGTTGTCATCTGTGTGAAGAAGGCAAAGGATGCCTTCCTTGCATGGCAAGGAAGTAATTGGTAGCAAGTATATTTTTCATTTTGCTAACACAGTCTTTAACTGTAGAAGTTAAGCCTCTGGGTTACCCTTATAGTAAAGGGCAAAAGGTAAGGTGGCGGTTCATCCTCTGGAGATACCTGTCTCTCTCTGTTGACTGCACCGGGAAGCCCAGATGAACGGTTTGGCCAGCTCACCTACCACGCAGACCCCTGTAACGAGGGGAAGTGCATCTCCCCTGCGTTGGCTGTCTTTCAGCACCTCCCCATAAGCCGAGTAAGCATTACTGTCAGATTGGCAAAGAGGATGCAAATCCCGCTCTAGGAAAAGAAACAAAGTGGAGAAAGGGCCTGGTTTTAGTCCCATTTATTGTAATAAGAATAGAAAGTTGGAATTAGTTCTTGTATTTTAGGAGTTATTTTAATAATTACATCTGCACATTCATACCTAGATGCTGAGTGACTTTCAGAGAATAGACAGAATTGGTAATTTACAGCTAATTGTGCATTTTCCCTGATCTCCCGCACACTCGGAAACACGGTTACAGTTTGGTACTGTTTTTCCCTTTGCTTGTTGTTGGATGCTTGCTTTCTGTTGCCTAGTATTAAAATGTTCCTGTTCTAATAACAGCTAGCATCATGTCTCCATTATTTTGGCAAATAACTTGTAAATGAATAAACTATTTAGTAAACACTGTTTTTTCCCCTTCTGTGTGTTGAAAATGGAAAATGGGGGAAGAAAATTTGTAACGGTTAGGATACTAGGCTGGGATTTGGGATGTGTCACAGATTTAATTTGTGTATTAAGCAATAGACTTAATTTTTCGGATCCAAATTGCACTGAAGTCAGTAGTAATTAGGTACCTAAGACAGAGTGAATGCCTTTGTATACCTCTATCTCTCAGCTTTAATTCCATATTATTATACAGGAATGATACTGATCTGAGATGATACAAAGTTAAAAACATTACAAATTGGGAGATGCTCAGTTGGTGTGCTATAGAGAAGAAGGCAGTCAAGTAAATGAGACTGATGAATGGAAATACAGTGATTTTTCTCAAACTTATTTGCCAATCAGGAAAGTTTCAAAGTTCACTGAAGTCTCATTCACAGAGGTTTATTTCCAAGCATTCAGTGTCTAACATTTTATTTGTGTGACTGATAAAGTAACTTTTGAAGATTTTCCCTCTTTTGGATCAGTGCCCTGTGTATACTGTGCGTCTACTTGACATCACAGAATCAAGACGATTATTACTTGAATTTTGGCCAGATTTCCCCAAACTGTTTTCACACCTTAAAGGCAAGCTTTAGAAATCTGATCATCTTCAGTGCCATCTAGTGGGCAACTTTCCGAAGATTACTAGGACAAAAAAAACTATTTTGTGTTAGTCTGCTTGTCACTTTTGACAGTTATGAATATTCGTGGATAAAAAGTGTCAAACTTTGTATTTTCTTGATACCTTAAATTGCTGTTCCTCAAATAAGCAGATTCTTAAGCTTATGCACAGATTTGTTGTACCTGAAGTGCACACATTGGCGTTTACAGGCGGGTCTGCACATCTGGACGTTAGTCCTCCCATTCAGTCCAGGGGTGGTTCTAAAAATTAGACCCCAAGTAAAATAGCATCTTCTCTGCTGAAAATCTTTACCTGGAATGCTTGCCTAGATTGTATAATAACCAAGATATGAATGCGTCTCTTTACAGGCTTGCCGATACGGACACGTCCAACATCTAGAGCACCTCCTCTTCTACGGCGCTGATATGTGTGCGCAGAACGCTTCGGGAAACACAGCGCTGCACATCTGTGCCCTGTACAACCAGGTGAGCTGGCACACGCCTTCTCTACTGGCAGATCCAGCACTGTAGAATTATACCCTCCTCCTTCAGTGACATAAAGGTCCCTGGCGGGAGCTGAGGAGTGCCTGGGGTCCCCTCTGCGTGGTTCAGTGGGGTGGGATGTCTTGCTTCGGGAGAAGATGGGTCCGGGGAGTCCAGTCCCGTGGATCCTGGAAACCAGTGCTGTAAGAGAATGGCATATAGCCAAGAAAAACAGACATAATTGGGGCACAAGTGCTAAATCTTTCATGTCCATCCACAGAAACAGAGGCTTGTTGAGTTTGCTGTTGAAGTTTACTGGTTTGGTGTTAGGTTTTCCTGAGATGCAGCTTCATTGCTTTTAATAAATACATTTTGGGATAAATTTCCCATTATTATTGATCTATAGAGGCAAGTTACACTGAAGAAGAATAATGAGCTCATTATTTTTCATTTGTTTTATGTAACATGCAATGAAGTGTTAGAGGTTTTAAACAGTAGTCTTAGAAACTAGAAGGAACATAATTAAAAACTATAGTATTAGTATTTTATTCACTGATTACAAATAGGGCTGCTCATTGTAGGTAGCAAGAGTACACATATTAATTAGGAAATAAACCAACACCGTGTTCTACCAGCTTTTTTTTTTTTTTTTATATCATATCTAAATATTTGTTTCCTATTCAGAATTTATTGCTGTTTTGCTAGGATTTTAAATTAGAATTAAATAAGAAATACTTGGAAAATACTGTGGAAATGTATCTGTAAATTATACAGAAGATATGGGATACTCAGCTGTTTACAACTTGTGTAGTCATTTACAAATTATAGAACCATTTGATTTGATAGCATTTTATACTCTCTTTGCATGGATGGGATGGGGAGGGAATGAGTTTTACAACTATGTTAAAACACAACACGTATGATGTTACATTAAATTAGGGAAACACAAGTCATGAGATGTGACGGTAACTAGCGAAACATCTGTTAAAGCATCTGCTTCTTAATTAATTACCATCTCAGTTTTTTCCAAAAGTCTTGTAAAGACAGATTCCTCAATTTGGTCTAAAGTACCCTCAACTTTTTAAAAAATAGAATTTTGGGAATAATTTGACATTTTTCAAGACTGTTGACTTCATGTGCATGCCGTAATTGATATCAATTCATAAAGAGTCTAGCCGTACAAATTTTCCCCGTTAATGCTGATTATTTGAAGTGCGCAGCGTATCAGCGGGAGCAGTACCCCTATGGACTGCGTCTTACTCACTGTCTACCAAGTGTCTTCAACAGGCTGTCAAGTACCTACATCAACTAGTTTAAGGTTAGCAATAGTTTTGTTGCTCAGCTTGGATGGCTTCTGTGACTGTCATCACACAAAGCTTTTCCCAGTTGTCACTTGTTAAAATTCCTAGAAAATTTTGCAGAGAAATGAAATTTACCTTCATCTCAACAAAAATTTTGCATTTAGGCTTCACATCAAGAGCTTAACACGTGTAACTATAAGCACTTCTGTTGAAAAAAATACTTTAAAATATTCACTTTAACCTCATTTACTTTTCCTAAGAATTTTGAAGCCCGGACCGTAATGCACATAGAAACTTAAAAACATGAACTCAGCTCTGTTTTTTTGTACTCATTTTATTGCAGTGTTTTCATGGCTATAGTTGTTTACAAGATCATGCACTTTCAGTAAAGGTTATGCAGTATGACGCTGAAATTAGAATAATCCTGTAGAATGACAGTATTTTTCATGTAGAGATGTGTTTTTCTCTTGACCTCAGAGGAAAAAATTATTCTGTAGAAGACTTAGAGACTGTAATTGAAATTGCATCTACAAATTTGCAAATGTTTTCATAGTCATTAAGCTTGGCTTTGTGAATAGAGGTTTACCATCTTGTGACTATACTGTCATGCTTCTGTTTTCCTTAATCAGGTATATGTGAATATAAAATGTTTTTCTCAGGGTGCTGTGAACAGTAACCTATGCTGATTTTTTTCAGTGTCCCTTTTATTGAAAGTTGTTATTAGCTAATGTGGAAAGAACGGTGTTGGCCTTTTCTGGATGGAGAGGATGGGAAGGACAGCAGTATCCTTTTTACCTCTTGATTCCTGTAGATGGAGTCATTACCCATTTGATTTTTCCCTTCCAGTCTCCCCTGGGGAATTTTCTTGGGATACTTTCTGAAGTTGGTAATTCTGTTTTCCTGAGTGTCAGCTAAGTGCTGATCTGAATAAATTCTTGTTTTTTAAAGTTATTTCATGGCCATCCAATAACTGAATAAAATCTAGACCGATCTTATGCCTCTGTATTTTGCAAATAAGAACACTGGGATGAAGTGTGCCTTCTTTCAGTCAGTGGATTGGATTCTATATGAAAACAGTTTAGTATTAAATCAGGTAATTAGCTCTCAGACAACAAATTGAATCTAATCTGTTGACAAGCCCACACTTCTCTGTGAAATTCTTTTTAATCTTATGAAGTCTAAAAAGCTACTGCATATTCAGTTTATGTATGATATAATGAATGAACATTATTAAGCTCTCAATATCAGAAGTTCCTAGGTTGTCAGAGCTAAAATATTTGCAATCAGGAGTTATGGCATTCGTAGGCAGCACCTTAACAATGGAGAGCTCTAAAATGTGGAATTTCCATGGAATTAACAAAGGAAAAGTAATCAAAATAATTCCTGATGGTGACTTTTTTGCTTATTCTCCGTAGTTTGTTCCCCTTAATACTGGAAAGATGGGGAAGAGACAAAAGGGAGAGAAGACGAAGCTAAGAATGCTTCTGATTTAAAAGAATAAATAAAACAAATGCAGTACTTCATCCAAAACAAGTTTTCTTGAAAATTCTTATGTTGAACAACTCTGACACTTTTGTCAAAACTTTTCTTATCAAAACCATTTAATAAATAAATCACTTTGCATGTTTTTTGTTACACTGCAGACAGCTTAAATTTGTAAATCATGCAGAGTTTTTAAATGTCTAATTCTTTTGCTTTTGTAGTGTTGAATTATTTATTCTGATAACCAAATGAATAATGACCCAATAAATACAGTATGTTTCTTAATATCATTATTTATATCCTCAAGTTCACGATCAATATTGGGCATTTTAATGCTAAATGGTTCTACTAGCATTTTCAGTCTGATTACTGAGCAGTACCTGGTGGAATAGTGGAATGGTTGTATTATGGGAATATAATGTAGTATGCAAACCTAGAATCATTTAGGAGTCGGTCAAAGAGGAATTATTGGAAAAGTAACCCTGAAAAGAACTTTTTTTGTTTGTTTTTTTTTTTTTTTTAAACCTGGAGGTCTTCATCTAGATTGCAGCACATTTGCTTCTTTTGGATGATTGCTAATACAGAAAGCAGAAAAATGAGAAAAACATTTTGACATTTTACACATTGCTCTCGGTCTTCCTATGTTTAGAGATAGAGAGAACACATCTAATGTGCAGATTTCAGTGCAAGCAAATGAGACTATCTCAAGTAATTATATATCATTAAAAAATTACCATCTCTGAGATGATTATTAATATACCACCTTGAGGTATGATCCAGTCTGTTGTTTCAGTCTGTTTTACAAAATAGAAAGTGTGGGAACAAAAGGATATATTTTTGGAGTACTGAATCTTGGTGAAAGGGTAGGACAGCCTCCTCCCCAGATCTATTTAGGACAACCCTGTGTTGCAGGAGACTTAATGGGATCAAGAATCTGGTGTGATAAATTAGAAACCACAATGACAAAAATTATTTTCAGTCATAATTTCTGTGCATTCACTTATGGCTCAGAATCTAGTAAATAAGCTTCATTTCTGTCACTGAAATAGCTAAATTATTTTCTCTGGCTGCAAATTTACTGTTAAAACTGAAAGGTAGCACACTGAAATACCTCATTAGGTAGAACTCCATAACACAACATGACAAGAAATCTGGAAAGCACAACAAAATTAGTAGAAATATTTATGATGAGGGAACATAAAAACATTTTGAAATATGAACTGGTTTGCATAAGGTCCTAAGATGAATATTAAAGATGACAGATAGGAAACATAGCCTATATATGAATCATCAAAAAGTCTAGTGTTCCGAGAACCGTGCCAGAACCACGGAGGATTTCTATCAGGTCATGGTCAGTCATATTTTACAGCAGCACAGAGTCGTGACTTGAGCGATACACTATATCAGTGCAAAAAGATTGTTTTTAGCGGATTTCTTTTGCAGATTTCCTCAGTTCAGAGGGCCTGAAGCTGTACTTTCCTCTTGTTAGGGGGGCTCTATTGGGTTTGTGCCATAACTGTTAGTATTTTAGGGGGAAAAAAGAGAAGGTAAGACTGGTCAGTGCAGTGTGTATAGCCAGAACAAATAATTTCAGGTACATTAAAAAAATAATCATACATTAAACATTTAAAATTGAAGATAGGTTGAAAAAAACCAAAATAAGTGCATGCAAGTGGTAAAACTGCTTTGTTTAATTTTTAGCAGTAGGGGAGGATATAATTCATCTCAGGTACTGTTTACTGTACTGTGAACAGTACTATTTTCCCTACAAGATAGGCAGAAGCCATATGAGAGTCAAATTTCATTTTGAACTAACACATTTTCTGCAAAATCTGATTTGTCAAGTATGGAATTTCCACAGTACAGTTTCTTTGAAATTTAATAAGATGTTCACCTCTTGCATTCCTCTGTTTTTTTTACGCTTGCTTATGGTTTCTACTCTAACACACTGCAAAAGCACCTAAAGCCTTCTCATATGTAAAGTACTATTTTAATAACTTAATTTCTCAGATTATTTATTTATTTTGTTTATTTATCTAAGGAAATATATACCAAACAGCAACACAACTCATAGCCACAGTGTCTCTTTAGTAACTAAAGATCCTTATTAACAAGTTTACTCTTCTACTGTTTTCAGGAGAGCTGTGCAAGAGTGCTGCTGTTCCGGGGAGCCAACAAGGAGATTAAGAATTACAACAGCCAGTCTCCATTTCAGGTAAAAAAAAAAAAAAAAAATATCCCTTCCCCCTGCCCCCTCGAAATATTTGCAAGAAAATCTCACGTGAACTTGGTTTTGTGGAGAAGTTACACTGCACAAGGCTGAAAACATCAATAGAGTAAGATAACTATCATTTTGGAAACTGTGGCTTTTTTGTAATGCAGTAAATGAATGTCCTGGAATAATCAGGAATGAGAGAAAAACACACTTGGTCTTAGCTGTGCCAGTGACACTGCCAATGAATTTGAGAATTATATGAGCTGTTGATGACAAAACACGAAATCATTCATGTCCTGTGGTCGGATGTGCCTTGCTTTGTGATTTTCTCCAGTCCCATGTACGAGAGTGCCAAGGAGTGACTGGGCAGCTAAGCTCTGCGTGGCCCCTATTGACTTAGCCAGAAAGAAGCTCTTCCTTCCTCGGATGTGAGGCCAAAGAGCTGGGCTAAGTTTCAGGGATGGGGTTGATTTAATGCACTGTCAGTGGTAAAAGTTGAAGCTGTCATCCATGTCTCCAAAAGAAAACGAAGCCTTTGGATTAGTCAAAATTGACTAGATGTTTTTTCACCATTTTCTTATATTAAAGTACTTTCAGAAAGCTTAATTAAAAATCCAAATGGCAGGAAATTGTTTGTCCAAAGGGTTGACAACCTTAAGCCCTTATTTCTGAAGCAGTCTTAATTAGCCTGGATTTCAGAGAAACATTCATAATGCAAACTGACATGTGAGAAATAGGGATGAAAGCTGTAATGTTTTAAGAAAAAGGATCGGAAAGAGTTTTTTTTCAAGTTACGTAAAATAATGCTTCTGGAAGAATGATGGCACAGTACCACTAAAAGGAACTGTTCTGCTGTGAAACGTGACGGGGCTGTTTCCCAAAACCAAGTAGTCTTTCAACCAAAAGAAAGGCTGTTTTACCTTTGCTTGTTGTATCTTTCCCATTACATCCTCAACCCACTTTGGATAATGCTGGCACAGAATTCAAGGAAGACTGCCTTTTCTCTCATGCTTTGAAATAGCTGGGTTATTAACTATGTCCATGTGGGTCTCTGCGTTGGCTCCTCAAAGTTTATGTGTAGATAACGCCTCTGAGTTTCAGGCTTTTAAAAAAACCTCAGCCAAATATTTCTATATCAGTTTAATTATCTCCATATTTTGAAGGTTTTCTGGACCTAAGTTGTGTATCTCAAGAGCTTAAGAGTTCTGCCTGCAAATCCCAGCCAGGTCATTGTTTACTTTTGGGACCATTTTCCCAAAATTGGGGAAACAGTGCATTAATAATTTAATTTTAGGCACCATTTTTGGACTGCTCATAGTTTGCCATCTGAATATATGCTAAGCACAAATTCACAAAGTACTAGATAATACTTATCACCGCACCTTAGAATTCTGGAGTGAGTAAAAACTGGAATGAGAGAAAACCCTAATTATTGGAGGGATGGGTTCCAGTGTCATCTTTTTACTTTGAGAGATTAGATTATTTTGTTACTTTATGTCTTTGAGATTAACTTTTCCTTTTGTTTTAGGATTTTATGTGGGGAGGGTAAATGGCAAGTAGAATGGTTTCCATTTGTCTTCCGCTTTGTTCTGACTGCTGCAACGTTCTTGTTTCTCCTCTTAGAACAGAAAAATACAGGGGAAAAAGGCAAAAAGAAAATATTTGTAAAAGCTAGTGCTGATAGTTGTAGGGCTTCAAGAAGTGAATGATGACTAGCCAAAACGAAATAAAATCAAGTGAGCACAGGAGACAGAAGAAATAATTTCAAGAGAAGGGTGTAGCTGTGGAAGTGCAGTTACTGACCAGTGAACTATCTCCTGTCCCTAGGGAATAAAATCCGATTTCTAATTATTTAATATATGTTAACGCTTCTGATGCTTGGGCTTTTGACTGGTCACTCCTAGTATGGACAGAAGGACTGACAGTTAGGTTGGCTTTGTTTTCTCCTTTCTAGATCCAAAAAGGAAATTACTTTCCATCTTTTTACTCTATGGTGTGTTACTTTTAGGTGTAGGGAATGTAGGAAAAGTTCTAGTTTTTGTGAATGCAGTGAGCAGAGGAAACCCTGATGCCAGCACTGCAATAAAGCAGCATTAGAATTAATTCTTTGCCATCTGTCTGTTGCTGACCCAGTCGTTCAGACACCACAAGTGGAGCTGTTATAAAATTATGCTGAATCCCCTTGAGTTAATAGGATTTTGCATACTAAAAATGTTTACTCATGTAATCAGTAGCAAGGAACATTGAAGCATCTCATATGTACATAATGAGAACGGTTGTAGCTGCAGCATCTATTCCTTTGAGTAACCTCCATTATGTTCTTTTCTCAGAAATCTAAAAGGATGATTCTTTTGAATTGCTGCTTAGAAAATTGATGATATGAAAACTGTGCCATTCTGTAAAACAGAAGTATCCAGACATGGAGAAATTTGTGTGTTGCTTTCAAGGCCTGCCAAAGCTTTATTTATTTTGATGAAAATGAGCAGCAGAGTTTGTATCTAGCATTAGTGTCCAATGAATGTAGTGTAATTTTACCACAAAAAAAAAAAAAACACCCAACAAAAAACCAAAACAAAAACCAAGATGTGCATGCGTTCCCTTTTTACCAAATCTCAGTGCTTATTAAAACAAGCATGGGTTTACTGGATCATATGGAAGGAAAGCTAGTCTGGGCTGAACTCTGTGCCACTTATTTCAGGTATCCCACACTGTGTACACATCTCTGCCTGGGATCTGGCTGTCCTTTTTGCCTTTTCAGTGTGCAGCAGAGTTGATGCTGGAATGGCATTGCCAGGTGTTGAGGCCATGAAAAAGCTTGCCTCTGTTTCCCAATTCAACACCTAAGCTTTTATTAACTGCCTTTGAAGGAACGTGTTTCATCCTCGCTGATGACTGGGGTCCGTTAAGTTAGTGATCAGTGTTCAGTACAGCTGATGTCACCCATAGCCAAAAGTCCGTCTGTGCCTGCCAACCTTAACAGATTGTGCTGCTGATGGGATGTACTCTGCAATAACAGAATATGGGTCAGCAGAAATGTCTCTATATGGTTTTTGTGGGGTTGCCCCGCTAATAAATATTAACACTTGTATGGATGTGGGGTGAATCTTCTCCCTCTGTCTTCCCCGTGTATGTTCCAAGTAGATTATGGCAATTCCTGCATCGCCGTCCTGGGCCTAAGTGTGAGAATTTTTTGTGTACTGTGCATTTCAGTTAAAGGCTGACTAGCAATTAGAGTTAAGGTGAAACCTGTGCCTCGTCATTATACTATATTGCCAGTTCTGTTTATTAATCACTCACTTATCCGTCCCGTCTTGGCTGGGTAATCTAAGTACCTTATACACTAATTATTCTGTGCTAACAGATGGAAAAAAACCATCGGCATTACAGAGCTGGAAGTGCTAGCTAATAACACACTGTTATATACGTTATATTTGGCCATTTTTCTTTTGAAGCAACTAAAATCGGAACAGGTCTGTGCTTTCATTCGTAGCACTGAACTTGGATGTGCCCTCAACCATGCCTGCTGTAAGTACTGCTGATGCCTCCATACCATTCATACCTTATGATAGAGCTTGCTGAAACATGATGTTTGCCACCAACATACAGTACATTGATTTACAGCTGTCATATACTGGCTTATGAAACGCTGAATGGTAACTTCTGTTCCAGCTATAGGTTAGCTTTAAAGTTTCCAGTGGTTTTAGGGTTTTTTTTTGACATTACAGTTTCTATTTTATTAGTAAAACCTCCCAAAATATCCTTTCAGAAGAGCCATGATATCCTATCAACATCCGTAGCTACTTAGTTTTCCACACATTTTGTGTGCTTCTAGATTAATGTAAAATAATTTCTTACCTGTCTGGCAAATACTAATCCAGTAACTCAGAAATATCAGAGTTTTGCACTGTTTACAAGCTGTTGAAATTCTGTTGTGTAAGTTAAAATGAACATATACCTTGTTTATCATGTTCTTCCTTTTTCTTTTAGTGAGCAGAAGCTCTATATGAATAATTCATATGTTTTCATATGGGCTATAAAGCACTTTCAAGCTTAGAGCTAATAGAGCTAATAATTAGTCAGTGTTTTTGAAGCATACGTGTTCAAATATACAGAAGAACCGTTTAGTGACACCTTTTAATGGCAGAGTTGTACCTGAGAATGATTTCTCTCTCCGATGTACCTTATTATCGACCATTGCTATCCCAGATCAGCAAGGGTTATTAATGCACTTTTGTTACATAGATGGCAGGAGGAGCAGCAATCTTCCAGGTCCACTGCAGGTAGAACTGTTCCTTTCAGCGTGTTGGCTGTACATCTGTTTTCAATTGCTCATGTTTTTGCCAGATTTGAATCGTTTGAAATGAAATTTTCCATGCCTGGTATCTCAGGCGGCATTGTTTGGAAAAACAAAATGATTCAGCTATTTCGGAGTATGGGTGAGGGAAAACATGTGTTGTTTTGCTCATAGCGAAAAACTCTGTTGACCCACCTCTCCTTGTCCCATCTCCCCTGTTGTGTTATGCTGCTTTGTTTTGCTTTGTTTTCTTTAATTGCCCTGCATGCTGTCAGTGATCTCCACGTTAATAGCGTGGCAGCGTAAACCAGTTTGCAGTCTGACTCAAATACAGGGGCTCCGAAACCAGACGGCTTATTTGAAAGCTGAGCTGGCTGGGGGGAATATAGACAGGCGCAATTGGGGTAAGTAAACATTGAGCTTGGAGATGGGTGAGAAAGTACAAGACCAGCTGAGACTCGGGCTGGGAGCCTGAGCCTGAAAGAGTAGAGTGAATGGAGCAAGACCAAGATTGATGAGGGTCTTGGGGAGATTTTTAATCATCAAGGGCAGAAGAGAAAGAAAGTCAGATTAGAGGGAAATTGGGACTGACTGTATAAAAAGGGAGTCTTGCTTGGGTGGTGGTGCTGGGGAGGAAGCCTCGGATTGGAACGACTGAGCTGGGAGGCCGGGGAGGATGGGGCTGTTGCAAGGTGGAAGTGCATGCAATGCTCCCAGCCCTGCTAGTGCTCTGGGAAAAATTAATCTTGTTTATTATCTGGCATATTGCTATAATGGCCTCCCAAACCCCAGTTTTGATTTAGTTTATTATAATTTTGAATTTCATCTGTTTGATGAAATTTACAGGCAAAGGTCAAGAAGTTTTTCTCAGGTATTTTTTGTCTCTGACTTATTTTTGAAAGGGTGAAACTCTGAGAAAGCTAATTTTAAAACTGAAAATCTCTGTCCAGTGCCTCCAAAAGGCATCTTTACAAATATAAAGTAATGTTTTCTCTCTTGATGTTAAAATATGTAACTGCCGTGTTAATGGAGCATATGAATTACACAAGGACTTTGTTTTTGCCAAGTATTTATTTTCATCCTAATTCCTTTCCTGAAGCACCTGTGTGAAGAACGCATCATTGAATATTGTGTATTACTGGCAAAAAACATAGCTCTTTTCTCATGATGCATTCTGCCTTTAGTCAGACTTACAGCTTTTTCCAGGTTTTGTCCTGATTTGAGTCAAATGGAATTTATTCATATTTGCTTTGGTTGTTTTATTTTTTTTTATGTTAGGTCCCTGCTTGTGTTGATCAGTTACGTTGTGTTTTGCAGTACAGAAATAATAGTAAAGGACAATCTGTCATGGAAGAGTGTACAGTCTAATTTACACTTACTCATTACTTGTGATATTTAGATATTGATAGGAAAAGATTTAAGGTTTTAATCATGTAAAAACCCCCAAAAGTACTGGAATAAGTATAATAAAAAATTCTACAGAATGGCTTTTTAAGACTGAGACATAGAGGTATTAGTAAGAATTGCATTTATGATTTTTAAATCTACACAAGTGACCATGCCAACACAAACTATGGATTTTTCCTTTAAAGATAAAGATAAAGAAGTGTGTTAGTATGTGTATATATATATAGGCATACTCAATGTAATTTCTTAAAAAGACATAATTAAAATAAGAAAAAAAAAGATAGGTCTCATGGTGATATATCCAGATGCAAACAATGATTAGTTATGATATGTTTTCTCATCACTTACCTTGAAGTGCTTATTTGTACAGAGGAACACACGTTCTCCTTTGAGAAAAAGGCTTTGTGGGAATTTTACACATCGCCTTGGGCATGTTTATGCCTTTGTGGTGCTGATATGTTATCTGTTAGGGTATTAGGGGAAATGCTGCCAAATGAAAATATTCCTGAGAATAGTTGAGATATAGGATATTGTTCCAAGTAGGGCTTCCAACAGGAGAGTGCTTGATGGCAAGTTAGAGGTGACCTCGAGTGTCAGCAGAGTTCCTGCTATTGTCAGTTTTGAAGTATTGACAAACCGTTAGGCAGATGCTTCTCCTCACTGGCACATGAAGTACAATTACCAAAGGTCAATATTTGGTTCGTTATACACCCGGTGACAAGAAGATAACAAAGCAGAATGTAATACTCTTGCTGAAAACACAAGACAGCAAAGATGCCTCTGCCTCAACTACTTCTGAAGATATTGCAGCTACTTTTGAAAATTCAGACCTCAGCCTAAGGGGCTTTCACTAATAGTGTCACTTGGCTTGATGAGGGCTCGATATAGTAAGAGATACAGGAGCAGAAAAATACATATGGATACGGAATGGGGTTAAAATTCATTTACCTTGACCCAGGGGTGGTTTGCGTAGTGTGGCTGAGCACTCCTAACCTTTGTCTTGACCCCTGTCATTTTTCAGAAAAGCAGACAAATGGAAGTAATACAGGCAAACATAAAGAAATTAAATGATATGATTATCTCTTATTGAGAAGGGCAAAATATTGCCACACTTGGAGAAGCTAAAAATTCTTACTGCAGAGTGTGTCTTTTTTTAAAAAAAGCTGCTGTTGCTGCACAGTTGTTATGTGACTGTGAACTTCTGGAGGAGGGTCCGTGTAACCATCTCTTGTCTTGTGCTCCATGCAAATGATCGGAGACCCTTCTTTTTTTTCCTTCCCCTTTGCGCTTTCTCTCCCCGCTCAGACAGGGGTGTCCAGCTGAAATGCCTCAGATGTTCTCCCGTGCAGCAGGATTTCCCTGGGAAAAACAGAGTGTCTCTGAGGTAGCTAGGAGCCAATCTGTTTGTTTTTCCACCAAATGGGTAAACTTCCAAAAGCTCAGACGCAACTGAAATGAGGTTATAAAAGGGAACAAATTAAGCAAACTAAATTGTAAAGGTCACTACCAGTTCTTGCCTCAACGTAAGAAAAGCTCGTGTGCGAATCAGATGGGATTAATTGTCATGGGTGAAGTTGCAAGAGGCAATGGAGATTTGTATAATCTTAATTTAATTATAGGATTTTGATAGCAAGATTAAATATTGCTCCTGCAATTTTATTTATACTGTATCCTAGAAGAGAAGGCAGCAAGGGTAAGTTCTTAAATAGCTTGATCATAGCTGAGCAGTCACACGCAGCATGTCTTATCCTTGTAAAAAGGTCAGCAGTGACAACTGTGCGTATTTTTCTCTGTAGCTCTAAAGAGCACTGGAAATCGTGTCATTGGAAACACTTTATTTCATTGTTGTGTCCATCAGAAGACGTTTTTGTATTTTTATTGGTTTAGAGCAAATTTGGGGTGAATAAATGTTGTGTCTCTAAGACATAAAAAACCCCCGTTAGTCCTAAGATGGGAGCTATATGAACAAGATTAATATAAAATGTCCATTTATTTGTATTGCATTGTTGCCAGGGTTTTCCTTGTATTGAAATGGAAATGATAGGCACTATATAAACATCTAGAGAGTGACAGATATCCAGTATTTTTTTTCTCAGTGTTCTTGCAGAAAAGTATATTATATCAGACTCTGCTCCAGATTTAACAGCGGGAGAGATGAGAGATGATGTTCTTTTGTGAATTCTTGATTCCTGTACCTGTATGTGTGGTATAAGACGGTTAAACCTTATGGGAAATTTGTTTCACAAACCATAGATAAGCATGCTTGTGGTAATCTGCTACATTTAATTTTTTCTTATTGTTAAACCATGTTATTTTGAGATATTAATACCATTTGGTTTCTCTATAAACATAATACCTTATTACATTTTGTATGCTGCTATTATGTGTGTGTAATAGCTTTAGTGACACTGAGTGAATTAGTCAATACTAATGAACCAGGAATATCAGAGAACCTGAAATCCACCTTTTGTGCTGAGGGTGCTTCTGCCATGATGACCAGGATGCCCAACTGTGCCCTGCTGTTCTCCTGTGTTCCTCTGTCTGCTTGTATCCGAAAGGATTGTCACACCTTCAGACTAGATATAAGGAAGACATTTTTTACGATGAGGGTGGTGAAACGCTGGCACAGGTTGCCCAGAGAGGTGGTAGATGCCCCATCCCTGGAAGCATTCAAGGTCAGGTTGTACGGGGCTCTGAGCAACCTGATCTGGTTGAAGATGTCCCTGCCCATTGCGGGGGGGTTGGACTAGATGACCTCTAAAGGTCACTTCCAACCCAAACCATTCTATAATTCTATGAACTTACTTACACTTGCATTTCTGGGCAACGGTGATATTTTTATTTTGTGTCCATGCAGTGCTGAGCACAAGCTGTGAGTGGGACTCGTGGGCACTTCAGGCCTGCGAGTACGGGTTAATGATCCCAGTTACGATGGACGGGGGATGTGGTTGCATGATCTCTTGCTTTTGTATGGCTATACAGGCTATTCAGTGTTCATTTCTGGCAATATCCGAGTGAGTTCTTGTTGCTTATAAAAATGGAGGATCTATGCCTCTAGGATAGACTTAGCATCTTCTTGCATTGCCATTTGGAGAGAACATTCGTGACAAGCAGTTGGCATACACTGCCGTCCCATGTCCGTCTTCGTCAGAGTATGTTATTTCATTGACTTTTATGAGGCCGCTGTTTCCAAAGGTTTTATTATAGTTAACCCACAGAGTTTGGAACAAATCCACCAAATGTATTAGGTAAAATAATTATAGTATTTTGTTAACCCAATGCATTTTATCCTAAGGGCTTTCAAAAAGCATTTCCAGCCATTTGGGTTAGCAGTTTAAGCAACACTGTATTATTAAGTGTTTGCAGAATTGAATCCCATGAACAGTTTTTACTGTGAGATGGTGGGCAGTATCTACTGTCTGCTGTGAGTAGGAAGACATTTTTCTGAAAGTGTTTGGGGAAGAAGCTGCTAATATAGCACATTTTGGCTTTTCTATGAGGTAGGACTGCCTTCAGAGGGGCAAGTTTTTACCCCGCAGCAGCACAGACCTATACCCACTTGAGCTGAATTTTCTGTATAACCTGACGTTTACTGTAATTTCAAGGAAAGCAAAATCTAGCAAATAGCACACTTGCTCAATCTTTTTCTAAAAGAGTTCTGCTGAAGAAGATTGCATTTCATGGCTTTTTGACTTAGCATATTATTGGGGGGCGGGGGGGAAGAAAATTAAGTCAATTTTATTACTGGCTGTGTCTTACCTCATTCATCTGATGCTGCAACCTGGCTTCATCTGCTTTTAGTAAATACTCCTTTGAAATTGCTCCTCGACCATGTAGCAGGAACAAGGATTATGTAAGAACTGGCTTTTGATGGCTCTTTCCAGCTGGAGCTAGATTTTCCCGTGGAATGAGTCTGTAATTGTAAATGTGTGTGTATCACACTGTTTGCTTTTTCTTTTCCATATTAATTATTAAAACACAAGCGTAGAAAAATGCATCTTACTTGAGAATGACTTGCTAGGTGGCATTTCAGCAGAGAAGCAGAAAGAAGGTGTAATTTTTTTTTCTCTACTTTTAAAATAGATATAAACATTAAATTTCCCAATACATGCAGTAACCGTGGAGGAGGCTTAATACAATCTGTACAAAGTAGGGTAACATAAAAATCTTAGTTATTTCTCATCTAAAGAAACAGGAGGAAACAAAGGAATGCCACGAAGCAGCAAAGTTGTGCCTGGGATGAATTTGCCTGCATGTTCCTTTTTTGCTTCCCGACATCTTTCATGGTAACTTTAATCGCCTTGCGGTGTATTCAGTTCAGGCTTTCTGGCAAGCTGGTTTTTGCATAACAACGGATCCTTTTGTCACAGGAGTTAAGTTTGCATTTCAAAGCCAAGCAAGTGAGATGATTTAGAAGTGATTTGCTTGCATGTTGCGAGGAAAGGACTTACATTTTTTATCTTGGTGTCCACGCAGGCTTAGTTTAATCTGAAGGTATTCGGTCATGGCTTATTCATGAATAAGAGTAGTTAAGTTTTAAGAATGCAGTTGTGTACGTTTATGAAAGGACAGTGTAAAATAAAATACAGGTTCTACTTTTTAAATCATAGTAGCATTACTGGAAAATGAATGAGGCTGCCTATAGGCATTTGAGGTGTCGTTCCAGTATAGAGTCCTGCTAAGACAGCACTGCAGGACGTAAAGAGGTCATTCAGTGGGATAGCCTTCTCTTAATTTTGACTTGAATTCACTAGGCTAGTCCGCTTTGGCACTGTTTCATGGCTGCTGAGTGTATTTCAGAAGACCCATAGGGACTGTAAAATCTCTTGCAAGCAAAACCAGCATTTTAGGAATGAAAATGTGCCAGGACTGTTATGCTTGCAGCATACTTTTTTGATAATACTCAGCTAAATACATATCGTGTATTTGGATGCACATTGTTGTATGTTTGTTTATTTTTAAAATATTAATTACTCAAAAATATTTAGGGTAAAATGCTAGTTCCTTTCAAGTGGATAAAAATCCGTTTGATTTCACTGGGGAAGTGTGTTCCTCACACTTCAGCTTGTTTCAAAGCCATGTCACCGAATCTTTCTATATAATCTATTCTACTGAATATGATTATTTTTAATTAACATTTCCTGATTTTAGTACCGTGCTATTCTTTTAAGTTACCCAAAAATTGCGCACTGCATTGCAACAAATAACTTGTGTTACGCAAAGTCTTTCGCTACTAATAGATAATTTGCTGTAGCTGAAAACAAGATGCTTTCTCTTCCGATTGAAAACTTCTTAAAGAGTTTTCGGAGGCAAGAACAGTGCTTGGGTGGCTACGGTTGTAATTTGTTTTCCATTCCCTGAACAGTGTGGGACGTTGCTGCATTCCCTACAGTAGCCGCTGCTGCACAAGTCTCTTTGTCATTGCCCAGCTGCGACATTGACCTTGTCCTCCCCGTTGTGGGGCACCTTCCATGAGGCTTACGCTCCAAGGGTGTGCAAAATGCTTAGATCTTGGTGCTGAATGTAGCAATACCTGAAGTTTAAAAACCTGGTCTTTGGTTACTATTAAAAAATAGGCAGGGTAGCAGCGTGAGGTGGTCCTCACCTGGGAAGCCGTTGAGATTGCTTGGAGGGCTTACGTAAGGGACGGCACCCAGCACAGCCGAGCTGCCTGCTGCTGCGCTCGGGAAGGCACGGATACTTTGACCTTAATACTAAGGCGAAGTGATCGTGGCAAGCCTTTGTTTAAACAGTGCTAAAATGATCAAGGGAATGATGAAGAGCCTCAAAGAAATATTGGCCCTTTCCCATAATTTATATTTTCAGATGCTAAAACTAGTTGTTGAGCAAATGTAAGGTATCTATTTTAAGATACTGCATGTCAATATCTGACTACAGATGGCTCCATGAATCATAGTTGGAAGAAGGAAAATGTTAGACACTAAGATATTGTTGCTAAGAGATTTTTGTACACAGTATGCTAACATGTGCTGGCAAATTTGGGAACAGTAGCAGCAGCATGCTTTTGGAGAAAAAAATTTCAGTGGTGAAGAAACTGTCTTTAAAGGACTATTTAAAGGATAGTAACATTATTGTGCTTTGTTGTATCAAGAACTGATGAAGATGAAATTGTCTTTCAAGCAGATAACATACAGAAAACATCCAAAAGGTAAAGCTAATCCTACTATCTGATGAAATAGGAAGTGGAGACTAGAAAGAAAAAGAAAAAAATATATACTTTGGGGTTTAAATTAAGCAAGTTTCAAGAAGATTAAAGGTGATGGTTGCTGATATTTTGCCATCTACTGGACATCAGATATATTAATATACAAAGTTAGTTCCTTTCAAAATGCATAATATTAAGCTTGTATTATAATTGAAATTGTTAAGAATTATTTTCTGTCCAGGAAAGAAGCATATATGAAAATGCTGAGTATGATTTTTTACTTATAGTCTTTCATAACATTACAATAGAGTAATTTAGGAAAATTGCCAGCATTTTATTGTCCTGGGTTATTTCTGTGTTTAATATAAATCTTTACTGACTATTATTTAAGGAAAAAAAATACTAAATTTTACTGCTTTTCTTTATTCTATGGATATCTTATTCATCTTATTTCAGTGAGTTTTACTGAAACTTGAAAATGTTATACCTGAAATAAAGCTTTGAATTGATAAAATTAATTTTATAAATTAATTTTCTTTAATCAAATAAAACCTTTCAGTTCTGATATATTTTCAACAAATCCATTATTATTATATGTACAAAATATTACACAACTATAAACTTCTCAAAATAGTAATTTGCTTCTGACATATTTCTAATTGGACATATTACATTTCAACTTCAAAACTGATTACTTTTTAATAAAGTTTTGGAGTGTAAATGTAAATGTGTGTCTCCATAATGTAAATATATGTATCTTCTTGAGGTCGTGTTTCATGTCATCCATATTATATGTATTCAGGAGCGCTGTTAGAAAGCGAGAATTACTGATATTAATAGTATATTAAGCAAGCATTTGGTTTTATTCTATAATGAGGTGAACTAAGAAGCTTCTGCTAGTTTTATTTTACAATGTTGTAGCCTTAAAGTCAACACTCAACTGTAATCAATACAACTACAAAATGTAGGATGATACTTTGCCCTTTGATTTTGGAAAGTAAAATACAGAATTCATGATTATTCAGCATTTCTATTTTAGATTATATAGTTATTGTAACTGTATAGGATTTTCCAACTGGTTCAGAAAAACACCCATTTTGTGGTATTTATTGAAATCTTAATGTCTTCTCTAATTGAAAATACCTAAAGTCTATGTTGTGATTTGAGCTCAGAACAATACTTTTCAAATTGTCACATTTTCCTAAGGTATCACAAAAGAATGTATTTCCAAAGGAAACTGAGTTCTAGATATGTTCTTGTATTTATTGAATAAACACACCTTCATGTACGAGCTCTCTGAAATTGTGTAAGAAACCAATAGTGTTTGCTAAGTACATTTTTCTCCCACACCTATGGAAAAGAAATTTGGAACACAGATTGCTTCTTGCTTTTCCAAACCGAACTCCATCTGTACCACTGAAGAGAGTTTTAAAATCTACATGCTGCTCATATACGAGAACCACGAAGGCATATCGATTTAAGATTTTTTTTTTGTTGTTGTTGTTTTTTTTGGAGTCTGCCGAGCATGCTGCATGATTTTGTGTCACTGTTTATCAGGGATGGGACCTCATCGTGCTGTGTGCTGCACAGGCACGCACAGACATGAGAGCAGGGTCTTCACACTTAACAACCTAAATTTAGCTTTCTAATGTCCTGGTGGGTGACTACTGCATACTTGATGGTATACAGTGACAAACTTCCAAGTGGCTTTAGACTCCAAAAAGCCTTTACCTCTTCGTTTTATTAGGGAGAGCCTTTCTTTCGACAGGACGTGACAGAAAGGCGTTGAAGTTGAACTACGTTGCCTTTTCATTGCCCCACAGTAAGCACCATTAGATTTTCATATCAAATTAAAAAGGTTTCTGTCTCCAAAGGTGATGATTATAATGGAATGGTTTAGGGGTTGCCTTGCTGTTGGATTATCACCTCTTTCTTGATATTGCAGCTATTGGGTGAATTGTTGATACGATTTTTGCCTGGAAACATGCTTAGTAAAAATGATAACATTTCTTCTATTTCTAATATTAAGAAAACACATCCTAATTATGACACATGGAAGAGCTTTTCAGGTGGTCTTTTCATTAAGGAATTGATCCCAACCTTTCCTCCTAAACCACTTGTGTTCATTTCTCACGAGCCTCTGCTGATTGTGACTCCTATTGCTTAACGGCTGTGACTGCTCGAATGGTGTTTCTTCGTTGTTAAAATAATATAGTCCTTAGTGGTACAATACATAATTTATGATTTTCTAAGTCTGTGATTTAAGTGGAAGGCAATTTCTGGAGAGTCTTACAGTTACAGTCTCATTCGCAGGGTTGTATCACCTCTTCCTTTCAGTTCCACCTGCAATGGGAACACGTAGGGTAGGTGTACCTCAGAGGATCCTGAATGTTCATCTGCATTTCTGCCGCTTGGCTGAGACTGAGCAAAGCCAAGACTGAAGTCACATTTTGTTCTGGGATAGAGCTATCTCCTGTAATGTATAGTGCCATACCTGAACTCATTGCTCTTTCAAGCTTCCTTGAAAGACCATCATTTAGGGATCACTGCTGGGTAGCAGAGACAATGAAAGGGTGAAACATCAGCCCTGAAGGGAAGAATAATGAAATGTACTTCCATCAGGAAAGTGAAATTGTCTGGAAGAGAAGAGGGAGAAGGAGGCGGGGGGGGAGTGCTGACTGTTTTATCATGAACTGCTTATTGTGAATTGCAGCTACAACTGGGCAGCCCAAGCAGCTTCCTCCGCTCTCCGCTTAGGCAGAGCATTTTAAAGCTTTACGTCTCGCCTGGTCTCAAACTGAAGCGTGTGCAGAAGGAAGTGCAGCAGCCTTGATTGAGAGTGAAACAGAAATGAGCTGAGAGATGCTCTCCTCACTCCCGTGTGGAAAGTTTGGCAAAGTTCATTGGCTGGGTTTAAGAGGGGATGATTTCAATTTCTGTCTTTTTTTGTATTGTTTCTTATTGCGTGGAGCAGTTTGTTCCAAAGAGCGATAATGTAGTGTTAGTTTTGGTGCTTGCCTTTCAGGGACTAACCTATAAAGCTCTAAAATTGTATTTGCTAACAGGCTACAAA
Source organism: Platalea leucorodia (assembly GCF_965183815.1). NCBI lineage: Eukaryota > Metazoa > Chordata > Aves > Pelecaniformes > Threskiornithidae > Platalea > Platalea leucorodia. The sequence goes on along the minus strand of NC_138829.1, from coordinate 70,644,844 downwards.
GATCTTGCTCTAATTTAATATAAACTCTACCTGTGATACATTTCAAGAGCGGAAAAAATCAATTGTGAAAGGTTAGTGACAGGTAAAGTGTATATATAATTTCCAATTTCCCGAAAGGAACAAAACACTGCATTAATCACAATCAAAAAAATCTAAATGTTTGAATGTAAGTAATTGATATATTGACAACTGCATTTGTGAGGCTGAGAAGAGAGACGTTGGTGAGTCAGTGCTGCTACTTATATCTGGTCCAGAGTCTGAAAACATTATGAAACTGTTGCAGTGAAACCTGTAACTGGACATCTGTCAGGTTTCACTGTTTACACAAAGTAGTCTTATTTGCCATCATTTAAACTAAGTATCTTTGGGGAACAAGATTCAGGAAAGCAGAACTAACCAGATGCGTCAAATGTTTAATTTCTGAATTGACTTCTGAAAGCCAACTTAAAAACTGCCTGTATCCAGAGGGAACATTTCTGACTGTAAATATCGGAGAACGAGAGGACAGGAATAATGCCATGCCAGGAGAAAGAAATACCCTCCTAAAGGTGCCGCACCAGTTTCATTCCTCGCCCAGTGCCCTGTGCTGGACTGGCAACCATGTGGTGCCCCCATCTCCTGCCTGCTCCCCCCAGTCTCTGCGTCACAGCTACTTCATTCATTCAAGTTTCTACTTCACTGAGCTGTCACTTAGTTACCATCCATAGCAACTAGTCAAGTGTCAATTAAACTCCTTCCCTTCTTCGCTAAATTGGTGGCAGAGCATCTGGCGTTGCCTGGCATGGCAAATAGTGAGCCACTGTAACCAGTTGCATCGTTTGAAAGGAACATCTGTCTGTGAGACAGTAAGTGAGACGATGGGGTGACGGTAACAAGCTTTGCTTCTACCCAGGCAGAGCAAATATCCGTATAAACAGACAGCTTCTGGTCACGCTCTGCATTACGGACCCTGGCAGTGCCAACCAGCTCTTGTCTCCGCTCGGCTGCCTTGCCCCGAGAGTCGTTAACCCCGTGGCTGAGTGTTCACAGCCCTCGCAGGGTGTCTCAGCTGTGACCCGTTTCAGTGACTCCATTAACTTTTTGTTACGATGACATTATGAAGACAGAGTGTTGTGGAAATAAGCGGTGATACCGCCAGTCTAGCTGCATGGGTTTGCCTTCCTTTCTCTTGATTTTGTATGAGTTACCTCCTACTAAGATATGTCTTCCTGCTGAGCCTTACTTTCTTCTCACTTCCCTGTTGTAACTGTATGTACTTATTCAGGTCGGTCATGTATGTTATCAAATGTAATTTAAATATAATTAGGTGGCCGTGCTAACACCCTTAGTGGGGTCAGTTAAACTTGGAGGGGAGGGAGCTGATAAATGGTTCGCTTTGGTTACCATCATTCATATAAAATTGCCTCTCATGATGATTAAAAAACCCAAGAGAGTTTCTGATCTCTGTATTGTACAGTCGAATATATGGCAGAGATCCTGACCACACGTCAGTGCGGCAGATAAAGATCCTGGTTTGGGTCTGAAAGAACTGCACTTGAACTACTTAGCCGTGCTTTGCAGCTGGACTTGGATTGACGCCGTGCTGTGATGCCGCAGGTGCAGCCTTTCTGATGCTGGAGCTGGTGCAAAGTAAATACGCCCTTTAAAAATAGGGCAAAAAAGTGCAGGTTTTAGCGGAAATCGTAGATGAGTGATTTTTTTTTTTTTTTTTTAGATGATGCATAAACAGGTTTTATCAGGTTTGCAGAATAATGTGACTAAGGACGTGCAGATTTTTGATGTAAGATAAGGGTCTTGTGTGTGGCAAAAGGATGAAATGAAAGGACTTTTGCTGCAGGAATGAAAGAACCTGAATTACAGTAAGACTGCTGTATATGCAGTTTTCAAAAAGCTGCAAATTTTGAAGCTTCAGCATAACAGGGTCTGTAGATAGCCTCTAGTTGTAAAGTGCTACCTCCAGCCTTTCATGGCAATATTTCATGTCTGTAAACATGCATGTGATGCATTTTGATGACTGGAATCCAGTTCCTGCTGGAATTGGAAAAAAACTTTCGCTGTAGTTTTGCTGGCTGGGCTACTTTTTCGCTGTCAAGAAGAGATGTCTTGTGATCCAAAAAAAACCCCAAACAAAACCTTCTTTCCTGCCATAACCTCTCAATTAGAAATCTAGCACTTGACTACAGAACGTCCTGAAATGCAAAATATGGCTATTTAAAAACATGTAAATTATGAAGCGTATTTTCTGTGAAGATACTATATTAGTATTTTTTTTTCTAAAGTACAAAGAAATTTAGTACAATTATAGAACTTCAGTAAGGTTCTGATTTAGTTTTCATCTTAATTGAGGGGAGACTTTACGCCACCTTAATTTGGTTCAAGCCCTGGATCTTGTGAAGACCATGCACTTGCCCTAATGCATTCATGCTCACAGTTTTATTTGAACACCCTGTAACTTTGGTTCGGGATAAATTTTGATGGAAACAGAGGCCGTGGTTGCTGTGCTTTGTAGTTTGGAGCTGTAAATTTGAATGAGAATAATTTTGTATCTCTCAGATTTTTCTCTGGCTTCACTTTCTCCCACACTCTTTACCCATCAAATTCAAGTGAAGTACATTGATGTTATGCCAAGAAATATTTGTACTTTTTTACTTTTTCTTGCTTTCTTTAGATCTTAACATATTTTTCCTTCATTTTTGCTGTTAGAATTTTACATACTGTTTTTAGCAAATTGAAGTAAATTAAATTGAGAGAAATGATACCTTGAGCTTGCTGAATCTAGTGCTTGATTCAGAAGCAAGTACAAGAACAATTCTCTGTCAAGCTGTCTCTTAGATATCTGGCAATATCTTTTTTCAAGTAATAAAATGTGTTTATCACTTGAACAGCATGTTTATACTTGAGTTTTAAAATCGACTCTGTATCAAAGGTTCTTTCATTTGAGTAACATGGCTGCTGTCTAGCAAGCTGCCTGTCACTGGTGAATTCCCTCTTTGAATTTTACATGCTAATTAGGGGGAATGTTGAAGAGAGGTATTATTGCTTGCTTATAATGTAGAGAAACCCCCTGATCTACACACAAATGTTGCTTTTATGAACCTGAACCAAGCCAGGCTGCAGAATGTGAAGTTAAAGAGAGAGTATTTGTACAGCTCTGCTGTTGCTTTCATAGTGCTGTTTGCCAGGGCGAATCAGGAGTTGCACTTTAGAACCTGTACAGAGGAGGCTGGGGGCCAGATTCTGATACATTATCCATGCTGAGAAGCAGTTTATTTCAGGAGTAGTTCCTGGAGTAAAGGTTTTCTTACTAATGGTTAAAATAGCAATGTTCAGGTGGTTAATTGCATCTGTCGGCGATGAGGTGGCAGCGCACCAACCTACCTCCGTCTCTGACCTCCCTGATCTTTGCAGATACTATGGCATGCAGAAGCCTTATTACATATCTGAGAAGAAACACTTTATTTTTTCAATTGCGGTCTACAAGCAGAAGCGGGATTGAGTTGAACCAGTATTATTGATTCATAGTAATGCATTTTGCTCCCAAGAATCCATCAACGTTTGACGTAACACAGCTGAGAAGTGCCCAAAGCAAAGCGTTACTTACTGTTAATGTTGTAATGAGAAAATAATTACATGATTATCACTAGTAAGTACGGTGATATTATATGAGGGTTAATTATTTAAAGAACAAAAATGATTATACTGCACATGCCATGCTCATGGCTGTCTACTGAGGATTATTTTAAAACACAAGTATATATGTATTGAGTATAACTGCTAGGTGCTATACAAATGTGGAATAGGATTTCTGCCATGAAGTAGATACAGTCGAAATAAAAAGAAAATGTAATTAGTGTATTTAGTCTTTATGTTGGATAGAAATTTTTAATGAAACAAGAAACCATTAGCCAAGAAAAAAAGACAGAACCTGAAAAGCATTAAAAAAAAAAAATGGGGGGAAAACCTGGATTCAGGGCATAAACATGATTAATGCTACGTTCAGTTGTTTGTTTTAAACTTTGGTAATCTAAAAAAATTATTCTGCTACTGTATTACACTTGAAATATAGTAAATTCTTTAAAATCCTTCTTGTGCTTTACTAGCCAGCCAACTTTACAACCTAAACTAAATCAGTCTGTCTCTCTATAGACCAACTATTGCTTGCTTAGGACCAAGAGATAAACCGGAGATTACTTTGCTGTGTTTGAAACCATTTCTTTAAATCTGGGTCCTTCCTCAAGGATTTCCAGGACTGTGTACAGAAAGGGATTCATGAGTAATGGCTTGAAGCATAAGGAGTAATACAAGTGGAGTCTCAGGTCTAAAGAAAGGCCTTAAAATGAAGTCACCAGGAGGACTGTAGAGGGGAGAAAAGAGTGGGATAATCTGGCTTTCAACAATCCCATCTAGTTTTATTTGGGAGTGTTGCAGGGAGTTCTTTTTTCTAAGGCATTGCACCCAAGCCTGTAGCAAATAGTCTTCCTAGTACTGCTTTTCAATGGACTTCTTCAAGTGTTGCGGTAGGGTATATGGTAAGTCTACCCCGAGCCCTCCATGAGATGCACTAATGGCAGAAGGAGGCATTGTGTAAATAATTGATGCTGAATGAAAAGTGCGGAAAATATGTGCAATTATTTTATTTTTAGGTGAAATGGATGTAATGGCCATGACTTGTGATTTAAACCTGCTCTGAGTCTACCATTTAAAGAAGATTTGGAAACTCTTAAATACATAATAGTCAAGATTTTCTGTCTGTAGTTTGTTGCTTGTGTGTAAAGTCTTCATTTTTGAGGATTTCCATCTTAGTTTGTTTTGGTTGCTAGTAAATAAAATTGTCCATTCAATTTCCTGTGGTGAGTGCAGAAATAAGGTGTTATGCTTGTTACCTGAAGAGATATGACTCACATTAACCGTGCTTCATACACCTCTCCGAGACCATTTCAGCACTTTAGTCTTCCTTTGCATTATTCTTCATCCCTGAGGTTTGTGGAGTGGTGCAAACCAGAGGATAATCTTTCTTGGTCATCAGCTCAGAAATTTCCCTGAGTTTTCAATCATTTCTGGTGACTGACAGTAGCCCTATAGCCAGGGGAGTCCTTAAATAAGATTTTTTAAATGTTTTTTTTTTTTTTGGCCTGCACCCTGTATATGCAGAAGCTTCAATGAGAAGGGTGAGCCCAGCTTCTCCTTTTTACCTACATCAGGAAAGCCACAGTGCCATTAGGGGGACAGTATCTGTCATACCATAAAGCTGCGAAGTGGAGCCAGAAAAGGCAATTGCTGAATATTCAGGGCAAAAATAGAAGAAGGAGGAGAAGAAAGAGGAGACAGCAATGGCATAACGAAATCACCTTCCTCATATCCAGTGGAGATGCTTCTCTTTTTAAGTGCCTTTAGATGAGAATTTGGAAGAGATCGTTACACATCTGTGTTCGACGATCAGGAAATAAATGAAAAAGAAAATTATTATTTTAGCACTATATTTATTAAAACACTTTAAATTCTACACATATGCATAAGCTTTTCCAGTTCCTCTTTTTTTCGTCTTTTTTTGGTGTCTTCGTGGTACCTGAATACTTGTAGTTGTTACTTCTTCCCCGCTTACCCCACGTACATTGCACTGTAGCCCCTGGTTTCGTTGTTCAGGTAAGTAGCGAGGCAGGAGCAATTAAAGGGAAATAATATCTTAAATGTGTCTCTCCGAGCCTGCTCCTGTAGCATTCTCCGCACACCAGTATAGCTCCCAGAGCTTCGGGGATGTTGTGTTTAATGTTCACTGCCGGTTTTGACTGCCACAACATGAAAAGCCACAGCTCTTTTAGCAGTCTCCTGAGACATCCACGATCACAGCACTCTCAGTAAATGGGGAGCCGGGGGACTGGCAGTGCTGCTTACAAATAGATTGAGATATCATTTCTCAACATTGTTTCAGAACTGTATTGCGTGTAGTAGTTGCGGAATAGAAGTAATACACAGTTACTCCACTTTGTGACATGAAATATATGCGTATGATGTTTGTCAGTAATGTAACATGCATATGTTCCTACTTAATAAGTGATGGCAATATATTAATTGTAACTATTTTACAATCCTTTAGGTGGCTATAATAGCGGGAAATTTTGAGCTTGCTGAATATATCAAGAATCACAGGGAAGCTGATATTGGTAAGCAAAATATTTATAGACACTGAAAATAAGTTATACATGTTTAAACCAAGGTTTTGCAAAGATGTTGAATCTGATTCTATGTGAGATATGACTACAGGGCTGATGACAGTATCATTTCAGGGAGATTGTAAAGGTAACTTTTCTTTAAAAAATGAAGATGGGGAAAAAGCTGAAATGTTTTAAACATATGCTCTGAGAAGGAAAATTTGATAAGTAATGCAAAAGAGTGGTAGATGCTTTATTAGTATACATTAGCCAGTTTGGAACAGATTAAATACACATCCACATACCTGGCCAAACTGGCTCTTGCAGGCTGTTTTGGCATCAACCTAAAGCAGTTCTCAAGTAGGAATAGTTGGTCAGAAGAAGATAAAGAACTGTGCTTCTCTGCAATTAAATGAATATGTGGCAGAAACTGTCTATCCATACCCATAAAACCATTTCCTCTCCCCGAGTTTGGTGTGTGGCACTGGATGAAGGCTGGCGACAGGCGTTAAGGGCCCTTGACAAAAAACCTTAAGGCTTTTTAAAGATTTTTTTTACATAGAGAGTTTTGCCATTAAAATAAAAAACAGTTTGATAAAAGTGATTTCTAATGCAGTGTAATTAAAATGAACTAAAATGCTTTAATTCAAGTTAATTAACGTTCCACAGGAACATCCTGAAGTTGAACGCAAAAAGGCATTCCTTTTGCAGCAGGAGGGTCTGTAGAGTCAGTCGCCTGCACTGTTTTAACTCGGTGATGCAAATCTATGACTTGATAGCATTTAATTTATGTGGAAAACTGGGCCAGCTCACATGAAACTTAGGACTGTGAAAGAATTGCTCTGGATTAAGGCCTCCTTTCCATTTCCCTTCCTGGTTGCATATGATCTGCAGGGATATAGTTAAAAATGCTCTGTGGTAATGTGAATTCTCGTAGCACTGCGATACGTTGAACTCCTTGCAGTACGCGTCGAGAAAACTGGGGATACGTGGCATAAAAGTCATAACATCTGCATAAAAGTTCGTAGTGATTTGGAAGGTTTTTACATGAGAAAGTGGGATAATTCCTTTCCGTTTAAGAAGTCTTCATCCTTCTGTATTTATAAACAATCTGATGTAAAAAATTAACTAAAAATGAACCAGTTATTCCTAATAGGGTGAGCATCTTCTTGTTGTTTATATTTACATATGGCTAATGGTTTTATAACTTCATGAAGATGTTGAAATGAAAGGAAATGGTTGTTCAGAGTCAAATGTTCCTTTTATTTCTGCCATGTTAGTTCTTGATATTTTGGCTTGCATGTAGAGTCAGTGCAGAACAAGTACTGCACATAGACAGTACACAGTATTATGGTTTTTTTTCTCTAAATGAATTTTGTTCTCTTCAAAATAGTTGTGTACAATAAAAGAAAAAAAAAACTAGCAAAGGAATTACTTGCTAGTATTAATTGTGCATACACTTGCAGTATGAGTAACTAAAGTAAAAGTAACACTTACAGAAGTACACTTGCAAACAGTAGCCTCTAAACTGGTTGAAGTGAAACAACTTTGATGTTTATGTCATCATTTCTTGGACTGCCCAGTTCCACACCACTTTTCCTTTCCCCCGGCAAGTGCAGGTTCCAAGTTATGTCAATGTGTGGGAGAAACTGGAACGTAGTTATGAAGTCGATGGATGAGACAGTCCAGGAAACAAGTGACAGCCACGTGGCTGAGGCTTTAGGCAGAACTTATTATTGCTGACTGTAAAATCTTTCTGCAGGATTTGGTGATTTCTAGAAAAATGCTTAGAAATATATTCTGTGGGAAGATTCTCTAAATTTTCCTGATGCCTTCACTTTTCCACTGAAAAATAGAAATATTGATGCTTCCATGGTTCACTTGCATTTTTTGCAAGATTGTGGTGGATTGCATGTAACTTTAAATTAGTAGATTTGTCTTAAAGAATAAGCATTATGTTATGTTGTTTCCTCCCAGCTAATTTAATTTAGCTGGGTATTTGTCCCTTAAGATTTGTTACTAAAAAAAAAAAAAAAAAAAAAAAAAAAAAGGTGAAGTCATCAAAATGTCTACTTCTGGAATGTCTCCCAGTTTAAAAAAAATAAATAAATCAAAGAACAATATCCTGAGCAGAAAACCTGAGAGCTAGTATGATGATGAATGTGCAGAATAATGTCAGCATTTAAACCTCAACAAGTTGGCTTTTCTTTATCTTACTTGTCCAGTTATCGACTATATTCCTGTAGTTTTGGATGTATTCCAACATGTATCATTTGAGTAATGTACCTTCTTAGAGCCCATAGGCAACGGAGTGGGAAGGAATAGCAAAGAGCTTGAGAAGTATCCTCGTGAAGATAACAAGGACAGATCATACTATGAGGTCTCTTGAGAAACGTTTCATCTTTCATCCCTCAGAAAGTGTATTTTTGGTTAGATATTGCATTTTGATATTGAACCAGTTCATTAAACCTTGTTATTATTTTAGGCTCATTTAATAATTGTAATTACTTCATATTTTGTAATTATTTAAAACTCATCTAATAAGTTACAACTGTGGGAAGTTCTTTGGAATATGTGCAGCTTCGGGTGGGTCTCTTTTTTTTCTATGGAGGTTTAAGCTGGTAGATGATGAGCTGTTCAAGCATTTAATAGTAAGCTTATCAATGATATTCATGATTATTCACAATAGCATTCATTGGAAGGAGGGGCTGGTGATGCATTGGGAAAAACTCCACATTCCTCTTGATTCATTGGAAAAAACTCCACATTGCTCTAGGAAGATTTCCGACCCTTTTAACTTTTAGTGATCTTCATACACAGTATCTTTAGCTATAGATACTTTTAAATAGATACTTTTAAATAGATACTTTTAAATAGCTATAGATACTTTTAAATACTATTTTTTCCAAAAACAATCTACCTACTTTCCTGGGTATGTTGTCTTAAGGATGGGAAAATTTTAATTGGTGAGAGTGATTGGAGGCTGGACCTAACTTAGTAGTTTCAAGAGCAGTTTTTTATCTGGTGACAGAAACAAGTATTTACATTTTTCAAACCGAAGGACCTGAAACATGAAAAATAATATTTGCTTGAAATCTCTAATCTTATATAGTGAGGAACTACACTATCCGTGTCCATCTGTTTTGACATGTGCTAATTAACATTATTCTTAGATAATGTTGTTGTCCCAAACTACTGCAGTAGGAAGTCACTTGTACTTTCAATGCAGAAGGTATTACGTGGGTGTCTTCCAGTTTGTCAGTAGTCACAAAGCTGTTTCAAGTAACGTTGCCAAAACTGCAATTATAAGGATCTAACAGCAGTAATGTAATGCTTATGATTCATGGTCCTGTGCCATGCATTGCGGTGAATGAGCTGCTTTGTTCAGTGGCGGAGATCATAGCTCAACCTTTCTGCAGAAGGAGGGTATCACTGCCTGTGGAGTAAAGGGATGAGTCTGCAGCGTGCCGACAGCAAAAGCACTACATCTCAACGCACTGGTCCACAAGACCTCCACGTAAATAAATATATATATGCTTAAGTGCTGGGTATATCACTTATTATCTATTCCACCTTTGCCTGCTACTCATATTTCATAGGCATTTAGAGTAGAATACCATTTTAAGCCGTACGTGAAGTCTGGGATTGTTCAGTTTAGAAGAGGCTGAATTGCATGCCTTAGAGGGAGTCTTTTTTTTTCATTTTATTTTATTTTTTTTCTTGGCCTGGATCCGTGCCAGATTATAATGCTAAGGCTATCCCTGTTGTTGAAGATGATGGAGAAGCAGCTCAGGTGCAAAATGACCAGGGTATCCTCTAGCAGTAGAAAATTCTAATTTACGGCAGAACTACTAAATCTTTGTTCTACAGACAAATCCCACAGAGATTGTCCTTCCTTTTTCTTTTTATTTAATTATAAAGCACTTATATTAGACAAAGTTGTTGAAATGCTGAAAAACTAGGCATATATAAAATAAGCTTCTTTGCAATAATTGTAAGACTTCACACTGTTCTGTAAAAAGAAGAAAACATAAAAATATCTATTTTAGAGCCAAAAAAGGCAAAAATAATGACCCATGTTACTGGAGTAATGCGACATCGGACTGTAAGCAGAGGGATGTTTGTTTAAGGTGTGTAGTGGCTGGGTATCTCGCTCAGATCTTGCCAGATAAAGATGTCTACTTAAGGCCAATATGAGTGTGTATGTTTAGTCAGAGAGACGAAGTCTGTCTGTTTCCCTTTTATAGAAGCAAAATAGATTAAAGTTTGCATCCAAGACAGAAGATGTAGGTGCCATTGGCAACCTGATTAATCTGAGGAGTCCCTACCTAGGCATCTGAAAAAAAGAAAGAGGAGATTTTGCCAGTAAGGTTTCTCAGCTACGTAGAATTGTGCTATAGAGGCCATGCAGTTGGCTAAGCTGAGTGTGTTTCAAGATAGATAAGGTCATGTAGAGTTTCAAAACCATCAGGAGGGGTCAGAGCTGGTAGATGTACTCTGAGACAGCTCTGAGGAGCAGCACTGTGGTTGAAGAGCATGTACCACAACGGCCCTACCTACCCGTCTCCACGTTGTTTCTTCAGTCTGATTTCTCTCACATCGTCGTTCTGGATGGGTGCAGCTCTCTGTCTCTTGGATAATTCCACAGAGGAAGCTCATGATGAAATGAGGGGCAATTCGTAGAAGGGAGAGACCTGGAATCCAAACCCTCTGACTCTTCTCCTGGCTCTGATCTACAGTGTGTAAACGTGCAGGCAAGGTTGCACTTAAAGCAGTTCTGTTCCTTTTTGGCTGTAAGCCCTTGCGTCTCCCAGCAAACTGGAGTTTTGTAGAACCTGCTTCCGCTTAGCCATGATACCAGCATAAAAATCTGTTAGTTATTCTATCCTATTAAAAAAATTGCCCTTTTCCTCTGAAAGTTCAAATCTGTGTGGGTTCTCTCACACATGTTCTCCCTTCTTCTATCAGCACGTCGCTTCTTCCTTACCTTGCTCCTTTTCCCACCATCAATTTCCAATTAATCTTTCCATCTCAGGTAGTACGTTAGGTGTCTGGGTGACCAGTTTGTCAAAACCGTGGCATGAAAGGTATTTAGCACAGATAACGACTTTTTTGTCTTGGTGCTGCTATTTTCAGAAACAAACTGAGAAAAAAAGCCTTGCAAATGATTCCTGTGGCTTAGTACAATAAAAGACACCTTGCTGTCATTAACAGAGAAAGTTCACGTTAGTCTTATTTCACACAGGGATGATGCAGTTTTGCAAGAATAAATTGTACATAAAAGATAAAGGATTCAGAGGAGAGGAAAAAAGGATATCAGTAAAGGATTAAAAACAAGATCCAGATTTCATTGCATTTATTTCTTTTATGAGGTTCTATACATCAGGGAATCCCTTTTGTTTTCTTGACAGATGTTTGAAAGGTGAATAAAAATTGCCATATCCTTTAAAAAGTAATCCTATTTGAAACAAATTAAAATAATATTTTTCATAAAGCAAGAAAACCTATTACCATAAGGTACTTAGAAACTTGTTTTACAAGCAGTATGGAATACTTCATATAGCTTCTCAGATTATTGCAATTCATCATGCCCCCAAATTAGTTTTTTGAGGAATAATAACAACATTAAAGCAGCTTATTTTAATTATCACTTATTTTGAAAGTCTTTGGAACCCAGAAGTAGCTTGCAGCTCAGTGACTTTTGTTCCATCTTCTTTTCTGCTTTGAGGAAGGCATTACATATACGCATCATTAAAAAAACAATAATAATGTCCCTTTTTAAATTTCCTTTTTTTTAACAAGCTATAGCACATTTATAATGTATTTAACTTTACGTGTTTATTTATTGCAAACTAAGAGAAAGTAATGGATTAAAAGATGTGATGAATAGAAAAGTTAATCCCTGATTGTTTTCATCCAGCCTGCAGCTGTCTGTGAGTAAATGAGCACAGCAGATTTAGGAAGCATTTGCTATACAGAATTTACTATGGCTTCTATAGGATGGAGGTACAAACCCCAATCATATACGTAAGAATATTGAAGCTTTCATTAGATATAGATATGCAGATACTAAGTATGTTGCAAGCTGATAATCCTTTGACTTGGATAACCTATTTTTAAATCTCTCTTTTGCCTTGGTTCTTTGTGATGAGATGAATTTTCAGATGGATTAAATGACATGGGTTGTTCTTCTTCAAGTGAACAAGGTTTGTTTTATATTGTACATCTTGTCCTTCAGCAGCTCTGAAGCTAGAAGCAATAGGATTCTTTTGTTTTATTTTTGTTTGCTTTTTGCTTTAGAAAAATGAAACACATTGAGCTGGTGTGCGAGTTTTTGGTAGTTGATTAGCAGACTAACTAATACTTGGATACTGTTGCTAGGCTTCAAGTCAGAGTTCCTGTATTCCTCTATAATTATGCAGAGATATGTGTATGTGATGGTTTGTCTGTGCTTTCACATGGATTTTTTTTTTTTTTTTTTAAATATTGAAAATCTGCTAATATGGTAGGCTTATCCTTTAAAATATACATATTCCACACTGGGCAATTGCTGTTAAAGAAAACATTTTTCAAGTATGAGTAAAAGTATTTATTTTTATTGGAATTGTGACTGTGAACATCCTAAACGTTCATTTTATTGTAGAATAAGCAGAACAGGTCTTTCAAAACACAAGGATATTAGTTGGTTTGTGGTAAAATTGCTTTTCTAACCCATTTTCTTTAATTAGATCAGAGTGATTGAGGTCAGCAATCTTGGTTTTTCAGCTGCAAGTGTCTCTATTAAATGCTAGCTGTCCCAATGAATATTCTGTTTGTTTACTTATTTATTTTGGTTTGGGGAACCATTTAGTAATTTTGATTTTCATAAATCAAATGCCTGCAGAATACTTCTCAAGTTAGGGGAAATCATATTTAGAAAGATAAAAGCAGAAACAAGAAAAGGCAGTAAATCAAAAGACTTAAAAATCTACAAAACTGTCAGCAGCATGCAATGACTTGTTCTATTTTTATCGCATGTTACTTAATAGAAGCAAAAGGGACACGAGCATATATTGTAGTCCTGTGTATTTGTCGTTTGAATGTGCATAGCATTAACCTGTTTCATATGCTAGTGGGCATTTTAAGGTGGAAAAAGGGTGATACTCGTGTAATCAGGGTGGCAAAGACACCGAGATCTTCATTGCCCACATTTTAAATGCATATTGTTTGGTAGATTGTCATAGTCCCATGTTCCCTTTTGCAGTTTCTTTCAAATACCTCTGCTGAATTAATAATTATTTCTCATGTCCCTAGAAAAAAAAACATTAATGACATTAATGTAAGCTGGGTTACAACCAAATGAATATTGACTGGTATGAAATACATTTGTTGCTATTATTTATCTGTTTTTCTCCGAAGGGTTGCAAGGAATAGAATGTCATATGCTCAGTCTTGCTATGTGCTAGCAAACAAATTGGAAAACTGGGAATTGTGATCTGTTAATGTAATTACATACCGAAATGTAGGACAGAGCTTGAAAAACTTACAGTAGTTTTCTTCTTCCCTTTGATCACAAGTCTTTTTTTTTCTGTGTGTGTATTAGTACAAAATTGTGCAGTAATTGGTTTTATTTCGAAGTTCAAACTTTATTTTCAGAAGTTGGTTATTCTTGTTGGCCTTTGAAGTTCGGTGTATTCTGTGCATATAATGTGGAGCTGCATGCAGAGTAGCGCAAATTATGTAGCGCATGGTCACTACCTGTGATTTCTTAGGCTTATTTTAAATTTTGAGCAGGAAAGTAAGGCGAGAACTGATGACACACGTAACTGCTGATGTAAGTACAGTAGATTTCAGAATGATATGGCCTGGTTTTGTAAACCAGTGTGTAGTGTGTCCTTGCCACTTGCCAGGTAGGCAACGATTGCCACAGCTACTCCTGTTACAGTTTATTTTACAGACTGAAGAAGAAGAAGAACCTTGTAATTGAGCTGAAAACAAACTACTGGAGGAATCCCAGGCCATCTTCAGTGTCCTTGAGCTAGTTTTGGTCTCGGGCAAGAACTCTGTGGTCTGAGCAGTGGGTGCAGGTCATGCAGGGCTCGCTGGCTTATCCACATCTTCTTCCTAGAGATGATTGAGATGTTTGGGAGGGTGGCAGAGGAAGGTGGGGAAAGGAAGGGGGAGAATTGGTAGGTGTTTCGGTCTTGCCCCTGTCTTCATGCTCAGAGCCAAATGGTTGGAAGTGTTTCCAGGGCCCCCAGCTCCCGCTTCCCCCAAATGTGGGTTCTAGCTAGCTCCTAGTCCGCTAGCTCCTCGTCAGGAGAAAGGCTTCTCACCTTCTCTGCGTCCTTCTAGGCTGGGACCATTATATCCAGTGGTTGGGAACTGTGCTTTTTTTTGGTAATGTTCCTATCATCAGTGTGCTGGTTCATCAGGGAGTAGGGGCAAGTTACCTTTTCCATGTTCTTAAAGGATATGCGTGCCATAAGGCATGGTCCTTTCATCGGTATTGGCTTTTTTTGCTTTTGTTTTTTTAATAGCTTTCACTGGCTTGAGACCATTGAGGTAGGAGTGTACAGGGGAGTAGAATCAGAGGCCATGTACAGAACTAGTGCAAGTCACTGAATTTAAAAAAGAAATAAAGCCTTAAAGCATAATCAGTAGGAAAAATGATTTGAGTATACCAGGGATAGTTGCTCTGACTGGGGACAAAGATGGAACATACTTTTTGTACATCAAACAGGTTATCAAGTGAATAAGATTAATTTCTTGCTTTACAAAAAAATAAAGTAATTGAGTGGATTGTACTATCCTCAAAAATTCTGGTGAAATACATAAAAGGATAATGCCATTGAGCTAAATAGGCAGATCGAGGGTCATGTTATGAGCAGACAGAACGCAAGTACCCCAGAACTCTCAAATGCTGAAATTTTGAACTAGTATTTCTGCCAAACTGGAATTTATGATAATGATTTTCAGTTACTCCCTGTGAGTGAAGTTCACAGTGTTGTTTAACCTGGTGGCTGGATCCTTCTAAC
Source organism: Platalea leucorodia (assembly GCF_965183815.1). NCBI lineage: Eukaryota > Metazoa > Chordata > Aves > Pelecaniformes > Threskiornithidae > Platalea > Platalea leucorodia. The sequence continues at coordinate 70,629,678 of NC_138829.1, read as the reverse complement.
CCCAGTAGCTCCCCTCGGAGTTGCTGGAAATGGTCAGCAGATGACCCATCCCTTGGGAGTCTGCTTTCCGATTCAGTCTTTCAGACGAGGTGCCTGATCCCGCACCAGGCTGTCTTTGGGGGACAAGGGCAGGTACTAGAATAAGTTAAGGAGCTGAATTAGGCTGAGGGGATGCAAAAAGAAAGTAGTACTTCTGAGTTTATATGGGATCTGAAATTTGTTCAGTGATCTCTGATTCAATTTTATAGGTCATAGATCATAAAACTGGAAGAGGTTTATGTGATCATGCTGTCTGACCTTCTCCGTAGTGCAGATTACAGAATTTATATTAACTAATTCCAATTTGAACTGGATTGTAACTAGAAAAAAACATTTTGTCGTGTTAAAGACCTGCAATAACGTAAATGGGATTTGGAAAATTGTATCCTAGTCTTGTGATCTGATATTTTTGGATCCATTTGTTAATTGTTCTAGAGTTAATTACCCCTTTATTAAACAGACATATCTTGTTTCGAGTATCAGCTTGTCTGGCTGTCGCAACTGGACCCTGAGTATATCTCAGTCGTCTCGACTCTACTGCTTCTGTGCCCACATTTCTCTTCTAAAGTCTTCTTTCTTAGCAACAAGGAGCTGATCTCAACCTTTGGAGAGGAAAAACTGAGGAGAAGATGTAAAACTTGAATGGAGGTCTAAATTGAATATACGAAACTATCACGGACTTTGTGGTTTTTATTTCTATTGCCGTTTGATCAGTACTATCTTAAGCGCCTTTCTGCTAACTTTTCTCAGGGTCCACTAAAAGCTGTATCCCGAGACTTTCTATAATGGTGCTTTTTTTAAGAAGGTATGCCCTTTGGAAGTATGTGATCAGTGCATTTCAATTATGATATATATAGGTCTCTATGTAACAAACAGGAGGGTTTGGATGGCAACACCAATATTAGGGTATTAGAGGGCCCACACGTACTATGATAAGGCAGGGAGCCTTCAATGCAGGTGTAAGATATGAGGCAGCCCAACAAGGGATAGTTCAGAAGAAAAATTGTTTGAAGTGTCTCACAGAGTATTCTAGTATTCCTGAAAAGTTAATGTATTTTCTTTAAATCGTTTTTCAACATGAGCCTCAAGAGCTCTCTAAGATTGTGTCAAACGCTATGCGGGATTTCAAACAGTGAAACAGTGAAGCCAGGTCAAAAATAGAGGTAGGACAAATGGAGAAAGAGATGTGTGCAGAATCCCGTGGCTTTCTGTTTCTCCCATTTACAATGGTGAGAACACAGGAAAAAGAGATGAAAGAGCATGAAATAAATGCTGGAGTTAAAAAAAAAAAAAAAAAGGCAAAATAGAGATTGAAAAGAATAGACAGAAATGCTTCCTGAAGAAAATTCCTGTGTTTTCCAAAGTAAATAGAGATGGACTAAAAAAAAAAAAAAAAAAAAAGGAGGGGAATGAAAAAAAAAAGAAACTCTCGATATAATGTAGGTCCTTATGCTGAGCACTTCATCACAAGCCTTTTTATGCACCCAATAATTTCCTTTATATGATTAGGCTACCAGTAGACTACAAAGTTAAGACTAATGGCACAAGGGGGGGGGATTTGTAACTTCTGAATACGTGGATTTTTATGTGCCAGTGTATATCTTAATTGTTGCGTTATTGAAAATAATTAGGTTCAATGTAACTCCCAATTGGGGAAAGGAACATCTTCCATGGACTAATTGGATTTCCATGAGGATAGCCTTCCAAATACAGAAGCAACTTGATTACATTGCCAATCATATAAAACAAGTATATGTCTGAATAAAAAACTTTGTATGAATATAAAACTAAGTATTTGTATGGGCTTAGTGATTGCAAGGATAATTTTTTTCTTCTAGATCGGTTCAAATAACCTTTTAAAATTGTGCTTTTCAGTAATAGCTGATATCCTCCATTTTGAACAGCTTTATTACACTTCAGTGACTGCCTTACTTGGAACTCCTCTTTCTAGTATGCTAAATTTATATTTATATCATTTTTAACAGCTAAACACACTGGTTTTCTTCCAAACTAGATTATTTATCAAAATTAAGTTGATGTTATGTTTTCCATTCAAAATACAATAGTTTGGCAATTTACCTTAAGAACCGAGGCTTCACTGGAAAAATTTAATATCTTATGAATAGTCTGATTTTCATAACAAGGTATTAATGTCAGAATTTTCATGAAAATTGATCTGGTAATATGCAGTCTCTTTAAAAGGAAATAGTATCCTCGTAGAAGACCATTTGTTGTCAAATTATAGATGAGGCTTGATAAAGGGATAGGCTTTGAAGCATACTGCTTTGTAATGAGTGTAATATTTCACACTGTATTTCACACTGTTCACAATATTTCACGCTGTTGCTGTTACTCCATTTATATCTCAATCTCCTGAGCTATGCCGGAGTTGACAGTCTTTCCCTTGGAGTTCAGGATAAGCTGTATCTTTTTGCAGTCAAGGTTTTGTCACGCTGTGGAAGATATCTTCAGATTAAACCCTTCCCGAGTATTTAACTCAGATCTCTTTAGGATCTTGGACAGAGTCCCCAGAAAGTCCAAGGCCATTGAAACTACTTGAACCTTTTCTGTCATTCCCTCTCTATTTTAATGAGCTGGTGTTTGGAGATTTTTTTCTTTTCCCTCTTTTGTTTCATTGCCAGATGTCCACTTCATTGAAAAAAAAAAAGTTTTAGACTATTTTTCTGTATTTTGCAGTTCTGAGGGCAGCTGAATCAGAAGGATGTCTTGTTTACTGGTTTCTGTCGTTCTCTCCAGTCACAAGTGGTGGTCCTAAAGGATGTATACATTGTTTGTTAGAGTAACTGTTTTTTAAGGGTATTGGAGAAATAATTACTTTGGAGTTATCTGGCTTTGTGTGTTTTCAGGAATAGTTGAAAATGTAAATTATTTCTAAACATAGTAATGTAAGACAGAACTTATGGATGGCACATGTTGTTAAGGGATGACTATTTTAATTTCTTCAATTTCCAAGTTAACCAATTAGACAAAGTTTTATTTACTAGCCAACCTAAACCTATTTTTGTATTTGGGTGTAACTATAGATATAAATACTAATATATAAACTGGTTATGGAATGAGCTTATTGTTTTGCACCTCTTTCTCTGGAGCATCTCTCTCTGCTCATTCCCTGATACATGGATGAACACCCTCCACCTGGACAGTTGCAAGTGCCAGACGGGGCCGTGCACGCCAGTCTCCCGCAGCCTGCCCAGGGCAGCGTAGTTTATATGCCTGGGAATCCTATTGGTGTGCAACAAGATTGTCTTCTACGTGAATCTCTGTTCTGTTTTGATTTTTTTTTTCCTTATTCTTTCTATATGTGACTTGATAATTTCATATGCAGGTTTTGAAGTCAGAAGACTATTTTCTGCTCCGTTTTATATGTAATGTTGCTGAAATTGTTCAGAATTTTTCATAAAAGACAGAATTATGATAGCGTCTTGATTCAGAAGAGGTTGCAGGTCAATATTATCCAGCAGAGTGGCTATAATTGGGTGAAATCCATGCTGAATGAAAACAACAAAAGATTTATTGAATTGAAGAAGCAGGAAGATTTAGAACGTTGAGACTGTATTATTTGTATGTGTGTAGGAGTATCTCTGGTTTTCTGTTAATTATATATTTCTACTAACTCCAGTAGACTAGGACTTCAGTACCCTAGTAAAGATACCATCTTAAAGCTATCATCCTAGCTGTTTGGCTTTCAGAAATAAGGAAACTACAGAAATAAAATGCCCAGATTTTATTCCTCCTCCTAAAGTATTCTCTTACAAAAAAAAAAACATTACTTGATACGTTTCCATTCTCTATATATAATCTTTTGTATTATAGCATTTCCTACTTGGGAAGCTGCCTCTTACATCTCTTTGGAACATCTGAGATAGCAAAATTTAACATAAATTCTGTGATGTGTTTTCAGTTTTAAATGTGCCTTATCAAATCTATAATTTAACACAAATCATTTATTTATCCTGAAGAAATTATTTGTTGCTCCTGAAAAAAAAGCCTTCCAAGTGCAGACTGTCAGCTTGCTGGTTTGTCCTTTGAGTCTCTCTTTCCTTTTTTTTTTTTTTTTTTTTTTTTTGAACTCACACCCAGTGACTAATACTTCTAGCATTTCTGGGATTGCAGCCACCATGGTACATGTGTATCTTGACCTCAGGAAATTTTAGCAGACTGAAATTTATGTTTTCATGTGCGTTACTTGTCCTCTTCCTGCACGTGCCACCTATGTGAGTGGTCCCGCAGAGACGAGAGTCCCCGTGCTCCCATCCCACAGAGACATGGGCTGTATCTCGTGCTGTGCAGCCTGATCCCAGCTCCCTGTCTTTGCCTTCAAAAAGAAACCCAATCCCTCCTGCTTGTCGACGTAGCATTGTCCAGATACCTGGGGTCACACCTTGCAAGAAATCAAAAGAGGACGTGAGTCCACGGAAATTTTTGCCTTAGTTCAAATTTATCTTTACCCTTCTTTTGAGGGCTAAGCTTTTTATTTTGGGTCAAAGCATGGCTTATCTTGCCAGCTTCATTAACACTCTTGAGAATGCCAGGTGCTAAAGAGCTCTATTTTTGCTGTGCAGATCAAGTGTGTCTAGTTTCTTGTGGCCTATTTTTACATATTTCTTCATTCTATGACTAGGAAAAGCTGTGAAGGGAACAAAGAGATTGTGAATAGCCAGGGAAAACTGCTATGATATTATTACAGGAAAATGAAGGGGAGGATATATCTGTGAGATTCCATTTCTGAGAGGGCATGGACTTAAAATTCAAGGCAGAAAATGATGCATATAAAACCAAATAAAATAAAAAGTGTAATAGTACGTTTTGTTAGCTATATTCCATCAGTCAATTGACTATTTCCAGATAATTCTATGAAAAATGCTTTTAGGTTTTTGAAGGAAGGATTCTCAAGTACCAGCGGCTCAGAAATTTTCTCCCTCACCCATGGGTGTTCCAGGGCATTCTTATTTAGCATTCAGTATTAAGCAGTTATCTGCAGAAAGTGAAGAGATGCTGAGGAACCTGATGGCTCTTTCTCCCCAGAGGAGGAGCCATACGATCTACTGGGGGGGTGTGCTTAAACCCAGTGGTCCCCTGCCTTAAAACTGGACAACTGACTGGGCTGTAGGGAGCTTAAGTAAGAGAAGATCTAGTTGAGTCAAAATCCCTGTGGATTAGCAGTGCTTCTCATCCTTCTGTGGAGTACAGGTTATTATCTTAGAGAGTACATTTCAAAAGTTATTTATTGGCAGAAATTTTATGCAATTAAGCATAATCTTTGGCATGTCCAGAGATTTGGAGGGAGTAGTGCTTACTAAGAAATTTTTGATCGTATGGTGGACTTAATTATATGACATTCCCAAAGAGAATTTGGGATTTGTTCATTGATTGACTTCCGTGTTCTTATTTCTAAAAACACAATTATGGAATTATCCAAAAGATAGTCTAGGGTTTCCCCCTTTTTGACGGATCTGCTTCTTTGCTGCAAATAATCAGAAGTTAAAAGAATGGAGCATCTGTTATTAAGTCTGGGGTGTTGCCAGTGGTTCAGAGGACAGGGTCCCTGCGCGGGGTGATGCTCTGGTCGCTATGGTGACAGTGCTTCCTTTTGAACACTGTGGTACAGCATCCCGCGGGCTGGAAATGACCACCGCGCCTGCTGTAGGTACCCAGGAATTACTGTGCCCTGTGTACTTTCCTCTTTGCAAAACAGTTAGTGTTTCTGTTTTCCACCCCGGCTACGTCTAAATAATCAGTTGCAGTTCATTCTGTGCCAGCTGATGAGGGAAGTTGTTCAATTGATGGGGGAAGTTCTTCTGGTGTCTAAACTCTGTTATGCAAGTGACAAATCGTGTTCTGCATTAAAGAAGTGTAAATCTGGATAAAATCCACATAAATTATTGCGGATTTAGGCTAGTGCCTTATCTTAGGGTGTGTTCAAGTTTCCTTTTGGAGAAGTAAAAAGACAAAATCTATTAAGTCTGTTTCTGGCAGCTGGTGAACCGTGTCCTATGCAATCTGAAAAATATCTATGCAGATTAAAAAAAATCTGCTTCTCTTCTGAGTTGCATCTTCTGTCTAAGTGAAAAATTGGAGTAAGTTGGGAGTAAAGCGTTGTCTAAAACCAAAGATTCCCCATTTAGTTATATTTAGTATTCGGTAACAGCAGGTTCTTGACCTACGAAGATAAAACTGTAATGTACTTCTGATATCCAAATGTTTGTACTGATCCAGTGCTATATGCAAATTAAAATCTAAAATTATTTGATTAATACTGGGTTCATGTACAATAGCAGTTATGCTGGTTTCTGAAACACTAAGTTACAGTGACATAAGCTTCGTATCTAGCTTTTATAGATTACACCAGCATATGGCTTAGACACTTTGCTACCATCCCTAACACAACAGGCTCTAATTTTAGCATGTCCTTTACTGGTTACAGCGAAATTGTTTTTGTCATATACTTCTTTTTTTTTTTGAGAAAAGAAAAGGGTTTTTTTGTTTGCAGTGTTTTAATAATCATGCTCAAGTCCATTAAGCTTTGTGGAAACTAGAAAGAAATAGGAAAACAGTGAGTCATTAAAATACATGTTGTGGAGGATTAAATTCTCGATTCTGGTTGAATTGCTTCCAGGCAATAAGGAAAAGTCAGCCAAGTATCATATCATGTTAAAGAAGTCTCAGAATTTTGGCAAGTTTTTTCTGTTTTTTTTTCTTGGTAAATACTCCTAAGAATTGACTCTGGGAATACCAAAGTCATCTCTGCTACATGAGAGGCGCCTGTAAGGGACTGGGTAAGCAGGGCATGATGATACTGGGTGGCACTGGTGTAGGATCGAGTCATTTGACCATCAGTGAACATGAGTGGTAAAATAAGGTGTGTTTCTTAACTCATATGTGAGCCCTTGTCACCCAAGATCAGCATTTTACTAAGTCGTTACAGTGAGCAGAGCTATTTAAAGAGGTGAAGTGTTCAAGTCCAGAATTAGGTTCATGGGATGTCAGGCTAGTACACAGATGGACTTATTAGAGATCGTTATCAAATAAATATCAGTCTATGACTTACCTTCCTTATACAGATCTGTAGATGTAGAATTACAAGAAATGGGTTTTAGTCATGACAACTCACATATATACTCTGACCATTTTTGTTTCATGATAGAGCCATTACATTTATATTAATCTCATAAAAGCTACAGGGTGTCCTTTTCAAATAGCTTCCATATTTCTGTGTTAAATAACATTTTATGGGTGCTTACTTCTGATGTGGCAAGATTTTAATAGATGTGTGTAAAATGATAAAATCCAGATCAGTAGTTAAACTTCTTTTATCATTAGATAAAGAATATTTTCTGCAAAGCTGAACATCTTTTAATTGCATAAAACTGAACACACACATACACACACACACACAGAGTCAAGATTTACACATGTATAAAAGAAAGCCATTAGGGCCTACCTTTTTTTTTTTTTTCCTGCAGACGTAGAAAAATCGGTGCACTTAGCACTGACCCAAAAGAAGCTTGAAATCAAAATCAGATCTCTATGTTTAATGATACTCAAGATTTTCTCTTTTAACACCTACGGATTTGGGATAAGGTCAGTATAGTTTATATGTGAAAAGAGATGCCAGTTCTGAAGTATTTGCCAAAATATTTGGGTGCGTATTTAATCTCCTTTTTCTAGAGTGCTACTGCTTTGTATCTTGGATCAGCAATAGAAGCATAGGAGATTTCAGTTCTTCAACCTAAATGAATAATTGGTTTAATTCAGGATCTTGAGTGTGTGCGTACAATGTGCTAGTGACCTGACATAACTTACTGTAAAGGATTTTTTTAAATTTCAGTTGATCTTAAATTTAGGGGTTATTTTTGGCAAAGAAATGCCTCAAACAGTCTGTGGAAAATTTAATATAGCTTTATAGTGAAAGCATCGTGTTTGAAGTACCTAGGATCCGGAGAATCAGAAGTTAACATTCTTTGAGGACGTGTTTGTGCTTGGCCTTCCTAGGGGAAAGTATAGATCTCTCTGTGGAAATCTTCAAGAAGCCACCATGAAAGTAGAGTTTTTGTTTGGATTATCTGAGCATTAAAAATGTCTTGGTAATTTCCATAAAGTGAGAGCCTAACCCTGTTCTCTCTGACCTGCGGTCCTGTTTCCCTTGACTGAGCGGTGTGTTGTCACTACACAATCTCTACAATACGGTGTAGTTGTCACGCTCCAGGTGTTGGTCCAGCAGACCTAATAGAGCAAATTTAACTGAAAATCCGTGAAGGGAAATACAATTGAGCTAGAGAAAAATGAGCTGATAGTATAGTGTTTTATGTCAGCAATGCTTCCAACCATTTAAAGAGTGTGTGAATATCCTAGGATACTAGCCAAATTCTTACTGAAACAATATTTCGTCTTAATTCTAGGTGGAGGTGATTATTGGTCTGATTTTTCTTCTTTGTCAACAGCATATTTTTCTCATTGTACCTGGAATATCTGACATTTAGGATATTTTTTTTGTCTTAGGCTTTCTGACAGTCAAATATATATCTGAAAGGATTGCAAAAATACATGACCTTAATGAATTTCTTTTTGCTGCCCAGGGTGAGGCATATTTAATTTTTTTATTCATTATTTTACACTTTCTAATTTTACAGTTATGACAAGAATGTTTTCTGTTGTAATTTGTCATTCTGTAATTTCATGAGATCAGGTCTAGGGTTGCTAACAGAATTTTTGAGTTCAACCAGTTGTTGAAATAACAAACTAGTTGATTAAATCTAACTTTTTTTCCCTTGAAAATGTCTTGTCTGAAAAATAATCATCAGTTTCCATTGAATTGAAAACTATTTTGCTGTGTACAATCTGTGGGGAAAAACTGCACTGCCCAATTACGAACGGTATAATGATTGTCCTTAAAACCAGAAGGGTTAAAGCTATTAAATTCTGATAATGAACATTAATGAATGGGGTTTACAACTGCTTGAGTATGCATCAATGATAACAAATTCAGACACATGGAAATACTTCGTAATATATTAATGAATGGGGTTTACAACTGCTTGAGTATGCATCAATGATAACAAATTCAGACACATGGAAATACTTCGTAATATAAGGATTATGTAGATTCATGGAAAATTTGTCCAGGGTAATTTGTATAAACTGCAAAAATTATGCATGCCTCTACTGTTCACATTAGCTTGTGAGCAATGGTGTATAACTTCTTAACGGCTAACTGGGCTTTTAGTTTCTCACTGTGATTTAAAAGTTAATTTATTGTTCCTGATCTTAATGTTTACTGTTGTATACTCCTAAAGATAATAAAATAATTGTTATAAATCATGGTCTAAGGTAATTCCCATGGAATCTTATTATTAAAAATGAAGATGGTGACGGCAATAACTTCTTCCCTCATTGGAAAAATTTTTTACATAACTTTAAATTTGTTTTTATTCTTGACTATTGTATGTTTGAAGTTCCATAGTCGGATAAAGAATGAATATAATTGTAGTCAGTGCTACAGTAAACACAGCCTTTTAATAATTAAAAAGAAAGTCAGACTTCCTCAGGTGTGTGCCAGAGAACCCACCTTTAGTGACAGGCAGTGAGAATCTCCTTGAATACAAATGAAGCAAGTTCCTTTTCCAAGCGTGGGCCCAGGTCAGTGCTTTCGCCATCACTACAGAAACAGGCCAGTTTTCAGGCTGAGCTGCACCAAACCCCTGCAGCCGCCGGGATTTGGGGTTGTAACGATTTGTGCGGCTCCTGCGGGAGCCTCCAGGCTTGCGGCGTGGAGGAGTGTCAGGAGTTCAGAGCAGGCTGTGAATGATCCTCGTTCTTAACTGCTTTCCCTTGATTTGCATTGGATTCTGAGCTGCTTAACCACTGGTAGATTATTTCACTTTTCCTGGTGAATAATGCATGAGGGTATATAAGTGGATGTTCCTTGGCTGAGTGGGCTGCAGATGAAAAGTGTCAGCTCCTTTGCAGCATTAATGTGCATTTTTTTTCTCAGGTTAAAGCTGTAGAGAACCCAGATATGCTTTTTTTGGATAACTCCTACAAATGCCAAAATATTGGCAATGTTTGCTTTTTCTCTCCTTTTCCGTTTGAATACCTGTTATTACAATGAAAAAGTCAGTTGCCAATTTTCCATTGCAAGCTTATTTTCTTTGGGACTCCTCTTCAAGATTTCAGTGTTACATTGTTGTACCTGCTGCTTAAGCTTGCTGAAAATGATCAGAAACAGGTTTTTTTTTTTGTTTTTTCTGCCACTAAGGTTAATTTGTTTTACCGACTCAGAGCACTGATTCCTTCTTGCACCTCCTTCTTACTCTTTAGTACGTGCCCAAGGGATAATTGCAGTATCCTATCCTGCACAAGCAACCTTGAGGCACAGATACGTGCAATTCTTGTGTATAATATGCGCAATGTTTCATATAGGTAGCTCTAAACACATTGAATGCTGTACTAATTGAAGCAACACTTAAACCCACCCATGATCCACTTAGTAGGAAAACCTCTTCAAATTTTTCCCTTATTAATTTACTAAGGGGCATTTGAGTATCTTGATGTACACCTGCTTCAGTCCCTAGGGCAGGCAGATCTTTTCTACTTTTTCAGCCTGTTATTAGAAAATATCCTTTTATATTCCAGAATCCTAGAAAATTAAAGCACAACCATTGTTCTTGTTTGCTTGTGGTTAGGCTTATAATTATGGGGCATCTATTCAAGATCATAATTTGATCCCTAAAATATCAAAACTCTGAAACTTATGTCATGGGCCATTCTAAACAAAATATTTAATTGGAATGGTCAAATGTGAAATGTAACAACTTCCAGGGATGGATCTGGCATATCAAATACTTTGGAAAATGGTGTTTGATTTGAGAGTCCCGTGGGAGTGTGGTTAGAAAGAACTTCCTAAAATATGGAATCATGCTGCTGAACAAAACGGTCTTATAGAATACAACTCTTCCAAACGCCCCAAATGTAACGGTGTCCCTTGAATTTACAGACATCCAGAGATGAGCTGTAGATAAGTATATTGTAAAATAATGCTTTTAAACGAAACTTAGTCTGACACTTCAGAAGATAAAAGATTAAAAGCGTGTGAAATTGTAGAGGTACAATAAACAAGGCACGGAGGTGTGCGAAGGTTTAAAAAGCAGATACAGATTGATAGCTATGATAACAGAATTCCATAAATATTAAGAAACAGTCCTATGAGTATTTTGTGGACTTTTTATAGTATTTGATGTAGACATGCTGAAAATTGCAGAGAAAATATTTGGCAGAAATGCACATTCTTAGAAGAGTTAGTTTTTTACTAGTATTGGGTTGTACAATATGAATTCTCAAAATATAACCAAAGAATAATAGAGAGGAAAAAGAGAAAAAAATATTTTGAGAAGATGTGATTTAAATTTGAAATAATTACAAAACATGCTGTAAAAGCTATTTTTCCAGAAAGATAAGTGACCTTTTTGTGATGGTGATTCTGCGATTCCAGTGCTACCGGGGCAGGGTGGGGGGTGCTGTTGGTGTCTGGTCCATCACTACAGAAAGCGGTCCCTGACTTTCACATGTGTAATTCCAAACACTGCAGTTAAAGCAGTCTTTCCCATTGTTCCAGGTGTATTGCTAAGATATTCCAGTCTTTCAAACCCTGTGTCACCTTCCTCTGCCATCCTTAATCACGTTTAACATTCTTCAGTACCTTCCATTACCTTATTTTCATTTCCTCATTTCATGTGCAAAGTGGCAGGGTCGGCAGAGTAGGAGGAACTAGGAGAAACTAGGGTTTGCTTCCTCATCTCCTCTAAATGTTTATTTTGCTCACTTTTCCATTTTCAAATCATGCCATCAAAAGAGCTTCACTTACATAAAGTTCTGCTTTCAAATTTTCCACGTAAAATCAAATTCTGACACCTAACTTCTTTTTGATGTTGCCTTCGTTCCTTGCCCTTCTTAAAGGATCCTGCTTCCCATATCCAAGTAGAAGTCCCTGGAATCTGTTGCTGGCAGGTAAGGGTTAAACCATGGTAATTTTTCTGTTTGGGGGCAATAGTAGAAAGGTCTGACTTTCGTGCTTTTATTCCTGGTGAAGGAAGATCAACGAAACACAGAGGTATTTTAGGAGCATAGCTTTCCCATAAGGAAAGGCTTCACAGACCCATATTCTGCTGGCTTGAGCTTGTTTAAGTTGGCGGTAGATAAAGAGGGTCTCTATTAAAGATTTTGGGCTCCAAAAGGACTCTGAACTCCACATGTGGGCCTCAGAACATTGAAAAGATGGATGGAATAGAGAAAGTGTTTTCAGTGTAAGATGCTATTCATTGTGACTGATAGAATAATCTCTTCTTAATATGTTTTATACTATGTCCATATACATGAAGTCATACATCTGAAGTAGTGATTAAACGCTGTATTATGCCAGTCAGTATGTCAAACAGAATGCTAGGGGGCTGTATTTTCTCGAGCTGTTTGAGAGTAGCACTCTTACTTTAAGAGTGGTGTTACTGTAAGGAGTACTGGGGTTTTATATTGTCAAAGGAAAATAATGCAGTCCTGCACCTGATCTCACAGTCTTCTTGCCGATGACGTTTCAGCAAGAATTCTGTATACAGGGAGCCTGCTCTACATGGTCCTACCTACCTTTTTCCTAGGAGAGTAAATGTGCAGCAGGAAAAGGACAGCTTTGGTTAGAAAACTTCTGCATCAAAAAGAAATGTTTGATGTTATGGGCCAAATTAGCAACTTAAAAATATAAGCTGTCAGAACAATAGATCAAAAGAGAGACTAATATGCATTAAGATTATTTTTTTTCAACTATATAACTGCAGATTAACATGTTCATTGCAATAAATGGGGTAGTCCCTCATGAATAGTTCTCGGTGTACCTCTCTTCTGTCCACTATAAAGTGTCATCCATTTAATTCTGATGCACTGTGGTTTTTGTGAAAACCTTAAAACACATTGATTTTAATATTTTTCATGTGTAGTAAATAGGATACTAATTATGTATAAATATTTCTATGAATAGAGATAAGGGTTTTTTTACAGGTTCTTTTAGGAGAATGGTTATTCTTTAATGTGTATCGACATGTTACTTTATGTTAGTATATTGGTATTTTAATGTGGTTTACAATTCAGTTGTTAATAGGAAGACTCCAAATTTCATTGAACAATGTAGACTGAAAATTTTTTAATTACTAAAAAAATAGTTGCTTAATTTTTATTCAAAGCCAACAGAATTTGGGCATAGGGGTCCTTTTCAATATCCTGACTTTGGAATTTACTTGAGACAATGGTCCTGAGATTTGCAAGGTGCCTGCAAGCCATGTCTGAATTCTGCAAGCCATGCAGAATTCCAGGGACTCTGCAAAGTAGAATGGTTGTAGAATATACGAGCTTAAATGTACCATATTTATTCGTGTAGAATGTTTATCAAGAACAGTTTAGACAAGGAAAGCTTACATAAAGAGTTCTTGTAGCATGCCTACAGCAAGCCCACTTGTCTGTGGACATGCGTACATACACCTGGGTATATGCATATCCATTTCTTATGGTGCAGTGAGTGACAGAAGCCATTTTAGAGTAATTAAGTTCTCAAAACTTGAAATAAAATGCTTCAAATACTTCAATGAAAGAACACAAATCTTAGCTTTTTCAGCGTCCTTAGTATTATCAGAAGTATAAAGGAAAAGTTAAACATACTTTATTGTTATGTTAGGTGAATTTGCTTGTACTCTTCTGTCACTTTATCTGTACTTTACCTCTTTGTGAATCTGAGTTTCAGAAATGAGCGTGATTAATATTTTGATGCTGGATCAAAGGAAGTATTTTCAGAACTTAAATACATGTTGAGGCAACAAATGCCACATTCACAGTTTGCTAAAAACCAAATAAACTTTTAAAATTAGTAGGGGCGAACTAACCAATAGTTTTTCCATCATGAGTGTAAGACATAAGTCACATTGCTTGTTTTCTTAAATGCTTGCACAGTACCTTTTGGAAGAATAAATCATATGGGATAGCCTTTGTATTATAGTAGAATTTGCCTCTCTATTGTGGAGGATGTTCGAAGATAAGTCAGTTAAACTCCTGTGTTCTAACATTCAGTTAGAATAAATTTAATTACTATCAGTTGTCACTGTTATGTCTCAAAGGAAAAAAAGATTACTTAGTGTGTAGTTACACATTACTATAAGAAATTGTCGGGATGCAGATTCTGTTAGATTGGCATTTACGAAGACCGGCAGTGCCTGGTAACTGCAGTATTGATAGGGTTGACAGCTTTTAAGTTTGCCTACGCAGCATTGGCACCCCTTAGAGCCGTTTAGAAATTTCCAATAACACTCTTTGGGTTTTGGAGGAGACTTCAGTATCAGCGAAGTCAAAATTTTTATGGAAATGGTTCAGTTTGGTGAACCTCTGAAGTATTGTGCAGTGGCTACTCTTTGCCCAACGTAGGAAGTTGTTATCTGTGCCTGGAGACTTGACAGTGGATCTCCAATCTCCTACCATCATTTGCTCATAGTTCCCCCGAGTACTCTCTTCTCCAGGCAGGTATCTTTTCAAGTGCATTTTATGTTACTTCAGCTAAAGCGGTGGTGCGCTGTAATACGTTTTAAGCCTTTCCCTTGAGCCCTGGCTAAAATATAGGAAGTTTTCAATGCAGTTTCATTAGGTTTTGTTTTACTTGCTTTAGAGTTATAATGTAGTGGCTCTGGAGATTTTTTAAAATTTTTATTCAAACTGTGGTATAACTAGGATTACAGGTTGTCACAATCAAATCATGCTGCGTTTTCTACCATGGTTACCGCCTTTGTAATGAAATGTATAGATGTACCGTGTTCTGTTTTTATTAGAAGTTGGAAATTATCTTGAGGACTGCTTCGTTCTGCTTAGTTTTATGACATTTTCTGTTCTTGTCAGAATCTGCCATCACAATTGCTTAACAAGGAATTAAAATCTCATGGATTCCTAATTCTGCTCCATCTTTACCTGATAAAATGTTCATAAACACACAGTATGGGGCATCATCTTATATCTATAAAAAAGGCTCGGAGAGCTGATATAATTCTTAAAGCTATGAACGTGCAACTGAAGAGGAATTTATACAAAGCATTTTTGGAATTTATACAAAGTATTGAAAACCAAAATGCCCAAATGGTTACAAAAGCAATAAGCAAAAATACTAGTCCTGCTTCCGCTTCTTTGTATCTCTTTAGCAGCTTTGAGCTGATCCAGACTTGACTTAACTGATGGTTTAGCATTTCCCTAAGCCCAGCAAGCTCTTACGTCAGTCCTCCCTGTTTCAGGAGGCACGGCGTGAGCGAAAGCGTGACTGAACTGTCCCCATCATCCAGGCGTCCCTGACTGATGGAACGACAAGCCCCGTTGGGGAGCTCTGGTTTAATTAGCGCAGCTTTGAGTCAGCCCCAAAATGAAGGAGCACAAAACTCGCCTTAAGTTGATTTTGTACAGTTCTTTTCAGTGCTCATATGCTAAAAATCTTAATAAATTAAAGAAGAAAGATGAGCCTTTCAGAAGCTAATGAAGGCATAGTTTCATAACTAAGCATTTGAGCAACTTGGACCACTAAGGCTAGAGAGTCACAAATCCTATTCAGTTATTGAAAGCAAGTGACAACTTCCCAGTAACAGCTCCAAAGCTGTTAGGTGACTTCTGTATTTTCAGAGGCTTCTCACTGTGTGTAAGGAAGGTTACACCAGGACACATCTTTTGATATCGTATGACATTATGCAGTGCACCCGTCACATTGCATCATCATTGAAATAAACACCGTTCAGATCATGTCTTTTCCTTACATTAAAGCTTAATGACAAAAAAATTGAAATTGTACAAAGAGAACAAATGGATTCCTACTAGTCGTCTTTCTGTGTTTGGTTTCAAAAGCTAGGGTAAATAGAGATGGAAACATGTCGTCTTTGCTGAAATCAGCAATCCTAATGTTAACAGTTATGAAAATTCAAAGCTTCACCCTTTTGTAACCTCCTCACTGTTTTATTTTTCAAAATTTGGCTGGAGAAACGGGATTTGCTAAAGATCTGGTGTAGTACAACAGCTAGTTGAATCTTATTTTTCCAGCTTACTATCTTCCTGCAGCATTTTGTGTGGGTGTTTGCATCCTCTTTAGCCTTCCATATCTCAAGCATTTCCAGTTTCCCCTGGGAGAGTTTTTCACGTTCCGGTGCCCCTCGTTGTCAAAATTTAAATGAGTAACATTTTGATGTCATGAAATGCCATGATAGGATTGCCAAATTAAACAAAAAAAAATTTGGAATTCTTCTTTCATGATAATCCTTTTATGCTTGAATGGAGACAACATTCAGGTCAGCACCCAAGCCCTCGCATGATTACAGTAAGTCATCGTGTAGTTTGAAGTCTGCTTCTATGGCTTTTTTTTTTTTCCTGGTATTTTGGTGGCATACTACTACGCTGTGTAGTTCTCTCTTCACATTTGCTTCTGTGTAATGCCTGTAGGGAACTTCAGCAGTGACTTGCACAGTAAAACAGCATCAGTAAATTATTCAAAGTAGGTATAGTCACTTTAGTGTGCTTTAATAATTAAAAAACCCTTTTAAGAAAAAGCCGCTCCACGGAGACCTTTGGGAAAGTACTGAGAACCCTCGTTTGAGGACCGGTGGCTCTGGCCAGAAGCCCTGAAGTTTTTGGATTACCATGAAATTGTCAGCTGTGACAGTTAGAGGAAGATCCTCTCCAGCTGCTTCTAGTCCCTGGTGTCTTATTTACTTTCTTGTCGCTTCGCAAAGTCAAACCTAAATTATCATTGCACGTTCAGATCATTAAAACATTACCTCTCTCTTCTTCCCATTGCTCTTTTAGATAATTGTTTAATACTGTAAATGCATCTAATAACTTGAATCTGTTACTTTAAATAAGCAATATTTTATTAACAAATCCAGGCTTTTTATATAAAATGTGAAATGTTCTCTCGCTTTCTGTGTACATGCACATGCACACGTATATACAGTTAGAAAAGCCTATGGCTAGCATTTTATTTTCCACACAAATAGCTATAAATCTCTGTGAAGCCCAGTGTAAATTGTGATGGTAGCTTCAGATTGCAAACAGCTTCATTTAGGAAACCACGCAGAGAAAGGTATTGCCTAAGGATGTAAAAATGTTTTATTTCCCTGAGAAAACAAAGTGGTTGCTATGGGACAGAAAATTATCTAATGATGGCTTTTCACGGATGCATGCTACTGGACAGAATTAGAATATTCAGACCACAGTGGGTGAAAATGTTGATTTTTCTAGGATATATTTTTGAAAGATTTTTCTTAGTGTAGATCTGGATACTTTCAAGAAAAATAAAGAAGCAGCTATTTTTCCGTAGGGTACAGTTTAATTGTTTTTTTCTTTCCAGTCCTCCTAGAATACTGCGCAAATGAAACATATTTGTTTAGTCGAGCTAGCTTTTAAATACCTATGAAGAAAAGTGCAGTCCTTTTGAATGCTGAATGCTGATTTCTTAAGGTATTGCCTAGTACAAATAATGATTTTTTGTGTGGCAACATAATTAAAAATCTAAGCAATAAGTGAAAGTTATTCTGTAAATTTAATAATAACCCTCTTAAATGGTATTTTTAAATGCGGGAAACATTTAAATACCGATGTTTGAAATGCTACCGCGCCAGTTCTAAAGGCGCCTTCAGCATCATCCCGTAACTAATCAAACAGAATTACTGACTCAGATGCACTTGGGCTGTCCGGGGGTTGTTTGGCTGTGTGAAATGCGTTACGATCCATCGCAAACCTTCTAATTAACTATCTTACCCCATCCTGCATGTGTAAAAGCTATGGTTCTGTCTCTTCTCTTTCTCTTTTCCCGTGAGATGTCCTGAGACAGCAGTTTTTAACAGCCCCTGAGCTTCCCCAGATGGAGGGGCTACAGTGCCACTCCAAGTGTACCTGCATGGAGACTGGTAAAACTAACTACTTCAACTACAATTAAAGACCATGTGAGCAGGGGCATAAAACCACTAGATCTTTACAGGTAGTTGATGCCTAATGGTGTAGAAAGGTACATTTTAGGATGTTTTTTTGAACTGGTTGTATGCTTGTGCCCCATTGAAGTATGTCTTTCAGAATTCAATTAAATGGACGAAGAGAAGATGCTTAGAGATAAGTCCACCATCCCTTAGCAGCATTTGTGGTAACCTTTCACTATCCGGAGCAATGACAACCTGGCATACCCACAAATTGTGTAGAGACTTCTCAGGTGGATCTGCATGGAGTAAAGGATAGCATAATGCTCGCCTCGCCAGACCCTCCTGACTTCAAAAACTGCACGTGAACCATGTTCCCTTTTGCTCTTTGGTCTGGCAATACGCTGCAGAAATGCCCAAGTCCAACAGTGCTCGCTGGATTTTGCTCTGCGCTTGCTGCACTCAAGTGCTTATGTTACTTACAGGAATTACTTAGCGCTTGTACTCTTTTTAAAAAATGATTTTAATGTCCTTCCTAGCTTATTATGAACACTAATTTTTAATGCCTGAAGAGAGTAATAAGTAAGCTCCCTCTTGATGTGATGCTTGAGAAAAATGAGTCTTGTTCTTGAATGAAACAAAAATTAAAGTTGTTTTATAATATTTGTTTTCATTCCTTTCATAACTTTATTCCCCTAACAAGCTTGAGGACCTTAGAGGTCGTGATTCTCCAAAGAAATTTCTGCTGTGATCATGCCTGAAATTCCCACTAGCTGTGTGGGGCTTGCATGAATGCATGCAAAAATTGCTGCTTTAGATTAGCCTGCTTTTGGCATGAATAGCTCAGAATATGATCTTGCAATATGATTAGCATTCTTGTAATTGCCTGAGTGTTTCTAGCATGTAGAATCAAGCTAGGTGAGTCTTACTCGTGCTATTTAAAAACTTTTTCTGAATGTGCTGTATTTTGAGAAGTTACTAAAAATCAACAGAACATTGAGACCGCCCATTTGCCATTGAGAGAGGCCATGATTTCTGTCCTTAGTGTGTGCTTGTACCTCCGTTTACTCGAAATATCTGTCTGTGATTATTGCCATTAATATTAAATTTCTGCTTTGTTTCCATTTCCTATCTCCTTTTCCATATTTTTTCATACAGTTTCCTGAACTGCCCATTCTTACGCTACCCTTATGCACTGTTTTGTGCTTATAGGGTCTACTCATCACTTCTAATCCAGCCTCTAGACCTTGTTTTTTTTCCCTCTCTTTTTTCTTTACATATTTACCTGTCTTTTCATTACAGTGCTCCCTGTTAGTGAAGATGTGTTTCTTACCTGGCATTAACAGTTGTGTGTTGGGGGGTTTGTTCTGTCACTGACTCTAGGCACCACTCGCACGAGGTGGATATTGAAAATGCAGAATATTGATAGATGTAAAGTAGTAATGCTGTAAAACCCAAGAAAATGATCATCAGCCACAGAACTTTAGTTAGGAGATAGCTGCTTTTTCCCCTCACTTTTTTTCTGTAAAGGAGAGCGACAGAAGAGATAAGAAACATCAATTGCATTTACAGACAAAGGTTTTCCCAGCCATAATGGTGCATAGCAACAAAAGCCCTGACCGTTCAGCCCTTTGAGGAACACAGATGAAGGTTAAAATCGGTTGGTAAGGCTTAATTAGCACGATTCCAAAATAAAATCCACATTGAGACAGAGTAAGGTGATGATAAGGAGAAATAATCTGTATTTTGTTTATGATGTTATTTACCACTAGCAATACGTATTTTCAGAAAAGGCTATCCATTCCTGTCAGTTAATGATCAGAAATTCTCATATAGTCTCTTCTAAAAAAGCCTAACAAACTTTAAATGCTAAGCGTCTTAATCATGTAAGCTGAAAAAAGTACTAAGTAAAAGAAAACCCTGCCCATTCTTTTAGATAACGGACCAGTGGAGCACTAGGTAAAAATGAGTTTCCTAGTTAATATTTTGAACCTTGTCTGTTGCAATATTGACGGTGTTTGAATAGTGAAATGGAAGGCTTCCTGGGTTGTTCTTCTGTTGGGGTTCTACCCTGGTGAGTAGGATTCACGGCGATTTCTGTCCACAGTTGTGAAATTTTTCACTTTTGCTCCACAGATTATTCCACTCCCTTGATGGATCAAAGAAGCAAGTTGCTTTTCTCCATTTATTTTGCTAAGTGTAGGTTGCACTAGAACACAGGGCAACAGTGGAGGTAGGGATTAACTGCACTGCTCCGTACAGCTTTCAGACTGACGTGTGAATTGTGATCACGACGGGCTGTGGAGAGCTACCTTCCAGCTTACCTGACTGTTGTGAACCAGGGCTGCACCCTGTTTGCTCTTCCCAGTTATGTGCTTAGAAAAATGCATGAGCTATGATTGTTCAAAGGAATGGTAGCGGGAGAGGAGAAATACTTGGGAATACTTTCTGTGCTTTTGTACTTTTCTATTCTTCTAGTTATCCTACGCAGGTCCATTTCTATTGCTCTGTAATAGTCCTCTGTCTTGCATCATTCACATGTTCCTTTATTTCTTGACTGAAATTCTGGTCTCATTAGAGTCCAT
The DNA here is from genome assembly GCF_965183815.1 of Platalea leucorodia. Lineage (NCBI taxonomy): Eukaryota > Metazoa > Chordata > Aves > Pelecaniformes > Threskiornithidae > Platalea > Platalea leucorodia. Next base: position 70,609,076 of record NC_138829.1, on the reverse strand, counting down.
AGGAAAAGATATACCACCTTTACTGGGACTAGGATTTAAACAGCTGTGTCTTTCCCATTTATTCATTACTTAACAACCTGTAGAATAAAAGGTGCATCGCTTCCAAGTTAGGCCAATGTCAAAACTCAGTGACTCTGTGAATGGTATAGGAGCTTGCTCAGAGCATTTACTTTTTGTAGTCTTTCCTACATAAATTTAAATCACTAATTAGTCACTCCTGCATCTTAATTATTTACATTATTTACTGTATTGCTTTTGGTTGCTATATGGTTTGATAAATCTTAATGTTAAACTGGTGTCATATTCAGAAACTGAGTAAGATTTGAGAAGAGGCTGTAGGAATTGCTTAGTATCACCCTACTCCTTTGTGCAATGTGCAGCATCCAAACATACGCTGCTTTCTTGTTTATATACTATATGACATACACTTTCCTGAGTCACTGAGTACTGTGATTCCTAAGCATCGCAGAGCAGTAATCCATTTTCATTTTCTCCACTGAAAATCTCTTTCAGATTATATCTCCCAGATTCACTGGGAATCACTGGAATTTCACTGTATTTTGTTCCTCTCTTCCAGTCCTTCCACTTCCATTTATACTTTATTTCGTGACCTCAGATGTGTCCTGTGAGTCCCATTTATTTCTCCTCCTTCTTTTCTCTTGATAATTCCTTTGATGTTCCTTGCAGCTTCCCAGCATGAAGGAAGCATGGTCCTAGCCAAGGGGACTTAGGGTGAGTCATTTCTAAATTTCTTACCAAATTCCAGACCAGGAAAAAGATATTAAGATTTTATGGAAAATTTACTCTTGCAGTGATTCTATAAAAGTTTTCCCCAACTTCATAAATTCCCCCTTATTCTTGTTCTGTTTCACCACCCTTCCACCAGTCATCGGCCAGCTGAGGGCGTGGTCTTAGGCCTTCCTGACCTCCACTGGGAACATGGCATGGGGGGCGCGAATAATCTTTGACGTGTTTCTGTCCCCCATTGCAACGGAGGCGTCCTGGGGACTGTGGTCACCTGTACGTTGTCTAGAAGCAGTGGTTCCTCAGAAGCCAAAGCTGCTGGAGGCTGCTTGCAGGACTGCTGCACCGCACATCCCTAGTGAAACTGTGTCTGGTGTCCACTGGGAGAGCCGAGGGCTGGATCTGTCCTTCGTTTTAGATCTCTATTACGAATGTTAGTAAACAAAAAAATATTGCAAGTAATTTGAATTTGCTTCTCAACTGAAGCGTCCTAATGTAATACCTGAAACACGTTTTGCGTTATCCTGTTTTATCTGTTCTGTCTTACGAGCTTTTCTTTTGATACATAGTGTATTCTTCATGCACTTTTTTTTGCTTATAAAGACATACTGTTTATTACTTAAAATTCTCATACCTGAAATTGCGCCCTTGAATGTATGAGCACAATCATCGTAACTTAGTTTAGATGTGCTTCTGCAGATGACGGCAGGCTAGATCCTAGGTGGTTAGTGCCAAATGATCCTTCCTTTAATGAAAATGCTGGTGGACACATACCGTAGTCACGCATGTGTACAGGTAATACCATCATGAGAATGATTTCTCTCCTAAACACGCAGTTTGCAATTGTTCTGAAACATCAAGAATCTGCACCTGAAATGCCACAACTTAGTAGAGAACAACGTATGCGCTTTGCTTATTTATACAATTACTCTCCTTTCTCTGATCCCATTCTTTTTTAGGGATGTGCATTGCCATTTTCTACTAGCTTTATTTGCATCGCTTCTTGTCCGGAAGAAAACAGAGTTATTTTGAAACTTGAACACGGAAGTCAAATTTTATTGTAGTACTCATGATGTCCGGGGGTGTGACTGCCAAATAATATCCAGAACACTTCTATTTTCATAGTACTGTCTTGGATGTCAGCCATGCATTTTCCGCTGAATTAATGAATATCATGTAGCTATATCTACTGCTGCTGCCAGAAACATAAGAATAAATGGTAATATTTCTGAAATAGTATGTACATAAGATTACTTTTTGATAATGGCTTTTAAGCTTGCACCTTCTTTATTCTTTCCGTTGATCTTATTTACCTGCTCTGACTTACTAATCTATATAAACAAGAGAGCCCTTTTTGGTATTCTTGTAAAGAAAATCTAAACTCAGCTGTCAGTGCACCATCTCAAAACTTCATCTGCAGGCAACATCAAGAAACAGGCTACATGGGGGGAAAAAAAAAGTCTTCCCTCAACATTTTCAAACATTGTAAAATGCAAGTGATAATGTCTTGAACCAGAAGTAGGCATGGTATTGAATTACTAATCCACCTCAAAATCTCTTCAGTGAGCAAGCCTTCCTTTCTCAATGGGATTAACCACTGAGAACATTACAAATGCTGCAAACACCTACATATTTGTACAAAGATAACCCCCTGTTACAGCGGATGCATTCTTTTTTTATCCTTTCTTATTTATACCAGCATGATTCATTAACAGTTATTTTTGAGATGAAGAAATGTAGGCTACTAATATAATTTAAAATGCTGTTATTTTAATGAATAAGTCAGCAATGTTTTAGTTTCTTTTTAACACCAAATGTCTAAATGGAACTAAGGATAGCGAGACAATTATCAGCTTAAATTATTGGGTTTTATTTTTTAAAGATCCTGCTTGATAACATGATGTTAGATAGAGCTTGCTCTCCTCTATTTAGAAGAGAAGATATTTTGAGGGTTGAATGGTTGCATTGTGTCTCTACTATCTGTAGCATAAAAGACGATTGGAAATTCGCAGTGAGAGACTCTGTACTCAGGTAACCCAAATGTGCATAATCTCAAAAGTGTGAGTATAACTTACTTGGTGCCCACAGTGCTAGGTCCACTTTGGAACTGAGATGATGAGAATAAGAGCAAATGAGGAATTCTTGAAGATCACTTATACTAGATAGGAGGGGAATAAAACACGTGCAGAGGATAACCTGGGGTGCAATAATGATGGTTCTCACTAACTCCACATTTGAGAAGCTACATCTACAATTATGTAAATGCTTTTTGCTTTCTAGTTTGTTATGCAAGTCTATGGAATATGGAGCTTTCAGTGGCTTTTTCTACGCTCACAACCCCCAGCTGTATTCTCTCCTTAAATTCTCCTCTCACTACTTGCAGATTCATGGGCTTCAGGGAGGCTGCAGAGTCAACAATTTAGCTCTCTTGGCACTTAGTTTATGGCTTTGTTGATAGTACCTCTGCCAGAATAAAAATGGGCTCCTTTTGCTGCTCTACTGTGAAATAAGAATGAAAGTGGTAATGCACGTTTTTGTCATTAAATACACCATAAAGTAGCATGCACCTGCGGGAAGCCAACCAGCAGAGTGAAAAGCTTTCACAGTTCTGTAGTTCCTTAGCTGACAGTTCAAGCCCCGCTATGTCTCCTCAGTAAAATAATGTATTCTTTTCTCAATGAAAATATTACCCTCAAAGTGCAGCAAGGTATTAAAAAGATATAGCAATGTCATACTAACTACTTGATTGTTCCCTCCTCTCTTCACAATTAAACATTGGCGTATGAAGATTGGATGACTTTTTTCCATTGTTGTTAGACATTTATGTGATGTGACCTCCTATAGATCTTCCTCTTCTAGATGAGCTACCTCATACACTGGTTTCTTGCCCCCGCCCCGTTCTATCCCTATCCATTTGTCTTCGTTGCTAATTGTATGTAACTTTGCCATGACGTGCTATCTTCTAATTCTCTCTCCTGATGCACTCGTACGCGCCTTTTATTTCCCGTTGTCTCTGGGCAGCAGGCAGGTTATCCTTAGAGAACTGGTGATGGAAGCAGTAAAAGGCAACTGTAGCCATAAGAAGGGAAAATGAGATTGGAAAAAATGGCAGGACACCAAGATTTAAGTGTTGAAGAAGAGGGAGGAGCTGGAGCTAAAAAGTTATTGTGGATTTGTTTCTTTGCTGTTTTCTTATAATTCTTGCCTTGGGCTAACTCACAGTCATGCATGAACTTTAACGTCATGGCTTGGTTTCTTCTGTCACTTGCCCTGCAGTAAATCAGGAGTAACGGTATGTTTGAGAAACACTCGAGCCAAGGATGGGCTATAAAGCTGGCATTCATAGTAGGTGCCCTTCTCCATCCTTACACACCTTGCATTATCGTTTAGACTTCTTCTCAGGTACTGTAAAATGTTGTCAGAGCAGAGCGGATGCTTTTCATATCTGATGTGCTGGGGGAATAGTGCTGAAAGATAAGAAGCCTGGAGAATTGGATCCAACAGGCTGATGCCTAGAATAGTACACATAAATTTACCCAACACCCTCCCACCCTCCCAGTCATTACAGTTGTCTATATAAATTGTACTAGCATAATGCACGTGCCTGTGGCACACCGTTTGACCACTTTGGCTAGTTAGATATTTTGTAACTTCTACGAGAGACCAATTTTTTTTCCCCCCATTGAGAGCAATATACACTTTTCAGTTATGAAAATGGTGTTATTCTAAATAAAACTGACATGATCCACCAACACTTTTGGAAGCACAGATGCTTTGTCCCACTATTTACTAAAGAGGTTCACACTTAGATTCAAGCAGTGAAATCAAATCACTGAATAAAGCCTGGAACAACATAATGATTTAAGGAATTCGTTGAGAGCTTTTGGTAGGAGGAAAGTTACACAAAGGCAAAATTAGATTGTTTTCTGTACAACACCAGAACACAGAAACAGCATGCAATCCAATATTGGTACATTTGTTTTTCTAAGCATCTTGTGTAGTTTCATTTGTCTTTGTTCTCCTCTGCAACATCAGACTGCAACCCACAAATTTGTATACTGCATCCAAGGCCCATCAGCGTCAGACATTAAAAGAAGAATCAGGCATCTTTGTTTGCAGGAGCTACCAGCCATGAAATTCTCCTCTCTCTCAATGACACTGCTGTTTTCTTTTTTTTTTCTTTTTTTTTTTTCCCGGCATAAACTATGTGGGTTGGGATATGCACAGCCCCCCGATGTGAAATGATATTTTTCCCAACTCAATGTATACATAATGCAAAGAACAAAATTAATTTGTTGTGTAATTCAATGCTTCTGAGTGGTGCTGCATCAGGACTAGATTTTCCAGCGTGTTATTAGTGGACAAAAATTGCACCAGCCTTTCACTAGCTTGTTTAAAGAGCATAAGAATTTGTAGTGGGATATAATTATATTTGATTTGTATTTTCTGTCTTCTTATTGGAGGTAAAAGAATGCAGCTTCAGAGGTTCACACTTGAATGCTTTCAGTTCAAGCTGACAGTCTGAGCTAAATAGATCTTTCTGTCCAGATACCGTACAAGTTGTTAATCTCTTGCTTCAACGACACTTGTAAGTAGCTGGTTACTAATAGTCTGCTGCTGTATGAAGATGAACAATTCTGGCTGAGTTCTACTTGCTGATGAAAAGAGACCTTGAAATCAGCCCAGTCCGTGTTTAAAGAAATGCCATCAAAAAGTAATCAAATCAATTAAAACAAGTGGTTTTGTGTTTTACCTACTGCAAATCACCCATTGCCTTTTTTGAAAGGATTCACAAAAACTATTTACTTTTTAAAAGATTTTCTGTTTCCTTGGCCATATTACAGTGGAAAGGTCTTCACAAACAGCAGAGAAAACTATTTGTTGTCTGGGTGCACAAATGTACAGAAGATAGATACAAATATTTATTGTAGTTATTTGTATTATTCAGAGTAAGGTTTGATGTTACTTTCAACGCAAACATGGTAATAGAAATGAGGAGCTACGGGTGCTCTGGAGTATAAAACCTTGAGAAACCCTTGTCAGAGCTGGCCTTCCCATTCCCCAGCTCCGGCTGAGGGAGAATACTCTGCAGAAACAGAACTACATAAAATACAAGTTTTTATTTGGATAAGTTGCTTTTTCTTTATAGCAGTATACCTGTTAGAATGAAAGTGAGCCATACATATTTTATTCAAAAAGGCTGCTTTCTTCGACATTGCTGATAGATTTCAATCATGTTTTAAAATTCTCCTTCAGCTATTGTAGCTTCCTCTCATTGCATTTGCTTTTCTCTCTCTCCAAGCTGCTACTTGCAAGCCATCTCCCTCGTTACTGGCCATTGTTTCCTCCCCACTTCCAGCCTTGCACACAAAATTGGAGGGTTTCATTTTCCCACCCTTTAACCTTCCATTGTTCCGCTTCCATCCGCGCCCCTGACCCAGATTCCTCACGCAACCGCAGGCTACAAAGCAGCCTCTCATCCTTGGGGACAGAGGTTTTATTTCGGTTCTCAGGTAAATTCCGATCTGTGTATCCGTACCACTGCAGTCAGAGCTTCAGATACTTGCGGGTGTTGCCACATTGAGCCTGGTGAATTTTTTTTAAAGACGGGTAAACCCATGATATTCAGGCTCTTTTGGATGATAATTTCTAAACCTATTCTCTTCTATCAAAGAGATTTCAGACATTTGTTCTGACACACAACAAGTTTTAAGCAATACTTAGCATTTTTGAAATGTGATCTAAATAGAGGGTTCTCTGTATCTTCTTGATGTTGTGTAAGCATCTGAAAGTAAAGCCTTAGGATGAGCATGTCTCCCTTCTGCAGAAGCATGCAGCTCTTTGAATGTTATTCTTGCAGTACTGCTGTAATCTTAGCGAAGGCTTATTGATAATCATGTGAGTATGGTAAGAAAGAGGGATTGATTTTCATTTCTCATGATTTTAAGCTCATTTATGTGTGGCAACTGTATATTCATCAGCTTTTACATTCCTTGGAAATGTACCCCCACACACATACACCTCACATGCTTAGTTATTAAAATACTTCTAATAACAGGAATTACGTAAAGTGTTTTCTGCAGAATTGGAGAGCCCAGCAGTGGCCAGTTCAGTCCACCACACAAAGAATTGCCTCTAATTAAGCCTTCCAACTCCTCGTTGTTGTTTTTTAGGCAAGTTCTGTGGATGCGCTAGGTTCCTCCTGAGAGCAGCGTGAGACTGGCCCCTGTCACATAGAGCAAAGTCTGGGGACGGCGATGTAGCAGAAATGCCAGGTGACGGAAGGGGTGTCTGGCACATGGCTATGGAACTTGCACTGCTATTTTTTTGTTTTTCTTTCTAATTGATAACTCTTGCCATCTGTTCCTGAGCCATCCCTCTGCTGTCCTTTCCCACACACAGTCTCCTGCCCCCATCCTACCCTTCAAACTTGGACTGACTGCCTGAAGGCTGCTAACAGGAGCTGATTGATACTGGTAGTAGCTGGGTGGTAAGAAGATGCTAACAGTGATGTGGCAAGAGAGATACTAATGCTAGGTCAGCTAAGGCTGGGCTCTTTGAGCATCATCTGAGTGGGCTCGGATGCTTCTCTCTCAGTGCTGATTTAACTGCAGTTTCCTGAGCAAACTCCCCAGATTTTTTTCAGAAAAATAATAAAAAAAAACCCGCTTTGCTTTATAAAATAGGTTTAGTTGTTTCCTTGAGGTGGATTCCTTATGAATCTGTCACCACTGCCTGTGTTCCTGACCACTTTGTGGCTTTCTGGAATAAGTAATCTAGAAGCACTGTACTAGCTTGTTTTTTTTTTTTCAGGAGTCTTTTTGTACTTTACAGTCTATATTTGAATCTGTCTTTTCTTCTCTAACTCTCCATTTGGTGGCTTAGCATACGGCAAGCCTATTTTATAGTGGAGAGAAATGCATTTATACATGCTAAGAACTGTATTTTTAACAAAGACCTAGATGTGTATGCAAGTCAAAGGGATTTTTCTGGCAAGAGCTCCAAAATGGACAAAATCGAAAAAGAATAAAGCATGGCAATCATAACTGTGTTCTACCATTATCTGAGAAGCCCTTGCCCTTAGAGGTGTGTTGGGAGGACGATTAAGTAAGAGCGTAGATTTGGTCAGATAATTTTTTGCTTTTTCTAAAGGCATTTAAGTGCCTAAAAATAGATCCCTGAGAGTATGTAAGTCACTGATTTTCCATAGATTTCTAATAGGAGCTATGGACTGAAATACCTATAAAATTTGGGAGCCTGATGTTACAAATGTACAAAAAAATGCTAATCAAAATTAGCTTAAGAGCCCATGTTTGGATTTCTGTTTAAGGTGGCCTTTTCTGCTCAGAGCCATCCCCCTGCCGAGCTCACACACGTTTTCCTGAGCACCTACAGAAGAAGTAGGGAAATGAGGGCTCACCTCACCTCTCTTTGTAAGGTTCTTCATGATTTTTAGATAATGGATGCTAATGGCTTGTGGGTTATATTGTTGTTGTGTGCTAGCATAGTAAAATTACTAGGATTTTGTCCTGAGCTAATAATACCAAGACTACCATTGTGAGGCAGCAAATCTTTCAGGAAAAGGTGGAAGCTGCTGGAATATTTTCTTTTTTAACTTCCCAACACCCCAGATTTTAGGACTTCAGTTAAAAGGAACAAGTTCTAATAAGCTATTAGTGGAAATTAGAAAAAAATCAAAAACTGCAGCTGCAAATAGTTCACTGACTTCCTTGATTGTCATATTTTCCAAATGTACAATAGTGTTTATTGCAGTAGGCTCTGCCATGTAGGAAGAAATTGTATTTATTTCCTGCGTTGGGGAAAAGACAGACAGTTAAATGGAATAAAATGATCACGCATCAGGTGATATATCTGATGGTGTAGATCAGGAAGAGTTCCCACAATTTCCATGAAACTCAATAATTTCAAGTGACTTTAATATTTTTTATGTTTTTATAACACTGATTAGAAACCTCTAGATGATGAAATGCTACAGCTCCGGCAAGAATCTAATAAAAATACCCCCTGAGATTGATTTTGATTGACTACAGTTGCCTGTCTGTTTTTATTTTACTGTATATGAACAGACATGAATGAGCACAATCGAGTTAACCCTTTCCTCGCCTAACTGCTGTGCTTAGGTGCTCAGGCTATGATGACTTTGAAACACTGACAACCACATAAAGGAAAAGGCAGTCTGAGGATTCGACTCCCAGGTTTCTATACCGGTGTCACCTTCTCAGTAAAACGCCCAGGCCGTTCTGCTTAGGGCAACATGAGCAACACCGAGATCCCACCCCTTTGTAGGTACTTAATGCTTATAGCCTGTGTGTAATTTTCTGTGACTGGTGCTCTGGTTATTAAAGCACAGACTGAGCGTAGGGAGGCAGTGATTTTCTTCTTTTCCTGTGGGCACGACAGGTAATTCTCTTGAAGTATCTGGGGGTCAATCTATGCTTTGTATCGTCAATAAAGTATATTGCCCTACACTGTGTAAAATTAAGATGCGCTCCCTAAGAAACCCTTGCCCGTGGGCATTACAGCGATGCCTGGAGCCAAGGAGAGGCTGTGCGGCGGCACAGCCGTTATCTTATCGTGTGGTTGCTAAAAGTAAGGATTACCAGCAAGTGCTTGCCTAACTTTTACCAAGGACTATCTCGGCCCCATCAGTAAGCAAAAATTAAGATCTCAGTCTCTCTCCTGAGCATTTCAGGAACCACCACCATAAAACTCGCGTCTGTCAGTCTCCATTTGGCTATCGAAACAGGAGTACTGCCAGATACTGAGGTTTTCATGCAGAATTCACGAGCCCTCACGTACTATTGGCTATGTTTAGTTAGAAAGCACTATGGCAATGTAAAATATTATTAATAAGTATCGCTCCTTTGTCATTTGTAGCTCCAAATATAATCAGGGGGATTGAATTAAGACATTAGAAAAAGTAATGCACAGAAGTTTATAATTCAAATTAGTGGCACGGTTGTTCTGGCGTAGCAGTTCTTGTTCTGGAAATAATATTGATTTTTCTGGGGAGCTAATTAATGCACATATTTATAAGTTAGCGAATAACAGTTCAAAGTTATTCTTTAGAAAGCATTGCATCTTTTTGAAGTTAAGAAGAAAATTCTTCCTGTCAAATAAAGACGTTTAATGATGTACATATGTTGTGTCTGACATTCGCTCTGGTAAGATTTCCACCTGCTAAGAACAGTCGCTTTTAAAAATAAATTGAACCAAAGTGTAAATTTATATTAATTTAGGGAAATATTCCTTTCTTTATAAAGTAATAACTATGTAAATACTGGAATGTTAAATTAAGTTTAAACTATTCAATTTATTTATGCTTACTAATTCTTTTCAGTGTTATGTTAAATATGAGATCATTATGCATACAGAGGTTAAATCCATTTAAGTAATTTATTTTCTATCTGTCTTGAAGCAGTTTTCTTAGTGAGAAAAAGACCTAATTTTCAAAATAGATGCATTAGCGATCAGCAGAGATGTCTGAAATGGAATAAATATTTATTAACTGTTATATAGCTTATACTATTTGAAGACAATTTTTAAAGTAGGTTACTCTGGTTTTTTTTAAACCGTGAATTTCCTGTTCTTTGGAACCTTTGTATCTTACATTTAGCTAGTTATGCTTAAAATTGTTGTGATTGTTAGCATCTCCCCCCTGCTTCCTATCTGCCCCTTTCAGTTATTTGCTCTTCCTCTGGGAGCATGGTTGCACTGGCTGGCATAGCTAGCTATAGAAATTTTTTTCAGAATTAGTACTTTAAAAACTGCAATGGCCACATCATTTATTTTCTGGCATCTGCACTGAATTTAGCAAAAAGGCTTGGTCAAATTTTCATATATTTACCCTGTGCAAAAAGAAATTCTGTTTTATTCCAGTGCAGTGGGAGGGGAGTGGAAAATAATTGTGCTTGTATCTCGTCTGTCTCAGACTGGAATATAGGCCATCTTAAGATATCTGTTTAGTGGCAGTTTTGTCTCCATTCTTAACGTAGTCATTGTGTGAAGCTTGGTGTGATTTGTACTTTTCCTCAAATTGGCTCTTTGGAGCATTGCAGTAAGCAAGCCAATAGATAGCAGAAAGCCAATAGACAGCAGAAAGCAAATAGATAGCAAAAAGCAAATAGATAGCAAAAAGCAAACAAATAGCAAAAAGCAAACAAATAGCAAAAAGCCTCTGCGCAGTGAGAGTCAGCTGTGCAAGTTTAAAAGCTAAATGCACTTCTACAGCAGCTCTCCCCTCTGTCGAGGTTTCCTTTCCCCCGTCGCAGCTGCGAGGTACCTTTGCACACCTCGCTCCCCCCTGCCCTGTGCAAATAGGAATTTTTGGCCCCCATCGGAGCGCGGGCCGCCCGCACCTCCCTCAGCCCGGCGGTCGCTCCTGCACAAACGCAGCGCTCGCGGAAGCAAAAGTATCGTCTGCAAGGCTGTGGCGGCGGTGTTCACATGACTAATGCTGTGAAAGATAGCAAGATTTTTTTTTTTTTTTTTTTCTGAGCAGCTCCAGTCTATGCACAGTTGGCTCCCAGCTGACAGACAGAATGTGGGGTGGGCTTTGTCACCAGAACGCTGGGTACTGCATGCCCAGCTATGCTCGCAATTACACAGTGCCCAGAAACCTGCTGCTTATGTCAGGGTGCAGGCAGCCTGAACACATAGAAATTGGGTAGCTTGCTTTTTTTTTTTTTTTTATTATTATTATTTTTTTTTGCCTCTTTCTTCCCAGCAAAGGTTATATAATGAGGGGATTGCTGCTAAAGTAAAAAGGGAAAATGAAGTCTTTGTTAAATGCCTTCACAAAGAAAGAAGGTAAGCAATGAAAGCAGAACACTTTGATGTTTCAGACCGGTGTTTTCTTGTGTACATTTAATATGATCGGCTTAGTGACTCTATAATTAATCAATTCCTGCAGTTTCTTTTTCAAAATTATTTTGTGTTAGTCCATTTAGGCAACTGATTTTTAAGGCTGGATGTGACTTTATTCATTTTAGGTTTTTCTCTGAAGAGTCAAGTAGTTATAAAAATGTTTTTGTTCCCTAAGAAATGCATTTGAAGACACGTAGGAATTTCCTAGGTGAATTTTGGCAGTGAATGGTGCTGAATTGCCCCTTCAGATGTATGAAATGCCAGGAATAGAATTCTGAGAGCTGGAGGAAGGATTAAATGGTACTTTCAGGTATGCTTTCAGGGATGATAATTTTAAACTTTAGGGGCATGAAATTAGTTCAGACATTTTCATGTCATTTTATATAAAGTGTTTTTCCCAAACAAGTTTTGCAACAGTTATTCTTACAGTTCTGAACATGGTGAAATATTAGGGAAAAACAGTGTCCAACAGGGGTTAAAGCATGGACATTTGCATTTCATTATTTTGTGTTGTAGTTATTTTTTTATTGTGAAAATAATATAAATAATGCCTATAAGAAGCAGCTAAAAAAATATCCACCCACTTACAGTTTGCAGATTGCTGAGGAAAAGAAACAGTTGGGTGGAATATTAATCACTTTAGGCACGGAAATGCTTATTTTTAACTCTTTCTATAAAAGATTTGTGTTAGACACACATCAATTGGTGTAATTAGTTGTCCCCTTTCCTGTTTATTTTCTGTAGTAAAGGCTAATTCTGCTTGTAGTTCTCTCCTTAAGAACAGAACATTAATAGCAAAGCAAAAGCTAATGCCTAAATGGTCATGTAAAATCCTTCTAAGGTATGTAAGGGAAAAAGAATTCATTTAATCTGGTACCTGGAGAGGGTGTATACATACAAAACATACCCTGCTTTCGGGAGGAATGAATGTGCCAGGTCTGTGTTTTCTAAAGCCTGTCAGTATAAACATGCTCAGCGTTTCTCCGTCCGTCCTGTCGCCGTGCCCGAGCAGCGTGCCCCTCGCGCTCCCTCCCACTCCTGCCAGAATACATCCCACCAACCTCTCAAAAGTTGCAGTAAACATCCCCAAAATGTTGGCAGTATTTCGTTTTATTAGTCTGTGGCTGGAAGGCTTGTCAGTCTGCTTGGAGTGTTACCTGCTTAAGTTCATGAAAAATTAAAGTCTAATGGTCAGATCCAATTTTTACTGAAGTCCAAGACAAACTTTGGTGACCCTAAGGGAACAGCATTAGACCTTCAGGTAGCAAACCTGTGTGTGCAAAACATTCCCTATATTCAGTTTTATGTGCTTTCTCCTTTCCTGAAATTATTACGGTAGCTCTTCTGCTTTATTGTACCTGGGAAAGATCCCTCTCTTCAATGAAATAATTTCTAGAGCTGTATTCCGAATGTCAAAAATGCAGGAATGCACAAACGACACATCTAGGTCGTATACATCCCTCTAAAGGATCTGTATATGTCAATTTTGGAAAGAAGTGCTGTGAGTTTTCTGTAAGTTGGTGCTAACCAGGTCTTTACCGTGCCATTTGAAGCACCAGGGTGCTTTCAGTGACATACTCTGCTGCTTTGAAACCTTAAAAAATATGAAATACGAAAAACTTGGAATGTTGAAAAATTAGACAGTTTCTCTTAGTTTCTAGCATAAATATTGGACTTCTATGCTTTATCCCCTTTAACAGCTTTTAATGACTACTTCCCTTATTTCAGCCTTGTTTCAAATGATATATTATGGAAATGAATGTAAAGCCCTTTCTCTCCCTTCAGTTGTTCTGATGTTGTTGAGCTATTTACCAGAGAAAGTTTCAGCTCATTAGAAATCCGAAGGATGCTATTTTAAAATATTAAGAATCGTAGTTAGTTAATCATAAACTGATTCTGGTGAAAATTATATAAACCATTCTTTTACTTGCAGTTCCATCTTTATTTTATGTTATAAATATGCTTTCAGTTTTGCTCTGAAACCTTAAATTTTGCTGTATTCTCTCAATTAAAGGCTGTATTTCAAGGCAGGACAGATTGATTCCTATGTATATTCATATTTATGTGAATTTATTTACTTGCACAGGATGACAGACATTCTTATTCTGGTTTTTGTGTGTTTTTGAAGGGTATTGAATGCGTAGACATTTCTGGCACTTTATAAATGGCACTTACTGGCACTTTAGACATGTAGGATGATATTTTGTGGGGCTTCTTTCCCAGTTGAAATATGATTTTTTGAAAATTACAACAGCTCAATAAAGTCCTCAGAATAATGCTTGGCTGCCTTTTGTCAGTTATACTACTGCAACTTTTCAGATGTAAATATGTGCACTTGAATCAAACCCTGCGACCCCATGAGTTCCACTGAAATAAATTAATGAGAGTAGTTGCATGAATGGGGACCGAGGCAAGAATGAGTTCTCGGGGTCAGATCCTTTATTACTTTATAATACGGGTGGGAAATGCCATCGCATCTAGTGATAGCTGGATGCCTTTTATTGGGAAATTTGCCTTTTAAGTTGCACTTGGAACGAACTGACCCACTACAGTGAGAAAAGGAGATCTGGACTATGTAGTGTCTGCTTGTACGAATTCTCGTATGACTGCAGCACCGTACCAATGACACTGATGAAAGGATGGGCCCTCTGGTTTGTACTAGGTTTTTATTGCCCTTGCTTTTGTTTTGTTATGATTATTTCATTAAGTAGTATATCGCAGCCTTTGGATACAGTCATCTTCTCTTTGGGACACAGCACGTGACGAAGCGAGTGTATTACCCTCGGGTAATATGCTCTATATACAATAGTAATAGATGCGGTAGAAATGCCTAGATTAGAAAGAGAGGAATACCTAGGGATTACAGTAATGTAATAGAGTTCTGCCAGGAGAAAAATCTATGTCCTCAATTTTTAACCTGGAAGATGGGGATAAGGTGACTGTTAACACTAGAGACTTCAGGTTAGGCCTGAACTTGCGATGGAACAAAATTCTCCCAGTTCGGTTGCCAATGGGAGAAGCAAGTTAGAAGACCACACATGAAAAATCCTGCCAGTCGGCCCTGTCCTGTGGCTTTCTGATTGAATATAACAACATAGCATGAATAGGAACTTTTTGAGACTCAAACTTGGCAATAATGAGGTGTTTCCCGTTTCCTAGACCATAGTTGAGACTGTTCAGCAGACTCATGACACTGGTGCTGCCTAACTATTTACTAAAGCCAGTAAACAGGTTAACGTTGCCCAGTTGTTTTCAGTTTTAATGATGTTTTAAAGATTATGAATTCAATTAGCTATGCAGGCAAGGTAGAGTTTCTGTCTCCGCAGAAGAAACAATGCCATATGTTGCTAAATCTTTTTATGGGGTGGTAAACGCATATGAATGGTGAAATCATCTGAGATTACCCTGGATGTCTTTCTTTACACAGTGCCCTTTAGAGAGGCCCCCACCTATTCAAACAGAAGGCGGAGACCCCCCAGCACCTTAGCAGCGCCTCGGATCTTGCTTCGTTCCAACAGCGACAACAATCTGAACATCAACAACCTCCCTGAGTGGTCAGCCTCCTCCTCTGCTTCTTCACACCGCAGCCTTTCACCTCATCTACTTCAACAGATGCAGAATAATCCTAATGGAACTGTAAAAACTGTGGGGAGTTACACTCCGTCCTCCCGGAGCCGGTCGCCATCCCTAAACAGGCTGGGAGAGGATGCCAAACGGCAGCAGCACAGGCACATCAGGTGACTTTTTGACTATTTGCACAGCGTGAGATATCCCTAACGTCTTCATGCTGGACTGCCATGTTCTTTTATGTTATTTATATGCCCGTTTTGCACTCTATAATATATAGGTAACATAATCTCAGCACAGTGGAACATGTCCAAGTGTGACGATTTTAATTGGAAGCTCCAGTCGAAGCCAGCTGTTTCCTCACAGAGCTCCAGCAGCCAGGCAGACTTTAAAGTTCAGCAAAGCTCAGCAGTGGCTTATCACTGAGTTTGCACCTCCAAATCGAGGTGCTAGTTCTCAAGATCTTTTGATAGTTGAAATAATGATTGTATTTAACAGCAAACTAAAATGCTTCTGAGATACTCGGTCCCTTCATGAAACTATTGGTCACGCCTGTTGGAGCTGCTCATGGGTGATGAAGCAGAGACTGTTTAAGTTCTGCCTTCTGTAGATGTGCGCTGAGCCAAAGAGTAAAATAGAGGGAATAACTGGAGGGAATAAGTGGGGCTGTGTAGGAGGCTGGCTGAGAGCAAAGGGGGCTTCTTGAGATGGTGGTGATAGACGTCATGGGCTTCTTTCATGATTATCCTTGCTGCAGGGTTTTGCATTCCCTGTGACTTTGCTGCTCTTCCTTTCCTCTTGAATTACAAATGCGATGCAGCAGGCACTCTCTGCAAATATCCTGCAGCTATGTCCCACGGGAGAGCAAATCCTGACTAATTAGAGTGATGTAGGGATTGTAAGTAATATAATAAAACAGAGGATTGTGTCTTGAGTTTTGATCACGAATGGGGGCTTCAGCTGTGTGAAGCTGCCGCCCTGTGAATAGGCAATTACAGCTTCACTTCCAGGAGGACTCGGGAACTGCGTCTGTCAAGCGTGCAAGCGATGGAGCTGCACCAGGACGAGGGGTTAAACTGCAGGGCTGCAAAAATGAAAGGAGGCAGACCTGAGTACGGCTGGAGAGAATTAGAGCTTAAATGTTTTGACCAAACACACTTAATTCAATGGTCATTTAAAATATCAGGCTTTATCTGTCCTGTTTCCTAATATCAAGACACATCCACTATTCAGAGTAGAAAAGGACATGAATATTGTTAAGAAATGCAGCTGTTGGGGTTTTTTTGTCATTTGTAGGTGTAATGGATCTTTACTTGAATTTTCCAGTCAGTAAAACAAAACGTCGTGTAGTTGAAGCTGTCACCTGTTACCTTGCGCATTCTGCTTCTCTCCTTGGCTGTAGGCACCCAAACTGACAAGCGCTATTTGTGAGAGTAACAATGCTGCCTGAGGGTGGAAACACGGTGCATTGCAAAAAAAGTTGTCTGAAATGTAAGAATCACTGGAAGGAACAGGACACAAGTTTCTTATGCCAATGGTTTGACCTTAGATGATTATTTTAGCTGGACCTCGATGATTATTTTAGCTGGAAGGGATAAAAAGTGCCTTTTCATCAATATTCCTGGGATTACGCACTTCCAAATTCTTGAAGTATAAACAATCCTTTGAGGCGGAGGGAACAATTAAAATTTTTTTTTTTGAATGAGCAAACATTTATTTGCTTTGACTTAATTCAGCCACTTTCCTCTTTCCACTTTCTGAAAGCACATGATTTTGAAAACTAGCACAAATGATAGTGGAAAGCAATTTAATGCCTGAAATTTTGTGGAAATAAAATTTCGGTCATTCTCTTAATGCGTCAGTATCACAGCTACTTAAACTGCTACCCAGCTGCATATGTACCATCAAGACTTGTTTCAGAGATGTCCAGAGTACGTGCAAGTACTGTGAAGAGACCTGGAGGCTTTCTAAATTTAAAGGCAACTAAAAGGATTTTATATATAATTTTTCCTGCAAGCAATGCCTTTTCTTGCCACAGGCCCGTTTTGCAGTCATGAATGGCACCTTACATGGCAGTTTCCTCACAGATTTTGTTTAACTGTGTGGCCACCTACTTACTGTCAGCTAAATGTGGGAATTGTTGCTGTTTCTGCTTATTATTTGCAAATAATACATTCACCACGAAGCTGTTGTTCCCCATAGATGAAAAAGCCCTTTTTGACATAGCAGTGGATTGGGTTCTGGAGCAGAAGCAGCCAGAAAGGGTAGGTTAATTAATGGAGGAGGTTAGAGTACGGCAAAGGGTCCATGAGGTTTGTGGGGTCTGCATTGTGGAGAGGAGAGGGCTGGGAGGTGATGCTGGAAGGGGTTCTTCTGATCTTCACAGCCTGTGGGGCTCAGGTGTTTTATCTTCTCGTGAGGCTGCTGTTTTTCATACCAAACTGGTTTTGGTGGGGGGCAGCTAGGGGAGGCAGGGGAACTGGAACCCTTCCTGTGGAGTTTGTCCCACAGCGATTAGTGAAAGGAGGTGCCAGCACAGCCTCAGTCAGGGCTGAGCCATCAAGGATGGCCACCTTCTTCTGGGTGAGAGGAAAACACGTCCATACGCCTTCCGAAATCTCTGTATCCTCCTCCTGCTCCTTCATGGCATGGGACTTGCTGGGCTGGGAGCCCAAACCGGGGACAAGGGAGGAGAGGAAAGATCTTTTTTTAAGAAACCGTCTGTCCCATGTTGCAGCCCTGATTTCCATTAGTAAGCCTGTCTCATCAGAAATGATGCATTCAGTGCGAGGGTTAAATGTGCCATTTCCCCCTCCTCTTTCAGTAAGAGAGAAAATGAATGAATCTTCTGTGATGGGAGTTAAAGATGCTGGGACATAACATTGTGAATAGCTGCTACTTGGCTGCTACCAGACTAGGCTTAAAATACAGCTTGATACAAGTGGAAATCGGATGTGTAGCAACAGTTTATAGATCTGCATTTTTTTTTGTGGTGATGACTGTTTCTTCGCTTATAAGGAAAAAGAAATGGAGCAAAAGAACTGAAACCCAAACGTCATCTTTTCCTGTCTTCCTTTAAACAACTGCGAGAGTTGGCTGAGGTTTCAGATGCAAACTCCCTCACAGATGGGCAACCAGAGCTCACTTTTAAACACTCCAGTACGGCTTATCTTTATTAGCACCTGTTCACAGTAACAGAAGAACAGAATGCCGAGGTGAAGGGGGATGCTATTCCAAATGGTAAAGAAGTTACTGCAGGAAAATGGAAGTGTTTCTGATACGAAAGATCCACTATGTTTGTTTTTTTACCAGACAACTTCTTTACCTAGATTGAGAACCTTATTGACTCCTAGTTTTTGTAGGATATTGGTTAAAAAATAAGGGCGAAGAAACAGTAAACCCCAGCCCTCGTATTTCCATTTGCTTATAGCAGTTTGAGATCTTTTCTTTCTCCTTACAAGAAAATAAGCGAAGTGTTACGATGCTAGACCACCATTAAACCATTCGTCTTCCTTTGGTACTCTATCTTTTCCCTATAAATCTTTATGAATATTCTTCTTTCTCATGAATATTTTCTGTTTCTAGCCTTTCTGTGCAAGACCTCAAGTTTTTATGGTTTTTTTTCCAAAAGTCGAATAGTAGTGTATTGCGGGTTTGTTATGTTATCTCCTATAGGTTTCCCACCCTCTTTAATATTTGCCTCTTTCTCACCTTATATTTTTGACAGTTCACTCATTTTTTCAGGAGGTTTAATAATGATCTGATGTATCATTCACCGGCTTTCAATAATTTCTTCTTTATACACCATAAGTAGATTGTGTGTTGTTTGATGACCGATGACTTACCTGGGCATACCGCTCTAAAATCATTGGGAGAGCTATTGATTGCCATCAATAATCTTCTGGAGAATATGTTAGCCATAAGAACCATGCTTTGCGCAGATCTAAAATTTAGCTCCAGGCCTCGGAGTGATGAAGTAACTTGATTATTCAGTCCATGCAGTTAATAATTCAGTTGTCTTGATTGTTCAGTTAACGTTACAATATTACAAAGATATCCGTTCCCAACAATAATTGTAAATACTGACGTTTTAAAGTCTTTCTGACAAATTGTGATGCTTGTAATGTATGATTTGCCTATCAATTTTAAACTTCA
This sequence comes from Platalea leucorodia, assembly GCF_965183815.1. Lineage (NCBI taxonomy): Eukaryota > Metazoa > Chordata > Aves > Pelecaniformes > Threskiornithidae > Platalea > Platalea leucorodia. The sequence continues at coordinate 70,589,723 of NC_138829.1, read as the reverse complement.
TCAGGGTCTGTGAACATGCAAGTTTAATTTGCAGAAAAACTAAAATTTCTAGTGTTATGTGTTTTCTTTTCTAGGCCATCATGGTCAGATGAATATTGATCATGTTTCATATTGAAAGATTTCAACCATTTAAAGCATGTGTTTAGGATGAAAAACATGTATTTTTTCTGCAGGGTTAGACATCTTACTGGAAGACAATTATGCTATTCACTGCTTAATTTAACCCTGCTAATGTGATGGTAAATGATTAAATTTGCCCGTTTTAAATAGCCAGTTAATGTTTTTTAATTTCAATTTTCAGTGCCGTTTACAATCCTAGTGCCAACAAGGATACTCTGTCTGCCTTGGATTATCAGGGTCCAAAACGCAAGCTTTACAGTGCTGTACCTGGAAGACTTTTTATTGTCGTAAAGCCATATCAGCCTCAAGGAGAAGGGGAAATTCATCTGCACAAAGGAGATAGAGTCAAAGGTGAGTACGTAATTCATTTTGAATAAACATTTTCTTCTGCTAGATGGAAATTTTACTTTAAAATTCTCTTCTATTTTAGGGGAAAAAAAATCTGTTCAGTAGAAGTGCTTTTATGCCTTCGTTCCTTTACAGGGTGTTTTGCTCCTAGTTCTGTTTTGTAACCAATGCATATTCAGCTACCATTTTAACTGTAAGTGACTTCAAAGTACTACTAAAATTCAGAAATATGTGCAGTAATAGCAGCATTGTCTTTTACACAGAGCACGTAATTTGCTTCTGTAGTCATTATAGAAAGACAACTCCAGGGCTTTAAAAGGTTGTAAACACGTCAACTATCTGAGCAGCTCGGGAAGGAAACAGGGATAAGTTCAAGTCTGTTTCAAGCCCTTTCCTCAAGGAACAATTTAGTGGTTAAATAGAAAAGGTTCCCTTGTGAGACTTAGGCTAAGTAGGTAGGTAGAACCTACTGTAAATATTGTGGGGAGGAAGCGTGGCGGTACATGTATAATTTCTGTCCACTGGTGCACTTCCCAACTAAGAATATGTTCAAATCAAGGCCAAACTTTGTGTTATTATTTTGAAGACAGTAAGTACATCCAGGTACGGCTGAGAAAGTGGGCAATGTGGTTTATGGGATTGACCTTCCTAAGGGTGCATTGTTACGCAGTTTCAGCTGAGGTTTTGCACATCCAGGTAAAACCGGTCATGGAATACAAAGACTTTCTGCTCAATACAAACCAAATACCAGTTACGGAAAGCAAATAAAAGGGAATAAATGCAGTGTCCTAAATAAAAGTGTTAAGCAGCTGAAAATTCCCTTGCAACTGAAACTACTTATCTTACAAAGGAAAACTTCAAAGATCTCCTCCCTTGAGCCTGCAAACAGTAGTTGGAAAAAAATGGGGAGCCATTAGAAGGTATTTTTGTATTTTTATTTTTGGATGTGGCTGATTTTGAAGTGTTTGTGGGTTTCATAATTTTTGTTAAGTCTTCAGAAGGTGTAGGACAGAAATCTGAAGAATGCTGCACTTAAAACATATGCAAGATTCATTTTAAATGCAAGGATGAAGGAGGAAGGTTAAACTTAGGAGAGCTAGTGATGTCTGCAGGCTGAAAAGATAATTTTGCAGTCTGGGAGATTGTGCCCTGGTCAGGTAGGAAGCAATGATTATGATCTAAAGAAAACAGAGCAAAAGAACTTTTGAAATAGCCCATATGAACACTTAATCAAACATTATAAAAAGTTCCCAGTTAATGGAAGATATCTAGGCTAGAGTAAAATTAATAGAGGGCAAGCAAAGCTCTGAGGTTATAGGATTTCTTTGCAATGCCAAATATCAAATAAAATTCAAGTCATGAAAAGCAGAAGTCATCTTCAAATTCAAACAAAATTGACAGAGCTTTGCATGGTTTGGGAACCAGCTTTGCAAGCACCCAGTACGTGAGAATAAATGCAAGAGAAGTAACCACTCCATAAAAGCTTTCAAGTGTCAAAAGAATGGGTACAATTTAGAGAGAGGAAAAGCTGCATTATGAGTAACTGTCATGCAAAAATGTGAAGCAAACTAAAAGCAAGTGTGTTCTTTTCATACCTTTACAAAAGAATACTGGTTCCTGGGTTAAAATCTGAAGGCTTGGCATCTTCTGTATGGAGTATGGAGTTCTCAGTGGAAGGGTGGAGAAACAAAACAGTTGAGAAAGATGCTTGTTGGTCAATTACAAGAAAATGAAAAAAATGTTGCTTACAGTGGAAAAAAAAAAAGATTAAAAAAAAAGGAAGGCTTAAGCACAGCCCAGAACTCTTTGCTTATTCATAATCTCAGAAAATTTAACACCACCAGGAAGAATTGGCAGTACCTACAAAGGATGAAATTTTGGGGGTCATGAGTGGTACCCAATAACTGTCTACACTGAGTGTGTTTACAGAGGTCTAGGAGGTGCCAATGGATAAAAGAATGAGTATGGTTGAGCACTATCATCTATTCTTTGGGGGACATTGCATCCCTACACAATTGTCTTCAATTGACTTGTTGGATTTAAAGATGTAGCAATATTTTGTTTATGGAGAGGATGTAAGATCAACATAGATCCTTGTCACCAGAATAAAAAAGTAGAGACTCCAGGCAGTTACGGGGAAAGACAGGACAGAAAATGTTTTCCCTGGCAAAAGAGGAAACAATGCAACAGGTTGCTTGGGATGCTGAATTTTCCAGGGGCGTTCGTTATCTGGCTGCTTGTTTACATTAGATTTTGAGACTATTATATGCAAAAAATATCCTAAGAAGAAGGGATTTAAATCTCATTGAAAAGTTTAATATTTAAAAAAAAATAGTTCAGGAGCCCTTGGTTCTAAGTTATTATGACAGTAACTGGAAAACTATGCAAGAAGAAATTAGTCTGCTTTTCAGATCTTCTTACAGTAGCATGATCTAAACTCGAGACCAACAAATTTTGTGGGGGACGCTAACCAATGAATGTCAAAATGCTGAAATAGAAAATGAGATCGTGTCTGGCCTGTGAGTTTTGCATCTTTACTTATAGGGAAAATCTATGTTTACTGAAACTGACTATAAATTAATTATTACTGTTAGAAAAAGGGGGACATGCCCATCCAACATCAAATCATCCCTGCAGGGATAATTTTTTTCAGCTTCAAGTCAATGATTTGCACATTGAATCAAAATCTGGTAGAGAGGTCTAGCATTTGCAGGCACCCTTGTTTTAGAGCATTTTACATAACTTTGATGCAGTAAAGTCTAGTGAGGTATTTATATATGTCAGTCTGCTTTTAGAAAAAGTTTGGAAAAAGAAGAAGTGTACATAGGGGTTGTCAGTGTTACTACTTAGGATGAAATCTTGTGGAGCATCATTTAAGGCTATTCGCATGGCAAGGCTGGAGCACCGTGTGACAGACTCCCATTGCTACTCCAAGAGAAAACTTTCAGAACAAGATCGAATCCTATTTTGTGTTACCGTGCCAATGGTTCCTCAGTTGTCACAAAAAATGTGTCAGAATGAACACGACATGGTCATGTAGAGAAGGAGGAGTCCAGGTAAAAAGACAGTAATGCTTTAAAAAGGTCTGGGTTGTGTAACAGTGTTGAAGCCATTCAAACTTAGCACATGTGACAAAAATCCAGGTTCAATTAAATCTGGATTCGCGTCTCTGTTCTGGTCAAAATGTAATTATTTATTGAGAATAAAAAAAATTACTCCAATGTGAGAGACTGATAGGCTCCCTCTCCTTCCTCCAAAAGCACAGGCAGTAGAGCTCTTATAATCAGTACTTCTTGCGTGGAGGTCCTGCTTTTTTTCTCTTTCTGAGCAGAAATTCCACTTGGTACCAGATATATTTTCTGTCTTTTAGAGACTTGCTTAGCACGACTATGATCCAGTCAGAACTGAGGTTTTGATTTTCTGGGGGTACACCTGCCTGTTTGGGGTTCAGCGACTCACTATGTGCAGTTCTAGAGGAAATGAAACATTAAATCCTGTGGAATTCATTTTTTCCTCACTTTGGAAACACCTTAGCCTCACATTTAAGAAATATAAAAGCTTTGTCTTAGCCTCGCTCCTCTGCTGAGCTGGCAGCTGCACTGTTCTGTGTAAAACACTGACGCCAAAGTACCGGCTTCTGGGGTGGCTTTGGGGGATTCAAACGTGTATTAGCATTTGCTACGGGCTTCGGACCCGTGTTCTCTCTGACCCTGGGGAGATGCTCATCACATGTACATCCCATGAGACTAATCACAGTAAAGATGTAGCAAGGCATTTATTACAGGGATAAAAACCCAGAACAACATATTAGAGAAAGGGATTAGTTGGGAAATGTTTTTATGGATTTTCTTTTTTAACTTGGAAGAATTAGAAGGGTCACGGAGAGGGATGAATTCCTAAACTCTTGATGAAAAGTGCTTTCATCAGATGAAGATGAGGCAGATTTCTTTTTCTTTCTAAAACCACTGGAAGTGCATGACTGACAATAGTTCGCAGTATATGATAGAAGGAAACTGCTCAGAGAAAGCTGTGAATGGGCAAGGTCCAAAGAAAATGTAAACTAAACAAAATGCTCTTGTATTAATAGGATATTACGTAGCCTGTACAAAAATATCTGCTTTATTTTTAGTTGTTAGTCATACATACTGACATCATTTGTGTGTCTGCCACTCATGAGAGAAGGGCCATGGCTGTTGTAAAAATAAATCTGATATCTTTATTTGTACAAGAGCAACCCTAATCTTATGTTTTCACATAAATGAAGAAGAGGTAGCTTCATTCTTCACTGAAACACTTTTAATATATTTTGTTTCTTTCTTCATTTTATATCTAAAAGTCCATAGCAATAAATCTGCCACAATTTGAACACACACGCGCGCGCGCGCGTATATAAAGTATCTGTAAAATGTACTTTAATCACCTTTTGCATTGCTAAAATTAATTCTTACACTGGAAATCAAGTGGCTTCTTTTATAACAAAACTCAGATGTATGAAGAGAATGCAATGCTCCGAAGTTCTTTGTGAGCGAAGAATTAGTGGTTTTCTGTGTCGTGAAGATAAAGCAATACAGAAGTATCTGTGCATCCTCCAGGTTGCCTGTGGTTCAAATCTGTGCTAGCATACCTTGTTGGAAAGGTAACAGATACGAGTTCCAGGTACCAACCAACATGGTGCAGACGATCCCCGGTCACGTAGAAACAAAACAATCCAAATTGTTTTCAGAATCTATATTAAAACATACCTGAAATGCGTATGATTTATCCCTCACTGACCTAGAAAGAAAAGGACCACATGGCTGCCTGATTCAAATACTTTGAGAACTTCTGAAGTCTCACCCTGCTCACAGTTTTGTTTTTCTTGTCTTTCTATGTGTTTTTATTACAGCGTTTCCATTTGCCATGTGATTTCTAGTTATTTCTTCCAATTTTCAGGTCCCAGATCATAGTATAGTTTGTCCATGGGTGGCTTCCAACTGCAAAGTTTTACTTTCCTCTCTTTTTTTTTTGTTGTCTGCCCTGATATTACTATCTCCTCTCTTTCACCTGGAAGGCAAAGAGAATACAGGGCTAGTTCTGGGAAACTCTCGGTTTCTTTAAGTCTTACTGTGATTAAACAAATTTTCTAGTGCTTAGTATCTAGAAAAAGGGGGAGTTATTTCAGTATCTCAAATATGCTCCAACAGACTTCTTCATGAACCTTCGGAGATGCCTCCTGTGCAGGCACAGTCTGCACATCTCAGAAGAGTTTACCACAACCGAGGTCTGTTCTCAGCTACATTCTCTGGGGTCAGAGAAACGGTAGTAATTCAGTAGTAGTGATTCAAGCATCTGTTCTAGGCAGAAAGTCAGTAGCTCTCAGCATTAGAAATACTGACCCTTGCAACGCTGCTTTTATTTCAGCGTGATCTCAGCCAGTAGGGCAATCCAAATATATCGCTAACATTTTCATTTCTTGTGAAATCTACTTGTAAGTCATTTTGAAAAAGAAAGATTATTAAACCCCTGCTGTGCATGAAGATATTGCCAACAGACAGTGCTTGTGGGCAGAATGAAAGTTGGTCTCCCGGGCTTTTGCACTTGTTAGATTAGTAAATAAAATACTGGAAAGGGAAGAGCCTCAGAAATGCTGTTTTCTTTCTTCAAGGGCGTTTGGTACCTTGTGTGAATAAATAGGGCAGCAAAATTTAACCTAAGAGGTTTGCATACGCATTGTTATGCTACACTTTTATATGACGGATGAAATGAATGTGAAATGGAATATTAATCTTACCCAGATTCATTGGTCTATTTTGCTTCCTTACTGTCTCCTGACTTGATCAGTTTGATTTCAATTCCTAAGATAAATAATTATGACTCACCACAGATAATAACCTAATTCATTTCTTCAAGTTGCTTGTATCTGAAGAGCAGGAGAGAGTTGTGCTTCCAACTGATATATCAGTGTTGTAGCAAAGACAGGGCCTTGCTCCCGCTCCGGCAGGAGAGCTCGCTCTGCTGTCAAGGCTGCAAGAAAGTGATTCAGACATAAAACCATCCACAAATCCCTGTCATCTTAGCTCTTGACTAATTAAAGCCAGCCTTCCCTCAGTAGTCAGTAACTGGCCCAAAACATTCAGTAGACAGGGAGTACCAGAAGACCGAGAGGAGCTGTGAATGGCATATGAGCACGCTGGCATAGTCCGACAAAATAGTGCAGGCTCCAGATCTAAGTTGGTTTGGGACCTCTTCTCAGGTTAATGCTCTCTACTCTGTCTTTCCCCTGACTTGTAGTTTGGGCATCACTGTGGAGAAGAGCAAACTTGACTCTGTCCACACCTTCCTCAACAGAGATGGTGATAAACGTTGCAAACTGATGGGTTTTTCCAATGCTCGATTTGAATTTCTGTCCAAAATTCAAATCAGTGCAGAAGATTTGTTTCTTATTCTGTTTTTCTCTCTCCTTCACTTTCCCCAAACTAGTTAAGAGACACCCAAATAACAGGAAAAAGACGAGTGTCATAGAAAGTTGTTGGCAAAGATAAAAAAGGAAGGGAAAAAAAATATACAGGGCCAAATCTTGAACAGCGCAGCTCATTCAGTTCTGTTTCAGTTGAGCCCTATTTCCTCAGGTTTAGAGGATTATGTGCAGATGATCGTATTTGTAGATTTTGATGTAGTGAGTGGTTGCTCTGTTAATAGTCACTGTCATCTTCTCATCCCAAGGTCCTTTTCCTGAACTTGCCTTGTTTGCACTGTTTCTTTCTTGAGAAAGTAGCAGTGATAAAAGATAAAAAGCTGTTTTAAGTCAGGATCTAGCCTGACACTGATTGTGGCCACGGTGGTTGGGGCTGTGACGTGCACCCAAAACCTGAAGCTAAGGCTCCTTAGTCTCACCATCTGCTTGCAGTGTGGGTGGCCATGGAGACTGATGGGACACAACCAGGAGACATGCAGTAAGCTCAGGGTATGGCCGTTAACTGTTAGGATAAGTCAGACAGTTAAATACTGAATTACGGGTAGGTAAGGTTCCTTTTCGGATAAACCAGCAAAGTCACCTGAATTACAGAAAGGTAAACTCCTTGCAGCCACAACTGGATCACACTTTTGTTTTGGAGGCAAAACTGGAAGTTAAATGTAAGTTTAAAACATGAGGGATGTTTTCCGTCCATGTTATTTCCCTAATTTGATTTCTCTGTGAGGTCCCACAGCCCAAGATGGAAAAGAACTGCTGAATTTGCTTCTCCGCTAAAAGAAATGTCTGTGGAGCTGCAGTCGAATTGACTGCTCAGGTCAATGATACAAAATCATGAAGTGCAGATACACAAGGCTTTCCTTCCTGGTTGTACGGGGACGGCACAAGAACGTTTTCTGCATGGCAGCCAGGGCAGAGTCACTTGTTTGCATGCTGGAGGCCTCCATGTGGTTGTCATCGGGGCGATAGCCAGTGACTTCCTTCCCAGTCGTGGTGCACTGATCTCAAGTTCTCTCACTCTCTTGATTAAGTATTTGAATGCCAGAAGTGGTCTGCCCATGAGGCAGAACAGACAGATCCTGTTCATCATTAATCACAGGGATTGAGGGATATTCATCATGAAGAAGGAGGGGCAGATAAAGAAATGGAGTAAAATGAAAGCTAAAACCACATTTTAAGAAAAATATCTTTAAAAAAAGTGTCAAGAGAGAAAGGAAAAATATTAAGAGAGCAAGATTAAGTTGTAACTTGTGCAGACCTTCGTTTATATTGTATGTAAAGTCTGAGTCAAGTTGCTCTTCAGATGCAGAGAACTGTCTAGACTAATTCACTCATTGAAATTTCAGTATCACAAGGAATTCGGAAATAGTATGCACCATCATTTGATGGAAAAATATTCTTATAGTCTATTTCTTGATTGTGGCATAGTGAAGGGAGCTGTAATGTGGAAGAATAAAACTTCTTTGTTGTTTTTTTGACAGTACATTGAGTAATTAAGCTGTTTGAGATGAGTATGTTATATTAATATTAGTTACTATATATATATTGTCAATAAACTTACAGAAGTTGCAAGAGACAAAACATCCTGTGCTCGTTTGGCACTATATATAGTTTTCTTGGGTTTTTCTCTGGACTTTGGCAAAGCAGAATCTGGCTGATATTAAGCATGATACTTTAAAGACATTAAAATATATGATCCTGATAGACACCTGCTTTTCCGTGTCTTCCTGTTATTCAATTGTTTGGTATTTGTACAATTTTGATTTGCAGTTTTGTTCACATAATTGAACATAATTCTTGTTTTAAACTATACTTTTGTTGTGAAAAGTTGTATCAGGATTCATGATGTTACTAGAACCTTAATTTTACTCTTATAACATCAGATTCTTTTTGTAATTCATGTTGTGTGTAAAGAGACTCCGGCCTGCTCTTGCCATAGCAACAACATCTTTTGTTTTTACTAAACGTGAAAGGAAAAAATACTTGAAATGATAAAGCTTAATTATTAATTTTAGGAAAGTTATCCTTTGATTTACCATTGTTATGTCCTTCAGAAGGAAAATGTTGATTAGAAAATCTCTTGCTGGTACCAAATTATCTATTACAACGTGTCTCTTAAGCGCTATTGTGAGAGGGAAAAGACAGAAATTAAGGCCTCATTCTAAAAAAGCATTCATGGAGACAAAAGATAAATTACGTTTTTTGATTTATCCTTTCAGTTCCCACTTACGCACATTGGAATACATGAAGTGTTCCCAGTTTTTATAGATATGTAGATTATTATGGCTTTGGCTCCTGCTGGAGAATTTCTTATTAATGGTGCCACCTGAGATGTATTAAAAAGATTATTTCAAGTTTTTTGGTAGTGCAGAACCATCTAGATCTCAACTTCTACATTTTGAGTATTAGGCCATATGTGCTTCTCCTCCGTCTCACCGACAATGTCTCTCTGTCTCTGCACATCAGCTGTACCCCTGGCTACCCCACGTTTCCCTCTTGGGTCATCTTTGTGCCTCTTGCAGTTCCATCAGGCTTTCCCTTCCTTTCTTGGCGCCCAGAATGATGTTTTTCCTTGATAGTAAGTCCAAAGGTACTGTCATTTTGTGTGTAGATATAATCTCCAGACAGGCCTGAACCACAATAGTGAAGGCTGTCTGCGTTCTGGGAACACCTCATTTCCCCTTCCACCTCTTTTCCATAGATGTTACGTCTTCAGGCTGGACTACACGTATTTTTGCTTTGCTTTTGTTATTAGTAATGGCTAATATTTAATAACTCATGTAATAATGATCTAAAGTGGGGCTGGTTTTGCTCTGTAGTAATCCCTTTTCGCCTTGCACTCACAGATGGACTTACAAAGCAAATTTTTTCCCCCATCTTGATTTGGATGTCTTATCAGCTGCTGCTACCATAAACCCATGACATTACTGTATGGGTGTGAAATACCCCACTTCCTTCTTACAGTGCAAATGCTTTTTGGGGATGGAAATATCCATGTAATTTGGAGCCACAAATTAGCAGATTTGACAGATTAATAGAATACTGTATTAGGAAAGTCTTTCTCAATCTCTGAGTAGTTTTTGTTCTCCCTATCTTGCCAGTTTGCGGAGTGAAGTCAGGACTGAGATTCAGCGCTGAAAACTCTCCTCAGAAAACCCTAATTACTTGCAATAGGAATCTTTCACTGTCTCACATTTTGAAATTTCTTTTGGCTGAAGTCCTATACTCACTTTTATGATTTGATGTACAGTAGGATCCTACAATAATTATAATATCTATATATGTTATTAATTAAGTTTTCCTACTTCCTTATCTCATATATAAGAATTGCACTCTATTCTTATGTGAACAGAGGTTACACTGTTAAAAATATATTGGAAGCTGATGACTACCCAGTATACATTGGATGAATGAATAGGCTGCTGTTTTGCATCACACTGAATTATCAGATTGACTTTGTGTGTTAATGTGCACAGGCTTTAAACATTTTCAAGAACAACTGGAATTTGTCAACATATTTTTCATTAATTATGCACCATATTTATATTTATTAATATTTTAATTTAGGTATTATTTATTTTATTAATACAATTAAAGCACAGACCTGGTTTCTTCATTTTTGCTTGCATTTAGATGTAGAGATGAAATATTTTCTGCTTATGTTAACAATATCAGTAGGTGTTGCATAACTAAAAGAAAGGGCATGCTAAAAACGTTTTATTCAGCTTAAGTGTCACTGTAGGGTTGTTGGTGTCTTCCAAGGTCAGTGCCCTCCCACGTTATCCCATGACTACCTGGGTAGGTACAGGTTTCCTCAAATATGTCAGAAAGGTGCTTGATAAATTGTGCATTTGGGAGCCATCCAGGTGTAGGATTTTGCCTTAATGGTTCTATTTCCCGTGGCTTAATACGTACTTCTTATCGACAGTGATGTGTAAATATGCAGTTCATGGAATCTGTATCTCTGAATTTACTACAGTAAAGGACTTAACATTGACACATTTAAAAACATATTTCTGTGAAACAGCTATGTTAATAGATATCCATGCTCCATAAGTAATACCACAAATAGTTTAGGATTGCATTAATGAGAAACTAGGTAAACATTTAATTTCAAATGCAGTTTTACAGATCCTGGTGTGTCAAACCAGACTTCTTTCTACCTCTTTAGTATTACCAAGGCTTTTTATCGTTTTTCTGCCCTATCATTGATTTGATTTTCATCTTACTGTGTAGTAGTGCAAATCAAGTTCAAGTTCAATGCCACTGAGTCACAGCAGTTCCACTGATACAGAATTGAATTGCGGTCAGGCTCAGGGACTACGCTTTTAAAGCCTGATAAGGTATGTTTTAACAGTGCAGAGTGCTTGTGTTGAAGATCATCAAAGTAGCTCTGAGCAAGTTAATATCCCTACTATACTGAAATACCCTGCAGAGAGATTATTCCAGGTCTTGAAAACCATATGCATACATTAGCAAAGAGATGTGCTTAGGCTAATTAGCCCTGATTTTCGGCAGGGCCAGTTAACTTGGCTGGCTTAGCTAGCACACAGCTAATGGAGCTGGGCTGCTTCGACTTCCATGGGCTTATTTTTGGTAGCTCAGGGACCTTTCCCCCGAACATTGTGTTTTGTACAGATGTACTCTGAGGACCCGTGTTGTATGACTGAGCTACATTCCCACTCAACCTATTTACTAGAGCTAACCGTGTGTTTGTTAATCTATAATATCGCCTTTGTTCCAATATTAATGTATAGCATGTTTTTAATAGTACATTTATGTTCTTTTAATATATATTAAACATAGAGTGATTTGTAGGAACTTCTATAATATTAATTTAGACATAATACTTAGCAAGCATTTAGGATCCTTTCATTACTGTAATTCATCTCCAGTTGCTTACTAGTAAAAACATAGATTGTTGTTCTGCAGTCTTTTGTCACAATCCTTGTTGAGTCCTAAGATTAATATCAAGATAATTAGAACTACAGGATAAAGCTTTTTCTCCTATTGGTAAATCATTCTCCTCCCTGTTGTTGCTATCTTCTACCGAGAAAAATCACTGAAATGTTTCAAAAGGCATCTACGTTGTGTATCGCACCTATGGGATATTCAAGTGTTTGCTGTGTACTCAAACCATTAAATCATGTTACTCGACCTACATTACAAATCTCTGGAGCTACCCACTAAATAAAATAGCATGTGTCCTTAGGAAGCAGAAAACATATGAGATATCAAAATATGTATTATTAAAACGCAATTTCAGTGTGGGTTCAGTTTTACAATGGGTTCAGCACTTCAGCTTAATTTGAACAGGCAAGACAAATTTTTTTGGTCTTAGTATGGCCATGCATTCATGCTTGATAAAAGCAGCAATGAGAAAACTGAAAATCGAGAGAATTATGTGAGGGCCAAGGAAACTTGTGACAAAAATAAATTTGGGAAGAGGTTCCAAAGACTGATCAGGGAAGGTCGCATTTAAAGGTTACTCTGCCCCTTTTTGAGGTGCCAGCATCTGAGTTATCGTACAGGGTTTGCTTTTACCAACATGATATTCAATTATTACTGAGCGTGTTGTGTAACTAATCTTGATACTTAGAGTTGATGAGAAAGAAGTCTAATGCTTCCTCTGTCTCTCTGTATTTAGTTTTAAGCATTGGTGAAGGTGGATTCTGGGAAGGCAGCACCCGGGGACATATTGGATGGTTTCCTGCAGAATGCGTTGAAGAAGTTCAGTGTAAACCAAATGAAAGCAAACCAGGTAATCAGATCAAGTTCCTGTTGAATCCTAACAGTGAGAAATGCGACGTGTCTGTCCAAGCAGAGAGGCAGCCTGGGCGGTAATGTGTTTGGTATACAGCAGTGCGTTTGTGCAATACTAGAAACTGGAGAATTAAATAAAGCTGAGCTGCTGAATTAAAAAATAAAGATGGGTTTATTGATCAGATTTTACTGGATGCCGTCCAAGCAAACGGTCTTTCTCATGAGGGGCTACACTGTGAAGTACTGCGAAACTGTTTACACAGAACTGTATGCAGACATTTCGTAAAGCATTATGCTGCATTTTAGTTTCTTATAGTATGGAAGAATGGCTAATTAGACAATTAAATAATGGAAGAAAAACTGGTCAGTCATCTCCCAATCATTGTAGTCATACAATGTATTTCGCTCTTGTTCATAGCAATAAAGGTCCCTCTGTTGACCTTCTACTAAATTTTAGAGGAGGCGTCCATGAGTGGGATGTCCCATATCCGTCCTTACTGATGACAAAGGAAATAGAATCCTCCTTTGTCATACACTTGTGCTGCCATGAGTAAGTAAAACACAAGAGGCTTTAAGCAAGGAGTCTTTACAGTTCTGGTGTAATAAAAGAAAAAGAAGTGTACATTGAAGCATGTTATTTTAAGAATTACCTACCATCTCATAATTTCTCTGCTTTTAAGAACTAAGATACGAGGACATCCTCTCTAATTAGAAGCTCATTATAAATGAGCTCTGAGAATATAATTAATGTTCTCCAGGAGTGTATGCAGTTTTAAATTAACTATTGATGTGTTTTGGATCTCTGATGTATTGATTAAGAACTTTTGGCATTGCACAGACAATACACTAAAATTTATGCATCGTATCATTCATTCGCGAACATTGTTCTTTTATGTATGTCATTAGAAACTGCACAGGTATACTTTTCTTTTTTTATATATATATACCCTCTGTATAACCACGATAGAATGGGATAGAATGCTCTGGACAAGATAATAGTTCCAGAGTAGTAAGGATTTGGAAATATTTATAAGATTTGATAATTATTTTAATTTCATTGGTTATCATTGCAGCTGTGATAAGATGAAATAGAGTTTAAGGGATGAGCAGAAGAGGAGGCAAAAAGTTAGCTTTTGTAATATGAAAACTTTAAAAGAATGAGGCAATGAGGCATCAGGGACAGTGCTCTAGATAACTAAACACTGTGTGAAAAGGTTATACTTCCATTTCTATTTCCCTTTTGAGAGAGAAAAAGAGAAGGAGGCAAACCCAGATCTAATATTTGGAGAGAATGGATTTAGGCTCTGAGAACAGAGAGAGAACAGTTGTGTAGCTCTTCAAAGGGCTTAAGAGCAAATCAGAATTTGAAGATGGAGGAAGATTGAGGTTGGAATTGGCAAATCTAGGAGCAGTGCAGTTCTCAAATACTAGATGTAAAAAGAGAATAACAAGTTGCGACTCTAGTGTGATTTCATTTGTTGGAAACATTACGGAAGACGAATAACTTCAGTGTGGAACATGAGCTGGTGAAGAGCGACGTGAACTGTTGTGAAGATCCGTCAATAAAACCTTGTGGTCACTTGATTGAAAGACTTCAGAAAGATGTAGTCTGGATAAGTCAGTCATCACTAACACCTTTCTTGAGTCTATCATGGCAACTCTGCATTAAATTCGAGCTTTGCATTTGTCTCTAAATCTGACAAAAATTCTGGGGAGGGGCATTAAGTGAAGTTCTAAAATACAAAAGGAGTTTTGCAACTTCTTTAGAAATATACAGTGGTTTTGAAGGGAAGGTAACCAAACTTGTTTGTCGCAAATCCTTAAAGATCTTTTCAAGAAATACTGTAGGAAGTAAATTCGGTATATGACACGATTGCTTTAATATATGACAAGATTGTTTTCAAGCAAAAATTTCTTTGATCATTCAAAGCAAAATGAAAATTAAGAAAAAAATTGTCACAAGAATAGCAAAAGGATTACCAAAGCTGGAAGTGTTAAAAGAATATCAACAGAAACATCTTACAAATTTTCTGATGTGAAATTATGAAAACGTATGCCATGTGCCTGCCAAAACAGCAGAGCATGTACTCTAATTTATACCTATTGCATACTATTGTCTTTCCGATCGTTTTCCTGTTTGCTTATAGTATAGCGTGAAGAATAATGTCAACATAGCTAAAGACTTTAAATATACCATTCTTCTACTCCAAAAAAGGATGAACATACAATTAGATAAGCACAAAATGGGCACATTTTCTATACCTTTGAACTTGTGCACTCACGTATTTTGCTGGGTTGTCTTGAAAAATGTCCTGCACCCAGAAGGCACAAATGAGGTACAGTGCTTCTCTGCGTAATGCGAAAGAGGTTGGAGCTGTGAGTGTGAGATATATGAAATCCACAGTATGTGCCATATTATTATTGAAATATGGCATGGACTGAAAGCAGCTGATCGCTGAATTGCTCTATGCAGTTAGCTTCATTCCCTTTGCATAGGAGACAATGGAAATAAAAGAGGAGAGCTTTATAAGCAAAAATCAGCCAGTACTCCCTCTGAGTACAAATGCAAAAGTAATTTAGAAAAATGTGTTAAGCATGGTGAAATGATTAGAAATTAAATTAGGTCTGCTGGGATCGCTGAAAGAACATCAGCTGAGAAACATCACAAACTTGTGCGAGTTGCAGGAATTTGCATCATGGACTTTGCAAAGCAGCAGAACTTCTTATGATAATGATTTAGAAAGTAGATCATCTTAATGTGTAGGAAAGGAATCTCAAACTCAGCCTTTTTCAGACCAGCAACACAGTAACAATTCTTTCCTATAAATGAGATTTAGGAACATTTCTTCAAACAGCTTCCCTTTGCTACTAAGTTTGAATAATTATGTTTAATAGTAGCTTGTCATTTGCACACCATGAATGAAAGAAAGAGAAATAGTTCTTGGAAAAAACAAACCACAATTAAACACTACATGCCCAGTAAAACTGGCGGGCAGGTGTTTCATGTCTTGCTGATGTATAATCTCACTTCTAAGACAAGTTCAATTTTCAGGGAACTTCACTGCCATCCAGACCGTTCAGTGGAAGTAGGCAGTACAGAACAGCACCTGGTTCCTGTGATCTCTTCAAAGATATCGTGCTAGCTTGGCAAGTTCTCTTTTCCAAAAAAGAATCATGTTGACTGGCATCAATCCTATATCCTTTCTTTAATCCTTCATTAATTGAGACTTGTAGGAATTATTCCATTATTTTGCTAGGATTGATGCCAGGCTTATAGGCTTTTAATTATCCAGGTTGTCTCATTTGCCCTTTAATAGCACTGGCACAGGACCTGCTGCCTTTCAGTCGTCAGAAGTTTCCTTGGCATTTCGAGATTTAATGAAGAAAGAATAATGGCAAAGAAAATCGTTATCAGTGGTCTGCTCAGTTCTTTTGCCTGCTTTTAAAAAATTCTTGGACACAAAACCTTTGTACCATCTCATTTTAAAAAGTGCTGCCTTAGTAGCCAGCTTTTAACATTCTCCAGAATTATTCTTAGAGTGAGAGTATTCCTTCAGATGAGATTGATACAACATCTTGATTTTTCCCTGTACAAACACGGGATGCAAATGTTGCATATTTCTTCTTTTGACATTGACAGTTTTCCTATGTTATTCAGTAATGAACCAATTACATTCTTAAATTTCTTTGTATTCCTAAATATGTGAAAATATACTATGTTATTTTGCTAAAATCTATGCAAATGTGAGGCACTACCTTGGGTTAACAGACTTCTTAACAGGATTTATTAGCTACGTGCTGTTGGTGCTGCAGAGAATCACAGGTCGTCTTGGATCTCTGGCAGCAGTAGTTTGCAGCCAGTGAGAATACCCGATGTGACATAGCTTTGTTTAATTTTTTGACCTATAAAAAAAAGCAAGGCTTTTAATTTTACCAGTTTATTCACCCCTTAAAATTCATTATCCTTCTTAAAATAGTAAGAATTCCTACCTAATACCTTCCAATGGGAAATGAAATACAGAAGAATTTGTCATCCGTAAAATCAGCTGCCCCACCAATGGAAGATGCCGTTTTCTTCCTCCTACTTAAGTTTAGCTCTTTCCATCGGCTTTTCTTCCATCATAAGGTATTACTCCGACTTGAGAGATTTACTACAAAAATGCTTTCTATTAGACTTGTGACATTATACTCCGTGTCCTTCAGAATTCAGAGATATAGATTATCTGATTGCTCATAACTGAGGTGAAGTATTCATTTTGGTTTCAAGCTAGAAGTTATCTTCAATTACATGTTGTCTTTACTGTTTATTATTCCTTCCCCCCTACTGACGTGCCTGAAGAACACTTAGATTTTACAAATGATACTGAAGTGAAGGCAGACCCAGCATGTCTTTCAGTAATTCTTGCTGTCTTTCAACTCTTGGCCTGCTCATTGCACCTTTCCTTGAGTTCCATGCTCATCTTTAACGTCTCTTTGGGGTGATTTTTCATTCAGTAACACCCTCCGTGCATTCTTCTATCCTGTGGCCTTGGGGTACACCTTATTAGTAGTTGTAGTTGCCATATGAGTCCTGGGAGTTTATTTCAGACTAGATCTCATCCAGGCATGTGGCTTGAACGACCATTAGCAGTTGTTCAAGAGCTTATTTTTCCATGAACGAATCCAATTTGCAAATTCCGAGGTCTGCTCAGTCCTGTGGGCTGCAGCACTTAGAAAGCACATTCCTGGCCCGGACTAAAATGCTAATGTAGACGCGCCCATGCTGACCTCTAGTGTCACTGGTGCTCTGAGCAGACTCTACCTAGCATCTAACCTGGGATTTCTCTCTCAAAATCTCTGTACTTAAACGTTCGGTACAGCTTACTCCTGATTTTCCAGCAACTTGAAAATATAACGACAGATTATCCAGTATAGTGTAGTTCCCTTGCCCATTTCTTTTTACCTATGTAATCATACAGAGATGTTATAAGCAGAAATTGCAGCATTCCTTGTCCAACATTCCCTCTAGATTTCAGAAGTTACCGAACAAGTCAAAGCTGTGTTAATAAAATGAATACTTTGCTACACAGGCAGCTATTTCTGAAGTACAGAATTTTCTTTATTCCATATACTTAGTTTTTAACACCTTGTGCATTCAATAAAAACAAATTTGTTCCTCATTTCCGCCATCCCTTTTTATAATTAGCACAACACCTTCCCAGACAATCTAGTCAGCCAGGCTGCTAGAAAATTGATTTCCCTCTTGCAAAAAAGGAAGTTGCCTCGCTGTGAATTGAGGAGCTACATCTGTACTAGTAGCTGGTGGCTGGTCTTTCCTCTGCAGACAAGTGGCTTGGCACATACTGGATCTGAAAGCTTTCTTCCCCTTGCCTGCACCATCAAGGTTGCTTTCTCCATGCTGCCTTTCGGAACAGTCACCAACATTTTTTGTCCACTGAAATATATCTGGGTACTGTTTGGAAGAATAATAGTTGGCTTAAGTGGAAGTTGTGCCAGGGACCCACTATCAGGGAAACAGGATGGATGGCTGCATGCCAGAGCTCAAGTTGCAGCCTTGACTGTGTCCTGTACAGACATATGTAGGCTGCCTGAAGTTCTAAAAAACTGAATTTCCCCAGCTTATGCTCTTACGTAGCTTCTGGTTAATTTCAAGCATGTCCTGTTTAACCTTTCCTGAGAAGGATGGGTGCCAGAAAACTAAATTTTTATATTCTTTCTTTTTCTGTACATTTTTAAGCATCTCAGGGCAGTGATGTGGTAGGTATATTACAAAGAAGTGTCATTACTGGGTGTACTCCGTGAGGCAGGTGAACCCTAATGCATACCACAGAAATGTGGTCTGTATGTGTGTGTGCACCCCATTGCATCCCAGCGTGGAACAGAAATGTAATGTGCTGAGTCTGGGAGTCCCCATCCCCACATCATCAAGCCCAGAGGACATGATGGAGCACGTCTTCACATATATGGATTTCTTTCCTGAATAGAAAAGGGAAAAATGTGCACCCATCTCAACCTGACATCCAGACAGAGCACAGCTTGTGTGTGCATCCAAGGTCTTTGATGGCGGACTTGCTGTGGAATAGACGTGTCCCTCAGCTAGCTACACTTGGATAAAGCCATCGTCTTTCTCCTTCCTGTAAGTTATGGGTCACCTGATGTTGGCAGGCAGGGGCTACATTTACATAGATGGACAGTTTAAGATATGCTTAAAGTTTCTGATGAGGCTTTGCTCCGTTTGCATCCAGATATTAGTTCTTGAGCTCATGTAAAACTGGAATTTGTGAGTTGTAGCTCTGGTCCTTCTAGAAGAAGGACAGGAGTCTTGGTTTACCAAATTTGCTCTTTGGACATAACAGATAGCCAGAATATAAGCAGCTGTAAAAACACTCCCTAATCGCATACAATTATGCGTGTAAAGATCAGCACTGGAAGAAAAAAACAGAAAGCAAAAAATCTTTTCATCCAGCCTCTTTTCTTAATTACCTACCTTTTATAAATGATCCAAATTAACAAAACTTTTTAGAAACTTTTTCCAGTTTTGTTAGGCTCAGTTCTGGGTAGTTATTTAACTAGAAAGAGAACTGTAAGAATAGATGGAAACATTTCAGAGATTATTAGAACTCTGAAAAATTCTATAAACGAAATAACTTTGAAAACCACTGGAAGGAAGAGGGTTTCAACAAGACAGAAGAGCCCGCAAATAAGAGATGCTATCTGACCAGATGAGCACCTCGAGGTTTTTGATAATAAGTTTTGATAAATGCTCCTTCCACATGATTTCGCCTTGAATAGAAGTTACCCTTGTATCTGTGACAAAATTATTGTGCAACTTAAACTGGCGTGAACAGCAGCAGTTAAGGACAAAACATTACTGCAGCTGGAAGGACTAAATGGAGGCAGTGTAAAAATGATTTATATATATAAGAAGGGAAAGACATTTTTGTTAGGAAAGTTAATCACAAACATTCTCATGTCAGTTGTGTAAAGAGCTAAGAAGTCTGATTGATAGCTTGGAAACATGTTCTGACTCAACAGTGCAGGCAATGGCTGGACTTAATATGGCACAAAATATAAACCAAATTTTTTAAAAATTGAAAGTGCAAGATTGCCTCACATCTAAGTGGGCTTCTCATTGTAAGAAGTGGTATGATGTGGATACAAATTCAGCCATTTGAAAACAGAAAGCTCAAGAGCTTGATATTGTATCTTTGTAATCTTTGTAGATAGGGTCCTAAATGTGGGAAATGCAGTCAAACCAACGTGGTCATTGAAGTTCATCCATCCCTGTTGAGGAACATTGTCCAGCTATCAAACCCTGGTACCCAGAGCTCAAACTGACAGGTCAAACACTATTCAGTAAGTCCCCCTGCCTTGAAGGCTACTGTCCGAAGCTCTGACCTCCGAAATACTCTTCTCTGCCTTGCTTCTATATTTTGCACAACAAACCACATGGCTCACATGATTCTGAAAAGTTTCCCCTTTTGAGAAGTGATTTGCTGCCACAAAATATGTTTCCCACGTACAAATTCGTAATGAAAAGAAAGATGTGAATAGATGACAAAACTCAGCACAGTGATCATCTGCATAGAAGCTGTCTTCTGTTTTATGGCTTAGAAAGATCAGGAGCGTGCTACACACCGTTTTTGCATAAACGGCATTCCCTTCCATCAAACAGTGGGAAAAACACTTCAACAAAAAAGTCAATGCAAAGAATTAGATCTGAGGTGCTGGCAAGCCAGGCCACAAAACCCAGCTGACATAGGAGCTCAGTGCAGTAATATTCAAATAATTGTGACAGCTCCCTGTAGCTGAAGATGTAAATCAACTCCACTTTTTGTCTCAAGTAATGGAAATTTAAAGAATGAACCTCAGTAAGTTTCTGCACTTCAGCTTTGCTGAGCGAAGCATTTCTGTTCTCAGCAATGATAAACAGCAGGTTGGGAAAAGACTCCTAAGTGAATCATCACTCGGTAACAATGCTGATTTGGACGCAGAGCTGATTTGGACGCAGAGGTAACTGGAGAGCTGGTTTTGCCTGCAAGCTAGCTATAGGATGGAGTCATACGCTTCCCACGCAGCCTGGTCATGTGCGTTCTCTCTGGCCAAGGGTGCCTTGAAAGACCTTGCTTGCTTGCAGTCCTGGTCTTCTGACCAAGATGCGATAGAAGTTTCTTACTATAATAGTAGTATTATTTGTAAGAAATGCCTTGGAAGACTGAGTCTACCAACTAATGCCAGACAGCTTCCCTCTCTCAAATTACAGTGATTTCCCTTTGCTAATGATACGAGTTTGGTTTCAAGAAAGAGTAAAATAAAGTATTCCATGATAATAATTTCATAATTTCTCCATTTTTTGAGAACAGCATAAAGCAAAACCATGAAAAAATAATTCAAAGAAAGAAAATACAAGCCTAGGTCTAGAGCTTGTAAGGGATGTAAGCCGGTCTGCATCTTTATCTCTGAATAAGTAATTTTTAATTCATAATATTTTACTGTCTCGGCTTCTCAGCTGACATGCACTTCATCCCTTTCACTCTGATTTTCATGCTTGCTAAGAGCCGCTTAGGAATAACTCTAATCAGCTGAAAAGGAGCAACACAATTCTCTAAAGCATTGAAATAGTCTAAAAATAAATTGCACAGCAATATAAAATTAAATTTACATGTTAGGAAACTCAACATTTCAAATGCATCTGGGATTGCTGATGTGTGAAATCGGACATGCAAGTGTAGATTTTTTCCTTTTCTGATTCTCTCTGCATTTTTTCCTCAAAAAAATGTCTATCAAACCATACAGGATAAAAAAGTACAAACTCTGAGGAGTGTCTCAAAAAGAACAGAATTACCATTATAGCATCTTCCTTTCATTTCCAGTGATGTCTTTGCATTTTCTGTTCAAAATCACAGTCCATCTAACATTAAGAAGCAACTTTTAAAGCCTGAGAGCATATATAGATACCAAAAATGTCTAATGTTACAAATTACTTTAGAAGTGTGAAAAAGATAAAGGCATAAAGTGAATGATTTATAAAGTGATACAGCCTTCTGAGGAATTTAAGCCCAATTATTGGTTTAAGGCAGGATATTTCAGCCTGTGGCAGAATTTGAGCAGCCCTGTTATGCAATGTGCTAACAATCTGGAAATAGTACTTAATTTTTTGATTCCTAGTTGTTCTTGTGGAAACTACATATATAACATGTTTTTTTCAACCCATCAAAGTCTAGGGTCAAGTTTTCTGAGTTTTAACAAATTTGGCATATCTCAATGATTGCTAGTAGGGAAAAATCCTTTGCTTTCACCTTCTGGAATTTTGGAGCATTTCAAATTTCATAAAGAATATAAATTTTGATAGTAACATCTCTTCCCTGTACAAATAGGGTTTTTTTTTTCTTGATTAGAGGTACTTCTTAGTGTCTTATGATCCTATGATCAAATATACTTGATCTTTTCTCTTTCTATCAATATCTTAAAGTATAGTAGCAATAGCTTTTAGCCGTTATTTTTATTTTACATCAATTTTTTTTCTGTAATTCTATTTAATCGGATTCTCTAATGCACCTGTGCAAATATTATTTATATCAGAATACAACGTCTGTTAAAATCATTCTGGGTATATATCAGGATTAAAGTGCCATATTTCATTTAACTCATTTCATTTAGTGTAACCTAACACTTTTTAAAACCATTTACTTAAAATGGCTGACATAAAGCAAGGCAAGTCTCAGATCTATGCATATTCTGAAAGTGTTGATAAGTCATCATTTTCTTCTGTATTCTCCTGTACTAAATGACACATTTGGGTTTTTTCCCCTCTTATTTTTAATGGCTCAGATAAAAGACTTGACAACAGAAGCTGAAAACTCTTTGAAACACTCCCCAGTTATTTGAGATCAAATTCATATTAATTTAAGGAAGATGATAGAGCATCTACTGATAGTAATGGCAATGCTGGAGGTGATCAGGAAAATGATACCTAAATAGCAGCAGCTGTTAGAGGATCCATATTCTGATCTTAAATTATGTCACTGCTTTTTGCTTCCATACCTGCCTGCAACAAAAGAGAGTGGAAAGGGGCTTTTTCCAGCTTACTAAAAGATCCACCAGCGCCTGGTGGGGAGAAAATGGCTTGATAATCCACTACTTGATGACAGTAACTGATCATAGTAGAAGCAGCATGAAAACAAGCATCTTATTTTGATTCATTAAAAAGCCCAATCAGTTATTACATTACATACCACTTGCCGATTTTATTCTGTAGTGCGAACCGTGTACGTGGAATACCTCCCTGCTAGAAAGTTCTGCTAATTTTATTATCAGATTGGTATCAAAGGGAAACTCTGGGGTCTCATCTTGCCTTGTGAACTGTTAACCCAGACTGCTAAGTGTTTTAAAGTGTAATTTCTTCAAATTACAGTTCGATGGAGTGACTACGTCAGTGGGTAAGGGAAGAGCTATGGATGTCATCCATGTGGACTGCTGTAAGGCCTTTGACACGGTCCCCCACAACATCCTTCTCTCTAAATTGGAGAGACAGGGATTTGACGGGTCGACTGTTCGGCGGATGAGGAATTGGTTGGATGGTTGCATCCAGGGGGTAGTGGTCAATGGCTCAATGTCCAGATGGAGATCGGTGACAAGTGGGGTCCATACTGGGGCCAGTACTGTTTAATATCTTCGTCAATGACAGAGACAGTGGGATTGAGTGCACCCTCAGCGAATTTGCAGACAACACCAAGCTGAGCGGTGTGGTTGACATGTCTGAGGGGTGGGATGCCATCCAGGGGGACTTGGACAAGCTCGAGAAGTGGGCCCATGTGAACCTCATGAGGTTCAACAAGGCCAAGTGCAAGGTCCTGCACCTGGGTCGGGGCAACCCCTGGCATCAATACAGGCTGGGGGATGAAGGGATTGAGAGCAGTCCTGTGGAGAAGGACTTGGGGGTACTGGTGGATTAAAAGCTGGACACGAACTGACAATGAGCTGTCGCAGCCCAACCATATCCTGGGCTGCATCAAGATCAGTGTGGCCAGCAGGTCGAGGAAGGTGATTCTGCCCCTATACTCCGCTCTGGTGAGACCCCACCTGGAGCCCTGCATCCAGCTCTGGGGTCCTCAGCACAGGAAAGGCATGGACCTGTTGGAGTGGGTCCAGAGGAGGGCAACAAAAATGATCAGAGGAATGGAACACCTTTCCTATGAAGAGAGGCTGAGAGGGTTGGGGTTGTTCAGCCTGGAGAAGAGAAGGCTCCAAGGAGACCTTATTGCAGCTTTTCAGTACTTAAAGGGGGCTTATAAGAAAGATGGGGACAGACTTTTTTTAGCAGGGCCTGTTGCAATAGGACACAGGGTAATGGTTTTAAACTACAAGAGGGTAGATGCAGACTAGATATAAGGAAGAAATTTTTTCATAATGAGGGTGGTGAAAACACTGGCACAGGTTGCCCACAGAGATGGTAGATGTCCCATCCCTGGAAACATTCAAGGTCAGGTTGGACACGGCTCTGAGCAACCTGATCTGGTTGAAGATGTCCCTGCTCATTGTGGGGGGTGTGGACTAGATGACCTCTAAAGGTCCCTTCCAACCCAAACCATTCTGTGATTCTATGATCCAAATGAAAACGATTTCCTCTCCAACATTTCATCTTGGGCTCATTCAGATCTAGATAGGAAGCTCCAGACCTGACTGGTATCTCAGGTGGCCTTCAGCAGGGTCACAGAGCTTGCAGAGAGTTTTTCTGTTAGGGACCTCACACACTCTCCTCCCCCCCCCATTTCTATTGCTTTCTGTCTTGTTCTTAGGTATCTGCCACTGTCCGTTTTGTGCCTGCAGGGCAGAGTCAGAAGGGACCGGTCAGCATCATTGCAGCAGCTTTTTTGTGGCAGTCGTTTCAAAGGTTATGCCTCCAGTGCTGGGCTTTCAAACTTGCTGTGCCAGGGCTGTGCTTACTCAGACTATCAATATCCCAGAGTGCATTTATTTAGCTAAGTGAAAGAACATCGTATCAATATTGATAGTCTTAGTTTTCAAGCCAGGAATAGGTTATTTGTCTTCAGGTAAAACAGGCAAACTTGAGTAAATGTTTCTAATTCTGAGCTCGCAAAATGTATTGAATTTTAAATGGTAATGGAGCTTGGTTACATTATTTATAAAAGCATGTTTGTATTTGGAACCGAGTTTGGAAATTTGGTTCTGCTTTCTGATCTGAAGTGAAAGATGCCCAGTGACTTTCTTAACCTTCCATTCCAGCCACAATTCACAAATATAAAAAGTGGCTGCAAAAGTCACGATAATTTTGTGGGTGATTTACAAGCAAAAAGGACTTCAGTGTATTGTTTTGAGGCTTTTTTGTAGCCAGAAGTTCAACTATGATTATACGAAAATCATGGGAAGCTATAGGGTCTTTACTTCATGCTTATAGAGATGTTATACACGTATCAAGCTTTAATGTTATCCAGAGAGACATTTAGAATAGTTACATATTTTGGCTGCTCTCCTGGAAATAATAAAAGGAATTATATTGAATTCCCTGTACAACATATTAGTAATTTAAGGAAATTAAATACAATGTATCCTTGTCTCATTTACCTAAAAATTCCTTACGTTAAAAAAATTACAGTTTGTGGAGTAAAGGTTAACAGGAAGCCTCTAGAAGCTATAACATTACCTTTTGGCTGAATAGTTAAAATGTTGGATCATATAAGTTAAGAAAAGTGCTTCTACTCTGTTGGACACGTTTGTGTGCAAGAATACGCTGCAGGAGATGGCAAACTGAAGTTAGGTAACAAGAGCAGAAGTCTTTGCACCTGCTTCATAACGAAAGATTGAGAGTATTGGTGTTTCAGCGTGTGCTGGAAACGTTCATACGTGCTATGAAAGCTACGCATGGTCAAAACAAAAATGGATTGGCAAAACCAATCCAGTCAGATACCAGCGACATTGATAACAGACAGGGCTTGCAAAAATCTTGGCAGTGGAAAGGAGGAAGATATGTTGAAAAATGATCCATGCCATGAGTCTGTCTTTGCCAAAGTATATCCGCAGGAGGGAAGGGAAAGGAAGGGGTTTCAGGATTTTAGCACATCTGCGCTTTGGAGGTTGTCAGTTGGAAAGCACCTAAGGACAAGAATAACCCAACATTTCTGTGAAGTTTTAAATTAAGTTAAAATTAGTGCAGACATACTTACAGATGCTTTTACATGGCTGTGTAAAAGACAGAGACTTTTCATTTTATCAGTTGCTAAGTGAACTGAAAAGTTTATAGTAACATCTCCATCTTGTACAATGTTGTCTGCATAATCACATCCTTTTTGGGTGCAAATCTTGTGCAACATTATTTTCTTCGTCAGCTACAGGTTTTTTTCTACTCCTTGTTTCTGCTCCACAGTTGTAGAGGTGCAAAGCTTTGTGTGGCTGCGCTTTGGACTGAAAGGGAAAAACATAGTGCTTAAAAAAAAAAAAAAAGTTATTTGTTAGTTTTTAAGGCTGTCTTGTAAGCAGACTCACTTGGAAAACTGATCAATGATTAATGGAAAGGACCGGAGTCCCATCAGTTGATACTGCATAGAACTACAGCCTGAGTCAGCTGTCTGATAACACAGTCGTTATCAAAGAGCAGGAGCTAGCAAGCACCCTCTGCTTTGCAGTAATAAGCTGGTGGCAATTATAAGGCACTTAAAGACAATTAATCCTTTCCATGATGCTTTTGTAATGTGAGTGCGGTTTACCTGATTGAACACAGACAGCAAAGCTGCAGTGGGGAAAGATTCCTATCACCTAACTATATAAATTTCTATGGTATTAACATTTCCACTTGCACTCAACACCTTCGGATACCTTTCTGCCTTTTTAGTGTGTCTGTGTGCTTCAGACATTTAGCTCACCCCATAAATTTAGGGATGCAAGCCAGTCCTTTGCTATTCCAATTTAAGAAATTGAAATGAGGAAGCAGGAGGAAGGAAGAGAATCTTCGTGATGTTATTTATTTGCCATCAGAATTAAACTCCATGATAAAAGATTTCTAAAGAAAAAATTCAGAATAAAAACTTTTTGAATTGCAGCTATTTCCATTCTAAATATTTTGTCTCTCAGATAAGTTAGAAAACTTTTTTTTTAATTATTATTTTATTATTTTATTATATATTAGCATTTGTTAGTTGACACTTAGAAAAGAAAAGAAACAGTTATATTCCTGACTGTAAATCCCTATAGATTATACTTTTCCTTTCATTTGCCAGGATAAAACCTATGCTTTGGTTTGGTGTCATGTAAGACTTTGAAGATGTTGAGTAGGCCTCTGGTTGAGAGGAAATGCGTGTATATATATATATACACATACAGGAAATGTCCAAGGCACTTTCACAAAAATCACAGACCTATCTTGCTAAGATTTCGTCATCCAAAGACAGGATACAGTTACATGCAGTGAACAAAAGACTCTGAGAAAAAACAATGCCAGGATTTATTTATTTTTCAGAACCAGAGGGCGTTTAAAATGGAATAGAAAGAATGGTGATTTTTGCTAAGTGCTTGCCCCAGAACACAGAGGGCAAATTGTAGATAAGCGCCCTGATTAGTGCTGCAGGAAGAAAAGCTTAGCTAAAATCAGAGGAGAGGTACAAGGCAAAATTGGAATAGAAATGTAATCCTTCATATTTTTCTGTTTACTGGTAAGTACTGTTATGATCCTAGATGTAGGCTGTTAGCTGTTGATAAAATAATGCTCACAGACAGAAGGAAAAATTTGGCTAAGAAGTGAAACAGTGAGTCTTGAGATAAGGAACTCCTTTGGCTGGAAGAGGGACTTGCAGTGTTGCTGTAGTTCTTTGGTGATAACGTCTCAATATCTAGTCTAATTTTAAACACTTAAAACTCCGTATCTTCAGACATTTCTGTTCAACAGTCTAGGGCTGTGAAATAAAGATTAATTTTTTTTTTTAAATGATCAAGGCTTCTGTAGCTCTGGGGCAGTTCTGGGCCTTCCTCCCTCCGTTCCTGTGATCACCCCACAGCTCAGCTTATTTCAGTTTCTCCTCCTGAGCTTTTCTCTTTTCTCAGGAAAGCAGCAGAGAACGAGACCTCTCCTTTGCTCCCATCCTCTTAACTAGCTCACGAGTGGCACTTAACCTCTGACATGACACACCTAAGCTTTATAATTATTCACCCATTTTTAACTAGTTACCAAGCATCCAGACATCATCATTACAGGTAAGAGGACACAAAATCACATGTTCTTTCTAGTGGTTTTTTCTTCTGTTTTTATTTGCTTACTCAAATAAGAAAATAAAGTGAAAAATCTTCTAGAAATGTAGCAGTACTGAAAGCTACTGGGAGGAGTTTTGACAGGGCAGACTTTATTTGAAGCGTGCACTGCAAGGCAATTTCAAGGAAATTGAAATTCCTAATTGCTAATTAGTTAGGAAAACAGGTAAATCAGGTGAGCATTTTTTTGTTCTCCTCTCATTCTTGCTTCATTTTTAGAAAACAAGTTTTAAGGGTGTTGTTTGTTTTCCTCTGAACACTTAAAATCTTTATGTCATTCTTACTCAATTGATTTAATTCTTTCATTATAAATGAATGCAATTTTCACGGTGTATGATGCTGACATGGTGAGGTATTACCCATTTTCTGGGCAGCAGACGGACAGATGAAAGAGGAAGACTTTTATTTTCTTGCAAATGTCTCGTATAATGGGGACAATGGCGGAGTCCATAGGAAAACAGGAAGGTGGAAATGACTGTCAGAAGGATCATGCATTCTTGCTCTGCAATTAAAAGTAGGTAATCCCTAGTTTTTGTCTTTTCTAATTTATGCCTATGAGGTTGTCCAAGGGAGTGGGAAAATGCTATTCCTGCTGAGCAGCCTGGTGCTCATTTTCTCTCTGCATCATCTCTCATCTCCTGAGGATGCCTTCTCTGCTGCAGTATAGAAGATGCTATTCTTAGGAATGGCTGTCCTCAGGTCCCCACTCCCCCAAAACATATTGCAATATTGTTAAAAAGTACAGATGCTTAGTAGTACATGTAGACACAGTCCCAGACCTTGACACAAGGGCTTAATGCCTCTAAGTAGCTTGGGGTGGGAAGTGTTTATAGGACTGATAAGTAGGGAAAAACATACACCTGGGAAGCAACATAGCTGACATGGTTGCAAGTGCTGTTAGTTCTATATGTTTCGGTGCACCACTACCTCCACCTTCCCTTCTGTTTGGTGTGTGTATTTAACTGTACGTTTAGTAGTGGCGCTAACCCGTTAAATAGCTATATATTGGTTTTATGTTAGGTTGTGTGTAAAACTCTATGTAAATTGTTCCTAAAATAATGACTGATGTGTCTAAAGTTTAAGTAATCTTGAAAGCGAGTTCGTGCTTAGTCATGCTTCTGTTTTTACGGGAAGAGAACTATCTAATGTTACTGAATTTCTTTTCCTTATTAAACGGGAGTTGAGTTTATTAGCATATATCTTATTAGCTATCTAATAAGTGCAGGTAGTACTGATTATTTAATTAGAACTTTCACCTCTAACAAGGTGTTTTAAAGTATTACTTTTGATAGCTCTTTTAGGGTTCAGTTCTGAAAATATAAAATACTTAAACCTTAAGGTGAATTATAATCATGTATATGAGCTACACCATAGTTGCTGGATTTTGGGATTCAGTGAGATTTCACCATGTAGGTAGAGTTGGAAGATTGAAATGTATTCTAAGTGTTCTTCGTCAAAAGTAAGTCTTTAGAATTTCTTGAAGTCCTAAACTGACTTTGTAGGATGTTGCAACTTGTACGTCACACTTGAAAATTAATTGGAAGTGCTTAGGTTAATGGGTTTAAAAGCACCAGCCAAACATTTAAGAAAGTTCTTGAAAAGCTGTTTTGATAAATTAGGTAGGAAATTTGTCATATATGGGATATTTTTAAACCACACTGAACTTGACTGTTTTCTGTAAAAGGGAGGCTTAGTGTAGGTATGTCTTATGCATATTTCTAACATATCAGAAACCGCTGTTTTGCAGTATGAACTTAATTTAGCTTCTGGTCCCAGTTGGTTGGGAAGTGGACTTTGGCAATAGTCTTGAAGTCTTGCATAGCTATGTTCTTAAATCATAACAGTACACAGATTTATGGCTGCCATATTTGTTTTATGGCATCTAAGATACTTTTTGGATATTGCTTGAAAATTAATAGACTTATTAAAAAAATCTAAAAAAAAAAAAAAAAGTTAAAAAAGGTCACTTATTAACCAGTGACTCCAGTGTGAGAATCTTCCTGCGCTTTGGTCTAATTTATTACTGAATCTTTTAAAAGTAAAGAATCAGTAAATAGTTGATTATCCTTTGTAGAGATTGATCAGAATAACAAATAAGGCAGAGTGTAAAAGCTATCATCAGATACACTTAGAATCAAAAGGTATTAATAATTTTCCTTTAAAAACAGTATCCAATTGCTTATGTTGTACTATATGAAAACAATATTGAAATACTAGTTAGAGTGTCATCAAGCACAAATACTTTTGGGATTCTCCCAGTGTTTTCGAGTACAACTATAGGCATGGATACATTTCAAGTTGCTATTTATGAGAAACAAACTTGAAAAAGCATCTGGTAGGTATTCTTACAAATACTATGTAATTGTAAAGGTACATGTAGACATATTTCCTTATATTTTTACTCTTTGATTCATAGTACCCTTTTCATTTTAAAAAGCGATGTTTGTGTTCTGGCTTTTCAGTTGTTTTGTTGAAGCTTTGTGAGTACACAAAAGCTGAATATAGAAAAGTATAGTTTCGCTTCATCTGCTGCCTCTTTTTACTGATTTTTTTATATAGGAAATAGTCATATCTCCAGAATGTGTGGTGTGTGGAATTTTTGTTTTTTTTAAATGATGATAGGTTTGGGCTCAAAACTGGTGTTTCAAAAGGGGAAAAAAAAATCAAAGCACACGTGAGATTGTAGGCCCTCACGCTTCTTTTAGTGGTAATCTACCTATAGGTTATACCAATGTGAGAAAGCACACCTGTTTTTCCTGAGGAAGCATCGTACCATATTTTCTCATTTGGGAATGGACTCTTTTACTTGATAAAACTGGAAAGCTGAAGGGTGATGAAAGGGTTGAGGGATCCCTTGGCATGGCGTGAGGGCCTGTGCTGCTGGCGTCCTGGGGAGCAGGGGGAGGCGTGTGAGGGCAGAGACTGGCCTGGCAGCGGCCGCCTGGCGGGAAGACAGGCTGCTGCTCCGGCCTCCCGCTTCCCAGGCAGGGTGTCGGGAGGGACAGTTGGAGGAAAATGGCTTGAGGAACGTGTGGGCTGGGGATTGCTTCTGCCCCGGGAAGAGGGGAGTGAGGGCAACGGGGGAAGTGGAGGTGCAGCCGGTCGCCCGGAGGCTGGAGCGGCGTGGGCGGGATGTGTGAGGCGTCGGTGGTCGTGGGCCTCGTCCGGCGCCAAGGCGCCTCTCCACAGCCCGCATCTGAAGGAAAGGAAGCTTTCAAAGACTACGTGGGGAAGAAGCGGGGAAGTAAGGGAAGAAATGTGCCCTCATCCTGGTGTTGGCAGGGGCTGAGGCTGTTTGCACAGAGCTAAAAGCGTGAGAGAAGCTTGGTCAAGAAGGTGAGGAGGAAGGGACTCCAGTGGCAGCACAGCTGGCGCTTGTGGTAACTGCGCGCTTTGTTGTTAATCCTGGGCAGAAGGATGTTTATCAACAGGCCAAATGCCGCATCCAAAATGCCGCATCCAAAATGCCGCATCCAAAATGCCGCATCCAAAATGCCGCATCCAAAATGCCGCATCCAAAATGCCGCATCCAAAATGCCGCATCCAAAATGCCGCATCCAAAGGTAACAACTGTAGAAGTGATCTACTGAAGCAGTAACATGGACGAGCAAATGCAGAATGTTCTCCTGAACGAAACAAGGAAGCGGAATATTTTAAAGAATTAAATGATAAAACAGACAAAGAAGCAAGTGATGTCAGCTTGAGAGCGTGCATGCTGTAGGCTCATGTGAATGATGAACTAACGTGACTTTTGTGTGATAGTCCCGATAGATGTTCCTCAAGCCAACATAAATGCAGCTGAGAACAGGTCGCCATCTTGTGATGGCGCCATCCTAGTCTGAAAAGAGGATGTGAGGAAATAAAGAGGTTTTGTTCTAGAAGCATCTCTCTGGAAGACGTTTTCCTGGTTCAGTGGTCAGGTCAATTTGCATTGCTATTGCATCCACTGCCATTGTTGTCCAATGCACGCAGTAAATGGCTGGGACTAATATCTTGCTAGGCTGAGTCCTCTCCTCTCCTGCACTGGCTCTGTGTCCAGGTCTCCTGCTTTCTGTCACTGTCATGTGGCTTTGGAGCAGGCAACGGAGGAAACTTCACTGAAATTCCAGTCAGTTCTGCGTATTCAAGGTAAGAATATACAAGGGGAACAGGGGAGCCACACACAAAAAGCTCATTTCTGGTAGAGCAATCGGAGTCTTTCCTGATGCGTTACGCAGTTCTGGGGGACTGCTCGGAGGGACGCTGCCAGCAGTACTTGTTTGGTTCACACGTTTACTCCAGCCTTGCACAATGCACAAGTTATATTAAAAGTGGTGCAAGTTTAACCACCAGCTCAGCAAATTCTATTTTTCATACAGTCATAGCAACTAGGCTGACAAGTAATTTTTATGGAAAGCCACATACAGATTTTTTTTTTTTTTTACCTTTTTGCACTACCACTATTCGCTTTGAGTTAATTCAGTGAAATATATTTCCCTTATATAAGGCAGGCTATTTGAACTCCAGTTTAAAACTCACTAAAGATTTAGTGTCTCAGACTCCTAGGTACAACAGGCTACTACCAGCCATTCTTTGGCCAAGATGATGGAATAGAAAGAAAATGGAATGGAATAGAAAGAAAATGGAATGGAATAGAAAGAAAATGGAATAGAATAGAAAGAAAATAGTTGCTAGCAGTATCACAGGTAGTCTCTCGTACACAGGGAAGAGGATCTGGGCTTTCTAATAAGATTCACCCCTGACAAGGATTTTCCCCTAATCCTCATGTTTCAGATAGCTCAAACAGATTACTTGGATACTGAAATGGGTAGGCTTAAAATACCATTTATCTCTGATTGCTGGAATCTCATTTTGGGAGGCATTTGGGAGGACAGTGGTTGTTTTGGTTTTTAAACCAGAACTTTCAGCTTAACCCTGGAAAAACCTTTTATGGTGCAGGCTCTGGATGATGCAACGTGTCACTAAGTGGCAGATTTATGGTTTGACTTTCAGCTACCATTTCAAAGCACATAATATATGACCTAGTGCTCATTAACATACCTCCTTCATGGGTTTTTCAACGTTTCAGAAACAAGAACATATTTTGAATTGTTATTATATGCATTTGATGCGCATTTAAGTCAAGGCTTCTTGAAGTTCAAAACTTGTATTACACAAATCAGCTAACTTCATTAGTATGTTAAAATCTCAAGCATCTGTTTAGGAACTTATTTCTCAATAAATCTGACTGTTCTGGTATCTTTATCTGGAATATCAATATTCAAAAGCCTCCCTACATTCTTAACTTGCTGATTGCATCTTTTCCTTACAGAAAATCAATTACTGTTACCTACAGTAGCAGAATTTTAAAAAGATACAATCAAAGCCTGAATTTCATGCTCCAATTTAATTTCTGGGTACTGTGTGTGTACATCTCTTCTGTGCCCCTTGTTTGAATTCCCTTTGGGCTTCAGATGAGGTCACCAGTGTGCTGCCTTATTCCACAAAGGTAGGCACAAGGAGGTGCTTCTTTCTTTGAGACCTCTTGTATCAACCCTTACAACTGTTATCCAGAAAGTACTGCAGGCCTTGTTTGTGTTCGGTTTGCTCTATTGATTAGCTTACAAAGCAGTAAACCCACAGTATTGTGAATTTCTATGAATGGAGAGAGATTAGCAAAACGAATGAATGCAGAAGTGTTTGGTATGTTTTTTTTCTGGTGGTTTGTAATGTGTCTATGTGGAGGAAGGTAAATCCCTGTGTAGATAGTCATATTTTGTGTTAGGGGTTTATCTTAATTTGCTACCTGGTAATGAAAAAGGATGGTAACAACTATTCCTTAAATCTATCTGGTGTCATAGTTTTGTCTGTACATGTTCTGATGGATCTATCTAACTTTAATGCAGAGCTTTTAATGGTGATTATTAATTATAAATTGGCATAGCTTGCAGTTTTCCACCTGATACTGTGCAAAACTGTCAAACTATATATAGAACATGACGTTACGCAAGTCTTCTAATGAGACATCCCTAGTGAGGTTAGGTTTTCCTGTGATTGACTGGATGTGACTTGATTCTACATGTATTGCTTACAAAGCTTGTGATTAGCATCATACTAGCCCGGCCCGTATTCTGAGTGCTTCTGAAGGTAATTGCAGCAGTTGCTCATCTCTGCCCCTGTTACCCGCCATCCAAAGATTACCTTTTTTTCAAGTAAAGGCAAAATTAATCTGAAAAAGAGTATTGTAAGAATTAGCCTGTTAATCAAAAGCCAAATCTGTTACCCAAAATCAGTAGAAAAGCAATGGCAAAAAATAGGAATATTCTTGAAATAGGAAACATCTAGGAATATTATTCAGATGAAGCTATTCTGTTTTTCTGAACTTCTTATTTATCAGCATGCTGCATAATTTTGTATATTACGCTTTATGATATTATTCTGAGCATTAGCCACGCAGCAGGACATACTCCCAATCTTCTAAAGGAGGGAAGTAAAGACTAGCAAGGGAAGTGTCAAACCGCTCAAATATTACAGTCTTCAGTAACATGTCACAAAATATGCCCTTATCAGACAATAAGTGACTAGATGCTAATATATTTCTTTCAGCTTAGTATGTAAGACTAAGTCTTGTTCTGGGAGAGCAAAACATTTTATAATATTTATTACATGGTGTGAGGTCTTGCTGAAAAGTCCTGCCTTTAGGATCTTTGTAAAATATGGTTTGTGTTCAACTGTGTTGCAAGTTTCAGTGCAGGCAAGACGTCATATCATCTGTCTTTTTATTATAAAATGTGCTGTGTAAGATTGTCATAGCACAAAATAGCTTAGATGAAGAAAGTGCTGTGTATATATATATATATTTTTTTTTTTTTTTTTTTTAACTGGTATGGAAGTAATCTCAATATTTCTTCTTAAGGAAAAAAAGAGAAGCTGGGTAGAAAGAGAAAATGGGATCTTTCCTGTCTAGAAAATACTGGGAAACCATAAGTGCCTCAGTGTTTAGCTGTTCGTAGACGCATACGGAGACAATTATCCTGAAAATGTTCTGTAAGACAGAAGCCACCTTCTGGATGGAGTAGTTGAAGCACGGAGGAAGTGACAAATTTGCCGAGATGTCAGATGTCCTTGAATAAAAATACTCTGGTTAAGAACTTATCCTTTCTATTTCTCATCCACGCACACACACACACACACACACAAAAGAGTAACAAAATGAACATGCACATCATAGTTAAAGCGTAGTATGTTATCTTAACAGTTGAAGTGAGATGCATTATTGATACCAATTCTTGTGTTCAGTAGACGGTCACTAGATGGCATTCTTTGGGTACAGAAGTTAAGGGGAAAATAATCTGTAATGTTTAATTTGTATTCAGCCACATCTCAGTCCACTGTTATTTCTGCCTAAATATAAAAACGTAAGAAAGGACGTGTTAGGGCAGTAGGAGAGAGGGGGGAAGGAAGCATTTTACTGTATTTTGTTATTTCAGAGGCTGCACTTTCTAAGCAGTGTAGTTTATCTTGAACTCTAATAATATTGCGTAAACATTTTTGAATACTTTTCTAGTTAGTGTATATGGCAATATGTTTTTAGATTATAGATTAACACAGATCTATGAATCTGTTATGTGTTTTGCTCACACTCCTTAGAGACGATAATCAATCACTATGAAATGTTCTAGATAAGGTCACATCTTCAAAGCACTTAAAACTGAAAGCAACCAATCAGCAACGCCAGTTCTTTTTGTGGAGCAGAACTGCAGGAAAGCTCTGGTAATCAGGGGATGAGTGCAGATACTTACTCATATTGTCTCTTTTAGGGTTGGGACAAGGCGTGCATGTAATACTGTGATAACCTGCCTCTCAGAAGCCGATCAGAAATTCCATTTAGACCTGAGGACCATTTCTCGATAAAACCTGTGGCAAAACTATCACAGTACTGCAGAACGTATGGAATAATTAAAAGTATATTGTTCTAGCAAAAGCTGTAAGTACTAGCTGACTACATGGCAGTTGCCTTACCTCAGTCAGTGCCATATTTTAGGATGAATAAAAGCAGTCATCATTGATTTCTTAGCTGTGTTTCAGATCTGACTCATCTATTTTGTTCTAATTCAAAATGAGAGATGAAGTATCTCAAGTGGCTATAAACACTGTTCTGTGAGTGCCGTTGAGTAACAGCAGTTTATTGCAGACAGCGTTCTCTGGGCTTGTTTGCCGGTTGTTTTTATTGCCTCAGTGGCACAGAGGAAAGGGCTCGCTAAAGTAGAACACTCTGGTTTTCATGCTGTCTGCGCTACCTGAATTTTTCAGTATAACTGGTGAGATTTTGGGTATCCAGCTTGTTTCAGATATAAGATTATTAATTTGCTGTCTTTCTCTGTGCTAATATCTAACATGCCCTTGTCGCAACCTCGGAACCTTATAGTTTTGAACTGGTTACTACAAGGAATTTCCAGTTTAATACCAAACCAACTTCTGCAGCAAAGAAAAATGATGTTCAACACTCTAAACCTTACAAATTTAGATACCTTTTTTGTGTCTTTACGTATAAATAAGAAAAAGTAAAAGGTGTTAATCTTTTTCCTAATAACATATAAAGGTGAGGATAACTCAGTAGGTGGCAGTCCTCTTAAGCCAAAGAAGAAACAATGTGAGCATAAGGGAGTGAAGTGTGAATGGAGTAAACTGTTTATGGAATATTCCCATGTCATCTGAAGTCAGCATAGCTTGCATCTTTCATTTAGAAGCCTCTTAGCTATTGACGGTTTCTTTTTTCTATCTTGAGCTGTAAAATCATGATAATAACCCTCTAAATGTATTTGAGGAACTATGCTGTACAAAATGAAAAAAAAAATTAGGTGAGTTTCCATATTTTTCTTCCTAATTTGTCAATATTGGAGCTTAATTCCTGAGTACTATTTTATACCCTTCTCTGAAGACAGGTTCTTCCTAGAAATAATCGTAACAGTGCTAATACACCAGTGCTTGGCATTCTTCTGACCAAGCAGTGTATTTCCTGTAGCTCTTCCCATATCTGTGGTTTTATCGCTTCATCTGGCCCAAAGGCACTTATGCCGTACTGGTTTCCAGTGGCAGCTGCCTTTCCCAGGTCCTACTGTCCGTCTCTTGCTCTCGCTTACTCTCCTCTGCCATCCAGTCTGTTCAGATCTTTATGCTCTTATCACAGACTTATTCACCAAAAAACTTGTCTGTGTAGCTATAACTTGTGGTTTTTTTTTTCCTTTTCTTGCTTCACACACAAAAAGGAAGCTCTGTCATTCACACGTTACCCACTGTTTTCATCTGAATTTTTTACAGGATAATCCTTAGAACAGGAATCAGTGTTCTTCTCTCCCAAGTAAATGGCCTGTGCTGCTGAACAACATCTCCTCTTGCACGCTTCCCAGCCCCTAAATCCTTTGTATATGGTCTCAGCTCAATAGCAGAAGGGAATGCTTCTGCCTGTTTCGCTTTCAGCCTGTGGCACAGGTGGTCTGGCAGGGGTTTGTATCGATGATGCTGTAGTATCTATCAGATTGTACCCTTCAGGCTAGTCCTTGGCAGCAACAGTGTGAGGGACCTCTCTGATTCAGTTCTCTCTTGGTTGCTAAGGGAGAGACTAGATACTTTTTTTTTATCCTACCTGCGTGGAAGATTTGTGTCCCCAGCGGTATGCAAACTGTTTGAAAACTAATAACACAGAAATACACTCATTTGAAAAAAATAAGCCAAAGCTTTACTGGTATAAAACAGCGTGTGCTCTAAACATGTTAAATATAATTCATATTGCCTTCATCCCACTGTATGCTTGCTTCACTCCCAGTCCCTTTCAACTAGGCTACAATCACTCCTCCTCTGCATGAAAGGAGTGCACTCATAAAATAGATATCTTAAAATAAAGCCAAAGGAGTTGCTTATTTTCATGTAACACAGAAGATGTGGGTGTTACAGGCAAAAAGCTTTGATAACTTGCTTAAGCTGCTTAAACAGTGTTGATGGCGACATGGGAAGAACATGTATGAGCAGGATAAAGGGAAGTTTTGATAATGTTTGGGAAAGTTCGGTGGTGAACCTGTCTTGTCCTTCTCCTACGTGTTTGGCCAGATGTAGGGTGTTGGAAAAAATGTGGCAAAAATACAAATATTGCCTGGAGGTCACTGAAAACGAGACCAAAGGGTCACTGGATGATGTCTGAAGGAGATGAATAAATGTTAAAGGGAGACCATGTGGATGGTATAAAAGTGAAAATTCACGTAAACGTTGTTCTTGATCTGCTGTCTGCCTGCGTGTTGCTGCAGTTGTTTTCAATAGCTTATGTGGGGGGCTGTGTGAGGGGGATTGTTTTTTCTTTACCCAGGTATAGATGGTACATGGGTGATAAATCATGGAAGACATAATCAGAGAAAACGGTTGTGTCCTGCGAAGCACTCAGTAGGAGTAAATGAGCAGTGAGTTATTAAGTAGGATCCTTCCTAATCCTCCATAGATTGCTATACTGGGTTTTTTTAAATATGGACAATACGGCATAATTGTGAGCCTTTCTGTTGGGAGCAGGGAAGCCAGGAAAAAACTGAGCTATAAACCAGAAATATTTCCTTGCTAAGATTTGGATAGATTTGGAGGGATTGTTGCCTGATTATCAGGCTACAGCTCTTGTATTGCTGGTTCTGCATCAGTGGGGTCTGAATTCCTGCAAGCATCATCTTGAAGAATGAAAAACGTGAGGGTTTTTTTTTTCATTAATCCAAGTTCTGATTTTTCTAACTCTGTGAGTAGAATCTACTGTTTCCTGTTTTCTTCAGGTACAAGCAGGCACCTAGGAAAGGAATACATGGTTTCTCATTTGAAAAATACTGCAACTGTTG
The DNA here is from genome assembly GCF_965183815.1 of Platalea leucorodia. Classification (NCBI taxonomy): domain Eukaryota; kingdom Metazoa; phylum Chordata; class Aves; order Pelecaniformes; family Threskiornithidae; genus Platalea; species Platalea leucorodia. The sequence goes on along the minus strand of NC_138829.1, from coordinate 70,550,936 downwards.
TGATATTACAACTTAAAAATTATTAAGGTATACAGGAAATAGTTAGGGAAGGGAAAATGTATATATTAGGGGAATATTTAGTTGAGTTCCTTAAACTTGTGATAGATATCTGTGTATATTCATTTTACCTGAGAAAGTTCCCTTAAAAAAAAAAAAAAGTCATGTCATACAAAAAGCCCTCTTCAGGGTGGGGTCTCTTGTGCCTTTTAATCCATCATATAGGATCAGAGGTTGTTTTTGCCTGGCAAAGATACTGTCTGTATTGTAGCTGTCCAACATAAATAGTTACATATTATTTTTTTTTATAGTCTTGTCCGCTAGTAATAATTATGTTTTAAAAACATAATAACATTTCATCACTGCATAATTTACTGGAAATATCTTTAGTGAATTAGAAATAATTAAAAGAGAGTGGTTGATGGGTCTTTAATCTTACATAATTAAAAGAGAGTGGTTGAAGAATCTTTTTATATGCAACATAAATGCCAAAGTAAAATATGCAATACTAATAGCTACTTAATGATCATGCAAGATATTATACAATGGGAAAATAACTCTGCAAATGAATAACTGGTACAGAAAATTTTAAAAAAACATGTAAGAAAGTGACATAGGTTTTTATTGTGTGAAACTATAAAATAGATTGGAGTGTGATATAATCTTATCACTACTGTGCTCAACTGAGTAGAAATAACACAAAGTCGCCCACTATTGTCTTGATGAATGTCTTTGAAATCTTCGGTGATCAAAGGCATAATTTTGGGCTTCCCAGTGTCCATAGCTTTTGATAAGTGAATAAATCAGATTCTGGGGTTCTTTGTCCCTAGCTGCAGCTACAAATTGCATAGCTGAATAAATCTTTAGGCAAATTCTGTTTCCATATAGTTGCATGCATATGACTGAGTGAAGATTTGAGCATGTATTCAGAACATGCAAGAAAACTATGCCCATTAGCTTAATAATAGTCACACCTCAAAGGTATGAAGAGTATAAATAGGGAACTTCTGTTCTTTTATACAAGGGTAGATCCTCAGAGGGAAATAAAGGCAGTTTTTTCCATCTATGACATTGAAGTTTAGCTATTAGCAATATAAGGAGGAATTTGAATTGCTTCCTGGATTCCTAGTCAGAAATTATTCTCATTTCTGAGTCGACTTACTGCTACATATCTACAGCAAAACAACAAAATAAACCCCGAGCCCTGAAAACTACTATACACAGTAAAATGGAAAAAATGTTATCTAGTTGTCCTTGTTCCTCCTATGCAAAAATTACAGCACTGAGACGTATATGAAGCATAGTGAGTAGGTTTCAAAAGGTGTTTTATGTCTTATTAGTATACCCAGGTCTAGCACCTGCAAGAAACCTCTGAATCCCGAGCAGGAGTAATGGCCTCAGAGCACTCTGCAGGATGGGCTGTCAAAGGGCTCTCTCTTACCTGGCAGCTCTCTGCTTTTCACCCTTCTTGTGAGGGAGAGAAAATATGTGTGATAGTTCTTAGTAGCCTCAACAAGCCTTGAAAGCAGGAGGTGACTCCTGGTCTGGGAACATCCCGAGTCCTGGCCTTCCTAACTGTCAGTTGGAAAAGCAGCCCAGCTGTAAAGTAAGTCCTTCTCTCACACCATATAAACTATGGCTTTGGGAAGGGGAAGACTTGTTGTTTCCAACAGAGATTCAGATTTAATAATAAGCATTCACGAATTTTTGCAAGTAATTAGAATCTGTCCTGATATCAATGTATTTTAACTGCTAATGTGTAAATTGACTAAGAAAATCTCCCCCTTTGTTCTTCTTGAAATTATTTATCTTTTTAACATAAATTCCTATTCAACCAGTAAATGAAGTACAATCTAGTTTGCTGTGATACCAGAACTGCCCACAGTACTCGAGACGTGGGCGTGTTTTATGTGGAGGTGAAATTACATCCTTTGCCTTGTTTTCTTTAGTGTGTAGTTGAGCTAACCAGTTTGTGGAGTTGGTTTTATAAAGCTTAAAGTCAAATAGGCTATGGCTAACGCCTCTGAAAAGGCATGTGCATAGGTCTACCTGCTTGGTTTATTGATTTTTTTTTTTTTCCTTCATTTTTAGGAGCTCTTCAGGGTTTGAGAGGGTTTATTTGTTTTGTTTTGGGTTTTTGCTATCCTTTTTCACTAAGACAGTGTTGATATTTTGGTCCTAATGTCACTCTTGCATTTGTTCCTATGAAGACGTCCAAAAAATTCACTTTAGCAACGTTGTGTGAATATTTGAAGTATTTTTTCGTAAAGCAAGAGGGTCTTGAGTGGAAATGCTTCTCTTAAAATCAACCCCCTATATTTAATTTATTTGTTGACGGTTGCAATGTTGTTATCGTTGTTACGTACTGTGTATGGAAATCCCTGCCTGTGCCTGAGCACTAGGTAGGCCCCAGTGTGGCAATCCATTTCGTGCTGGCAGACTTTGTTCAGAGCTGAAAAGCGATGGCATGTCTTGCACGTAGTGCAGTGTTAGGCTCATCCTGAGAAGTATGGCCACTGTGTGCAGGAGTTATTTTCTTTGATTTCTGTGAGTTATCAAAGGTGTGTATTGGGGAGTACTCCTGGAATAAAGTAGTAGAGGGGAAGCTGTGGAGCTGCACCTCAGTAATGCTGGCTATGAGCACAATATGAGCTTTGAAATCTGTTGATGTTTATAAGAAAAACATTGTATGTGTTAATACGGTCTGCATTGAGTACTTATGTATAGTCTACTTTGTGGCTATAGTACAATATTCTGCATCTGTCAAGTCGGTTCCTCAAGCTTTCAGTTGTGTGAGTAAAACAGGAAAAACTTTGTCCTACTAATTCATGTCCAGATTCCAGGATATTCCAAATATCCATAGTAAATGCACATTTAAATTGTACTTGATTTATAAAATCTAGAGGATCTTTTGCCTCTCTATAATTTGTACTTTCCACAAAGCTGATGAGACCTTTTCTTTCCTCCCGCTAATTTCTACCCTTCTGACTTTTCGGGTAAAGAAGTCCGTTTCATTAGATCTCTAATTACGTATTCAAGAAACTACTCATTCCTTTTTTTGGCTAAGTAATGACCATTCTGCTTCACTTTCTCAGAGCAAAATGTATGATGGCTTGTATTACTTCAGACATAAAACAGACGGCCTTCAACACAACATCTGGGGAGAAAAATCAGTTCTCTGAAGCTTATTTAGTAAAGTAAACACTACTAACATGAAATGATAGATTACTGGCCTTACTAAGAATATCCCTGGATTAAAGACAGGTTGTTTTAGTTGCTACCTATTGTGAGTGTTTTGTATCTACAGGCAGGATTAGAAGTAGTTATGTATAACGAACGTTTTGGTTTATGACATTTCGTTGATAAAAAGCTTTGAAAAAATAAGTGTTATTACGACTTTAGTTCTGGGAGGAGCACCCTGCTGATCAGTCCTGAAAACACCTCAGTGGAGTTGGGCTAGTGCTGTCAGCATTTAACATCTCTCAATTGATTTTTGTGATTGCAAGTCAAGATGAATAAGGAATTCAGGTTTAAAAAAAAAAAATCACTCTGAATCTGTGGTAGCTACCTCAAGAATCCTACAGAGGTCTGAGCATTTGTGGAAATATATGGGGTCTTATTAATAATCTGAGTTATTAATGAGATCATTTTCTGATAAAATGCACTTAAAGCTGACAGAACTACATTTAACTATAAATAATAAACTGTGAATAGCAAGTCTGCCTTTAGCCACCTTGTTCCTGTTACCCATTTCTAGATGAGAGGACTTCTTTCAAACAATATTATCTTAAAATTTTGATGACATAATGTTATTGAGGTGACAAGTTGTCACCTTCAGGTTATGTGATGGGGAAGATTATTTAAAAGCAGTTACATGTCCTTTCTCTCCTAAAATGATGGTGATGTTATATGTATGCCAGTAACTTGTAGTGCTCTAGCAGGCCTGTAAGACTAATTAGACAGTGATGTATTAAAGCATAATTGTTTAACCAGTTAGATCATTTTGAGTGTCAAAAGAACTTTTCAGGCTGCGCAAATCATTATCACTATTAAGTGATTATTTCTTGTACTGTCTGTGTGCAGGATTATGGTAAATAGAATGAGTTGGGATTTTTTATGATTATTTGGAGGATTGGATTTGCATGGTCTCTTTGAGGATTAAGTTTGAGTATGCAGAGATGCAATTTATATGCGAGAAAGAGATAAGGAGAGAGGGAGCACGGTGAGGAGGAGGGAGTGAGATTATCAGATACAGAGAGATGGCTAATCCAGGTTGGTTTAATATACTCAATTACATTTTTAGAGAAGAATAAACCTACTAAGTACATATCTCAATTAAGTGCATCCTGTGTTTGACACACGACTACAAAATAACAATTCACTATATTCAAAATCTTTTCCACTTCTCTTTTCTTTTTTTTCCCCTAGTCAAATTTTAGATGTCACAAAGTCCACAACATTAAAGGGTTTATTAGGTCAAGGCTACATTTTCAGGAAGTGTTGCAAGTTCTAAAGTGGTTTTGGGAGGTTCACTAAGTCAATTGGGACGTTCACTAAGCCTTTTACATTATTTTTCTTTAAGATGGGGGAAGAAAAATGCATTCTGATTCTAGAGAACCCCATCAATCATGATAGGTTAATAGGCTGCAGAATTACCTCTCCATTGTTTTCCTCCTCATTTTGTTGGGGACCAACTCTTCTAGTCTTAAGTGCTTTGTGGAACAGAGTAGTAAATCTGCAGCCTCCAGCTGCCAACCCAGTACACTGATTTGTCTCTTTGCTTTTGGGCCCCCGTAAAGGAGAGCTGAAGGATGGGCAGTTCTTTCCCTATGCTCAAGAGCCAATTCCAGTTACGTCGTGTCCCTTTCTGGGGTGAAGCTGACTAGCACTTCTCTGTCACTGGGGCTCAGGACCAGACCACCAAACTATAACACTTTTGAGCAGATAGTATTTTGAAACCTACAGTTGGTCAGACTTTTTTTTTTTTCTTTATATCTGAAATAATAAGGGCGTATGTGTAAAAGCTGAAACTTCATGGAGATTGTTAGTCCTCTTCTGGTTACTGATAAAGTTTAGCAGGGATTATTGTTACCAATTTTATAAAACAAGGATTGTGCATAGTCGCTGGACGAAGTTAATGGTGCTCTCTGCTTAAGTATGATCGATACATAAGAGTCGTTAGTAACTGTTGGCTATGTGTAATGCATCTGAATTCCTGTTTTCCTCTGTCTCTATCCCTTTTTGTCAGTCAGCCTCCTGGATTTTTTTTTCACATGAGTAATATAACTGGAGTATTTGATTTCTTCAGTTATAACATTTTACAAATCTCATAACTAAAAATCTCATAAGTACAAAGATGCAACATAATTAGTTTTTTCTTATTAGTTTATAGGCATTAAGCATAATACATAATGGAGTTTCAGGAATATACCAGCCTTAAGAGAATTCATTTCCATATTGCTGTTTGCTTCCAAGAATTAGTCATTTAGACTTACAGAAAACATCTGGAAAATGATAACAATTTTTTCGCCATTCCTGCTATTTTAGCCTTCGGGTAGCTTAGAAAATATGTTTTGACGTTTCTCTAACAATTAGCAAATGTACATTTTTGTCTTATGAACTTAAAGCTCAAATGCTTTTTCAGCTGAACTACTTTAAAATAAGTTTATTGCCTTCCCTTTGTCTTTTGCTGTAGTCTTTGGCATGCTGTTTACACTCCCTGCGCCTCAGTTACCTAATTCTCTAAATTGCAGTGGTATTCTGAGGAGAAACACCCTGAAGATTTAGATAGTAGTAGTGACTTTATTAATATTGTTCTACTGTAATAGGCTTGTCTTTTACTGTTCACAGTGATCATTTCATTGATGATTTTCACTTAAATTTAGACAATTTCATCTGAATGGCATTATTTGAGGAATAAGAGTCTTAATTTTTGTAATACTTATATATTCCCACAATTACATGTTCAAATATTATTCCAGATTCTAAATTTGCATATCATCACACACTCTTTGCTTTAATCTTCACTGAAGTGAGACTGGATTTTGATTAATAACTGGACAAGTCACTATTCAATTTAATCAGCATACTATTTAAAGCCATGTAATTTTCTAGTGTTCTGTTCATGGCATCGTATTTCCTAAGTGTTTCAAAGTGTGTTATAAATAAAACTTTTAAAGTTTCTGTCATAGCGGAGGTCTAAAGTCTTAACTTTAAAAAGAATTTTACTGTGACTTTTACAATAAATTCTAAATCTACATTGGACTAAATGTTAGAAAATGAAACTTGAAAGGGTCTGGCTTGAGGTGTAGATAAAAGATTGTCAGATTTGAGGAGGAAAACCTACTTTCCGCTACTTTTTTGAAGACTTCAGCTGATGAAGAAAAGGCATTTAAGTGCAAGTGTTAGAACTAACAAACTGAAAGCTAACATAAAGAATAATATGTATCCAAGCTGATTTGTAGTATGATCTTTTAGTGTTCTTAATGTATACGTATGCCCTCCTTTCTTTCTCCCCCCCCCCCCCCCCCCCCCCAATTTGAAGTTGGACAATGAAAAAGTTATTTCTTTCTCTGCTACTCTGTTAGGCTAATAGACCAAGTACATAGGTGAATCATCTTCTGTTCTCCTTGGTCTAGAAAGGCCACATTCAGGTATTTCATTGTGTAGTTTTAAGTGGGTTTGCATGTAAAGGAGTCTGAAGGCTGGTATGTCAGTTCAGAAAACAAAGGTCAACTTTTCTGTAGAAAAATTTGTATTACAAATATAATGCAATATATGGGATTAATAATGAAATTTTCAAAAGATTTACTTTTCAGAGTCAAAATTACATTCTTTGTTTCCATTTTTTCAGGACAAACATAGGCCTGGTACTTTTGGACATTTTAGAAGATGCAGCTTTCTATACTTTGCTGGGATTGCCCTAGCTGCTTCTCCCTGGTTGGGTAGATACCAGCTTTTTAGGTTTTGCACGTTTTTGTTTGTTTTTTTTTTTTTTTTTCCAAACGAAATTTCCTAATCCTGACAGTCATGTTAAAAAAAAATAAATTGTGGGTGTTTGTCTTAATGATGTAAAAGCAAACAATTTTTTCTTCTTGCATGACATTTTCCATCATATTCATTGTAATGCACCTTGCCTTTCATAGCATTGTGATGGACAACAAAGCTACTCTTCATTAGTCAATTATCATTATTAATATCCATGTTTAGTAATCATGCTTTCAAGCAGCACATCTTTTGAATACACAGCTAGAACTGTTACTGTCTATGCCCTCACGTTTGCATATATAGCTCTTGCATAGTGTTTGTATTACATGGTTAACAAAATGGCAGGGACATGCAGGATACATATACAAAATTACATGAACTTGTTGCTTAGATTCATTAGACTTGACTATTCTGCAGTCATAAATCTTGCCATCGATGCAAAATATAGGGGTCTTATGCTCTTGGATTTCCAGGCTTCCCATAACTGCTGAAATGAGATAGTGAAGCTGTGGGGAAAAAAAAATAGGAGTGATGGTTAAAATCTAAATGCTTACGATATAGCCTGTAGGAGAGCCAGAGGCAGTATCTGAACTGCTGACTGAGTTTCAAACCTGAGATGTTTTGTTTCTGTGGTTTGATTAGCAGCAGATTAGGAACAGTATGGTGTCATCTGCTGTATGAATAAGCTGTACAAGAGAATGCTTGTAAGGTTTGGAAGAAGCAGTCTCAGTACGGTCCTGGCCCTGGGTAGGGTCCACTCCACTAGCAGACTCTTACAGGTCTTGTTTGCTTCGTTAGCCTTTGCTCCTTTCTGTAGTCCCATTCTCCTATGCAGTTTCTGCTGCTGCTCCTGTCTTGTTTCACACTGCTTTCTCTGCTAGTCTAAGCTATCTTTCATTTCCCTCGTTCTGGCTTTTACATCCTATGAATTCGAATATAAGTAATTAAACTTTATTCCCGATGGTGCCCTGATGTCAGCAAGGAGAACCCTAAGCATGTAAGAGAAAACAGTTCTCTGCCTCCTGAGTGCTTGCTTCACTAGATGTACCCAGTACTTTAGAGTAGACGGGGAGTGCTTAGCTGTGGTCTGGAAACAGCACTCGTGCAGAATAGAGACTTGAGAGCAATTAAAAATTTAAGAGGTCTTTTCCTCCAAAGGTGTGTTTCCTCCTTCTCAGATCCAACCGCTTGTGGTCTAATTGCAATGTTTATTGGCTGAAATCACAGTAATTTCAAGTAGACTTGTGAATGGCACTACAGCTAATATGTTCCTGGCATACATGCATGTAGCATAGATGCTGGATCTCAAATCTGTGCTCCAGACTTCGAAAAAGCACTATTTATTCAGTAACCTCACTTTTATATGTAATTACAACCATTTGGGAGACATTTTCTGTAAAACCTGATATAGACAATCAGAACTTGACAAAACTGTCATTAGAATCCTAAAACTGGATCTTTTCAAGGCTGCCCAGTGTTTCCTCTTATCAGTTGTACTACGATAGTTCATTCTTCGGGAGTGAGGGAAGGGGAAGAATAACTGGGTAGCAATACTAAGTTCAAATAGTCTGAAATGACTCTCTGCCTTCGTGGCAAAACATTTGCTCATATGCAACAGCACAGTCCCTGCTCCAGATGATTCAGTATTTTCCTGTATGACAAGAGGTAGGAACAGGTTGGGTGCAAAGCAGCCGGAGGACAAGAAAGCTCGGTGACACATATCCCAAACTGCTCATGTGCCTGCTGCAGGAACCAGATGAGAAGTATACGCTATGTGACAGCGGTGAAACTTCGGCAGGGGTTCTCTGGAGATCTGTATGTGCCATGTAATAGAGCTATAAGCGCTTGGGTGCAAACAGAGAAGAATTGGTGCCCATACTGCTATATTTTATGTATGTGTGTGTGTGTATGTATATATATATATATGCTATATACACAAAGTTAGTATGGGTGCTGAATTGCACTTAATCTTTGTAAGTACAGACCCACCTATGCCTGACATGTATGCTGCGGTTTCAAATAGGTGTTTAATAACACATTAATCAGACATTATATTTACATCAAATTTTTTTAAGGATCATTAGCCCTTTAATGCAGATCAAAGTATTCACTTTTCTATTGCTCATCAAAATGACTAAAGTGAAGTATCTTTGACCAGTAATGGAAAGACAAGTTTTCACGTACAATGGATTTTCACGGCAAAACAAATGTGTGTTATTAACCACAGTTGTCTTTTGCAACTGATGTGGTCTGACTTCATTGTGTGCTTGTTACGTGAGAGGTATTTTTAATGCTATTCTTTTTTTTTTTCCCCCTCTTATAAGCAGTGAAAGAGTGGGTTTTAAAAAAAACAGAGAAGCAGTTTTGTTTTTAGAACACTACAACAATATATAGAAGTTATAGCTGTGCCACATTTCTAATAGCTGGGTTGAATCATATTCTTTTCCTCTAATGGCATGCGTAATTGCTCTAGGTTTTCAGGCGTCCTTCACCCGCACTTATTTAGATTAGTGACTGATGCATTTCCATGGAAACCTGCAGCAGGGAAAAAAAATCTCTTGGTACAGTGTGGAACTGAAAGGATGTGGGCTTTGAGTCTCAGCCTATAACTTGTGTAAAATAAGACTTCTTGTTTGTGGTCATCTTGATTTGAGCTTTTTGTTGTTGCTCTTCTCTAAAAAGTAAGAATTGTTTCCAGCAGCATTTTGTATAAAAATTTAGAACACTTGTCAAATCCAACAGTTCTTAAGAAGCTTCAACTTTTTTAATGTCGTTAAAATAGTACATTTTGAAATCAAATGTCTGGGATATTTTTCTTCGTGAGGATGCAGAAGCACACAAAACTCAAGTAAGCTGGTTAGAAACTATGTCTGAAAAGTCAAGATCCAAGAAGAGAGTTCATTTTGGAGGTATTGTGTATAGCTTTAATGAAGAATGACTGTTTTTTGAAGTGATGGTGGGGGGAAGCAGAAAGGTTTTATATAAAGAGAGCAGTGACCTCAGTCAGTAAAATGCTTGGAAAATACGGGTGCTTTTAAAAACTTTGCACAGTACTATATTGTTTTTCTCAATATCTTGTACATTCTTAATATGCACTGCCTAACATATAGTATCTCTTTAATAATCTTATTTTTAGTGCTTTCTTACGAAAACTTTATTCTTGGCATTCCCAGCAATTTATTCTAATTTCCAGGAGTGTTTATGGTTGCAACAGATCATAGATGTTTCAAGTGTGTTCTTTTAAAGTAATTGCTCTTGTCTGTCTTCACAATGCTGAAAGGACAACTACCTTCTATACTTTTTAAAAGTAGAAATATTTTCAGATTTTCCTGCTTTCAACCTGCAATCTTCCTAGCCTTTTTGAATACTGGTGTAGGGTCTCTAGCTGTAGGCTTTCAAACCAATGGTCAAATTACAATTTTAGATGTGGTAGTTGTTCACTTTTTGAAAATTAATTAGCCTGTGGCCTGACTCTGAAACTTGTGTTACTTAACAGCCATCAATATGAAGTATCTCTAACCATATCTATATATTATTTTTATATTTTCTGTATTATATAATGTATATTATATTATTTGTATTATAATAACACCTGCATATAGCTGTATCTATATCTTCTGATAAAGCATCACAAGTTTAGTTGATAAAGTTTTGTACTTCCGTTTCCTTAAAAGTGGTGTGGTGTTCCTAAGTAATTCTGCTGTTGTGACAGCTTTGTATTTTAGACACACTCAGCAGAGTGGCAAGGAAGGAGTTTTTCCTGTTGAACAGGGAACCGTACACATCTGCATCTCCTGGTTCCACCCGTATCTTCCCCTCCCCAGTCCTGTGTAAACTCCGGTACAACATTGCTTAGCAACATCCTGCTCTGCTAATCTGAGCTATTTGTTCGCTCTGACTGAAGTAATAATATTAAATTATAAGTTATTCTGAGGCCCTTACAGTAGAAGTCGCAGAGTATTCCTCTGTATGTCTGTTGGGTTTTGGCAATGGTATATTTTATCCACAGTGAAATTCAGACTGTATGCTCATATGTGCAGTTAAAGCAGAGGAAGAAAAAGATACTTGAGTGAAGACTTAAACTTTTGGCTTTTGCTTGATTTGTATTTAGTGTTGTCTTGTTCTTAGAAATCATCTTCATTTTAAAATCTTTTGAATACCTGTCACACGATGCTTACATGATCTTAGAGTGACTAACTTTGGCAAGATTTGGGAAGAGGGTCAAGAAAAAGGGCAATATATATGCAGGACAGAGTGAGAAAGTTATTTTTTGAGACATTTTTACTAACGTCTGAAATATTCCAAGAGAACTGAGTGCTCCAGCTCATTGACTTCAGTGCCCCTTGGTAAAGGAAAGGGAAATCAGCATGTTCTGCACAGGTCAAATGAGTTCTCCGCATGGCTGACCTAGCAGAAAGTAGTTAAAATGCTCTCTCGGCGTCCCCGTTGGCCTCTCAGGGCCGTCGGAGGCCGGTTGGATGGCAGGGAGAGAACTACGTGTAGTTTGATTTGATACCTAACTGCGAACCTGGGAAAAAGACCTTTGAAACCACTGTGCAGGTCAGGGAGCGTTATGGTGAAAAAGATGGGGAGGTTCCTTGAACTTCTCGCATATCTCCTGTGCACAGCAGACAATGGCTTCTTATGTATTCAAAATTTTATCTATTATTGAAGTGAGAGAATTTGACAGATCATTGATCCTGAATATAGCTGGCAAAGATTTAGACTTGAATGAGGCTTCCGTAAGGGAGGAAATTGAGGGGAAACATTTGTATCACCATTCATGATAAAAGTCCATAATAACTCTTGTGGAAACTTGCTGTACATGAAAATTAATGATTTTTGAAATTGAATAGAAGAATGGCTTTTCAGGGCCTGTTTTTCCTAACCCAGCCCAAAATAGTTCTCCATCTGTTCTTTCCACCTTAGGGTGCAGAATGACCTTCTTCAGAGCAGTTGGTTACCTTTGTGTGGTTGTAAACATGTCTCAGGTAGGAATAATCTGTGTTACGCAGACTAGACCACAGCTCCTGCCATACAAATGCAGAGTTCCTTCACAAACTTCTAATGGAGTTTCCCTAAATATAAGGCAAAGTCACTGAAAATTGCTATCTGCTACTCTGTAATAATATTGAAATGAATATTTCTATTAGATTGCTATTCAGGTTCTTGTGGCAGATTTATAACCGTGTGGAAATGATTGATTAAAATGGTTTCCATAGTGTCATTTCTCATCAGAAAATAAATACCAAAGCTGGCACTCTAATAACCAGAACTGACCAAAATTAGAAGGCTGTTCTGTTGGTTTATTGTTGTTGTTGTTGCTCTGTGACATCTGAGGATACCTGCAATAGGGACGGTGGCAGTTACTGTCACTTCTTGAACGTTTGCAGGAAACTTGCCCTGCAGATGCAACCGGCACCTTCCCAATGGTTGCCTGTACTGATCCAATTTCATGTGGCTTTGTGTTGGCTTACAGCTGGAGAACTTCATCTCTAGCAGAAGTAAACAAATTCTGCTAGCAGTTTAGAATAGTGGTAACTATAAGAAAAATGGTATTTAATTGATGAATGAGATGGACGTCAAGTTTTAAAATATGACATAGATTTCCTTTTTTTTTCCCCCCTCATTTTTTTCTTTTTAAGTATTTTTTTTTCCCCTGGGTTTTTAGGTTGGATGTGGACCTAAAGTAGGCTTCTTCCTTGTGGGTGAGGGGGTGTTGATTTTTGTTTGCCTGTTGCTTTGGGTTTGTTGGGGTTTTTTTTCAGAGCCATAGGTAGAAATATAGATACACTGAGCATTGTTTTAGCATACCAGCAATGAATCCTGTAAAGTCTCAACTTTGCTCCCACCTGTAAGGATGTGGTCATGTTGTCTCTGTTTGCAGTGTAGTGGTTTGGGACTTCAAATGACCCTTGCTGCTCAGAGACATGTATTCTTGACTTAAAATGAATGACATCTACTGAAATACTGGAAGTTAGCGCTTGCATAAAGTTAAGCATGTGTAGAAGCACTGCAAGTTGCGGACTTCAAAATCAGCGTCTACTAAGTGTGAAAAATAAAATTCTGCTATTAAGCAAACTATTAAGCCAAGTTTCACCTGACTCCTGCCCTTTGTTAAAGGCCATCATTTTGGATTATGCTGCTGTTATCAGTGAGAACACTGCAGTCATTCACTAGGCTATTTGCAGGAAAGAAGAAAAACATGAAATGAGGTGTTATGGTTACAAACATTTGTACCATGAATCAGTTCCAAAGAATTGGAACATCAGACCACCTGAACTTTGTAGTTGAACAAACCATCCTGACCTTCAGGATAAGTGATATTTGACACAGATGATATTGCCAGCAGGCAACAAATCAAGATTTCTTTGTTCTGCCTAAAGTGGAAAACCAAGATGCCTTTATTTACATGCTCAGAAGCCATTTGGAATCAACATGAGAACTGTTTTTTATAAAGTATACACTACATATTGCCAGTCTGCATAAAGGGTTAAGCAAAGTGCATTGAAGTTGCTTTATTTTGGACCTGGTTTTGTAAAAACATCATGTTTCAGCAATGATCGAAACGTGCAAATGGACCAACTCCATCCTTCGTTGCTGGAATCTCTGAGGTCTGTTACCAGCCCGGGTTAACATCCATCTCTTTACAAGCAACAAAGTCTATAAAACCTAAGAAATCTTGGGGCAAAGACGGAAAAAAATACTTCCTCTCCCAACTGGTTTCCTCTGATGGCATCACTCAGACCTATGTCTGTGTCTGTTCCAGACACTGAGTAATTTAATCCTCCGTTTCAACTGAGACCATGGACACAAAGCTGCCTTGCAGCATCTGCAGTTGGCTGATTAACTATTCTGCTGCAGATGGGTCGTAAATGAGGGGCAGAGGGAATGAAGGCCTGCAGGAGCCCAACAGGAGAGCTTCTTCGGGAAAGATCAAGTGATTGCTACCGTGTTTTGGAAATATTCTGCAAATGAGGGAAAGGCCATGCAAGAATAAACTGTCTTCTGTGCCTGCTCTGCAAACAGATTAGCAACAGTTTGCCTAACACAAGGAAGACTGAGTTCTGAAATAAAATCTACCTCAGAGATCTGCCTTGATTTTAATGCACATAAAACTTTGCTTCTTCGTAAGATGCAAATACAAGCAGATGAAGTTACGTTTCCAGTCAGATTTAAACTTTAGCAACAGACTTGTATACATAGCCGGTAAAATTGTTAAAAGAATACTGATTTCCCCCTATTCAGCTCTCTAAGCCTTATTCAGTGTTAGAGAATAAGAAGCAAATGTTTCGACAAATGTTTGCTGGTTTTTTTCAGGTATGAGTGAGCTTTTTGATAAATTGAAGGGAAAACTAATGACATGGGAAACCAATGTTCTTCTATAACTCCCTCTCCAGTAGATCTCACTTGCATATTTCATTTATTAAGGTTTCTCTTGCAAACAAATTTGCTGATTTGCTACATTGCTCAGCCATTTCAGCATCCTTTGTGAGTAAGCTAATTCACTCTATTCCAGCTAATCTTTCTCTAAGGATGCAGGAGGGAATCAACATCAGTCTTCCTTTCTTTTTTTTTAAATAGGAGTTAGCAAGGAAAAAAAGTAAAGGCAGGGGGACATCCAAGGATTTGCTATTCCAGCCAAGGAGTCCTCCTTGAGGCATTTTTATGTCTATTCTCAAATCTGGAAAACTTCAAAAACCACATAATATTTGCTATTTCTCAGCCTCAAATGAAAGAAAAATTGGCTGAGAGCACCACATCAACTGAACGCTGAGGTTTTAAAAAAATCATCTACAAGCTTAAAAAGAAGAAAAGTGAATTATGAGTTAAAGGTTTTCATTAGTTTACAATTTATAATGCCTTCATCATATATTTCTTTTTTCTTGATCCTCATAGTTTATCCCTTCTAATGAAGCGGCCATGTTATTACTTCAGATTTGCAAAGATACGAAAAAGGTAATTGTAGTTTCTTCTGAATTCTTGGGTGGTACATGCCTGCAGATTTCAGTTTTATGAGTTTTAATACCCCTTTAACAGAAGCAGGCTGTACTTGCGTGTATTGCCTACAAATCTTACAAATTCTTTATTCATTCCAGCTTCAAAATTATACATGCTAACATTCAGGAGGGAGGGAAGGAAATCCTGGTACAGATTTTAAAGACAGCACATAGGAGGGGCTAATACTCTGATCCCTTCAATGCAACAACTTCTTTTCTTAAAAAAGAAAGATCCTGTGATCAAATAGTTAAGAGACAAATTCAGTTTGTATTTCTTGATCACGTTTTTACATTTTCTGTACAGATGTTTAGAATCCAAGATCCTACTCTGCTTGATTTGGAGGAAGATCCCTGAACTTAATCTTTTCTACGGCTCAAATGACTGCTCAAAGAACGAAATATGAAATACTATGTTAAACAATTGTATCATAGGCCTGAAAAACCTTCTCACTTATCAAAATTTTAATGTACCATATTTCATGGAAAATCCCAGTTTAGATGAATCTCTATTTTCTAAGGAGGAAAGGGAATAAGGAAAAGAGAGGTTTTACTGAAAAGCTTATTGACTTCACGGTATGTGGTATGAAGAAGATTTTTTTTTTTTTCTCTTAACTTGATTATTTTCTGGAGCAAAGTTCACAGCGTGTCTGTTACCAAGAAAATCACTTGTTACTCAAAAGCAAAATGCATACTGAACTAGTAATGAGTTAAACCAGTACAAATATGATGGTTATGCTTACAACACACAGAAAGGAAGGAATAGGGTGGCTGTTCAGTGACAAAATGCTTCTGGCTTGCTAAATGTTCCTTAATACATTGTTTCACATATACTGTATATTACATTAGCGTCTAAATCAAAGGTTTGCAGAGCTTGAGTTATGCTGTGATTTGATAGTAACACTGTGGGTGCAATTTGTAGACTGTGGCCTTTGTGTGAAGCAAGCGGGTACGTAAGTTATGTCTGTCTTTCGTTAGCCTGGTCACGTAAAATAGCACTTTTTTGACAAGCACATAATTTAGTATTGGTTATCCCACAGCAGCATGGCCCTGTGATGCAATGTTGTGCTTAGTTTATTTAATAGATTGGAAAGAACAGGTGCTAAACAAGTTTTAGGATAAGAATATCCACTTTAAGTTAGTTCTTTTGAGGCATGGTTTTGCTAACAAACCTGCTACCTCTTTTTGCTTGTTGCTTGCTCTGCAATAGAGATAATTTGGCATCATTTAGTATGGCAAATATTTTGAATGGTGGTGGAGCAATAATTGCTCTTCTTAGTGATGTTTTCAATCCCACATAGTTTTTCTCTTTTTTTTTTTTTTTTTTTTTTTTTTTTGGGGGGGGGTGTGTCAAAATTTTTTGTGATACTGTTGGATCAACTTCAGGAAAGGCTCATAAGGTACATACCCTGTCTTGTTGCAAAATAAGTATATAGGTAATGGCTAGCACAAGTGCACTTGAATTGTGAACTTCTATTACGTTTATGTATTATTATCTGTGTACCTGGTAGTAACAAAGAATTTTAGACTGCTTTCCTCAGCTTTGGGTAACTTTTGGTCTAACCCTCAACATAAATAGTTGTGAAAGCATTTTTTGCACGGGAAGGAGAAGGAAGTGCAGAGTGAAAGCCTTAGCCTCCGACAACGGTTGGGTATTGCTTTCCATCAGACACATGCAGAGTGCTGTACCTGAACCTCTTATAGCAAAGAACGTCTGTAACTATCTGTTGCATTAGTGACACATCTCTCAGATGTCAGTGGGGAAGAAGGAAGAAAGAAAAGCTTCATGTTTGGGGATGGTGCTAAATTGTTTAATTTACTGTGCCTGGCTGAAGAGCAAAAGGAAAGACTCTGGCTCTGACTTTGGGATTTTTTTTTTTTTTTTTATGTTTGGGTTGAAAAAGCATTTCCTAGTGTGCAGACTTATTTCTTTGTGCTGGAAATTGGCTTAGAACAGACTGAAACCCTATCTTAAATTCTGCTAGCATAACAAGTGAGATAACTAGGTTGGAGTAGCAGTGCAACCTTACTTTAACAATCAGCGATATTTGGAGGGTATCTGCTGCTCTGTGTTGCCTCTCCAATATCACACTTAAATTAGGCTGTTACACTTTTATTTCCTTTGTTCATCCTGTGGACATGCCTCTAAACCCTTCCCAGAGTGCTGGCAAGCGGTCTGACAACATACCCACTGGCAGAGCAACCCCTCGCAGTTTCCTAGGAAACACGGCCGCCGAAATACCCTGCGAAGAGCAGGAGGAAGAATAAAAGGAATGAAGACAGTTGCTTTGGGATTTTTTCCCCCTAGTTCTTTACTCTTCCAAACAATATCAAATATGTAAGCAATCTACTACAAATAATAGTGTCAGTGTGGTAATCGGGCTGTCTGTTCTAACATGCCTGCAATAGTTATGTGCTAATCACTGAAGAAATAGAGCAAGAATGGCGTTATCTGTCTTTGGGGATTAGAGGCCAAATTTTATTTCTTGCTTTTCATGTCAGTGATTTTTCAGCTTTTGATAATGTCTGCAGGCACTGTTGGAGTCCTGTGGTCAGTTATGAGACTAACACAGCGATGCTACAGCGAAGTCATATACATATTTCATCGCTTCTCCTAAGGTGGAAGAAGAAAAGGAGAAAATGTTTTTCACCTGCATCTTCTCAATGTTCACCTTTCTTCAGACCCTATAAATTACATTCTGGAATGGCAGGGTTTGAGTCCGTTGCTTACTGAAATGTCTATAACAATAAATGATTCTAATAAAGAAACAGCTAGGGCTTTATTATTTGTATTACCACTATTGCACAGCGCAAATAGCTTATTTCTACTGCAACTCCATTGGCTTCGGTGGAGAACGGACCAGGAAAAAACTTGCCACGTTACTTTGTTCCTTGCAAACTCTTCTATGTCTCTCATCATACAAGGACTCACGTTGTTCCTAGATGGCATATTAATTGATGTGAATAAAACCTCTTAGGTGGCTTTGGTTTTGTTTTGGTTTGGGTTTTTTTTCTGTTTTCTTTTGTAGCAGAAAGTGGGGAGCTTTATGGTGATGTTGTGTTCTTATGGAAAATAATTTCAGTAGCTGTAAAGGGAGCCTTCCTTTTCACATAAATGGTTTTTACTCTGTGAACAGCAGTGCAGTACTGTGAGAACTGAGTTGTTAGCAATGACCTTTATCCTGATGCTTCATGCCTCGGTATGTCCTATTGCTGTAACCTAGAGATGGATGAAGGCCTACAGAGAGAAAGTCTTCTAACCAACTATAGATATGAGGAGAAAATACAATGGAGTAACTCTAGTGAAGTATGGGCTTCTCAAGAAATCTAGAAATTTCAAATGACAGACCAATGTTCCCTTTTTCTCTCAATGTAAAGGAAATTATCCCGTTTTTGCAAACACTGGTGTTTTGTTCTACCTCTTAGAATAACTTCTGAACTGATCCAATTTGATGCAATGACTTTTCATCTGTGGTGACAGATGTTCTCAGTAATAATGCAGTAATGTATACACTGCTAAATAATGTTTTTCTAGACCTTCTTGTCTGTATCTTCTTGCTAGTCTTTCTAATCTGTCTGCAACCAAGTTTAAAAAGAAATCCTCAAAGGATTCTGTAGGTAAAGACTCCATAAATGATGATTTAGTCTTAGGTGGTCCTAACTTACTCCAAAGCACTCTGATTAAAAGTGCTGGTCTTCAGAAAACCTGGGGGGACATAAGAATGGGTAAAAATCCAGTGAAACCTGGAACTAACGCCTTGGTGCTATGATACCTATAACAGTGCTATTATGCTATATATGGCTTGAAAAGCATTTGGTAAACAATTGCCTATAGGTTCTTTGTATTCTTTAGTCAAATTAGAGAATGGAACCTTTCTTTTTTCTTTTTTTTTTTTTTTTTTCAGTATCCAGTTCATTATGATGGAAGATTCCTGATCCTTCCCCCTGCTTTTGGATGTCTGTACTTACGCTGTGTAATAGGACAGACTGGAATCTGAGTCAGAGGTTAGGGAAAGAGGGTAGTTAAAGAACTTACAGAGCAACCTGGGAAACGTACCACTTAGCCTTGAGTTCAGGGATTTGTAAGGCTAATGGTTTCCCAAATAATCCCTGTGGATACAATTGCACACAAAGAAGTGGGGGAAAGTAGAGGGGTGGATGAGACAGGGAGCAGATACAAGCTGCAGCTGAAGAATGCTGGCTTTGCAATACTAAGTAGCTGAACAAAGCTATCTGTCTTACTGCGCCTTTCCGTTCCTCCCACCCACTTTGTATTCGTTAATAGCACTGAAATATCATGCTATAGAAAACAGTTTCTGCAGCAGAAACATCTGGCTCCTTAAGGCTCAAGCAGTGGCTTTAAGATTTCCAAAATATTCTTCATCATACTTTGTTCTTTTAGTTATTTAGAAGTGACTTCTGGAAACAGACCAGTGGTAAACTCTAAGTGGAATCCAGGTTTCTGTTTTTCTGTGTTTCTTCTGGTTATGTCTCCTGATATTAATCTGATTTTTAGGATAGTGTGGAAAAGAATGTTGCTCAATGGGGAACAGACTGCAATTCATGCAGGTCACTTTATTCCACATCACAGCAGGGCATTGGATTTTGAAGCTAAACTTGTAAACTTAGCAACAAAGGCATGACCCATAAAATTCACTGAACCCCTTACAGCACATTAAGAGGTACAGCCATACAGTGAGCTACTTCAAAGCCAAATCTCTTTGAGCAGCTGTCATGTAGCCTTGGGTACTGATGCTGCTCACTACACTTACAGCTCTTATTCTGTGAAAGGCAGCGTGTTGTCCTCCAGCCCTGCAGCTAACGTGCTGGCTGGCTGAGCTGTGGTTCTGTCTAGGTAGGTGCTAGGTGAGTCCTGGACCAAGTGGTGTCCTTTTTGGGTGTTCCAGAAACACAGGGGGGTAAGGGCAGTAGGAGCTGGAACCAGGGGTAAAGGTAAGGCCTCTTTGGCAGAAAACATAGGTTGTAGGTGAATGACAAAGGGACAAAATAAGCCTATACAAAACTATCAAGTAGGATTCATATTATAATAGGGATTTTCTCCCTCTTTCGCCATCCTGTAGGAAGGAGGCTGGCTAGTCTCCACAAAAGTTTATATAAATATATAGATTTTTTCTTAGTATTGCTTTTCTTGTATCTTGCAAATTGGTGCACTGCTATGAAGAAATAAGTTGCTTACTCTTTTAGCCAGCTGCAACCTGCATATATATTTTCAGCCATAATTCCTCTGTATTATGTATGTATTTGTATTTATGTCTCCAACTGGGGGCACAATCCAGTTATGTGTCAGCTAGACTGGTTAGAGCAAGGAAAGATGCATTTTGTCAACGTTTCTTCCCAAAGTCTGCCTCCCAGTACTTTCTTCTGCAGTGTGCTCCTTGGCCATGTTTAAAGCCTGTCATCCTGCTCTGATGTATTTTTTCTCTCTGCAGACTAGCACTTGGTCATCTGACAGCACTACCTCTCACAGTAATTTTTAACATCCTTAAAAGTTGTGACATAGAGATGGTGTACCTTGAGGGCTGTGTCTAGCTTGGAGAGCTATTAAAATCTGTTTGGATGGAGTCAGGCTGTCCTTCAATGAAAAATTCCTCAGCCATGCAGATGAGAATTGCATGGTCACAAGTTAAACCAGAAACTTTTCAATTTGATTTTTGATGTCTGTTAGCCTAACTTAATGTGATTGCATTTGAGGATCAAGCTGTGTTTAGGCAAGACTTTTTCCTCTCTCAAAACCTACGGTTTCCGCATAAGCATCTTCCCTTGAATGCAGAAGCCATATAAAAAGGGGCTGCACTAAAGATGCTCATTGAGGAAAAATGAATACGCTGAAATGTTATTGTGGTAAAGGCTGAGTAAGACTCAGAAAATTGATGCATTTGAACAACAATTATTGTAATACATAAAGCTACCAAAGAAGGTTCCTTACTTTTTTTTGTTGTTGTTTTTGTTAAAGTTTTACTTTATTTGAATGCCTCTTTGGAAGTAAGCTTGTGTGTGTTTTCCTGTCATTCTGAAGAATGTGACAATGAATTACCTACCTCCTCTACAGTCCTTTTGTCCTTCCCCAGAAGTGTAATTATATGTGTATATATACTGATAGCCTTTCAGAGAAAGCCTTTTAGGTTATGCTCTTTGCTGTGCAAACTGAAGCAAGCAAATACTGGAGTAGCTTCTGCATCTTTCCCAGATGCTAGAGTTATTGGTGCTCCTGTAGGTACCCATTGAAAGCAATAAATGAGAAAGCATCTTTCCAATCCTAGAGGAAGAGACATGTTTAGCTCTGTGGTCTGTCGTTCTATAGATACAGTTCTAAAGTACTTTAACTGTTATACCATACTAAACCAGTGTTAATGTTGGTGAATTGTAGAAATACTTGTGAACATAAAGTTCATGGTCCTATAGGTTGATTTAATGCTGCAGCCACTAGATGTGGGATGGATATTTTTTTTTCTGAAGGAAAACATTAAAATTTCATATTTATGCTATTTGAGGTTTTAAATGCCTTTCTTAGTAGATGTATTGTTGTATCTTATTCCTTTGGTCTTCATGTTTCCCAAATATGGGGTTTCTTTCTTTTTTGTGTCACCCCATACCCCCCAGTTGTTTGGATTGTTTGCTTTTGCTATATAATGGTAGTACAAGTTTTGTAGCACTATTTCCTGTGAGATTTGATTGATGGCGATGAATGTGGGCAGCTACTTTTCCCCCTACCCCATTCTCCATATGCCTAATAAAATTATAGAAATAGCTCTGGTTTTGTGTGTGTGTGTGTTTAAACAAAACATACTGGTTTGCATTCTTTTGGCTCTTTTTCCAACCATTCCAAAATGTGTTGGTGGTTTTTCTTCTTTCTTTCTTCTTGTATTTTGCCTCTTAGTCCAAGCTATAAAAGAACCAAAGATTGGACTTGAAAGGTTTTGCCACTGAGAATGCGGGTGGAACTTTAAAACTTGTGAATGATATGATACATGATCTACAAGAAGTTCTCCTTGTTCACTTGATGTGTATGGTATGATAAAAGAATGTCTCAACTCCAGAGTAAATTTTTTTTCAAAACGCCTTGAAACCATGTTAATTCGCTGTAAGAGAACATAAGGAAACACTTTTTTATGGTGAGGGTGACTGAGCACTGGAATAGGTTGCCCAGGGAGGCTGTGGAGTCTCCTTCCCTAGGGATATTCAAAAGCCGTCTGGACACGGTCCTGGGCAGCTGGCTGTAGGTGGCCCTGCTTGAACAGGGGGGTTGGGCAAGATGATCTGCAGAGGTCCCTTCTGACCTCAACCGTTCTGTGATTCCATGGAGTACTGTAAGTTTTCTTCTATTGATGTATAGCAGAATCTCCACTTTGAAATTGCAAATTAACACAACACTTGATTAAGAAATACAGGAGTATTATTAAAAGTTCTCTTTTCTTTGTGCAGAAACACGAACAGATAGAACAAAGAAATTGTTTAGACACTACACAGTTGGATCCTATGACAGCTTTGATGCTTCAAGGTAAGAGTTTTTCTTTTTGGTTGCAATCTGTTTACAAAACCTTTCTGGGTTTTATTTAATTGTTAGTTTTGGTTTAGGCTTTTGAGGGGAAGCGGAAAGCAGATTACTAAACAGAGCTTCTCAAGATATCATTCTACATCTAAATTGGTTTTCACACGACTTTTTTCATATGGGATGGGTCTACAAAAATAGTGAGTAACGAAGTAATAAGTATCACTATTTTGTTTTCATGAGTGGTGAAAGAGATCGGCATTTCACAGAAGCAGTATGTTCCAGCTGCTTCTACTGTCAAGGACCACTTAAGTTGTTGGATACTTCACAAGATCAGGCCTTCTATATCTGTTCACAGGATCATACTTGCTGACAAGAAAACGAAAATAAAATTTTGTGATTCGTTGTTCTGAATGGTATCTTAGATCCTAAGTAGAAATTAGGCTGTTAGAAATGAGGAATTTAGAAATTAGGAATTAGATTATTTATTTGCAGTTTCTGCTGAGTATTCATGATTTTTAAGCAGGTTCTTCTCCCACATGCATATACATTGGACATACAGCCAACTTCTGGTAGAAGGGATGATCTTTAAAGTGCAGAACCTCAGTTAGCTGTTGGTGTCTTCTTGAGAAAATTGTGGTGGCATCCTGGAATCATTACTGTCTAATTACAGCTTGGGTTTCTTTTTAGTTTTCAACAAAACCACCTTTTTTGTAGGAGAAGAACTCTGAAATGTGTAAAGCAATGATGGCAGAGTTTCATGTAGCATGCTATTTTTAAAAAAAAGGAAAGAAAATGTGGTAACTGTTGTTTCTATTACGTGATCTTAATCCTTGTTCTGAGGGTTTCACATAGTTTCTGTGTGAGGCAAACAATCTGGGGAGGGAGGATGGCGTTCAAGTCAGCTGAAGTAGTTTGGATACCCAGGATGTCCTTCTGTGTTCCCGACGGTCGGTGTGCGGAGCTCTGAAAGGCAGGGGGCCTGCTGATTGTCTACTGCATACAGCCTGTAAATATTTGAAAAACATGTAAATCTGCAGTCCCTTGAGTTGTGATTTGAAAGAGTGTTGCAGTGTTGGATGAGGAGGGAAGGTTTGGTGACACGGTGGGAGGAAGCACAGGTTTGTGTGTTGGCTACGATCATCCCATCGCAGAGGCTCTGGTCTTACTGTTACTGTATATGGTGTGCTATAGGGCATCAACTCTTGCTGCTGTGACTTAGGAAAAGAGAAACCCCATTTCAACATCTTGCGTGTTCCCCTGCCATGATCAGCCAAGTTACCGGAGCTTTGCACTGTTGGACAGCAATGTGATTGACTGGGTAGTCTGATAACGATAAAGTTGTCAAAAGAAGCTCTTAGCCTGTACTATGAAACACATAACTGTTCTGCAGAGCAAGCTAACTGGTTACTAGTTACATTTCCAGTGAGTAGAGTTGGCTTTTCACAACATTCTTTGAGTGATCGTTATTCTATAAAATTCATAGCCTTGTCTCTGTATTTCGGTGTTAATGGATAGGGTTGTTTCTGTAAAACTAGAAGCTGTGGCCACAGCATGTTGCCCCGGAGATACCAAATAGTCCCACTTGGAAGCCTACTTCTACTTTCTAACAAAAGATTTTTTTCATTTGAAAATGTCACTTCTATCAATTTTTTTTTTTTTTTTTTTTTTTTTTTTTTTATTTGGAGGTAGGAGAGCTATTGATTCGAAAGCATTTGGATTTTTTGTTGTCCTTTTCCCAAGAAAATTCAGGTCCGTTCTTGGGAGAGAACAATGCCACCCGCTTTTCTGAAATAGGCAATACTTTATTGTTTAGAGAGGTCATTTTTAAAGCAGGAGGCCAAAAGCTGTATTCAGACCCAGGGCTTGAACCTCATCTCAGTGGTGCTCAAATATGTCTTTTAACCAGTGAGCTGTTGGGGAAGAATGGATTATACTTTCTGCTTTTGGGAAGTCACGGAAAGTGTGTAAGATATTTGGGGGTTTAGCGGGGGAAAGGGGGAGGTTGTTGGTTTATTTTTGGATTGGGGTTTTTTTCACTCTTAAGGTATTTGGCTTGTGCAGTGCAACAACAAAGCTCTGAAAAAATTTACATTACCTGATTCAGGACTACAGCTGAGCAGGACAGTTTATCAGATAAAATGGTAGCTTTTGTACAGCCTTATTATTGAGAAATTAGGTATGAAGTATGTCTGCAATGGTTCCTGATTCTGCCATTGATATCTATTAATTGTCTGAGCAGTAAGAGGCAAAGCAACAGAGTTCTCCTGGCAGCTCCTGAGTAAAGCAAAGTTTTGAAGAAAACTCAAGGATAATTTCCACAGAGAATCTGAAACCCAGCAGACCTATTTTTGAAGAGTAATAATGGCAGTCCAGCAGTACAAGTGGAAATTGAGAAGGGAAGTTAGGAGAGGGTAGAATGAATGGGAAATTCCAAGGAAAAAAATGGAAAGATACACTTGCTTAACACACTTTTAAGCAAAGTATGGTAATTTTAGAATTTTTGTAAAATAATACTCGGAAAACTAAAAAAATGGTTTTGGTGTCCCCGTCTGAAACACATACAATAACTTACTGTAATGATGTATTTACAGAGAACATATACTATGATGAAAGGTAAACTTCCCTTTTCATCTTTTACAAACATGACATATAGCGCAACACTGTTCTGTTTATTTTTTCCTGAACAAAATAGCGTTCGAGGACTTGCTGTCCTAGAACTGCAATAGCACAGAAAGTTGCTTTTCAGATACTTGACTGAGGCTGCAAATCAGCTTTTTGTACATCTAAATGGTAATTTTACTGGTGCTTACGTATTGCCGGTAAAGAAAAAGAATTTGCATTTATGAATCTGACTGGAGATTAGTATGTCTTGTTAGTATGTACAGATTTAATTCCTAGCATGGGCTTCTTCAGGGAGGGGAATTGTTAAGAGGCAAACAAGATGTCAAACTAACAGCAATTCTCAATATTTCCAAATTTGTACTGCTTTGATTGCTTTCTCTGTTATCATTTCCTATCAAAGAAAGGGAAGAACATAGTAAAACAGATTTAACTGCTTGCAGCTAAATTTTAATAAACATTTATCAGAAGGCAATTGTGTCTGTGTTCTAAGAAGAGCTTTGAAACCAAAGTATTAACAGAGCCGATCCAGTTCCTGTATGGAGATGATGTGGGCGAGTGAGGGGAAGTGTCTGCTCCCTTCTCTTTTTCTTTCCCCCTCGCAAAGGGCAAAAATTGCCGAGTAGAAACAGAAATCTATATTAATGGGCTTATTCACATGCAGGAAAATACATTGTACATGGCATTTTTCATCTTTAGGAAAATGTGCGGCTTGAGTAATGGAGGTTCATTAAATCCTGTTTCAGCTTTGCGTAAGAGATCAGTTATCCATACATTAATACTTCAGGAAAATAGGTGGTATGCTTACTAGTATGTAGAAAGATAGTGACACTTGCTTGCCAGTACAAATAGTCATTAAATATCGTACAAATGTAATATTTGAAACTACCAGGTCTAATGTAGTATCTGCTTTAAATGCTGATGGGATACATGAATTCTGTTATGCAAAAATGATGCCGTCTCTTGCAGCTGTCATACTCTGCTACTGCTGACATTCCTTTACATGGATTCCTTTACAATTTTCTTAAAACCTTTTAAGAAATAGTTACTTTCAATCATTTTCCTTTAATCTGATGCAGATGGACAAATCTTGAAGGAAAGGATAGGCTTTGTTGCAATGCCACATGTGTGAGAGAGGGTGAAGTTTCTTAGGCTGGCAGGAGCTCTTATTGGACAGACAGGAGTAAATACATGTCCCTGGACATTTGTCTCAGGCTGCAGCTCTGGAGGCTGAGGTGGCAAGTGGGACGGGCATAGTTTCCTTCTGCCTCCCCAGATGGAGCAAGCAGGCAGCACCCATGGTGTCAGACCCCAGGAAACACCATGGCCTGAGGCTGTGCTTGCTTGACATGCCTTAGAGCCACAGAGAGCAGCAGAGAGCAGGCATGGAAAAATAATAGAATCCTAGAGTGGTTTGGGTTGGAAGGGACCATTAGAGGTCATCTAGTCCAACCCCCCCACAATAAGTGGAGACATCTTCAACCAGATCAGGTTGCTCAGAGCCCTCTCCAACCTGACCTTGAATGTTTCCAGGGATGGGGCATCTACCACCTCTCTGGGCAACCTGTGTCGGTGTTTCATCATAAAAAAATTTCTTCCTTATATCTAGTCTGCATCTACCCTCTTGTAGTTTAAAACCATTACCCCTCGTCCTAAAGAGCAGATATACCAACAGAGTTGCAAGGAGGTAATGTAAGACTGCTTTGATGTCTGGAGTTTTGTGTTTTCCCTGTATTTGTGGGCAGCAGTGGTCAGGACAACCATGGGACATTGTTTTTGAGAGCTGGGGTGGCGGCGGATCACATTGAGTTTGTTAGAAAAAATGTTTGTTTGGGTCCGTCTTGTCTAGACTGGATGGACAATATTGTGACCAGCAAAGCAAAAGCTTCCAAAGTATTATAAATATTCTTTAGAAGCCTAGTTGAAGTTCAGGACTACCTTTAATACAAACAAGATTATTTGTAGGTCTTAAATCAGTTATTTCATGGAGTCCTTTTTCATCAAGGTCAAATTCCAGCTTAATAACAGAAATCATTGCTAAGGCATAGAAGGGATGTTGGAATTTAAAAAAAAAGAAATCTTTTTTTCAAAAAATAAGGTAAACCTTTAGAAATGTTGATCTGCTTTTTAACTGAAGTGAGGGAATTGATTAGTTCTCTCAAGACAGGACAGTGAATTGTTCAGTCAGGAAAATCAGAGACAAAGACAGAGAAAATCAGAGACAAAAAACCAGAGAAAAATCAGAGAAAAAATTTAGTTATCAGATTAAAATATGTGAAATTAGTTGTTTAATTTCAAATGTAAAATGCTAGCACCTTTTTAAATGTGATGTGACTGATGATAAAGCAGTAACTTATTATTTATGTCTCCAGAATATGAAAACTATGAGCAATTTGGGTACTATGTAAAGATTATAAACTTGATTTGGTGGAAAACATGATCCAGTTGCCTTCATGGACTTGGAAGCTTTAGAACACAACAGTGGAAACTTTTACTACTGCATTAATTGCATCATCTCCTTCCCACCCCCAACAGAATAGTGAAATAGCAAAAGTCCATAGCATAATTGAATGCCAACTTCAATGCAGTTATGAAATGCGTGATATAAATGTAGGGTTTCCTGCCTCTTCTGTGTCTTCCCTTTCTTCACCGTACAATTGACTTCCACATCTTTTTTTTTTTTTTTTTTTTTTTCTTCCCCTAACCACTTTAACTGGTACTAATCACTGCATGGGAGAAGTTTTCTTGGTACCTTTTCTTGACGTCCTGTGGCTACAGCAGTATTAAGAAGCTCACAGGAAAGGATGTAATAACAAATAACCTTTTTCAAAGGCTTGTTGCCACGAAGTTAATGACGGGACCAAATTGATTTGCCTTCTGGTTTTAGTTCTATTTTTCTGGATGAAGAAAAAAGAAAATTGGATTGTGTAGTCTGGGAGGTATGCGTAAGAAAGCTTAATTAAAAGCTTAATTCATTAACCCTAATGTCCCTACTTGGAGTCAGGTGGCAGCATCCATGTCTCCTGAGCGTAGAAGCTGACAGAAGCACTCCTCAAAAGCCAATTTACATACAAACACGTAACAAAAACGAGAGATTCTTCTCAGCTGTAAATCCCAGCAATTCTCTGTTGATGTTGTCATCTGCACTGTCGGATAGAGCAGTATAAGGTTTAATCCTAGAGAGCTCAGAGAGACTCTTTGGCACAGCTGAAGCTGTCTACCCCTGTAATTCAACATGCTGTGTAGTGCTTTTTATTCATTTTTAATCTGCAGAATCTACCTTTTGAATACCTCAGTCTTTGTCCCAAAGTTGTGATGTAAATAATAATAATGTGCTGTCTTAATAGTTTAAGCATTAGGTGTGTTACACAGTAATTACACATTTTTAGTGGAAGCTCTCAATTCGATGCAGAAATACTTTCATCTAGTTTGATATCTGGTTTCATGTGGATATTTTACATAAATATATTGTCTTCCATCTGGAAAAATGCAATTATTCATCACTTTAAATATATATTTAAAATGGATGGAAACCTTTTGAAGAATTCTGGTCATTGCAAGTCATGAGGTATGTAACAGGGAGCTAAGGGACCTTTTTCTGGTTATGGCTTAGCAGTGGTCCCGTTTCCGTGTTGCGGTGAATCCAGCATGTGTCCTTGCTGAGTGCTGCTTGCTTGTGTGCAGCCATCAGCAGCAATCTGTTAAGTCCTGGCAAAGGGTTCTTTACAAAAATCGAAGGAATGTGTAAGAGCTGTTGTTATTTTTTGTATCCTACTGGCCACGTTTTCATGTGGGTTCTCCCTAGGTGTGCAGAACAGTGAGGGAGACACTGAGAGAAGTATTGTTATGTAGAGAATAGGTCTTTCTGCATTGACATAACTGACTTTTTTTTTTTGTTGTTTTCTGTTGCATGGCACCAGTTCTGCTGTACTAATGTTTTCTGTGAAGTTTGTACTGTTCAGTTGATCTCTTGAAGGAACTGGAGTATGGATATTAAAATGGATACTATTCATTCGTAAAAATAAATTCATTATTTCTGTTACTTTATTCTGAGATTGAGACATTGATAGTAAGTTGAAAGTGATTTTACAGTTCTTCTTAGCTGCAGGCATAGGTTTTAAACAAAATGCTTGGTTTCCTTTTTGGTGGAAAGAAGTAAAGACAGTAGCATTTTAACTTTTTTACATATATATGTAGCTCAATTTTTGTCTGGGAGATAGTAGCAAAAATATTTGAGTATGCTCATAGTTCTAATAACCAAATTATGAAAAGCAAAGTGTGTAAAATATTGTGTGTGTGTGTATGTGTGTGTATTGTAACTTTGTTTCTAAAGATATTTTGTAGGGCTTACCTGGTGCCTGTTCTTAATTAATTCATTTTCTGTGAGTACAATAGTCTGATAGCGCTGAACTGCTCTTAATGTGTGAGGCAGAAAGACGAGGGTAGCTCATTTTTAATACCTTGTGCCTCATTAATTTTAATATAATTTAATACAATTTGGAAAATTATATATATGTTTAAGCGATAATTAAGGCATTGTAGATTTTGTAGGACAGGTGGAGATGTAAAATGTGAAGTTTTTCTTTTACAGTTATTTAATTACTAATGAAAATGATCTTACTTGCTACTAAAGAACTTCGGACTTTGCCTCCCCTGCTGTTGTGTGCTGCCATGACTGAGCTTTTTATGGTGGTGACTACAGAAAATAATTAAAGTAATTGCTAAAATAGGAGGTAGAAAGGCTGTGCGTGTGTATGTATCTGAACTGTAGTATCTCTTCATCGAAACCTATAATATAATTGCATGAAGATGCAATATTAAAGTCTAATACAATTACAGGAAGATGCAAAACTATATGGTGAGTGGTAAGAGTTCCCGTGAACTTGTAAGTGCTTTTTTGTTTGCTGCTTAATAGTGAAGTTTGTTTAAAGCACTTCAGTAACATCTTGCTTTTAGCAACTAATGGTTTTATAACTAATGATTAAAATTTGTCAGACATTTTCTGGGCTAGATGTTTGCCTAAATTTTTAGTGGTAAAGTGTTAGCAAAGAAAGACCAACCGTTTCCAAGACCAAAGTTGAAAAAAAAAATATATATAGCCCTTCCCAAATTTAAAATTAAAATGCTCTTTCTGAAAAACTTTAAGGAACCACCTCTAGTGCTAGCGAAAACCTAACTGTGTAACTATGGGTACAGAAGGTCCTGATTGCAAGGGCCGCGATTTGGTGGATGTGCCATTTCCTGCACAGCAACTGATACTCTCGAGCACAACAGTATTTTCTCTGTACCTCCTCCGACCGGATGCCGGAGGACAGGATGGATTTAAATGTCAGAACTGAAAGCAGCAGCCTGTGTCCTGTGCATGGGGAGGAATAAAGTTTTCTAAATGAGAATAAATTTAAAAAAAAAAAATAGGAAAAAGGAGTGGAAATGACAGAAGGTGAGGACAGCAAGAAAAGATTGTGAGGGTGTGATACCAGGTTAGTTAGAAACAGGAGCCACATAATTAGAGGCAAGGAGAGAGCAGAGGAAAACAGGAGATTAAAATGTTTGGTTTTCGGGTGAAAGGAGAATGATTAAGTTTCTAACAATTAGTGTTTCACATTCCTGTCTCCTAGCCTCCACTGTGATGACTTAGCTTCCTCTATGTGACCTTTAATTCCCTGCCCCACTACACCTTTGGCTGCCTTCCTCTCACCTAATCACTAGATGAGCAAAAGCCGACATATGGTGCCTCTGATTGTAAGTGATGCATTTTTAAGTTTTGGCAGGCCAAAAGGAACAAATAACTGTTGAGCTCGCACTGTGGGCTTTCCTCCAGTGGGAGCAATGATTTAAACCACTCCCCCCCCCCGCCCTTTCCAGCCAAATTTTCACAAATATTTATTGCATTTACAGAACTTGATCTACAAGGCAAATATCTTTTTTTCCTCTTAAAAGAAGAAACTATTGAGAAGTCAGAAAGGGGTTGACTTTCATGCTCTAAGTAAAGCTGGTCACTGCCACTGTGCAAAACATAAGGTTGGTGGGAGGAGGATGTCTTGTCTTGGGACAAATAGATGTGCTGGAGTTTTATTTCTTTATCGGTTGGGTGGGGTCAAACCCTACAAAGAGGGACCTGCTAAAAAGCAAGCAATAGCTGGTGTCAGGCTGTTCACCTGGAATAAAGAAGTTCTGGGCTTGAGTCCCATGTGTGTTAGACTGCTTCGACTTAAACCCATGCCTTGTATTGCTGCTGAATGCCAAGAACCTGGCGGATAGAGCGATTCTTTATCCAAGTCTTTTGAAACTACTGTTCTTTCGCTGAGCCAAGAGACAGATGCTAGCTCTGTCTTCAGAGGTTGTGGCATGCAGGTGGGGATGCTAGGTTTGAATGATTGGCAGATATACCAATTGCATAGCTGGTGATATTGCTGGGGGTGCCTGCTCTCTCTGACATAACATTTCGTCCCATATTCTGGAGAAATAATGTCTAACGAAGGCTTAATTTAGACTGAAATATATCAACGAAAGATGTGCTTTAATGGATAAGCATTTCACTAAAACTGATTTCATGGCAAAATTCTGAACAGAAGAATAGTGAATGTTAAGTTAAATACGTGCACTAGGAAATAGCAATAACTGCATATTTAGGAAAAAAGATTGTTACCCACGTGTCTTCTAATTTCTCTAATTTTAAATAAAAAAAAAAAAGCATGTTGGGCACAGATAACAGGTCTCAGAATTAAGAGTTTAATGCTACAATTGAAAACTGGGGCTGATACTGAGTAGATTGTGTGACGCTTTAAACTAGCATTTCCAAAGACTGATAGTCTAGCACTATCAGATTTGTAGAACAGTTGTAGCTATAGTAGAGGTGGTTTATACCTCTACTGTAAACACTTCAAATATCATAAATTCTGAAATACACTTAAAATTAAACTCTGTGCATCTTAAGTGACTCACTCAATTGAGTTGAAATGATAAATCAAAATTTTTTACTGTCTCCAGTACTTACAAAATAAAAGCTTCATATCTCAAGAAATTACGCGTTAATGCAACCAGCGAGCTATAGCTGAATGTTAAAGGAAAGGGGGCAATAAGGAGAGATTCCAGTTCAACATTCTCTTAATTAAGGAAAGTAACTGCCAATTTAAATAGAGTTCTCTCTCTTCATCGGCTATCATCTGTACAAAGTCAGTGATTTTTCACTGCCACCAAAGTGTGGGCTAAACTGGCCATGCTTTGACAAAATTCCTGAAAATTATGATACTGTTAGACAGGAAAGCTGTTAAGATGGACATTTCTCAAGCTGTTTTGCAGATAAGTAAACAAAATTTGGAGTAGGCTTAAAATAACTCAAGGGCTTAGTGTAATTAGAGAAATGGAGAGAGGGGAGAATATATTTCAGAAGAAAAAGTAGAGCTGCCACCTCCTTTTTGACGTTAATGAGATTGTAAAACAATATGGTGATTAGTCAGGGTTTTTAAAGGGATACGTGCCAATTAAATGCTAATTGAAGCCACCTTTAATTTCTTTTCAGTAAAATCCTAGAATATCTAAGTTTTTCACTCTATGTTGTGTTTTTAAAGCTCTTGGAGAAGAAAAAAGTGGGAAAATGCTTCCAGAAAAACTTCCCTCTGTGCTTTTGTTAATACCTCATTTGTTTTGAGACAGAACTTGAAACTTACTTGTAACATGCCTTATACTAAAGTGTTATAAAATTTTACAGGAATTTTAACACTGATGATTAAAGCCCTATATGCTTCTGTACAGTGTAGTACTGTACTGACATCTATAAAGCTGAAATGAACAGTCAGGGTTACTCAGGCTTCTTGTGGTTACAGCTGTATTTAGTTTCCAAGGAATGCAGGACAGAAGGACGGTAATTCCTCCTGCTCATCATAGCAAACAGGGTGTGATGGAAACCTTGAGGGATCCCTTAAAACTAATTTGAAACTCATGGTTATCACCAGTCCTGAAATCACTAGTCTCTTTCCCCTATTTCATAATTTATTTATGTTTAGCCTTTAGTATGTTTAGACTCTCTGAATAGCTGAGTGAGCAAATCAAGTTACTATACTGATATGCAGAGTGAGTTTAATTATTGTTATAAACACCTGCAATGTCAAACTGCTACCTTAAAGGGCTTGTAACACATTTTGAAAGTGTTATTAAAACACTTTTTTTTTTTTTTTACTAAAAGTGTGACTAAAGTCTATTGTAGAAACATGAATCAAGAGATCCTGAGGAAGGCGGATATAATCCCCTGTCTCACCATAGATGTGCATGTGCCAAAGCATGATGACAAAACTGTACAAGAAGAAAGGAATACGATGTACCACGTTTTTCAGTAAGACGGGGAGCAAGTAGCGCAGCTTGGCTGGGGGCTGGTGGAGCACTCCGGGGAAGCACCAACTGTGCTTGTCCATCTCTTCCACCCTTCTCTGCATTTGGCCTTTGGCAGAGACAGGCTGTTGGGCTCCGAGAACTGACACGTGTCCCACCCAGCATGGGTGTGCATATGTTCCAGTGGCTCCCTTGAAAAAGGGAAGGAAAAAATTCAAAGTCCTGTCTGATGTATGCCAACTCTGAGATAAGCATAGAGATTGATTAGCAAGCTTTATGAACTAGTTCAGATGCTGCATCAGCTGAAGAAAATCTTTATTATTATATATAGTTATGGTTTTGTACACTCTTACCATTATTTAGAACTGGGCTTACTTCCCTGGTTCTACCTTTCTGATTTGTCCTATTTGCTGACCTTGAACACGTTCTTTTCCTTGTTACTGTGGTTGTCTGTGATAATACTGACTACCTTTGGCAAAAACATTTGGAGAATTATTGATTAAAAAAAAACTATGTAGAAAAGCAGTGTTGTTATTATTCATTATTATTATTCCTTTTGTGTAAATTCTTTGTAAGTTAAGATGCTTAGGGAGAAAATTCCTCTTTCTGTGTGGCTTGGTGGCAATAGCAGGGGCTGGAACTGCAGCTGCTTTGGGGTAAAAAAATAGAAACCTAAAAAGTAAGGTGGATAAATATTCTAGTTACCTAAATATATGTGTTTGTAGTCTATTTGTTCAAGGCTCATAGTATGAGCAATGAATATTAATATTTTCATAGTGCAGGCTTAGATTGCTCAAATGCTTGATAATTACAACTGAAAATTGCTACTAAGTATCACATTTAAGTGGAGTGTGCTGTAGGCCAAAATACTAATGTGATTGATGGAACATCTGTATGAAAAGGTTTGAAGGACTGTGCCTTATAAAACCCTCATGTTCTATACTAGAAGGACACCTGCCCGAATGTTTCATGTTTAGTTTTTACTTCATCATGTGTGGTACTTGAATTGCCTAGTTATTTTTAAAATACAAATGAAATTAATTAAGATAGAGGAATGAAGCTTTTATTTTTTTAATCGCACTTTACCACTCTCCTCACACCACCATGCTTTTTTGTTTTCTCCCTACCGGTGCAGATGCAAGAGAACAATAACAGTTCCCTTAAAAAAGACTATATATACTCATTGTATTGTGTGTGTATATAGAGTGCGTATATGTATTCATATACAGATATCCATATATCCATACATATGGGTACATATGTATCCCATATATATATAGTGTGTGTGTGTGTGTGTGTGTGTGTGTGTATATATATATATAGGATTGTGACCTTACCACTGATTTTTTTTTTTCTTCCTTCATATCCTATTCTGAGATTTCTGTATGATATAAAATCAGGCTTTTACTGGATGATTTATATTTCCAGGAAGTTGTTTGACTTCCTGGTTTGCCATATGGATATGGTACTTTAGTGGTTACAGTTTCAGCAACTTAAGGTAAAAACAGGGAAAAAACCAAAAGTAGTCCTAGCTAAATCAATTGACTTGGGTATTGCTTTAGATTACCTACTCCCTTCTCCTACACACCAAAGAATACGATATTAAGTATAATTAAAGGCTGGTATACATACTTCGCAAGAGGAAGTTTCTCGTTGCTTCTACATAAAGAAATTGTCATAAAATTTAATGTTTCTTTTTAAAACCCATCTTTCTTCATCATATTTTATAGCATAAATTCACTGAAGTATTTATATGTATATATATATTTTTATATATATTTTTATATATATATATATATATAAAAAACACTGTTACTTTCTTTAACATAGGTTGCTTCTTTATAATCATGGTTAATCCTTTGGGCAACTCTGTCAATCACAAGGCTGGAAAAAGTAGCACAATCCTGATTTCCTAATTCTTATCGAATCACTTCATGACTGATTTTTTTTTTTTTTTTTTTGGTAACTTAGTGAAGAACTGTTCATTTTTTACCAAGGGTAACAAGTGTTCAAAATCCAATAGAGATGGCTTGATTACTTGTTTAAAAGTGTGAACAAAACACCTTTTTAAGTGGAAGAAGTTATATGCCCTATCAAGTTTTACTGTAGCCTGTAATTTCCTCACCATGCAATATACACCTGTGCAATATAGGAATTAGAGAATATCTAAATTTCTTTTACAGCATGTTACAGTTTGGCATATACCTCTTTCATCAACAAATGAATTTCAGTTGAAGATATGCAGCCTTGTTTTTTCTCATGATCACAGATCTCTGTGACATCGAACTCTGTAGAAACAGCACTGATACAGGAGATCTAAAAGACATACATGGATATAGGAAGTATATAGGAGTATTGCTGAAGCATCCTCTTTTCTTTTCCCATCCCTTTACTTGGCCTGAGCGTAGCCAGCTGAGGAAGACCTGACTATGCCACGTTAGCCATTCAGCCACAGAGGAAATGTGAACTTGGCTGAGGAGACATTAGAATATGTCCTTTCTATTGCAACTTGAAGTTATTTGCTACAAATAAAGCCAGAGAGAACAATAGTGCAAGGGTGGTGGTGTTGGTCTTTTTTTCTATCTCTGTTTTTTTGCTTGAGTGCCAACTGTGCCAGTAAGGCATTGACACACAACCAACTGTTGGAAGTGCTGGTAAAGATACTGTCGCTGGATGCTGCAGTTTCCTTGAGAGTGCCTGTGAAGCTGGAATCCAGAGGTAGTACTAAGCATTTTATTCCATGCTGCATGTCCATATGCAGCTCTGATTTTGTGATTGTTTTTTTGGTGAAATAGCAAAATGACTTGGAGTCGCTGTCATTGCGAATGCCTGATGAAATAATACTTATCCTCCAGTGTAACTGTTTTGAAGACACTAAAGGGTATTTTGAGAACCATATTAGCTTTTATGGATGGGCAGCTTTGTTACCTCCAAATGTGACCTCTAATTCATCTAGTTCAGTTTTAACAGTAAATGTTGTACTGGTGTGATAATTCTGGATCATGATAATGAAATCATTGTTTGGGGAAACAGCTCAACTTCAGCCTAACTCCACTTTATGTACAGTAGCTCAATGGAAGAAAACGTAGGCTTGTGCCCCAATACCCTGTCTGAAGAAACGAGACACAATTACATCTGTGAGTTCCTACAAACAATTTTGATGTTTTTTGGGGTAAGGAGAAGAAAGGGGAAATGCAAACACTGCAAAGAAAGGAAACAATGTTTTTACTGAGATACTCTATTGTGAGAATCTCTTGGCCTCAGATATTGAAGAGCAGAAAGGATGACCCTGTGTTTTTTGTTCCTCTATGTGATTCTGTTCATCCCTTCTCTGTCATATTTTAATTATTGTACCATCATTATACTCCTTGGACTTCTATCTTCAGCTACCTAATAAGGAGTTTATCAACTTCAAGTTAACTGTTTGCCAGTATTTCTGTTCTAATGACACAGCTTGTGTCTTCCTTGAGTATAATGTTGAGGTACTTATCAACAATCTATTGGAAAATATTTTCTTACTGCCCTTCTCCCAAATAGAACTTGCTATAAACTTCCAGATAAACATACCTTCTAAAGGAGAATCATTTAGACGCATCTTATGTGGCTGAAATTATATTGGCAGGATTGATCAGTTTTACAGAGTAAGCGCTGTGCATGTGTTTTTTGACACAAGGCAGGACAAAATATGTAATTGTATGTTTACTGAATATCTCCTGTAAGAGTATATTGTGCTTACAGAAAGCATTGCTAGAAGGTGGGAATAAGTAGTTGAAAATAAACAACGCGTTCTGAAAAATGGTAAAACATGTTTCACCAAAATAGCTGGAAATTGTTATTGGTAATTTAAGATGTTATCATAAGAAACTAAGAAAAGATTCTATCAAAAGCAGTAGCACTGGGTTGTAAATTATTTGTTAGCATAATAACATGTTATTGTTCAAAGCTATATCATATATTTACCAAACAAGCACATTCTTAAGAAAAATTGCATTGCAATGCAGTGAAAGACATCATCATGTGAGGGAATCACTGCATGTGACAGCAACATATTACAGAGAGGTTACTATGAGTTTGAATGTACGGTTGACTACATCTTGCTGGTTGTGTTTGGGTTGTAAGTGGGTTAGGTAGGGACCCATCTATGTATTTTCCTGTTGGCTGTGCAAAGAACCGTGCTCACTGGTGTAGCTAATACCTCTTGAACAAGTGATTGCTCTTCCGCATGTTACCAAAGAGCTGTTCTGTAAGACCTACAGCTGGATGATCAATGCCTGGGAAACTTGAGCAATCACATACAGAGGCTTCATTAATCTTGAAGGCTTTAATTACTAGGATGAGCCAATTTTCCTGGAGTCATTACAGTAGATGACTATAAATAGTAACCTTGACCCCTTCCAGCAACGACATCAAAAGTTTTTCGACTGGAGGTCTGTTATAGCTTACAATAAGATCTGCTGTAGACATCATTCCCATTTTATATGGTATCAGGACAGGTAACTTCCCCAAAAAGGGAAATATTTGGAGAGAACATTCTTTATGTGCTTTTAACAGGGATTGACTGTTGGAACATGCAGTAAAGACCTCCTCTTGAATAGATTTCCAGAATGCCCTTTGATGGGCTTGAACGTAACCACCATAAATTGACTATCTCAGCCTGAAAGGAATTAATGCGACTGCTTTCAGACATTGTATATAAATTTATGGAATGGTTTAGATATTGTTTTATTGCATCCGGCAAAGTATAAAAAAGGCATTTCCTTTATGGCTGGGCTACGATTTGATCCTCCTAACATGTAGCTAGCTGTGATTGAATTTGCAAGAGTTGTGAGGAGAGGGCATAAAAAAGGTCTGATGAAGAGATTTGGATTTACTTGGCCAACTGAAAGAAGTGAACTTGGAGAGAATAACTTCTCACTCAAGGACAGAGCAAGCCGTCTGACTGAAGGGTTTGTGGGCTTGAGAAGGCTGCTCGTTTGGTTGTAACTCTGGTTGTTTCAATCTCGTGTGTGATCTGTTAGATAACTTTTCTGCCTTGGGAGGCTGTAGTCCAGTTTGTTAAAGCTGAAAAGGTTAGACCTAGATCACATTTCTAGGGGAAGCATGATTGGAGAGAATCATTAAAATAATTGCTATTTAGATTTGGTTTTATTCTGCCTTAGGGAGAGATTGACAATATACCAAATAGCCATTTTTGTTTTCAGATAATGATGATCATTTCCAGAATGGGGTGTACTCTACATGCTGTTTTTCAGATTGAAATCAGACGTGATACATGCTATCCAAACTTGCCTAAACTTATTCTATGGTCCTGATAGTTTCCATCTCTGTAATTTAGTATTTTATTTTTTGGAATAAATCATGCTTTAACATAGGGTGTAGTTATTCTAGTTGTGAAATGGAAGCTAGGTTTCATGGTTTTGCCTCCATCAGGAGCCTGTGCTTCCAACTTCATAAAGGTCTTCATAAAAGACTTCACTGTTCTTCCTTCCTCAAGTGTTGTCTGAATGGGCTGTTAGCAAAGTAGAAATTCTTGCTGTCCTGAAAAGTCTACACAAATGACGATTGTTATGTTGAACATAACAGTGCTGAGTTCAAATCTCAGGTGTCTGCCTGGCCATGGGTAAATCTCTCTTTCCTTTCTCCATCGGTAAGTCTGTAAAATTACAGAAATTCTAACAGCTCTGCACAATTCTTGAGCCTTACAGTGGTAGAGAAGCTACATGAACTGATGAACAAGTATGTTTTATAATATTTAGTGTTTGGATAAAGCAAAAGTGATTTTAGATTGACTTTTTTTTTGGCCTGAAGTTTTTATATTTAAGATTGTACTTCATGCAGAAATATTCTGCACTTGATAGGATGTATTTTGCATTTAACTTTGTATGCAATGAATCTTGGACATATACAGCCCAAAGTCAAAGTAATGTGTGCCCTATTTAAGTAATGAGCTATTGATTTTAAAATTACTCATTTTATTACCATAATATGGAACTAGTAATATTCTGAAAACTCATCTCTGAAATGGACACTGTTTAATTTCAGTTTGAGATGGGACAGAAATGGACTTCAAGGACTTTACCTATTGGAATGTGGTGTATAACAGATAGCAGGGACTGTTCAGCCTCATGTAGAGCCCTACACTGGACTCACAGCATCTGTGAAGAAATGCCTCTTCCTCTTGCTTGAGCTCAGACCTCTGAACAGGCTTGTAACGTAATGTCGCCTTTGTTTGTCACTGGTAGCTGCACCCTATATGCATTCTGTTGCTAAGTATTTACAACACCTTCAGGATCAAAGAAATGCTGCCGAGAAGGCTCATTGTGAGAAATTTTGACCTACTTTTACATTTGGCACCGCTTTGCCTGCTAGGACCAGATAGACTGTGAACAGACCTTCAGCATGTCTTCAGCAAAGAGGTCCAGTCTGACATTGAGCTAAGAGCACCCTGTCATGGCAAAGCAAACAAAAAGCAACATTGCAAACAGTCAGAGGTTAAACTTCTTTTCCCCCCTTCTGCCCCCTTCTCTCGGGGATGCAAAGTGAGTTTACTGGGAGAAGGGGTGTGGAGGTTATAAGCTGGGTTCATTTCTGTGTGCATGTTTGGTTTTCATCCTTTTCCTCCTGCTAGTTCTTAGCTCTGCAGCACTGGGGTGTGTGCAGAGAAGATTAATTTGCTTTCTGTGATTGCTTTAAACAACTTTAAACTGCTCATGCCATAAGATGATTGCAGGTCCCCTTCTCCTAGCACGTAAATGAGAAGAAAAGGCTACACATCTGATTTTTTGAAACCTACATTTTTGCTTCACAGGCTGTGATGGAGTTTTCCTTATGTAGTACATCACTGAAACAGTATGTTAGTAAGCTGTATTTGTCAAATAATAGAGATCAGTTTGTGCATTTTATTACCAAAAATTCATGTTGCGCTTCTGCTTCCCTTCC
This sequence comes from Platalea leucorodia, assembly GCF_965183815.1. Classification (NCBI taxonomy): domain Eukaryota; kingdom Metazoa; phylum Chordata; class Aves; order Pelecaniformes; family Threskiornithidae; genus Platalea; species Platalea leucorodia. Next base: position 70,510,556 of record NC_138829.1, on the reverse strand, counting down.
CTTTCCTCTCCCCCTTGCATGTAAAACACAAAACTCCATGAAATTTTGGCAATTTAGTATTCCCATTTTCAGTGTCTGAACTGAAGTATAAAACTGTGTAGTTCCTGCAATAAATGTGCTGTACATGAAAAGAAAATCATAGGTGGTTTTCATACTTTTAATCTGAACGGTCATAGCCCTCTACATTGGATGAAGTAAGCATAACTTGAAAATGCCAGTTCGTTTCATTAGCTGACTGTGAAAGGACCCTAGGTGCTTTCTTTTTTAGGTGTAGATGCCTAACGTTGATCGGGTGAATTGATCCTGAGTTTTCCGAGCACTGCTTTTGCAACTTCAGTCTTCAGCTTTTTAAGGAATGATGTTATGAATTTGTTTGGTTTTTATCAACAAAAATGAAAGAATTAGAGCGAGGTTGGATGAGGTACCTAGCTAATAGGCTTCTGAATTCTTTATATTAATGAATTGAGATGAGAGTGGGATTTGGGTAGGGGAAAGGAGGGGTTTTCTTTGAACCAAACACTTTGTATGATTAGGTTCTTAAAAGTAGCCTTCTGACTTCTATTACGCTATTGATTGTTTACAAGGAGACTTTAAGGAAATGAGTTTTATTAATATGACCGTGTATTAATAAAAATGCTGGAGACGGCTTTACTGTTGACTCTTCAGTGGATAAGTATGGAGCCTGACCTTGAAAATGTCAGTGGTGAAATGAAGAAAATAAGCCGGTACGCTTGTAGGTTCACTTTCTGTAACGTTAGGACGTTGATGGAGGGCTTCAGTGTTACAGTGTGGGCTCTGAGGGTTGCATATTCCATCCCACCCCAATATCCCTGAACAGGAGTGTGTTTGGCTTTCTCAAGAAATAGATGTTTTCTTATTATATCCTTTCCATAGCAGGGGTATCAATTGTAAGAGAAGGTAATGTTTGAATTACACAGTAAATAATAGTAAGTTGAGAGACTGTATTCAAAAGCTGTTGATACTTATGGAGATCATCTGTTGCTCAGAAAGTCACCATTGTGGTAGTTTTAATTAATGTGTTATTCCATTCAGTGGTGTTTAACTACTTTGCAGTTTGGAAGACATAATTACACCATCACTTTAGCAGCAACATGAAGTTGCATCCCGCAGTTAAGAGTTGGAAAGTCACCAAAAGGATAGTCTGTGAGACACGAAAGGTCTGGAATTTGGAGGCTGTCCGTTGGTGTCCTGATATCGTCATCCTTGTCTTTGTTCAGATTCCTTTCAAATAAAAAGGTCACACCAATTTCTCTTCAATTAGTTTCCTCCTCCCCTTCTGGGTTATTAAAGGCACTGAAGCAGATCAGGTCTCTTATTGTATTGAATGCTTTAGTGACTAGATTCTATACAAGACCAGTGCTAACAATAGTTGGCTAGTAAAAAATTAAGAAAAGAAGGGAAAACTTGCTCATACTTCCTTCTGTCTTGAATAGTTTTGCAGGTATTTTAAAGCCAACCTAGCAGCGTGTTTTGCAGTGCTTACGATTCATGAATGCTTAACCCCTGACACTGTCTTTATTCAGAAGAATGTCTTGCGACTCGTGCTGTGTAATGGTTTTATACTTAAAAGAGCGTTCAAAATCTTTTTTTTTTTCTTTTTTTACTTTGAGCTTATTTTTAGTAACCTAATGTTTAATGAAAGACACTAAACAAGCTAAGGCTTTTATAGAGCATTCCCTGTATATGAAAGGTCCCATTTTAATGTGGATTTTATGCATTTTCTTCATCTACCATCTACTTTTTTCTTAGCCAATGACAGTAAGATTCCTAAGGCTACTTTCTCTTTAAGGACATACTGCTTACATAAATAGTCCTTTACACCATCTCCCTGTTTTATAATATTAATTGTTTATCAGAAGATGGGAAATATTCCTTAGAAATGTGTTTTCCTGATTGTGCATGCCTTGTTACTATTTCAATTATGCAGATTCTTGATGCTGTGGAAATTTGTGCTTGATGACGCCAAGGCAGCTGCACGTTGTTAGCATTGTAGGCTGTCAGATGATCATGTGGGATTCTTGCAGCATGCAACATTCAATAGGATTGAAAAAGGGCTTTTGATGCAAGGCATAGCTTTCAGAATATATTTGTGCCTTTTAGTTAGCTAATATAAAATCATAATTTATTATCTTTAAATTTAAAATGCTGCCTCATTTTTCTTCTGGTTGGTTTCATTTTGGCTTCACTAGAAGATGCATCTGGTACATCCACGATTGAGGAGTTTATTAATGATACTGTCGTTCAGTTCACTTACTTTTTTTCCTTTTAGAGTCCTGGCTAGCCCACAGATTACATGATCACATGTTCATTCAGTCATTCATATAGAACACAAACCACCATGCATGATTTCTTCTTCTTTCTTTTTCCTCTCTGCCTTTTTTATTCCCTTTAAGTTGCTTTGTCATGTTCTCTTTTATCATTAAGCTTAGTCTTTGTCTTCCCCTCGCTACTATTTGTTCTTTATTTTCCCATGCTTGGTTACTGCAATATTATTTGATTAACGGGCTGTGATGATGATGAACCTGCACACTGGAGGAGCAGCTACTACAGTGGTGATGAAGGGATGTAATAATGGTCGCTATCCTCGGAATTCTCTCTACAGTGACTGCATAATAGAAGAAAAGGCAGTGGTCCTGCAGAAAAAAGACAATGAAGGATTTGGATTTGTGCTCAGAGGGGCAAAAGGTATGTGCTTCTGTGTGTGTGTGTGTGTGATGTGCACTGGCATGAAGAAATTTATACATCTCTGAATATAAGCAGGAATTATTCTTGGTGCACTTGGTTGCTAGACAACAGGATTCTCTGTATGCTATACTACTCAGACGGATTTTAGTGGCTTCTGTCTGAAGCAGTTTGCATTTTTACATGGGAGAAGCACTGTATAATCGTTTTGGGGGGAGAAAGTTTTGTCTGTATTTTTATTGTCTTGGTATATGTATTATTTTGTCATTAATCTGTTTTGTTATGCAGTTTACCTAACTATGGGAAACCTGCTTTCCTTGTAAAACCTGCTTCTTTATTTCAAATGTCAGTCTATTTGAATAGGTCTACGAATAGAGATAGACAAGAGAGTGATGTTTTGTTTAAAATAGGTGTGGATCTTCTGCAAGGTGACATTGGTGCAGTTTTAGTATGAAAATATGATCTTTTTTTATATCTTCAGAAGCTGCACGTATGTTGCATGGCCTGTAGTGTGCTCATTTTAAAAGCTGTTCATATGTTAAGCTGCATGTTACTTTTCTGTGGACTAAAATCTACAATAATGGCATTCTTAAGAGTTAAAAAAAGCATTCTATTTAATGCTTTGCTTTTTAACTTTCAGTCCAGTTTGCTCCTTTTGTATTTAAAAAAAAAATACATGATGGTATGTCCCATCTCTTGCTCCCCCTCATTTTACATGGGTTCTCCCTTGCCTTGCTTGAGCATGAAAATTATTCCGTATCTTCATTCTTGGGACATCATTTTTGCTCTCCCTGTTCCCCCACCCCCAAACCAGTGCCACCATAGATTTTTCAGTGTTGTAAAAGCTTTTCTAATTTTAGCTAAATAAAAATTTTTGGAGTTCTACTAGGAAAGGCAATAGTGCTACCTTTTAGCTAACCCATCGGCATGAGTTGTCTGTGCATCGAGCAGAGGTTACTCCCTCCGTGTAAGCCCAACAATTGTCCCCAGATTTTCTCTGTAACAGTGAGGGCACCTCAGGTGAAAGACCCAAGGACTTTTCTGCTTGTATGTGTACGTGACAGAGGGAGAGAGGGCTGTTCCAAGGCCTGCTGTGCCTCCTTGCCTAAAAAGTGATTTCTTCGGTTATCCTCTTTGTAATATACATCTACATCTGGGAGAAAAATTCAGTTTGATCTTTTTCATCCTTTCCCACCCACCCCATCCCCCCAGTTCGGCTGGATGCTCTCTTCTGGCTACAGTACCTAATTCATTTTTAGTTGGATGTTTCCAGAGTTACAAGCATTTTGCTAGGCATACAAAAGGGTTACTTGAACTAATACTGAATATCCTGGAATACTCAGAATCCAGCTGTTGCCTCATACAGCTTGATTTGGTTTGTGTCAGTAAAGAGGCATGTATTTTTCTCTCTGAATTGAAGACCTGTGGATTGCTATTGCAGAGAGACTGCACTCTGTTCCCAGCATCTTGATATCCTCTGAGGCAGAGTCCTCTTACTTTTGGCACCCACCATTTTTTAACCATCAATTTGAATGGCCAATAATAGGCCTTTAGTCAAGTGGTATTTGCAAGCACTCCATAACTTTCTTTTTTTAATGTGGTATTTATTTTTAAAGCTGACACACCAATTGAAGAATTCACCCCAACTCCAGCCTTTCCTGCTTTGCAGTACTTGGAATCTGTGGATGAAGGGGGAGTAGCATGGCAAGCTGGCCTGAGAACTGGAGACTTTTTGATCGAGGTAGGAGATCCTGAAATTTGATTCTCAGTGCTCTGTTGGGGAAAGAGTGATGTTCCCTTTGTAGAATTTACTTTGGAAAAAGTGTGTGATGCTTCTGAACAGGAAGTTCAGTGGACTAACACCAATAATGTACTTCACTTTATCTATTTTAAAATCTCATGCAGCATTTAGGAAAGCAGTTAAAAAGAACGATGTTCAGGTTGGCTGGGAATTTTCTGTTTGTTCTTTTTGTTGTTTGGGAATACACTATCAGAGAAATTCAGGAGTTTTTATTCTTCTTTGCGTTATTGAATTGAAATTTAGATTAACATCAGTATCTATTGTAGGCTATCAGTTCTGTGGTCTTCTAAATATTTTTACAGTCACCAAAATTAATGACATTTTATGCAACTATTTCTGCAATCAGAAATATCAGTGGTCTAGTGCTGTTTAGAAACCATGGGGAATAAAGCAAATTACTTTGGCTTGAAATTACGTATTTCCAACAGTGCACTGTAAATACAATCATACAAAAAAATAAGTAATGGATGTTATCGCAATATAAATTACTTTATAAAAAGGGTATATTTAAATACTTTCTTCATTCATACCAAAAATTTCTCACATTTTATATTTTGGAGGATTTTTGGTTGGTATTTTAGGTTTTGTTGAAATACTTGGTACTCCTTTTTAGTGTTACTGGGCAGTTTGCAACAAAATCATAATTTGGGCTTTTCTTCGTCTTCCTCCCACAACCTTTTCACAACCAACAAAGCAATGCTGTGATTCTGTGAAACTAGGTATCTGAAAATAAGTCTTTCAGGATGGATCGACCGAGTCTTGTCTGCAAGATCTATTGATTTTATTTTATTTTTTCTTCTTCAGGCACATATGTGTTTTGTTAAAGTATTTACTGGTGCTACAACATTTATTTCTGCAGAGCTGGCCTTTGCTTTTGGGAGAGGATATAATATGCAGCTTTTATTTGTTGGGTGCATTGAACTCCCGTGGTGATTGAATGTAAATAGCTGCACCGCTTCTTCACATTGTAACAACGAAAGAACAGGCTTTGCAGACTTCTAAAGTAAATAGATGTGCGTTTTTATCTGTGCCTTCAAAGTACGTTTTTCTTACTGTTTGTTTAATTAAGAATAGGCATTTAGCGAACTATTAAACAATAGCTTACAAATTGTACTGATACGTAATCTGTGCAAGGACGCTTTCGAAACTATGATTATTGACGTTAGGTGTGGGGGTTTTTTTAAACAATGCTTTATTTTTAGAAGTTGATTTCTTGTTAGGCTTTTAGTCTATAGGAAGTATGAATAATGTGTACTGGCTGATTTCACGGATAGATTTGATGGTGAATAATGTGTAATTTAATGGAGAGGATTACAGAATGATAAGCATGCATATGGATTTTTTTAAGATCTCTGAAGGGATGCAAGAAGTCTGGGTAACTGATTCTGCACAAAGCTTTACTGGTTTTTTTTTTGGCAAATGAAAGAAGAATTATAATGAATTGTCCAGACAATTTACTCCTAGCCTTAGCTTAGAAGAGCAGTTAAACGTGCACATGCATTGCTGAATCAGGACATTAAACCATACTCTACACAGTCCAGCATATTTGTAATTAATTCTGAAAGAAGCAGTTGTTACATGCAAACCAAATCTATTTCTGTGTAATTTATGTTCATCGGGGTTATTCTGTTCTGCATTTTGCAGCTTAATTAAGAGGATATGGTAATCCTGAAAAATCACAACTTTGCTGTAGTTGAAGACTTTTATGTTGGAGAAAGGCAGGGTTTTTTTCTATTTTATGAACTACATGTGCAGTGCACAATACTCTCTAGCTATAGAAAGCCATCTTTGACGATATTTACACTGATGCAAAAGATACTACTGTTGAAATATAAATGACTGGTCCACCTGCACTTCTAGGAATGCCAAGCTACTTTATTTCTTGTGTTGAACTGGGAAGAGTTAAATGTACTATGCATTGCAGCAAGTGGTTATCATAACTGGTGTAGTTAGTCTGTCTTATTGTTAAATGATTTCTCCCATGACTCTAAAGTTTATGCTGCTGTGTGTAAGTGCCACCTCAACCATTTGTAAGTAATATAATGCATTTATCATAAATGTCACATGAATAATAAAAGAGTTAACGGGCAACTAGGATCCTAATTAGTCCCATTTATAACACTTGCAGCAAGCATCAGGCTTTAGGGGAGTGAGAGTCCAGTCTGGCAGAGGGCAAAATGCAAGGGAGAGCAGATGTTTCGCTCTTGCTGGAGGAGGGTTTGCTGGCTTGGGGTCACGGAGATAAGGGGAACCTTTTCCCTTACTCCTCACTATGGAAAGATAGGTTTGACAGAAAGATAGATCCTTTTTTTGGAAGCATGAGGGTAGGTGAAGAGAAGGTATCATTGCTTCATGTGTAATTATGGTCTCTGGATCTTCTGAAGGGGCTGAAACTTCAACAATAGCCACTGAGCATGCTAAAGTAGTTCAGCGTTGAAGATGATGTGTGTTGAGCAGAACAAATAAAAGATCTATACGGACAAGGAAGAAAAGGCGTTGTCTTGCTTCAGCGGGTAACAGAATAGATACTAGCTGGAACAGGGTTGGCACAGTTTCATTTGACTGAGTTTTTATCAAGTTTGCAGTTTTTCTGAAAAGCCACGTGATACTGATTTGTCCAACCTGGACAATTAATTTTAACATGAGACTTCAGAGATTAATGTTAAACTTGCCCGTGGAAATAGTGCTCGCAGACTTTTTGTTGTCATTTCTGACAATACATGGTTTTTCTCCTTGATTCAAATCCAGTCATATTTTTTGTGATAAAAATTGTAATGCGTATAGTGGCTTTTGTGGATAGAGCACAAATAAAATGTATTGGAAAAGCGCATGAGTAGTTTTAGAGCTGAAACAGTTAGCTAGAGACAGCTGTCATTATATGTGGATTTTCATAAGCAGTTCCGCAGTTGCCGATTCGTGTGGTTTTTCTTAGCTTTGATGAACAATCAGAAATGGATTATGGTTATGAATTGGTTGTTATAACTGAGAGAGATTGTATAGCTTGCCCTATTTGCTATTTTTCAGGTTTTTGGCTGATGTTTTCTTGAATCTTGGTATCTGCCCAATTAAAAAGACAGATAAAAGTAAAGCAGCATATTAGTGCAAGTGCTCTCCAATCTAAAAATTATGGTTTCCACTAGAAGGGAATTTAAAAAACTACAACCATCATTAATGTATACACCAATTCTAAAGCCATTGTAGGTCGTTGTTAATTCATTGGAGTGCCTGGATGTCTGTAGTACACCTGTGCAAGTTTGTAAGTGCTTGATCAGAAAAAAATCAAACCATAAAGCCGATTTGATTTGTTACTTGAAATACTTGCAAGAAAGAAATGTGTTAGCTCTGACTTCAAATCTCTTATTTATGAATAATCTTTACGTGCCTAACGCTTCCTTATCTTTGTTTAGTGTAGTAGTCAAACTAAGTATAAATAGAGGAACCATTGAATACTACCGTTCAGAGAGTGCTGCCTTACAACTCGACTTAAAGTATTCTTTAAGATGGGGTTGTGTTTCCTTTTGAGACTTGCTTTGGTGATGTATACAAGTATAACCATCTTTAAATAAAGTGATCCATTAAAGTGGAAGAGGTTTTATAACTCGGAATAGTTTTCTGGGTTTTTACTGGGATATAGACTATCTTACTAAATAAAAACCCAGTGGCTTATTAACTATGTGTTATTGTTGTACCCATGAGTGTGCAGCTGTTTTGCAGGTGTTGCATGATGTGATGTGTGGGGATTTTTCATCCACCAAAGAGCATATCTCATATCAAACAATAACATTATAATATCAATACTTAGAAAGTGAAACTAATTCTGCAGTACTTTACCAGAATAATGCATTTGTTCTCTAAATGAGGCATTGCAGTTTGCATTATTGTGCCATAAAATCACTTATTTTTCCAGATAAATTGAAATGTTATTGTCTTCAGAATAGGATGGCTGCTTATTCACATTCCAGTTAAAATGTAAACTAGATAAAACCAGTGTATTATCCATTAAAAAAAAAAGGGGAGGAAAAAAAATAGGCAAAATCCAAGGTTTGATTTGAGGATCAAAACCAGAGATGGTAATAGAAGAAATCTCATCATTTTGCTGCAGAACAGTTCAGTTGGTGCTTGTACTAAAAACATGCAATATAGTCTGTAGTAGAACAGCCTATATTTCTTTATCCTCAAGAGCTTATAGAATTTACTAGTACAAACTTTTCTTTAAGTAGTGATAGGTGGAAAATAGACATAATCTTATTACAGACAGCATTATTTTATCATTGTATTAGATAAAGATATCTGTCCTCTGACTGCATGTAGGAAGTAGCAATAAGCATTTAGGGAGACATTTAAAATATCTGGAATTTTTTTTTTTTTTTTTAAATACACATACACACACACAAGTAACTTTAGATTTATGTTTAGCAATAGGTTAGAGTTTTGTTCCAGTAAACACTTTATACAAACTTCAAAACTGATCTGGAAAGCAAGCTTTTAACTTTATTGTTGTAACTTAGACTATAGTCATTATGAATATTTTTGGCAAGCATAGCAATGTTATGTCTTAACGTTTGTATTCAATGGCTGGATGAATTAGTGGTTTTACAAAGCCATCTGTTAATGATTTAAATCCTTTCAGCAATAGAGGAACTTTCCCATCCTTAGATAATCATCATTAATTGCCCTGTGGCTGAGGTTTCTCTTATTCCTAGCGTGAACCTCACTAGCTTCTGCTACCAGATATAAATCTAACTTTTTTTTTTTTCGGGCATCTACATGGGGACCATGATATTTTTTCTCTCTTGGAAATAAACTGAGGCTTTGTTAGTGTCTTTGTAATAAAATGGATTATCACATTGCAATTTTTTGTAGTTGTTTTCCGAAAGTTTGTTCATATCCTCCCAACAGTGCGGATGCCAGCTCGATGCAGTGCTTAGTAAGAGCCTCCCTAATATTGTGTGTAGGAAGAAGAAATTAAAACCAACAATATTCTTATATTTTTGTATGCTGTCTTTACCTCTCACACTTAGGGCCTTTTGGTGGACCAAAAGAGTAAGGTCCGCCTTAGTTCACTATCTTGCATTAGGGTTTTTTTTTAATTGCCCATTTGGCTGCTCCTCCTGCCCATGCAGTGAGCCTCCCCTTTTGCTTGTTAAGCAGGAGATCGGCCAGGCTCGTTGCAGCGCACTCTGAGCTGTTCTGTTCCTAGACAGCATCTAGTTCGGGTTTTGGTTCAACTGTACAAACAATATTCTTGCATCTTTTTAATGATGAGAGATTTACCAAAACTACAACAGTACTGCAACGTTTCAGCACACACACACACACATAGATACATGTGTAATACATACTGAAAGGTCTTGTGTGTGTGTACGTATGTGCGTGGTTATTGTAAGGGTAGCAGGGCTCTCACTAACCTGCAATCTGAGGCACAGCAGACCTTGCACATCTAGCCTGGGCACCAGTGTTTTTAAATCTGTATATTTAATCGATACACAGTTTGATCAACCAACCGTTAGAGAAAAAAGGTAATTTCTGTTTACCAGTTAGTCATAATCCTCTTGGTGACATCTGAATATGATGTCTATTAAGCATAAGCATACCCCTAACACTTCTTAAAATGCAAGTTGTCAGAGTCCAAAGGAAACTTTCTTCCTGTTTTGATTTTGAAATTCTTCCACTTAAGCGTAACTACAGATGTATTGGAGAAGTGGGACAGGGGGGTCTTGGAAAAAGAGCAGCTCTGGTACAAGTGTTGAACAGTCTGGTGTATCTGCACAGTCTCTGACCCAGCAGATTCATTTTTCACTTGATGGAAAAGTATTTTGCTTCCTTCCCACTTAAACTCAGTGAGTGAGGGTTTGTTTTTTTTTTTTTTCCTTAATTTATGTTTTTAGTGGGTGATGGCAGCTGAATGAAATTACTGTTCCTTCAAAGTAAGTGCTTTGGATCTGCACAAAAGCACTGTAGAAAAATGACAACTATTTTGGATTGTTCTTTTTATCTGTTTAAATGCAGCCTCTAACCTGTAGGAAGTGATGGTATTCCAAATGTGCTCAGTGTGATCATAAAAAAGATGGACCAATCTTGTTTAATTCTAAAAATACATTCATAAGACTGTTACCTTTTCGGCATCGATGGAAATGGTCAGACAAAGAAGAATTTGGTTCTTCCAAGAGCTCAGTTATTCACGCCTAAGCAAATAATATGCTTTAAAGTAAGACTGAAGAGCAGACAAAAATGAAATCACTTTGCTGTTGTCAGACATACAAAGCCAGGCTGTGAGCAAAAGGGGGAAGCATTTTCCTTTAGCCTTCATTCTACATGAGGTGTACTCTGGGCTTGTAATCCCAAGGTGCAAGCGAAAATGGTGCTATTTGTCTGATTTCCCAGAAATGTAACAAGTTCCTATTTGATACTGAGAACTGATTTTTATGCTTCTTTGAGAGGAGGATTTGGAAGGAATTTTGGTGACAATGGCAACAGTCAGAATTAGCTCTGTGTCCGTTCAGTTCTCCATTATCAGTTTTAAGGCATTTTGACCTAGATGTCACAGTATTTTTAAGACAAGTTTGCTAACATTTCTATTATGAGGGCTTCTGCTGAAGCTCATGGGACTGTGTGGAGTGTGGAGCTGTCCACAAGGAGCTTTTTGACTTCTTGTGAATATGGAAACCAGTATTTCCCTGACTTCCTACTACAAAAGCCTCTAAAAATAGCAAATTTGTTTAAAGATAAGCTGCTTATTATAAATAGCTGGTTCTTGGCCACCTAGAAGCCAGCCAGTGGCATCCAGCCATCTTGGCCATCCAGTGTTTCACATAAAGCACAGCTATGGATAGTCTTGACTCTCGCAGATGGCTGTCTATCCTCAAATACAACTCTTCCATTTCTGGCTCTTAGGTGTTGCGGTTAGGTGTTAAGACTAATAACACCATATAAATAAATGCCGTTTTTAAGGTATAGTTTGGAGATTTCCAGAAGACATTATATTAAAATTAATTTCTCTGAAGCCTGTTGGCTTTTTTTAGTCTCTTGATACTATGGAAACCTGGTTGCTGGAATGGAGCTATATGAAAAACAGTACTTGTGCCTGGTATTTTAGGGGAGAAAGTACAATTTCTTTTAATTGTGGGATGTTGCTACAAACCTGCAAAATTACAGGTGAAGGAAAACAGATGAGTTGTTTTAAATGGTGGAGAATTAATTGATAAATTCCTATCGTTGAGTGCTGCAGTAGATCTAATACCTGGAATTTTTCTTTTTTTTTTTTTTTTCCTTTTTTCGGGGGTGTTAGCATCTTACAAGCAGGAGAAATACTGTAATGTGGAGTTGCATTGTGTGTCTACATGTGTTCTGTTGCCAGTTTTCTTTCTTATTCTGAAGCTAGCAATCAATTTGTGTGATGCTGAAAAGCTAAGTTCACCTGCTAGTGGTGTTTCATGAACCACAACTCTGTCCAGAGATTAAAAGGAAGTTGCTGGATATCTGATAATCACATGCCTCATGAGCAGTAACCTTACCCTCTCTGCCTACCCATTCCTCCTCCCCACCCAAAATTTCTAGTTTTCTGAAGAAAAAGCTTCATTCGCGGTCTCAAACTATGCAAATACAGCTTTGCTATTATCTCTGAATCTGAAAAAGCAAATGAAAACTCTAGAACGTGACATGTATTCTATTCATTTAATTTTCTTGGTAGGTTTTCCTGAAAATCATAATCTTTTAAGCTATAGTGTGTGGAATGGGGTTCCTAAACTGTTTTAGATGTTTCAGAGGGGTTAGATAAATCACTTCATGTTGGTATACAGAAGAGGCTCCCCAGTGCTTTTGTGTGGGTGCTTGGAACTGCAGACACACTCTTGATTTAGGGAAATTCTGAACTTTTGCATCTGATCTAGCAGAAGCTCTGCATTCCTTTATTTCTTTTGCATTCAATTTCTAGTATGTGTCCTGTATAGAAGAGTGGCTGTGGGTTCAAATTTAATCCATTAATTACTTAAAAAAGCAGGAGAAGGCTTCCTTCCCTATTCCTTTTCTCATCCTGCTATGGCTGTAGATATAAGAAAAAAATCACAAACTTCTAACCTACCTCTCAGTCTAATTCAGGTCCTCAGACAACATTAGGGTATGGACGAACAGCACAGGGGTCTATCTTCTATAATAGAAAATAGAAGTGATCAAAAGCAGGACAGACAAGGCAACGTAGTTTGACAAATGATCTAGTGAAAAGCTTGCTGATTTTAATAGATGGGAACGTTCAGTGTTGGAGGCGTGCTAAGCTTGATCAGAGTAGACGGGTGGTCATTCCTCTCGGAGAGCTGCTGTGCTGCTCCGAAGTTATTGTACAACTATGCAGGAGACCAGTGAGAGAGAAGGTAACGACAGAAGATGGCTTTCCAAGGAATCCCTGCCTTGTTGTGTTCTGCTACATTCAAAGCATTTCCTACGGCTTGCAACTGTGGGACTCGGCAAATTTATCTAATAAGGAAATTGAAATATACTTTAAATCGATCAGATTAGAAATAACATTTTATATCCTATTGTAACACTAATATGAATCTCTTCAGAGACTTGTATATAAGAATAGAGAATAACAATCCTTTATCTCTCTACTACTTCATTTTTTGCTTCATATATTCTGGCAGTAATTTGGGGAGCTGGATTTCTAGTTCTCCTCATCTTGTGGTACAAAGTTTTCACTTGTTACAAAAACATTATTTCTCCATGGTGAGAGTTTTGCCTGCCAGTTTTCAAAATAGGAACTCCTGCATAGTCTTCATGGCAAGTGGCGACTTTTCTGTTATGGGGTACTGGATGTGGTTGGACTTGAAGGTCTCTGAAGGCTTTGCTGATCCAAGCACTGAAAATTGTCCTAGCAAATACATCAAAGGTTTAATGGAATTTTTCAACAATGGGTAAATAGGATAAAAGTAGGTAGCTAAATGTATCGTTATTTGCTGATGAAGAGAAAATTTAAAAGCATGTATATACATAAAAAAGAAGCCGTGGAAGAGTTTATTTACAACCTGGAACAAAAAGGGTTGATTCTGGACATATGTCATGGTTGTTTAGATGCTCACTGAAATAAAGAAGAGAGTTAAGAGAGAATCATGACAATCCTGGGCAGAGTAAGGCATTGAGAGACAAACTTCACCATGAAATACCCACGATTTGCTAGTTTAATAGTTGCGAAAGAACTGGCATTAAAGATGGCAGAAAAGCCTTTTTATAAAGACTTGGCTTGGACTTGCACTGATGTCATATAACAAAATGTAACCTTGCATATAGTTGATGCCAGCCTACGTGCTAAAATAGGTGTGGAAATGTGTGAAGCTCACGCTTTGTACTCCCAAAAGCAGGTCTACAAGGCAGATACCAAAGTCCTGTGTTAACTATGTTGTATTTTCTTCTGAATAAATATAAGCTGCAAAATTAATTCGCAATATAAATCTCTCTAGCATTTTTATTGCAATTCTTTCTTTTAGAATTGTTCTTCTAACAGGCTTCAGCAACTGCTATTGCTTTTAATGGAATCAACCTGTGGCTTGGCTTTTCAGCACTAGGTAGATTTGTGTGAGGCAGTAGTCATTGTTGACAAACTTGTAAGCTGTTAACAGTGCATTTGGTATATATATTTACACTGAGGGTTATTATGACTCACTTTGCTAAATTAAGAGAGAACTGTTTTTAAATGACCAGCAAAACATTTATTGTAAGCATTTTCTCAAAGTTTCTTGTTAGTTTTTTATAACTAAATCTGCTTTATTGACTGTGCCTATTATGGAGCTGGCTTTTACAAAAAAACATACAGATCAGGAATTGAATTTAAGTTGTGTTTTGTCTGTGAGTAGGTATTTGGTTCCCATAATTCCCTGTGCATTTTTAGAATCTGTTTTGAGATATTTTAATAGAAATCAAGTGTACACCTAACAAACTGGTTGTTCTTCAGAGTTGAAAATGATGTAGGCACCTCTTGTCCAAGAATCAAAGACTAGGATTATTCATGCCCAAGTCTCATTTCTCTGCAACTTTTTTTCCATTTCTTCTCCCTATGCCATGCAAACCTCTTCAGAAGTGCTGTTCAGTTCTTCTTTCTTACGATGTGGGCCCAGCTCTGGGTGCTTGAACTTGTCCCGTTGGGTCTCCCGAAGGTGTACTGCTGTGTTCTGTTGTGCTTACATAGCATATTGATCAAGGTAGTTTTCTCTAGATAAGTCTTGTTCCACCTGCAAAGGTGTTAGGACCTCAGTACTGAGACAGGATGCTTCTCTTTGGCAGCTCTGAAGTTAAGGAAACTGCCCGTGTCTCGTGTGGTAGCCAATAATGCAAAATGGGCTACTGCTGCCATTTTAAAACCTGCAACGTGATATCCTTACAAAGTAGCTGGGATAACTTGCAGCATTTTAGAGTTCTGTGAGGCAAAGTTCCCGCGTTCTGTGTTAATTATAATTGCCTTATCCAAGTGTTCATGTTTCAGCTGGTTTACTGGAAGTGGAAACACGTGATTCAAAACTTTCCCATGATGGGTAAATACTGTGATGGCTGTATGTGGTGGCTGGATCCTCTATGAACTATTCAAATGCACCTAATCTAGGTAAATTAAATTCTAGCTACATTAAATCTTGTAATTTAGGCACTATTCCCCCCCCCCCCCCCCCTTCTTCAAGGGAGAGTGAAATGAAAGTCAGATTCATTTCATTTAGATTAGGATGTATTAATGTTAATGTTGACTGTCACTGGAATAGAAAGTCTGTTTACGTAGATTTTTCCATCTCTGAAGGGGTTATGTGGTTGATAAGTTCTTGTGTTTAGCAGTAGAAAACAGGAACGGTTTGGAACACAAAGAATGAGAACTGGTACAATACGTTAAACTGCTGTAAAACTCATCAAGAATACCTTCTGCGAACAGGAATGTTGTTGGCTTTCTAACATTACTGGGGAATTTTTAATAAGTGAAATTCCTCCTTCATTTGCATAGTAACCCATGTCTAATTGCTAGATTACTATTTAAACATCAGCTCGCCTCTCTGTTTATTAAAAAATATTTGCTATTTTAAGTAGTTTTATATACTCTGTTTTGCTGCTTTTGTTGTACAAATGAATGTCATTAATCCAATTTATTTTTTTAAATATTTTTTCTAAAGACCTTTTGATGTAGTGAGGTGTAAAAGTTATTTAATTTTTTTTAGTGATCTTGTATAAAAAATGATGCTGCTAGGCAATTATCCACCCAGAGAGTTTTCAACACAGTTACTCATAATAAACACCAGATCAGTGACATGATGACAGTTTTTGGTAGATGCATGGTCCCCTCCTAAGTATTGACTTTCAAATTGGCATGATTGTGCAAATCCACATTTTAGAAAATCCTGTTTATTTACAGGAGAGAAGTATATAAAACTAGATGAAGGAAGATACTAGAATTAAGGTGAACCCACTTGCAGGGTTACCACTTCTGTGGCTCAGTCAGCAGAACAGAATCGGAGGGTGGTTTTTGCTCACTTGCTCACAGTAAAAGGCTATGTACTTGAGTTTAAACTGTTGTAGAAGCCAGCCTGAGTTTAAACAGCTGATGGATAAGCAGGTGAAGGAAATTAATGCTATCATTCAACCAGCATGATGCGAATTCACACATGGGTCTGCTTTGGAAAATTGTGATTGGAAAAGAGAGGTAGTAAACTTTTATCCTTAGTAGTCACTTCCGAAGTTAATGTAATCTTACTTAGGAAAGGTGTGTAACTGCAGTTGAACTACCCAGCATAACTGAGATTTAGGTTGTTTAAACATTTGCTAATACACGGTAGGGTTTGGGTGTTGACTTTTTTTTTTTAAATTATTTTTTCACTAAAATAGAGAGCAGATGCATCTCACAGTCAGTTTGCTCCATTGCTATATTGCTTAGATTACTGTTTAAGGTACATAGATTAAGTTAACGTGCAGGAACAGCCTTGTTTAAGAGGTCTGGCCTATAGCTCAAGGGAAAGAATACAGCCAGAATAGTCTTCCCCAAATGATGAATACAGTTTGGGTCTTACACACTTCTCCAATGCCCTATGTGGGACTATTTTTCACACCTTTGGAAAGTACTGAGTTTTTAAACAGGCATGTTTGGTTGCCATGAATCCCCTTCTGGTCATTTCCAGTGCTGCCAGCTTTTAAACATCTAATTCTTGCATTTTTGTACTTCCAGCATTCATGATTTTTTCATTATTTTTAAATCCCCAGATTTTTTTCTGTCATTATCTTATAAAAATAATACTAATTTAAAAAGAAAACTTCTAATTTTCATCTTTAAATATTTTTATTATAAATCTGTAAAGTAAGGAAAAAGTACATAGATATCTAGTTCTTAACATTTTCTTGAAATCTCATTATTGTCTTTGTTAAATCGTGTTTTTGTTGGGCTCTGGCAATAGGGAGCAATATGTATAGTACTTAACCTAATGCTGAACTGTGTTCATGTTTTGAGTTGACAGTGAGCAATGTCTCAGTAGTATGCTTTATTTTTTTCCAGGCATACTAGTTGAGTCTGGTAGTATTATTGGCTAATTTCTCATATTGGCTGGTTTGACAGTTGTCTGGCATTTCTGTCCTCAAAAGGTCTTCATGGAAAAATAACAATGGTTCGTTGTTTTTTTGCTTTGAGGTTTCTTTTTCCTCCTTCTAATATTTAAATTTCATCATTTTCTATAGATCAGAAACAGTTTTTTGCCCCCTTCTGATTTTGATTTCCAGTCCATAGGGTTCTGAGTAGAGAAGCACTGCTTTCAATAAAACATGCCATGTTTGCACAGCATCTTCTTTTATTGTTCTGTAATAGTATCTTTGGAGGAAGTGTCTCTTTTGAATTATTATTTTAATTAGTTTTGATTCACTTTGGTTATTGTTGTCTCCTGTGCATACAGAGAACTGTCTTGCAACAAAGTTTACTCTGGCAACTGCCTCATTACAATTATAGACATTAAAAAATTACATATCAGGTCTTCCTGACGCTACCCTTTGCAACCAGAGTAAGATTCTTTGAAGGTTTATCTTGTCTCAGACAGGCTGCTATAAAATGTCGCCCCACCGGGCTCTCCTGCAGTGCATGCTGCAGACTGCATCTTGGAGGCACTGAGTTCAAACCCAGACTTTCTCTGTAGTTATGGGAAGGTTCCTGCCTGTCTGGTCTTTCGTATCCTGACTATAAAATGTGATATTTATTCGGCACGACCTGCAGAGTTGAGTGTTTGCTTTATGAGGAATTTGCATACATCAGCAGGGATGACTAAAACTTAAGGTAGGCTCAATAAACCTAGTACCAAAGGATCCTCCTGGTCTCTGCAAGCCTCGTTTGTTTCTGGCACAAGAAGGGTTTGATTTATATTTGATGCTTTCAATATGTATAATCTGTATTTAGGAGGTTTTGTGAGATCTAGCGGTATCTAACTGCCCACTACTCATCTTTGATAAGTTAAACTTTGAGTGTTGTACTCTGATTTTGAGTAAGATTCACCAAGTAGTGAATGAACTGCTATCAGAAAGGCAGAGAGACCAGAAAAAGATAAAATGTAATCCCAGCATACTTCTTTTCTTTTGTCAGTCTTTTTGCTAAAGGGAAAAAAAAATCAGGAAAAAAACCCTTCTAAATGTAATCCCAAAAGTTGAAAGAACTGGAGAGAAAACAAGAAAATTGGGGAGAAGTGATTACAATTTTTTTTTCCATCCGCATACTTAGACATTTTGATCCGATGGTTTAACGGACTGTGATATATTTTGTGAGGCAGAATAAAGCTTCAAGATATCAATCTGGGGATCAACTTTGTATTTGCAAATTATCAGCTTGACTGAATGGCTCTGTTGTGTTTTTAGGATATTAGGGGTGGTTGAAGAAAGAAGGGTATAGTTAGAGCTAGAATTGCAGAAACTAATTTAAAATGTAGCGTTTACTAAACCTACTATGTAATGTAGAAAATGAATACCAACTTATTTCAAGAAAAAATAAACACCAAAGAAAGGCTGCTTGGGACTTCACTTAAAGAAGTTTTCAGTAGATGAAGTTTTTTGAATCAGCCTGCATTGCTAAGAGCTATCCAAGTAAAAAAAAAATAGTACATTTTTCTTCAAAGGGTAAAACAATGGCTTTGTAGACAAGATTTCTTTCTTAAGGACTCCAAACCGCAGCTGGGCATTAAGCAAGGGCCTGGTTGTCCCAGCTTAGGGACAAAAATGCTCAGAAGACACTTCAGGCAAGCACATAAGTTGGGCTGGATAAATCCAGTCCATGTGTTTCTGCATAAATACTAGTAGGAAGCCAATGGCAGTCCATGTTTCGAAAAATTAAACATTTGAAAATTGTCAGATTTATGGCTGTATATCAAGGCACTGAATCACTCTAGGATCTATCAACAGTAAAATATGTAAGTAAGGCTTGTAACATATTGTTTATATGTGGAAAACAGCATAAATCCAGCACTTCCTAATATCTGGGAATTCCGACCAATCTTTAAAACATTTTTTTTTAATCTAAATTCCTCATTTTTGAAGGATTTCTTAAAAAGGTAAAACCGTTCGTTGTATTTGTAGAATCCATACTCTCCTTTCATCCTCTGATGTCTTGTCATCTTAATGTTAATGCCAACTGTACCATCTGATTCTTCTCTCAGTTACTATAGATAACCCTGTAGTTCAAGCAGAGATATCCAAATTGGTGCACCTTAGCTCATCGTCAAAATTAGGCTTCAGAACCCAGTAGTATTCAGAGAGCTGGTATTGAGGAATGGGAGTCCAAGTATGCAGTCCAACTACCTGTGAGAAGCGCTGTCACGTCCCTCAGGTGTTCGGGGTTCCCGGAGACATGCAGTCCAGATAGATCCCTTTTCGCTCAGCATTACTAATACTGGTGGTGGCAGGAGCTGGATGTAGCTGCTTCAGCTACCATATGTATCCATCTCTTCGGGCTGTTCATGTTATATGGCAGTTTTGGCAGTCTGCCGGGATTCTTCTGAGTAATGCGAGTGGTGGGGAATAATATTAACCCATTTGTATCTTAGCCAACCATGAGTAGGATTTTGTGGAGCAAAGCGCGCTTTGTAACCTCCCCTGCTCACCCTTTCTCCTCCTCTGTGCCCCTCAAAATGTACAGATCAGAGAGTCACAGAATATCTCGAGTTGGAAGGGACCCGTAAGGATCATGGAGTCCAACTCCCTGCTCCTCACAAGCCTACCAAAAACTAAACCATATGACTAAGAGCGTGACCGACCGCCCTCTCGGTGAAGAAGTATGCGTTAGGTAGCCTATTGAGGCTATTTAGCCTGTAGCCTGTTTAGACTATCCACTATTTAGGTCGATAAGGATAAACTTTCTAAAGAGGTGATAGTGAAAAAAGGAAGATGATATGATTCTCCTTCTACATTTTTTCCAGCAATTTGAAAAGATAACGTGTGATTCTTTGTTTTCCCTTGTTCTCTATTTCACTGCCAAGGTCACATATGAATGGCAACCACAGTGGTCAATGCTGACAGCCTTTCTCCATCCTTGTGTCTCTTCTAGAAGTGAAAAATTTGCAGTAGCAATGTAATACAGCACTGCAGGCTTTCTTGAGTGAACTAAAAGCTAATGCTTCATAGCTTCTCCATGGAGTGATTTCCAGATCATCAGAGAACACTAATGCTATATTGAGAGCTGGGGATAGGTTGGGTTATGGTATGAGCTGGGCTAGGGATGGTTGAGTTATGGTGACATCATTATTAAAATATTGACAGCACATCACTGCCTTAAGGATAAGACAACTGTATTGTGATAAAGGGAGGACAGAGAAAGCATGAATAAACTGTTGTTTTCTAATACAGGGAAATGAGCACAGAAAAAAAAGCTTATGGGCTTGAATTTCCAGGAAAAAAAAACAGAGGACCGCAAACACATTTATTTTACTAACACTGCTGATATGCTAATCAGCTCTATCACATTCTGAAAGTCTTCATCAAAGATTATTTGGGATCTCTACGTAGCCCAGACAACTTTGCTGGATATCCTTTGCTGCTTTTCTCTGCTTAGGTTAGTGCCACTCTGTTGCATCCAGCAGCCTTCCTCCTCTCATGCCTTCCTTCCTCACCCTTTTACTGGAAGATGTAAATTTTATGCTTAACTGCTGTTAACTATATTCAGTGTGGGAAAGGAAGGCACATATTGTTGACATGCTGCGGCCTCACGTAGCATGTTGTGTGTCAGCCCAGTAGACCTGCACGTCCTCAGGCTTGTTTGTGAGCTTCCCCGGGCTTCCTGCCTAGGAGCAAACAATACCACTTAACTAGCTCTCCAGTCGCCACTAATTGAAGCAGCATAATTATCAAATACTTGGACTCATTCCACAACTGAAATAAAACAGCTGTGTTATGATGTTATGATCAAATTCTTTCACTGTTATATGACCTAATAAATTAACGGTTGGGAATCATGCATTTGTGACTCACAGTCTGTCACTAAAATATTCTAATTTCATCAATGGTCTTTTGGATAAATTTCTCTGAATGGGTACTGGTTTACTTAGTCTGAAAATAAATGTGGCTGTTTCATGAGATTAGTTCTAAGAGGACTGAGTTCATGGCCTCTGGTCTACAGAAAAGTAATGAATAAACTTGAAAATAATGAAATATTTCTGTAAAGACTTGGCCTCACAGGGGACTGACTGCCTCATCAATTTAGTGAGAGATGTAGGCCAGCTCCTGAAAGCTCTCAAAATTGTCCTGGCTTGCTGCTCAAGGAGCTGTGTGGATACGCTTTGTGTAGATTGATTGCTCTGGAGGAAGAGTAATACAGCATATTGCAGGCTAACTCTTGCTACAGCAAGCTTAAAGGTGAGAATACAATTCCATTCTTGCTAAGCAAAAGATTAATATCTTGTTTACAAAATTATAATTAAACTACAAGCAATAAAACATTCTTCTGAATTCAACTAAACATGACTTCCTTCAGCTGTTCAAGTATTTCCATTTGCTTGGGAACTGGAAATTTAGCACCCTTCCATACAGGTTGGCCTGCCTTAGACACCTTTCAAAACTAAAGATATGTGCCCTCTTTTTCCTTTCTTTCTTGTTTTTTATCAGGAATGCAGCCATCAAAAAAGGCAGCATAGTTAAATGGCTTCTAAACAATGTCATTTAGAATTAGGAAATCTTGTTTGAAAATTGGAAATGTGAACAGAGAAGAGAGAAAATAGTTTAAATCCTGCAGAGTTAAAACTGCAGTAGGGGTCACCAGAATAGATCTCGAGGAAGAGCTAGCTGAAGGCATAAAATCTCATGATAGATTTTTTTTCCTTCAAATCTACCAGAAGTAGGAAGGTCTGCCAGAGGTCCCCAGACCTCAAAGATGATGGACGTATAGAATGGAGCACTTTTGAAACAGAATGCCATAGATGAAAACCTCAGTGAATTCTTAGCGGTAGTGTTAACTATGGGATACGGCTGCTTCCTCAGGACACTGAAAATAAAGACCAACGGTGCAATTTTGCATTTTGCTTAGGTCAGTTGTGGTCTGGCCTGTAGGTCTTTTACCATACCTGTGTCCTGAGGTGCAAGCTCCCGCCTTCCCCCTCGGGTTAGTGCTGCCGTCCGCAAGTGATAATTTGTGGGTCTAGCTGAAAAGTGAAAGAAATAAAAACTGTAGGGTCAGCGATCAGCTTAACCATCAAGAACCACCTAGAAAGCCTCTTGACTGCAGGCACTGCCACAGGATAGCCGTTTACTGTTAGATCAATTTAAGCATAAGCCTACCCTGAGGAGCAATGTCTGGTTTCAGAGACACCATAGAAAGGTTTCATAACTGACTGACAAAATGAGCAGTAACAAATCATCAGGACAAGGTGATATCCACGGGTAACTCAGATATGAAATTTCTGAACAGAAGTAGTATCTGTTGCTTATCTGTTGCTCTGCCTTGATAGCAGAGGAATGGGATGTAACAAATGCGTCGCTGACCCTGAGAACTGAACTAGGAAGCTTGTTTCCACTGCTGGAGAGCTGGTACTAATGTCACAAAGAATAGAATCACTGGAAATGTGGTTAAAAAAAAGATGAACCTCTAAGAGTCAAAATGGCATGAATAAAGGGAAATCATGTGTTTTGAAGGAGTCAGTGATTGCAGGGATAACTACCTTGACTCACTCAGCTTTGATTTGGATATTCAGAAAGACATGCTTAAAAAACAGGCTATTGTGTAGTAAGAAAAAATGACCTCTAACATAAAGGATAAGAAATCAAGGGTAGAAATAAATGAGCAGTTTTCAAAATAGAGGGAAAAGGATTGAAGTTTTAGAGAGCTCTGTGCTGTGAACTGTCCTGTTAAATCTGTACACAATTTATCAGATTTAATCTTAGGCATAATTCAAAGAAAGTAAAGCATTCGGAGCTTACCTAAGGATCTAACAGGATTTTGAAGCATTCTTAAAATACTTTAGAGAATATTAAGTCATAGAAAAATTTGCTTTTCAGACATCTTACCAAACATCCAGTGCCTAGTCTAGCTCTTCATGGAGGCCATTCATAAATGAGTTTAAGGATGCACAACGAATTGTGGGGGCTTTGCCTGACCCACTGCTGCCTGGCACCTCCTTTTGCTCCTTGGGACCCAGAGGTTTGCGCTCTGTCAGTGGCACGCCATCCCACGCCAACCTCACGCATGCCAGAAACACAAAGGACAGGGTGGATTAGTCTCTATCCAAAATAATGGTTTCCAAGAAGCCTGTCTTACTCTCCTTCCCCTCTTCCTTTTTAGACCACATAATAAATCTAGATGAACTGGTGATTTCATCTCCACCTGCTGTTTTTACTGATCATCAACAAAAACAGCATGCTGGGTGGCTGTGGCTTCAGCCTTAGAGGGCAGAGAAATTCCTGGCCCCAATTGCAAATCTCCCTAACTTAGCTGGGTTGATAATCTTTAACTGCAACTCCTACTGGAAGATATGTATAAACTCTGTATGGTTTGGTCTCGTCGTGTCTCTCTATTATTTCTCAAGCCTTTTTCTAAGACGAGGGAAATGGAGCAGCTCATATTAATTATCTCACCGAATGCATCTTGCCTTTGCAGAAAAAATGACAGGATGCCTTCTGAAAGAAACTTTCTGTGTTGAAACATCTCCTAGGAAGTTGCGTGGGTACCTTACAGCATTTAACAGTAGGTCACATACCAATCAGTAAGCACTCAGAAGGTACCTAAATCCATGTCTGATTGCATGAAAATTTATCAGTTTTACTTAGGAAAGAATACCTTCTCACTTGTGTTGGCATTCAGCTGCATAGTTATACCTACAGTCTGCTTTCCTGCTTTATGTCTTCCAAACAGGCAATGTAGAGTCCAGTCCTCACGTGTAGGTGGAAGCTCCAGTCTCACTTCGTAGTGGGTGTGAAGGCAGTAATTTTAGTAGGACCGGTTTACAGATGGGTTTCAACAGGGTTGTATGTCTGCTTCCAAGTGGACAGGCAGCTACCTTAGTCACTGATGGGACTATTTAGTTGACTAAATGCAGGTGTCTAGCACCATTTTAGATGCCCTAGGGTATCCTGGTTAGCTTCTCTCTTTTACTCTAGAAGGCTTTAGGTATCCTGGAGGTCCTATGTCTTATCTACCAGTCATGGTCTTGTCTCTGTGATAACCATGGGTAACTAATATAGCATTAGATACCTATGTTGCAGCTGCCAGCGGGAAGTGTACCTTGGGAGGAATAACCCCAGGCACCAGTACATGCTGGGTGCTGACCAGCTGGAAAGCAGCTTTGCAGAAAAGGACTTGGGGGTCCTGATGGACACCAAGTTAAACATGAGCCAGCAACGTGCCCTTGCAGCGAAGAAAGCAAATGGTATCCTGGCTGCATTAGGCAAACTATTGCCAGCAGGTCAAGGGGGTCTCCATCCTTGGGGGTATTCAGAAGCTGGTTTTTAGATGGCCCTGCTTGAGCAGGGGGTTGGACCAGACCTCCAGAGGTCCCTTCCAGCCTCAGCCATTCTGTGACTCTAAGGCAAATGAAGTGTGAACTGTGGGTGTGAAATTTGAACCGCCAGCTACCTAAGATCCAGCCATTTTCAAACTTTTTGTTCAAAAATAAAGGCTGGTCGCTTTTAATTTTATTTCTGTTCTCTGTTCTTTAAATGTATTTGTGGCTATATTTCATGGTTGACTTAAAATACATGCATACAAACTGCAAAAAATAGCATAAATATGACCAGGGGTACCAGCTATTAGGGGACAGAAAGAGTGGCAGTAAATTAAATTCTTCATGTTTTACATCAAGTAGCTCTGACACATGCTATAGATTCGTATTCATAGGAGAGGGGAAAAGTAATTTTTGTATCCTAATATTGAGCAAGAACAAAATACAACTACTAATTTGTAAAATATGTCTTTTATTTATTGAGCAAGGGGATTAAATATTTCTCTTGTCCTATATAATGACAACTTCCACATTCTTTTGTATAACCACTAGAAAAATACTGTGGGCAAAATTCAACACTGAGAAATAATCAGTGCAGTTTCAAAAGGTGTCTGAAAACATTTTACTTTCATATTAAATGTGGATCAAAAATGTATCAGTAAGGACAGAAAACTTTCTAAGTCGTTCACTCCTAAATACCTAAATCTCTTAATCTGCAAGAGTGAGGAAAGAAAGCCCTGAGCAGTCAATAAGTACAAGATCTCATCTTGACAGAGTATAACAAATTATGCCTGTAGTGCTATTTTACAGCACTAGTTGACTTGTAACGCAGCAACTGTCTCCAGGCAACGTTGCCACCGACCGGGAGGTACACCCAGGGTGTGCAAACCCCACGCAGAGGCAGGGGGAAAGGGAGGCAGCTCTGCCGGCCTGCACCCCTTGCCACCGAGCCTTCGGGTCATGCCTCAGGCTGGAAAGAGGCAGGCTCCAACTGCGTTCGAGATGGCCCTTTTCAGCGAGATGCAGCTGTTCCTGCAAGTGGAAAATCGGATTGGGTCATCAGTTGCCCACGTCAGTCTTTTTGCTGAAATAACTCTTAACGTATTAATCAATTCAGCACTCTCATCTGTACCAGTAGCGCTTGTCAAAACGTTTTTTTTTGCAGCTAACTGAATCTAAACAAGTTCTCAAAACCAAAACAATGCCTTTGCGGGCCCAGCTCAAAACAGCTATTCGTGTATATTTAATCTAATTACCTACAATCCATATACAACATAGAAAGAAAATCTATATGTTTAATATAATTTCTCCCTAGCTGCTTTTTCTAAATGCAAAACTAGCAATATATGTATGAAGCTTCTTTTAAAAGGTAACGATGTACAGTTGTTGCCCTTGTCCTGATAAAACTCATCATTTTGTCATTTGTTGTATTACATTTCATTTAGGACCCACTCCAACAGGTTTATAAGCTGCAGGAATGCAGCGGTCCGCTTCTACCAGAGTTTATTTCTAGCATAACATTTTGAATCCTTTATGGAAGGGAATTGTAATCTGTGAAATAATTTGCCACAAAAGCTAGTAACTAAAGATCATTTTTCCTTTTTATAGTGTAAATTGTATAATCATTTGTGCGATTGTTGATTTGGGGGCTTATAATTTTGCAAAACTGTTTTGAGACAAAACACTGGTGGCAGTTCAGAAGATTAAAAGCTTTATCCTTTACTTAGGGGAGTGAAGAGCTGGAATGGAAAGAGGGAAAAGGAAATGAAAGAACTATTCCCAGAATGGGAGCGAGCACAAGATTGTTTCAGTAGTACAATTTTGTTATCAGTGCTGATGCTAAGCGTTTTGCCAAAGCTGTTCCAGCAGTAGCACTTGCAGTTCAAGCTGCAGCGGCATATTCCTGCTTGTATGGGCTGGTCCTGAGCCACGAAACGGGATCAGAGACCTGTCTGCCTCGTGCTCCCTGCCAGTATACCTGTTTGTTACTGAACTACAGCAGGCAACAGTTCGGTTTCTTCTCAGTTCTCTTGTGCACTAGGTTAACAAAATGTCAGCCTAGATCTGCTTTTTCTTTGTTAGTTTGCTGGCTGTTTCTTTTCCTCTATAGCTTAAATTGGCAGGCTTGTGGGTGACGCTGGGAAACGTACTGTAAGGTTTGCCTCGCTGTTCCCAATTTATTCCCTATTCTCTCCTGAAATTCTAAAAAGTCCACAGTGAATGAGTTCTGTTAATGACCATACCTTAATAGCAGATAACTGTACGCTCGTTTTATCGATACTTTCTGTATTGTTTTGACGTTCATTAATGCTATTCAGTCCAGAGGTACTATTTTACTGATCTTAATAGCTCAATCCAAAAAACACGCTGAAACATTTTTATATCGCAAATTAAATGCCTTCTCCATCTGTAATTATTCAAAAGGAAGTAAAAGCTTATAGGTAAGAGAATGTGGCATATTATGCTGCAGAAACACATCAATGTGCTGACAGTCCTTTATGAGTACTAGCTTTTGTGATTAGTCTCTTTTCAGACCATAGTTATTATTAGTCTTCGGTAAAAATTAAGTGATATCTGAATTTGAAGTTTAGACAATGGATTTATACTTCTTAAACAGGAATGGACTTAGGGGTAGGGCCTGACACTGCAGTCGTCAGAAGTGTAAGGCATCGGGGATTAGATGTGGGTGCTACAGTACAGGCTGGCTGGCAAGTAAATGAGCTGTGAAGGTGCACGTTATGTTCGGGCTGTTCTGCTTCAGCTGGAGCAGAAACTTCAGTGCAGGGATAGCAAATGACTGCACACAGGAATGCCGTGGGATCGTCTGAACCTGCTAGGATTAGGCTTTCTCCCAAACGCTTTCTGGTTTGCAAGATCTATAGGTTTCATTGCTAAACACTGTGAACACTTTTTTTCTTATTATTTGCCTATGGTTCATTTTTATTGGTAGCATAGATGGCACACAGTCAGCATTTGATGCGCACTCAGTAAGTTACAACTATCCATATTCTCAAGATGGTACCATCAAATTTCTTTCTTCCCCTTTACAACAGTCATGAAGTAGCTGAATAGAGCCCGTTACAAGTCAGGTGTCTTTTGCAGGCTGCACTTTGGTTGCAGTCCTTGGAAAGGTTTTATCTGAGTCGGAAACGTTCACGTGAACTTGATAATACGGGTAACATGTTTCTGCTAATAAGACTTCAAGATGTTGTTACCCTATATTAACCTTTGAAGGATGGATTGATAGCTTGAGAGAGAGATATATATACACACACACACATATATATATTGCTTTCTGCTTGACAAAGAGATTAGAGCTGCATCCCACCCATTCCATGATTAGATCTCCATCCTGAGAATATGGGATATATATATATTCTCATTCTGTGAATATAGATTAAGCTGCTGGTTTTCTCCTTTTCTTCATCTAGAATATTTTTTCTGTGTTTTCAGGGGAAAAGAGGCAGTTCGTTCTCATTAGATCAAGGTAGCAGCAGGAGAGAGAAAGCTGCCAGCTCCTGAGAAAGTCTGAGGCCTGAGGTGCCCCAAACCTTTCCGTGAGGTTGCTAAGGGATCGGGAGAGCTTTGTGGGGCACGCCAGGCTCGGCGCCTGCACTGCAGGCAGCAGCAAGGCAGCTCAAGCGTGCACCTCTCCTGCTCTTCTGCTTCCCGCAGAGAGAAATGAAAAATATGCTGGCAATCTGTAACTCCCTGGCCCACTCCTTTCCTTCTTCTCCGCCTCCTGCTCCACCCCCACGTTGGGACTTTTAATAAATCTGTCAACAAATAAATGAATGTCCTAGAAGTGAAAGGCTGAGAAAGTTGGGGTTGTTCAGCCTGGAGAAGAGAAGGCTCAAGGAAGACCTTATTGCAGCCTTTCAATACTTAAAGGGGGCTTATAAGAAAGATGAGGACAGACTTTTTAGCAGGGCCTGTTGCAATATGACAAGGGGTAATGGTTTTAAACTATAAGAGGGTAGATGCAGACTAGATAATAAGGAAGAAATTTTTTTACGATGAAGGTGGTGAAACGCTGGCACAGGTTGCCCAGAGAGGTGGTAGATGCCCCATCCCTGGAAGCATTCAAGGTCAGGTTGGATGGGGCTCTGAGCAACCTGATCTGGTTGAAGAGGTCCCTGCTCATTGCGGGGGGGTTGGACTAGATGACCTCTAAAGGTCCCTTCCAACCCAAACCATTCTGTGATTCTGTTCTGAACTAGACCTCTGAAACTGAAGGGCAGCGAGTGGAAACACCACCTCTGGGTCATTTGCGGACCTGTGCAGAGGATGAAAGAAGCACTGTGGCTGACTGCAAGAGGTTGTGTTCGCCTTTGTGGGAGATCCATGGGGAATAGCAAAAAAAACCCAGCTGCAATCCAGCTCTTGGTGTTCCTGGGTTTGTCCTTCATTCTTCCTGTATGTTTTGTCTAGTTTTCATTATCTCCTGTACTGAAAGTATTTATTAAATTCCCTCAATTAATATGCAAGTGTAGGTTCTCAGCATTCACTACCAATTTTATAGAAAACATTAATTTTTCCATCAGACATCTTATTTCAGTGGTATTTGATGTAATCAAATTCCAATTATTTTACTGTTCCATTAACTGATTTTCTATTTATTAACATAAATTTCTCTTCTCTTCAGAGACGGGATTTTTGCTTTCTTTGGGTTTTTTTGCTATCCCATTCTCAAATTTCTTGAATGTCTCCTCCTTTTGTCATTTATTAAATTAAATTTTACCCTTCCAAAAAAAAAAACCAATCCAAAACTAGTGTCTTAAAAAGTAGACTTTATCTGATAGCATCAGACACCTATCATTATTTCCATGTATTTTATCACAAAACAGATCTAGTTTAATGCTAAGTCCAGCTTCCTGCTATAATCTAATTTTTCCTAAATGTGTTTTGTAAGGACCATAATAGATAGACATCTTTTATTGGAAGAGTACCAGTTTTACAATTAGTTAAAAATGTGAAATGCAGAGAGAACTGTTATTACTGCGGTCATGTTAACTATGAAGACATTATTTCTCATTGGAGGCATTTAAAGTAACGTTTTTGAGAAATACTGCTTTGTCTGGATAAAAAAGGTGTGTATAAAAATGAGTAAACTTACTATCTAAGCAATCTCCTAACTCAATAACTGCAAGACACCTCTTGACTTCTGTGGATGACAAGGATACTTTATCAGAAGCATAAATAACTGCTAAAATCACATTCTATCCAGATTTTTAGAGCTCAATAATGTATTTATTTTCTTCTGTTATGAAAGCCCATCCAGTGGTAACTCTTTGAATATTACATTTCATGTCAGTCCTTAGGAGTATGTTGCATAGAAAAGCTTTGAGGAAAAGTAGCCTTACTTTGTAGCCTAGTCCCAGGCTGAATAGGCTCTGACCTCAATGAGGAAAATAGTTTTCAGGAGGCATCCCTGCTTGTTTGTTTGTGGGGGACAGATGGGTTAAATTGGCATAAATCATAAATCACTGTGGCATTCCATCCTTGGTTTCAAGTCCGCAGTGAATGGATAGAAGTGTAATTATTACAGAAATAGATCAGAAAAATCATCCCACAGTTTTCTGCTCTGTGCATGGGATCAGTATGGACCACGATAAAACGGAAATAGCTGGTTTTGTTACTACGTTACGTATTTCAGTAAGACAGGACAACCTACTGAGTAGTCCTCAAAACGTGAAAGTTTACAAATGTTTGCAAGCCTAGAAATACAGGTTTGCATTTACCTGTTGTTCCATTTTGGCTTAAGACTTTATTTGTTCTATTTGTCAAGTGGGTTTTTTTGTCAGAGAGCATTTGTTTTCTAGTTTCAGTACAATTTTTTGGTGGTACTGTGTGCATAGTGTTTGTTTGGAAATATTTGTATTGTGGTATTTGGTTTGACTACTCTGATTACCATCTCTTTCCCAGTTTCCTACAGTAAGCTTTTAAGATGCAGGTTCTGGTTCAACATTAGAAATTCAAAAACCAAAGTTGTCCCATTAGTTCAATTAAGCTCCTCACTGTACAAAATTTAATTATGTATGTAACTCATTTTGAAGTTTACTTGCATGTGCACACTTAGTCTGCTTATGTCTTTTCAGAAAAAAAAAAAAAATTAAAATTAGATACATCTTGAACTTCTTAGGAGGCTTTTCTTGTGTGGTTTTCCATGTAAAAGAAGTTGGGGAAGGAAAAAAGATGATGCCATTCACCGCATATTTAGCTTGGTAATGTTGCCAATATTATTATTACAGAGCTCTGAGGTTTGTTTGTTGGTTGCTTTTGACCTGTGACGATGATAGGGTTTGGCATAAAAGAATACATCTTTCTATTTGTGTATGTGGTCATCAGCAGGACTTGGTAGTTGAATAAGCATTTTTTAGATGAACCATACAAACAGGTGGTACTAATGGCATGCAGTGTAGTAAGGACTTTCTGTATTTAGCCTGTGTTTTACCTTGTGTACGACTTCCCTTCTTGTGAGATAAAATACAAGTTATTTAATAGAAGCTACATTTTTGTATATGCACATCTGAGGCGGCAAAGTTCACAAAAGTTTAATATTGTTCATATACTTCGAAAGTTTTACTTTATCAAAATGCGTCTAGATTTTTTTTAATCTCTCAGTGAACAGGAATTGAACTGGAAGCTACTAAAAAATAAGGTCACATATTGGCCCTATCACATATTGGCCCATAGCCATCACAGAATTCAGAAGAGGATTACAGTGTACCGAGTGTGGTATCTTTGACCAAAATGTAATTGTAGCCTGAAGTGAAAGATGAACTACTCTAAGGCATATGAAAAATGTTAGCCAAACACAGCTAAAGAAATAAATTTGAAGTCCTTTATAAGCTCTTACATATGTAAGGCTTATACATAAGTATAATACGTATACATAAGCATATATAAGCTCTAAAGTAAGTTTGTACTTAATGAAAAACTGGGATTTATTTATAGTTTTATATCTGCAGCGTGTTACTTAGTATCTAGTATCTTAGTTTTAAGAAAACTTACCTCCCACACTTGTAGCATCTCTGTGAACGTTGCACCTTTCACTTTGTGTTTCAGCTTGGCATTACATAAATGTGACCCTTCCACCTCCCCACCGCCACCACCCCAAAATACCGTCAACTGACTTAGTGAGGTGCCCAAGACCTCGCCATATATGTTTTCTAGAAGTCCCTCATAAACACAGTGCTTGGTCATATTGACTGTTAGGAGGTTGAAGATGCCATATTTTGTAAGACGCTTATTCCATAATTTCAATGTCTTACAGTGCAAAGTAGTTGTTAGGTATTATTGTGTATCAAATGCTATGCAAAGTTTGTGGTTTTATTAGCTATGCCTGATTGGCTTTTCCCATGCTGATAAACTTTTTTTATTTTTTTTTTTTCTTCCCTCGAACCAAATGCAGTCCGGGAGCTGATTGACAAGCTCTATTCCTAAGCCTTGTCCATACTCCTTTGCCTCTACTTCTCTTGCTTGTTCAGTCAACATCCTTCATAGTAGTATGAAGTAAACTCAGATAAATATTATTTGGATGAGCTTTGACTTTCTTTTGGTTCTGCTAATCTGATCAAATGACTGTATTTTTAAATATCCAGTGGTTTAATGTCATTCTCCTGATCAGAAGTGCTAATAATCATTTCAGTTGTATCATATTACTGACTATTTTAGTCAAAAGCACTAATGTGATTATCACATTATGTATAGTTATTAGTGAGATGAAGAAAAATAGCTGAGTTAAAAAAAGTCTGATTCGACTGAATTTTTTCCTCATAGGTATCAAATATTTTTTGTTAGATTTGAAAATGCATGAGGAAAAACCCTTTAAAGAGAGATAGATTTTGGGAAGATCAGGTGAAGCAGCTAGAAGTCTCAAACAATGAACTTCTGCCTCTTATGTAAAAGGTAATTGTTGAGATAGTGTAAGATATTATTTTTAATCTGTGATCGATACATACAGCTGCCATGGACTGTGGTTATTTCCAGTTCTACTTGACTTGTATTTTTTCCCAAATAAGTATATTGCTGAGATTTACACACCTGTAATTCTCAGTTGCTGATTGTGCTGGGTTAAATTTCCCTGTTTAAAGATACAATGCAAGTTCCAGCCTCCTTGTTATACTAAGTGATTTTTTGAAATAGTGAAAAAATATTTTGTACAGCTTGGGTCTGTTTAATTCAGCCTGTAACTCCTGTATTAAGCTTTTTTTATAGAGCAGATCTGCCCTTTTAAAAGGCACATAAAAACTCTTCTACCAATGGATTTCAGGTTTTGAATTAACTGCTTGCTTTCTTTCTTAATGCCAGTAAGGTGGGCAAATAATCTACTTTCAGAGTTTCCAGTGCCAAATCAAAACTGCTACATCCAGGTGACACAAAGCCTTGATCAACACAAAGTTGATTCTGCGGCTCAAATTTTTTAGAACCTTTTTTGATGACCCAACCAGTACTGGCAGCATGGCAGCTGGCACAAAGTTCAGAGAGAGGCATAAAGCTGACAACACCTGAAATCATGTGTGCTGGGTGAGTGGGCATGAGTGCAGTCATGTCCTCAGTGATCATGACCATGGTCCTGCTGTGTGACGGCCAGTGCACACACCAGTGGTCGGGACCTTTGAGCCACAGCCTTTGGTGTCAAGGGCTATAGCTATAAGTAACTTGAGTGCATATATCATACCTGTTGCTCACATTAGCTGCTCATGTTCACTATTACCTGCTTCAAACCCCATTCAGCTGCCACCTAATCTGTGGATATTTGGAGTTTCCCAGGTATTACATTCCACCTTCAAACAGTCATATACTTCTGGGAATGTATATGATTGCCAAACCTTGCAGTCTGAGAAGTCAGGGACGTAACCCATTCTTGACCCTCAGCTGGGTCAACAAACCAGTATTCTGCTTAGGTTGCCCCAGGAATTTGATTTTCTATGAGAATCTAGGGTGCAGAACCATACCATTGTATTTTCTTTCCAAAACAGACCACCATTTTACCCAGAAGGTTTTTTATTTGGTTGTAAGGATGCCCGTGATCCCATGCCAGCTCTGTTTTAATGCATTTAGTGTTAACGTTCACTGAGATGGAGGCAGGGAGCAAAAGGGGCCCTCTTCAGAATGTGACTCAAGTCATATTCTAAATTGGATTAAAGTGAAAATCTTGCTTTTCTTGAAGGATACTCTCCGGCTTGTCTCTATGCTAATGGCTTGTTTCGAATGCTCACACATCTGCAGTGCTCAAGCCTAAACCCCATAAGTGGAAGTACGTACGTCTGCGTGGTGAAGTGTGGGGTGTTAGACACGCTCTCCTCTTGAGCCTTTCCTGTTACCCAGGGTAGCTCCTCGTTCGGTGTGCTGGAGCACGGCTGTCATTTTGAGGTGTCTAATTTTTCCTGGGTGTGTATGCTTAAAATACGTATGTGGTGGGTTTTGCCCCTCGAGACCCCACCTGGAGTACTGCATTCAGCTCTGGGGCCCCCAGCATAGGAAGGACATGGACCTGTTGGAGTGACTCCAGAGGAGGGCCACGAAGATGATCAGAGGGCTGGAGCAGCTCTCCTGTGAGGACAGGCTGAGAGAGTTGGGGTTGTTCAGCCTGGAGAACAGAAGGCTCTGGGGAGACCTTATTGCAGCCTTTCAGTACCTGAAGCGGGCCTACAAGAAAGCTGGAGAGGGACTTTTTACAAGGGCATGTAGTGATAGGACAAGGGGTAATGGCTTTAAACTGAAAGAGGGTAGATTTGGATTAGAGATAAGGAAGAAATTCTTCACTATGAGGTTGGTGAGGCACTGGAACAGGTTGCCCAGAGAAGCTGTGGATGCCCCATCCCTGGGAAGTGTTCAAGGCCACACTGGATGGGGCTTTGAGCAACCTGGTCTGGTGGAAGGTGTCCCTGCCCATGGCAGGGGGGTTGGAACTAGGTGATCTTGAAGGTCCCTTCCAAGCCAAACCATTCTAGGATTCTATGATTCTGTGATTGTTTGATAGAAATTTGAGGTGGTCTCACCCCACAGCTCAGCAGGGCACTGATCCAGTATTTTTTAAAAGAAAAAATGAATATGGAGTAATAAATACAGATGAGTATTATTTTTCTTTTCCCCAGAAGGTTCATATCTCAGCTCTGAAGTCAAAACAACCTAGGGCTGGGATGCTGCAGCAGGAAACGAAGAGGGCAAGATGGAGTTGCAGGAGGTCAGTGGGGCCAGAATATCTTGAGACAGCTATTGTTGGGTCACGTGTAGGTTTTTCTCTGGTTATGTAGATTAAGATATCATTTTGCAGAATTGTGGCACAGTCAGGGATTTCTGAGTAAGGAAACTACCTGCTGTTTGTTTCTACTGTGTTCCCAGGAAATACAGCTTAACTCATTATTTTTGTAAATAATCAAGATCATAGCAAATAATTATTCCAAATAGCATAGCTGACAAATCACTGATACCTTAATATAAATACCCTTCGAAGGCCCTAAATACTGGCTAGCCGCTTTAACTGAAGGACAGTGCCTAGGCAGTCCATGGCACTAATGGGACGAGAATGAGACTTCAAAGACAGTGTTGATGGCCTCAGTAGGCACAAGTTTTTCTGTAGTCCTGAAGTGTAGATAGTTCACACCTGGCCCGGGAATGTTATAAAAATTTTAACACTAGGCCTATGTTTTTTCATACTTAAAAAAAAAAAAACCAAACCAAAACCACAAGCCCTTCTGTTTCCCTAGAATACAAATGTGGAGTGCTGCTAACTAACTGGAAGAATTCTCTCTAAACTCATTATTTTGTCTTTTTTTAATTAATATTTTTTAAATCATAGCAGTTGAATAATGCGTTACAATCCACAATAGTTTTCAGACCTTTCTGTTTTTATGGAACTTAGAAAAAAATGTTGGTCTTTTCTAGTTTTCTTTTTTTCCTCTTCTTAGAAGGTAATACTTTTGCACAGGAGCAAGATGGCATTCCAAAGTGAATTTTGTGCTTATAGTGCAACATGCAGCAAAACTGCTAAAGGTGTAATGTTTTTAATCACGTGTGCCTTTGGAAGGACACCAACACTCTATCATTGTCCTTCAAAAGAGGAAAAGAGGGCGAAATAGTATACAATTGCTCAGTTACCTTTTTGCTGCTCTTTTTGCTCTTGCTTGGCAAAAGAATTTTTAATCTCTCTGACTCTATGTGGCTTGAGACCATGTAAAGAATAAGTAGCTGAAATGTCAGCTTATGCTGACATTTGCTCTTAAAAGAAGTCTGATGCACCCGTCCAATGTTGATCTTACTCATAGCAACTAAGGAAAGTAAAATCTTCAGGTTCGGTTCAGGTTCTCAAACTAGTCCTGAATTCTCTTTCTGGTTTTAGTATTGCAAAGGGTTTGATCCTTGTGGAACTTTAATCATGTGTGTTCTCAAATGGCTTAAGTAAAAGATTTGGAATCAAGAGACTTTGTTTCTTTTTTCTGGACATTCTTTGTCTAAAGATGCAAAAAAAAGTCACTGGGGTTATCATTGCACAGGCAGCACAGGCTGGTACCGTGCTAGAAGTAGCACAGGATTCAGTGAACAGGTGGCAGGACAGCACTGAGAAGATGTGCTGGCTCTGGAATCTGGAAACAATATGGTCGTTAAGGCTAATACTCTGCAGGCTACAGTTTTGTTGTTGTTGTTGTTTTTTAAATCCACTTATCCACATCATACAAGGCCTCAGATCACTACAGAGGCCAGAATTACAGACAAACTTGGAAGAAGTGAAAGGGGACAAGTCCACTGGTGAGTCTTAAGACCTGGTTTAAATGCAACTTCTGGATCACTAAGCCACTCCAGACTCAGAGCGCTGGGAGAGACCTGCGTACATGTGCTGATTCTTGGATTCTCTTACGTAGGACACTGTGTGAGTGAGTTACCAGATACTATTCGAAAGAGAAGGCTAGGTGAGATGGACTGGTGGTTTGGCTCCTTGTGGTGATTCCTATAAATCTTGCTACCTGATTTTTAGCTCAAATAGGTAGACCCCAGTCTACACAGAGACGTTGACTTACCTTCAGGTTTTTGAACGCTTTCATTTTTCTAACCCCAAATTGGAATGCTTTGTTATTTTTGCAGATGTTTTTACTTATTCTGTTAATGTTTGTAACATGACAGCTGGTTAGATCTGTATTGTTAAATTAAGCTTTTTAGGTCAATTTCAGAGGAATGGCAATGGCTTTCCAGAATACCGAATCCATCAGTATGACATTGATTCAAACCTAAACAGAAGATTTCAGCATTTTATGTGGCCGCAATTGCTATTCCATAGAGAAATGTACCAAACTAACACTTTATTCTTTCCTACACTTCTTGTTCTCCTGATTGATCAACCCTGACTGTAACATCTTTATGATTATGAATCTACAATGCATAAGCATATAAAAATAAAGTTGTTAAAAGAATACAAATGCTACCCTTTACTGCATACAAACATTAAGAACATAATTAAGTAGGTGGTTAGGGAAATCTCATTTGTAACTTGTTTCTATAATTATTACTGTGAGCTGCCATCTATGCCTTGGATGAGATTTTTTCTTAAAGATCTTGACTTCTATCAAATAACTTATACTGGCCTAAAAACACATTATTTACCTTTGGGATTTAATGTGACTTTCTCTATCCACATCCAATACATAACATAAAGAATAACTTCCCACATTTAGTGTGAATCAAGTTCTTTTACTGAGTATTGACATTGACCTTATGCTAACCTACTGAGAAACCGAAAGAAGTAGAAATGAAAGGTGTCACCCTTAGAAAATTACAAATGTAAAAGCCATTTTAAGTTGTGATTTTCGTAGTTGTTAGCCCCTGATTTTGACATTATTTAGATTGTCTTTATTTAAGGAATAACAGCCCTTCAAAATATGTCACATTTAAAACCTGGGTGACAAAAGAGTTTCTATTTCCAGAAAAAAAATTGTATGTTTTTTAGGTTTCTCTGCACCAAAAAGTAATCATATAATGTTAAATCTTATATGTCACATGCTGTGATTTTTGGGGGTAGCTCATTTGTTTTCACTGGCTTGTTTGGCAGGAGAACGGAAAGTCTTCTGAATTCTATTTTTAACATTAGAGCGGTATTGTAATTCTTGCATTTAATTCACTACATGGTGGGAAGAACATTGAATTTTGTCCCCGTCATTGTAGTATACCAAGCTTTTAAATGCATTTCTTCTGTGCTTTCCTGCCCAGAGATGTATTATAAAATGTGGATAGGTTTATAGATAGATAGAGAGATAGACTGACCGACTGATTGATTTGGGTGTATGAATATATTTGTACAGATATATAGATACACTCATATGTACGTATATACATACATATATATCAGACAAAGCCACAAATTTTATAGACCATGGAAGCTGCAGGGTTTATATTCTTCTGGCATTAGAGGAAGGCGTTTTTGCTTTTTGATTATGGTATGACAGCCTCCCTATCTTCGGGA
The DNA here is from genome assembly GCF_965183815.1 of Platalea leucorodia. Lineage (NCBI taxonomy): Eukaryota > Metazoa > Chordata > Aves > Pelecaniformes > Threskiornithidae > Platalea > Platalea leucorodia. The sequence goes on along the minus strand of NC_138829.1, from coordinate 70,472,692 downwards.
TGTCAAGTTATCAAGAGAGAATGTACGTGTTTTTTGAGACAGCTGGTAGAATCTACTAATGTTTGAGGACTAAAAATCTGAGTCTATTTAACTGCCTTCTCAGTTTATTTCCATTACCATTTAGAGGATGTAAATGGCTTTTAAGCATCCTGACATTGATGATGATTTGTGCTCATGTGACTATTTTACAGTTAAAAAGGTGACTATTATGTTTTTCTGCTCTCTAGTTTTACCTGTGACTGGGACTATTCTAAACAGAAATGTCACTGAATGCTTTATTTTTTCAGTGCTTTCTAGAGATCGTGGTGTTTAAAAGTATGGGCTCGGTTGCGTTTCTGAACTAACCATATGTCCATTGAAGAGTTGCATATATTTAGCGAGTGTAGTTGACTTGATTCTTAAGCAAGTCTTAACAGTGATTTCTAGTAGAGTTTAAAATGCATTAAATGTGAGGAGATACAGATATCAGCTAAAATTGTTGATAGTAACTAGCTAGGGATGAAAAGAACTGACCCTGGGAACCTGCCTATTAAATTTTGCTGGAGATTCAAATGTGCAGCTCAGCAAAGTGGGAAGACACTTAGAATATTACCGGTTTGGAGGAGTAGGAAGATACCTAGTGGAGGTGGTTATAGACTGCACATATTTTAGCTATAGCAACTGAGATTTTTCTTCCTTTACTCCTACTTCTAGTATTTTCTAAATACTCTTTAAATAAATGTCCGTGCAGCAACAGTGAACCTTTATTAAATAACTGAACATAAATGAAGAAATTAATAGTAACACATACCTAATCTAAAGCTGAAGTTAACAGTAAATAAAAAAACCCAAGTGGTTTCTGTAAAGTCAGAAAAATCATTATATAATCATAAATATGATTGTATATTTGTGTATTACAGTCATGTCCTATCTATGTTACAAACTGGGTACATTGAAAAAATGACTTCTCTAGCTGAGAAATGAAACTTCTGCAATCCTGTTTCAAAAGCATAGTTTTCATTTTAAGTCTGGTACGCAACAGAGATAATGGATGTGGACATGTAGAGGGGACAACTTCTATTTGCTACATATCTTTATCAAACTTGCTGAAAGGGAAAGTTGTCTTTAAAGCTAGTAGGCTTTATTACTGCTACATGTGACCTGAAGCTTGCTAGAATTACATGGGATGGATGATGGGACTCATTTCCTAACATCCTGCTCTCTTGTGTTTGAAGAACGGATTGGTCACTGATCTTTAGTCTCTCTCATCCACTTCTTAAACCTCCAGGTAGATTCTCCAAAGTAGTCCTCCTCTTGGTGTGGTCACATTCCCAGTCCTAGCTAATGCAGGCCAGCAGTAGAGGAATAGGACTTCTATATTGGTGGTAGAAAGTTGAAATGGCCCTTTACATTTTAACACTACTTTTATAAGTATTGTGCTTCCTACTAAGAGCTACTGGAGCAAAAACACTTTTCTAAAAAGCTAAACCTTTCCATAGTTATATGTAATTGAATAACAGAATTCCAAAAAAGAGATTGCACTGTAATTTTATTTGCGATGTGTTATTTGCAGGGAAGGTTTTACATTCTGTTGATGCACAGAGTATTTTGGATGTGGAGGTATTAGAATGTTTATTTTGTCATTCCTTATAAAAAACTTGTTTTCTAAATGGAATGTGGAAAGGCTTTAATTTAGACTAGTAAATACAAAAGCCTCTATCTTGAACATGAAAAAATAACTCAGGCAGCATCTACTTTTACCTCACCTGAACTGCTAGGTGATCATCTTGATACCTGTTTTATATTCTGACTTAGAGGTATCTCAACAGACTATCTAGATTTATATTTCTTGTAATATATCCTATGCAGGTCTAGGATGTACTGTAGAGGCTATAAAATTACCTAGGCTTAGAAACATCTCTTTTAATAGGTGGGAAGACCAGCCTTTACTTTTTAAAGAAACAAAAATTTAATATTGATCAGGGAAGACTGCAAAATATTCATGGTATGCATGTCTCTGAGTATCTAGCTAATACAAACATAATGTAATGCATACAAAATGTAATTTAGTATAATTTTTGGAATAAAGGTAGCACCATACAATTGGCATCTTTAGGTTTCATGCATCACCTTACATAGTAGCAACAGGGAATGACAGGATATTGGTCTCTAGTTGGTGTTTGGGGCATTGTTCATTTAATTGCTATATTAAAGTTGTGGAGGTTTGTTTCATTACAGCTTTTGAGTCTCATATTTTTTCTGTAGTGAAAGGCAAGAGAAAATTCTGTATTAGAATCTGAATTTGGCAGCCTTTACTTTCAGAAGCCAGAGGCAGGTTTGAATTTTACTGTTGGATTTTTTTGTTTGGTCTGAATGTTCCCTGGGGCAGGTGTGGTCTGTGTCCGGTGGCATTTTCTTTTCTAGCATTTTGCCATGTGGAGAAAACAACATGTGTCTGTGTCCTGGAGTGAGATATTTGATTCTGCAAAAAGGAAAGGATGAAAGAAATGGAGGCATCTGTGACAAGTTTCTTTGACCACTCTGTGAAAGAAATCAGGCTTTCTCTTTCTTTGGAGGACAGCTATTGGGCTGAAGGTGGGTTTTGTAGTGACTTTATGGTAAAAAACAGATAGACATGGAGCCAACAGAGGTACAAACCATTTCTAAAGCAGGTTCCTAATCTAGGAAAAAGAATGAAACATTCCCTCATGTGTCAAGTACTTCAAACTTCCCAAAGCTAAAGTTGAAATTAAAATGCTTACTTCTAATATGCGTTTCTTGGAGCCTGACTCTTAGTGTGTCAGTAGTTCCGTTCAGCTGCCTAATTTCATGTGACTTCTCTGTACTATTATATCCTTGATTTTGGAGTTAAGAGTTCTGTTTCTCCTTTTACCAAGCAGGCTGACTTACCTCATTTCATAGGAACAGAAAGGGTTTTCTCTGGAACTGAATCCATGAGTCCAAATACATTAGTACCCTGATATAAAAGTGAAAAAAAATTACACAGATATTTCCAGAATAATTTTTTGTAGGGAAATACTTTACAGACATTTACTTAAGTCCTGTGGATGACATTTAATATTGGTCTACATTTTAACCTTTTTTCTTGAGCTTTTCATGAGGAATTTAATACTATTTTACATTTCTTGCAATTATATTGTGCTAGATTTGCCATTTTATGGGAAGTGGAGAGGTAGGAAAAATGGATGGAATGCACTTCTATTAATGGATTATGCCATTTCTGGATGGTGATGGAAAAGGCTGTACTGGATTGCATTTTTTGCTTTAGTAGAGTGACTACTGTAGTAGTTTAAAACAAACAAACAAACAAAAGTTAAGAACTTGGTTTTGGAATAAATGGTATTCAAAAGTGGTTGAGGTTTGGGTTGGTCACGTGGTCATGTTGGATCCCCAGATTCTGCTTCCATGAATCCAAGACATTTTTAAATCTTTGCTGTTTCATTAGATTGAGGTCAAAGCCTTGTTTGTTAGTGAGCGTAGAAATGCTAGCGCTAATACTTGGCATGAAATTTGAGTGGAAAACCCCTGATGCTAGTGGGGAAGTTGTCCCCGTTACAGTGTGAAAGGTGTTTGTCACCAAATAAATTCAGTAATTTTCTCATCTGTACTACAGCATTCTCGTGATCTGGTCACATCAGCTCGATGTGAAAAATTCTGCCCCTTGGTTGACATTGATATGGTGTAAAATTGGTGGCGTTGCTGCAGCTTTGCTGACGTGAAAGAGCTTTTGTTTGCTTAGCTAGTTTATGCTGTTTGCTCAAAGAGAGAGTGCTCTGATGCCGGCAGAAAAGCTCCTCTTGTCAGCATTTACTGTCTATCTGCTAAGAGGACTCTGCTGACACAGCACTGGTGCTATAAACCCTGTAATATAATACATACAAAATTAAACTGAAAATTAGAGACTAGTGAAAGAAGTTTTAGGGAAAGTACAGCTCAACAGTAAATAAGGTGTAGATTCAAGTCTGCTTCGTGCTGCTGTTCCAGTAGGTTTTAACAGAGGCTCGTGTTTCTACCTCTGCGAAAGAAGTAATAGGGCGTGAACTGGAGCATACAGGCAGGAAAGTCTTCTCTGAACTCGTAATGCTTTTGTGTGGAAAGGAGGAGGGAAGGGAAAGCTTGAAAGTGTGAGAATCATATAGGAAATTTGAAGATGTCATATGAAGCAGTCTGTTATTTTCATACATTGAGGTTAATAATGAATAAAAGAATTACCTCAAACTCTGCTCATATCTGGACAACGTTCATGTCCCTGTTTAAAATAAGGAAATGGCTTATATCTGAATTACTGATCTCTAAGAACATGTAAAGTTCTCCGGTGATTTATTGGTCATCTGGTACCTCTTGGTATATTTTCAGAAGGAAAAGTGGCAGTAGAGATTGTTTACTTCAGGATCTAAGATGAAAGGAAAACAGGGGTTTCACTCTAAAAGCTAAATTGCCAGTCCCAGTGGATGGCAAACCCCATGATTTATACTGAATTCAACTCAGCATGTATGCTGGTTCTTTTCTGCTTAATGGGACATAATCAAGTGTCTTTTGAATACTTCAGATGTGATCTGACTTACTGGAGCATGTTTCAGATCATGATACTTTCTACAAAGTGTATTTGCTTTGTATGAAATATTTATGCATCATTCTACACAAAGATTTGTTGGTAATACATAATGCAAAGTGTTGCGTCTTTGGCTATATTAACATCTTCCATTTTAGCTAGCAGTAGACTTGCTAACCTTTGTATAATAGCACCAAAATTATAATTGTCTTTTTATTGTATCCACTGATGTATTTTTAGTATTAAAAACTGAGTTTGGGGTGGAGAGAAGCTGTTTGCACACTTACGTACAAAACAGCAAAAAAATAAACTCTTAGTAGGTTTTGTTAAATACTTGGTATAGCGTTAAACATGAACAATTTTGTGTGATTTGGAGGTCACCTATATAGATTTTTATATTGCCTTTTCATCAGAGATTTTACAGCTCTCCTTCCAGTTATCAATTTTAGGTATTTAACATAGTTTCATGTAATAGCCAGTTTGTAAACTGGTGGAATTCACTTTAATAAATGTGTAGGCCAGATGTATCATACCCTACTGCTGTATTTTCTTCAAATATATTTAATGTTCTACTTACCATTTCAACTTTGGATGGATTTGCAAATTGCTGATTGGTGAGGTTTAAAATACTTTGGATGTAGGTCCCAGACTGGGTGGCTTTTTATTCAGAGAACATTTCTCCCTCTATCACATGCAGGAGTCAAGGAAAATGTTTTGTTATTTCCAAACCCAACAATCATCCTTTTCAGTATTCTGAGTCTGAAAGGTGCCACCAGAAAAATTGCTGTGCTTGTAGATAGGTACAGCAAAGCCTTCACTATGACTAGCATGTATTCAACTGAAAGGTATTTTTACAATTCTCATATTTAGGACTAATAGTGTAAGAAAAAATACGTGTCACAGTCATTATCTTACAACTGAACACCAGCTAAACAAATAAGTAGCACCTAGAGGTTAGCAAATATTTTAGAAAGTGACTTCTATTTTGAACAGTCAGTTTTTGCTAGCTTGAGCTGCATTATATGCCACGGCATCTCAAAGATTTTTCCAAAGAATTGTTTGTCTAATTTGTGTTGTACAAATATGGAAAAAGCTTGATTGTCTGGAAACATCAGGGTTTTTTTCTGAAGGATGCTTGCTGCTTAATTGGTTTCCTTATATTCTGATGCATAATTATTCCCTCATACCCCAATAGGTTTTGATGTCTCACTTACTTTAATTATGAAGTACCACAGGCACTGTATAAATAAAAATAAATATCCAAAGGCAATCTAGAAATACATCTCTACCCTTAGACATCTGCACAGGATCTAGGTGTCCTGGAATTCTCAGGCAAAACATTGTTAGAAATCCTGGTCTCAACAAAACAGTCAGTCTGTTTTATGATATAATGATTCTGTGAATCAAAAAATATTATGTGTTTGCAACAAAAACCTATGCAATATTGAGAAATACAACTAAAATTTTTTTCTGTCTTTTTTTTTTTAATGGGCAGGCAAGTATAGCAATCGCTCTGTTCAGAGCAATAAGCATGATAATTCCTCCTTTGGAGACACATGTCTAGTAGGGACATCGAACTTCAAGAAAAATGTGGATCATGTAAAGAGAGGCCAGAGGAGACCAAGAACAAAATCAACCTCACGTTGTTGTTGTTCTTGTTTTTTTTTTTTAAGGTGGAAGCTACGGTCTGCTGGTGGCGTTACCTAGCGTTTCCCCCTATCAAAGCCACATGCCACTCTGGCTACAAGCCTGAAGCACCTACGTTTCCAGTCAGACTAGAGCAGCCAGTCTTTCAGGGACTGACTGCTTGGAGAATGGCTGGGGAGGAAGTCAAACAGACTTGAGAAATATTTTTTATCCACATTCAGGCCCTCAGACTAGTCTGTTTTAACAGAGAAGCATTTTTTAATACACTGATATCTATTGAGAAAGGCAAATACTGAAGAGTGCCAACTTTCTGAAAAGTTTTCACATTAAGTTTATACAGAAAATGATTTGTTGATGGAAAGTTACGTAAGGTATTTGAGCATTCTGCTAGCATAAAGAGTAGAATCTGCATTACTAGAGATTGGTGAGATAAACCTCTGCCGTATATGATTTATGTAGAATTGATCCTATTGCAACAGGAGGCAGATTGCAAGACCTCTCTAGGTTTCTTCCAGGCATTTTTCTGCTTCTCCTATGAAAAATTCTCTGCAACTCATCACAGCATACTCTTTTCTTTGCTCAGAAAATTGCTAGAAATGTATTTATTTATTTTTCAATTTTTTTTTACCATGGAGCAGGAGGCTTGATTATTATAGGCCATATCTGTTCTGGAAGGCAAGCTTAATTAGTTTCTGAAATGATGTCCCCTTTGTAGCTACTTTCTTTATTTTTGATGCTAGGTGAAGAAAGATTCTGTCCTTGTTGCCCACCAAAGAATACCAGCAGTCCATAGGGCATTGCTTTAACAGCCTGGTATGTAAATTGAAGTAGAAAAAGATAAGATTTTTATTAGCAAGTGTTTTTTCTGGAAAAGAACTCGCTCAGATTCCTGACATCTGCTAGAGAGAAAAAGTGAAGAGGGGTTCATGTACTGTGACTAGTTCCACCATTTCTGGAAGAAAGGTTTGCAAAACCTCATGAATTTTGTATTTTAGTAGTGTGCTGTGTTAGAATTTATGGGAGGGAAAACGACTCTTTGTGTTTGATGAGTAGAAAAGGACTCTACAAAGGAAGATGACTGGATCGTAGCCTTTGCCTACTTGCTGGTTCCTCCTCTGTTTCCCTTCCTAACCTGTTTTGTTTTGGGAGGTGGGAGGTTGGTTGGTTTGTTTCTTTAATGTGGGGCTCATTTCTGCAAGAACCTGAATAGATTCAGGTATGAAAAACTGCCCAAAGTAGTCTAAGAGTGTGTTCACTGGATCTTGCTTGCTATTAAATATACCCAGTAGTGAGATCGAGACACTGTACCTGTCTCTGAATCCTTTATGATCCTTGTCTGTTACTTAATATGAAACCTTAGTTAAGGTCCCATTTGTCCCTATCACTTCTTTAAAGAATTGCTTAGTCACATCTGAGGGCTCAAGCATTTCTAATGACCAAACTCACTAAATTTTTATGTTCATGAAGTGATTTTTTTATTACAGGACATATTATTATAGGAAATACACCACGCTTGAGTCTCATCATAGATATTAATAAATTGAATCTTAAGGTTGAAGATTTTTGTGGGAGTGATGGTTAATAAATGAGAGAATTATTATTAGCCTAGCAGGTTAATTTAGCTATATGAAGTATCTGACCAGACGCTTCACAGAGTTTCCTCCTATGCAGGTCTGAGTGTTGTACATCTCACTTTAAAGATGATTCTTCTACCATCTATAGTATCCGTCTGTCAGTAAGAGGTACGAGGTAAGAATTTCACTGGACAGGAACAGTTTGTGACATGGTACCAAACACAGGTGTGTGAGGTATGCGAGAGTGTGGCATTCCTCCTCCTGTTCAAGTACACGCTTTTTGCAGCCCAGAATTTGTAATTTAGCAGAGGAAATTGCTGTCCAGTGTGATTTTTGCTTCATATACTAACATGAGTAAAATCAAAGGATGAGAAAGAAGGGGCTAAGAATTTAAACTACATCCCATTTGCTTGGAGTTAGAATGAGAGGGAGTAAAAGGGGGGAAGTAAACCCTTAAGTTCATATTTTAAGTTATGTCTTCTTGCCACTCCTACATGGGTTTCTATGGAAACAGAAGCAGAAACTGGGCCATCAGCAGCCAAGAATCCATTTACACTTTAAATTTACTGCTTGAGCAGCCATGCGGTTTTCTTGTCCAAATTAAATCGTGATGGAGTAACACATGCTAAGTAAATTGGGGCTAAGATGAAAACACTAAATATTAAATATCCTTCCATTTCAGATCTATGGATATGCCAAAAAAACCCCACCTTTTTTCTGAAAGACCTTAAAATGACAAGTTAGATTATGTTTTAAAAAGAAGGTGCTTACTTATGGCTCTACAAATACTCATTGAAAGTATATTAAATAATGCTGTTATATGCTTCAGGTAATTATGTTATCTACTTTAATTAGGAATGTAGCTAACTCTTAGGCAGCTTAGCTGGTTTTGTGCTTTGGGTGCAGAAAAGAAACAGGTTGCACTTTCCTTACTGCTCATCTTCTAAGACCTTTCATGGTGAAATTCTCATGCTCTTAACACAGCCTGCGGATGTTGTACAATCACTGCTGACATTTATTTATGTCTTATTAGAAGATAAGATTGCTTATACCTTATGATAAAGTATTGTCAGATACATGCCACTATTAGAAACTTTACTAAAGTTATTAAGCATTTCCTGAAACTGTGATTGTTTGAGTTGATGTTTTCTATTTTAGTTGGTTGTCTGCTTTTTGTTGATTTTTTTAAAAGATTTTTTAAATTCTGGTGACCTTTGATTAGAAAAATAGTAGTGCTCTTGTGCTTTTGAGTAAGAAGTTTTCTTCTGAAAACATACCCAAATTATAGGCTGTATTTGGTTTTTTGTCAGTTCTTTAATTGCACTTGTTTCCTCAGTTGACCTTTCAAAATCTGGTGGAAGTCTCAGACTTCTTTTCTCCAGTGCTAATAAAGCTGAACTGTGGGTACACCTGGTTAGAAGGCTGTCAGCGAGGGAGCAGTTTTGACTGAACGATGAGTTTGTAAACAGCTGCGGAAAAGAGATGGGAACTAGAGAGAAGCAGTGATAACCCAGGACCCATATGTGTACGGAGGGAAGAAGTTAGGGGAAGGAGAGAGGATGAACTAGGGAAAGTAAGAATGAAGAATGGATAAAGAGAAAATGGGATGGATCGTGAGGGGTAGAGGAGGTGAAAAGCCTAAACAATGAAGAAAAAGGAAATGGGGATGAGCGTATAAGGCAAGTGGGACTTGGGATAGACTGGAAAGACTGGGACTGGCAGAAGACGGAGGCTAAGCCTGTGCTAAGAAGTTTGAGGAATGGAGAATTGGCAAGGAATATGATGCTAGGGTAAGAGAGTGTCCTGAGATAAAGATCGGTACAAAGCCTCTTCAGAGCCTGAAATGGCAGCTAAGAGAAATGCCAGAGAAGTATTTAGTCTGCGTTTGGGAACTCTCTTAGCCTGTTGCTATATTGTCCCTGGGTGCTGGACCAAGCCAGAGCTGGCATCCCAGCACGGCTGTTCGCTCAGCCCTGTGGCAGGCGTCTGCACAGGGGCTCTAAAAGGGAGACCAACGCCATGGATGACCTGCATGGGCCTCAATGTTATGGCAAAATAGAAGAATTTGTTTTGTCTTTGTGAACCTCATTTTCATTCATACTTAAATTATTTTTTTCAAGCAGCTGATGGCTATGGGTATTGCTGACACCAGCTGAATATGCCAGTCGTGAAGGCAGTGAGTGATGGCAGTCAGAGCAACTGTTTTGACAGAGCATGAGATGTGCAAAGAAAGTGTTCCTCCATTTTCTCCTTCCTCCTGGTCAGGGATAAACACTTGTGTGAAGACTGTATGGCACAGAGAAATTCCTCCGTGTAGAAATTCAAGAGTTGCTGCTGCATGTGTTTGGTAGTGGTACATGGAGCGTATTTTTTCCCAAGAGATGACACAGGTTTATAGCAATTGGTAGTTTGTGTTGTCCTGTGGGATGTTTCATCAGTAAGACCTCACGGACTTCTTCCAGCTATGAAGATTAGGGTCTGGTCCCTTTCCCTAATTAAGAAATAGAGATGAATGATACAGTAGGTTTTAAAAAGCTAAGCAGCAAGTAAGTAATAGTCAGTGAATAGGGTAACAAACAGGGGGGTTTACATGAGATTTGTAAAGGAACTGGTAGGGTTTGTTTTTTGTTATCCATTTCCCCTAGAAGGAAAATGTGAAAAGTAATGCAGGAAGTGCCAAAATATGCAAGCAATAGAGAAACATAGTGCAAGCTGTGGAGCGTTCGTCATTCTTGAGTCATTTCCAGTGCAAGTTATTTATGTGTGACGTGGCAACTAACATAGCTATGGGGTGAGAAGATCCACGGACCAGAAGTGCAAGTGAAGATAATGGTTGTATTGGGTTTATGTGGCAAGGTATTGGTAGCAGGGGGGCAGGGGGCTGCAGGGGTGGCCTCTGTGAGGAGAGATTAGGGGCTGCCCCCGTGTTCCAGTTCCAGTCAGCTCCAAAATGGACCCACTGCTGACCAAAGCTAAGCCCATCAGCAGTGGGTTAGCAAATGGGCAATGCTGGCAGTGCCTCTGTCAGAAGCGTAAAAAATATTGCACAACAGTGATGTGAGTGAGGAGTGAGAAAAAATGTGAGAGAAACAGTCCTGCAGACACCCAGGTCAGAGAAGAAGGAGGGGGAGGTGGTAGTTCAGGCACCGCAGCAGGGATTCCCCTGCAGCCTGTGGAGAAGACCATGGAGAAGCAGGTTGTCCCTCTGCAGCCCATGGAGGACCACACCAGAGCAGATATCCACAGTGCAGCCCATGGAGGACCCTACGCTGGAGCAGGTGGATATGCCCTGAAGGAAGCTGCAGCCCATGGAGACCCCACGCCGGAGCAGGCTCCTGGCAGGAGCTGCTGCCTGTGGAGAGGAGCCCATGCAGGAGCAGGTTTTCTGGCAGTAACTGTGGCTTGTGGGGGACCCAGGCTGGAGTGTTTTTTCCTGAAGGACGGTAGGCCATGGAGAGGACTCAGACTGGAGCAGTTCTTGAAGGACTGCATCCTGTGGGAGGGGCCCACGCTGGAGCAGGGGAAAAATGTGAGGAGGAAGGAGCGGCAGAGGCAACTGTTATGGAGTGACCACAGCCCCCGTTTCCTATCCCCCACGTGCCACTCAGGAGGGGAGGTAGAGGAGTCAGGAGTGAAGGACTGAAGCTGAGCCTGGGAAGAAAGGAGGGGTGAGAAGAAGATGTGTTTCGTTTTGTCTTTGTTTCTCACCATCCTACTCTATTTTTGATTGGCAATAAATTAAATTAATTTCCCCAAGTTGAGTCTGGTTTTCCTGTGGCAATAGTTGGCATGTGATCTCCCTGTCCTTCTCTTGACCCACAAGCTTTTCCATCTTATTTTCTGCCCCTATCCTATATGACCAGTGAAAATAAGGCAGAGAAGTGGAGCTGTGGAATAGTTCTGCTCTTATAGAGAATGAGAGGGAAAAGCCAGAAGCACCCGCTGTGTGCAAGGAAAGAAAGAGCAATCCACAGAGATCAGAAAAAAAGCAATCATTAAATGTGTCCAGTGTCAGAGTCACAATAAGTTAGAAATGGTTTGAGAGATGAAATTTGAGGATGACTTTACAGACTGTTATAGCCATCTGAAATATGCCACCTATAAGAGATCTTTGTCAGTGGGGGCTCATGAAAAGAGTAAATAGATCTGTTAGGAGAAAATCTAGATAACAGTGTTGATAGCAAAAGGAAGCAATACAAACTTGTGTTTGAGGAATAGAAAAGAGGCAATTTATTGTTATTACTGCTGGAACAAACAGTACAGCCAGATTCTTGCTGAAACAGGTATGCCAGGGTGTGAAAAATGCTCTAAGTCATTGCAGCTTAGGTGAACTTTAGTGGTATTCCTCTAGAGAAATAATTCAGAATCATGCAATGTCTTTGAAAACAGTCTTAAGGGAATGATATTACCAGAAGAGACTTGGGATGTTTGATTTTCTTGAGATATAGATGGTGGCTTTTTGGGGGGGACTGAATATCACCTAGATAGCTGCAGGACTATTTGTCTAGCATCAAGACTAAATGTGCAAAGCACAATTAGAAAGTTAGCAAAGAAGGCTGGAAGAAGCTTACAAGTGTACAAAGACACTGAAATCAGGTGCATGAGAATGCAGCAAAACAAGACTTTCATGAGTGTCATGAAAAGGATGTAGCAGTAAATAATCTATTTTGATAGCCAATACATTTAGAGGAAACTGCAACGTTTTTTATACATTCTGTATTGTAATGGAGGAATTGGGACACCTGATACAGGACACCAAACAGCATTCTAGAAATAAAACATAATGGTCACGATGGGCAGGAAAACGGGTGCGATGGGTTGACCTTGGCTGGCTGCCAGGTGCCCACCCAGCTGCTCTCACTCCCCCTCATCAACAGGACAAGGGGAGAAAAGAAGAGGAAAAAGGTTGTGGGTAAAGGTAAAGACAGGGAGATCACTTACCAATTATCATCACAGGCAAACCAGACTCAACTTGGGGAAAATTAATTTAATTTATTGCCCATTAAAATAGACTTGGATGGTAAGAAACAAAGATTAAAACACCTTCCCCCCTCCCTTTTTTTTTCCAAGACTCAACTTCATTCCTGCATTCCTGACTCCTCTAAGCTTCTCCCCCTCCCAAGTGGCACGGTGGGACTGGGATGTGGGGTTAGGGTCAGTCTGGGACAGTTCATCTCTGCTGCTCCTTCTTTCTTGCACCGACTCCATTGTGTAGGGTCCTCCATGGGCTACAGTTCCTTCAGGATCAACCTGCTCCAGCGCGGGCTGTCCACGTGCTGCAGTTCCTTCAGGAAATATCCACCTGCTCTGGCATGGGGTCCTCTGCGGGCTGCAGTGTGGAAATCTGCTCCAGCGTGGTCATCTCCCCAGGTCCCTGCTCTGCCTCGAGCATCTCTTCTCTTCTTCCTTCTCTGACCTTGGTGCTCGCAGGGCTGTTTCTCTCACATTTTTTCTACATTCCTCATATTCCTGTGCAGCATTTTGCCCTTTCTCAAATACGTTTTCACAGAAGCACCACCAGCTTCCCAGATGGGCTCAGCTGTGTCCTGCGGCGGGTCCACGTTGGAACTGGCTGGAACCAGCCACGTCTGGGCACGGGGCAGCCTTGACCTCCTCCCACAGAGACCCGCGGCAGCCCCCGCTGCCAGCGCCTGGCCAGGGACAGCCCCTGCGGCAGCTGTAAGTGGAGAACCAAGAACTGAAAGGTAGAATCTCTGTCAGAGAAATTAGCCCTGAGTGAGGCTACAGTTTAAAACAGCCGAATGTTTCCTGTAGAAAAAGAAAAGGGATGATATTGATCATTGGAATGTTTTAAACTGCTTTCATGAAGAGCAAAAGAACTGAAGTAAAATAGTGTTGATGTGACTGTTACTGACCTCTGCATATGTCAAAATGGATATCGGTATCAAATATATGTGTGTTTCTGTAAGATTAGGGAGGAAATCAAAATCCATGGGAAATGAGTGGTTATAGGAGACTTCTAAATCCCAAATTTATGGACTTTGGGTGCTGAGTGAGAGTCTCGGGGAAAGGCTGGTCCAGCAGAGCAGTTTTTAACTTAAGCGAGCTTGCGAGCTGCACCAGTTTATGTCAGGTTGCAAAACAGATACAAGCAAGTTTGAAAGAAACCCAAACAATTCTAATATGGTTAAACACTGGGATTTTAGAAAGACAAGCTTTGAAAAATTCAGAAAACGAAATAGTACGGTTAACTGGTCTGGAGAGCTTTGAACACAGAGGAGACAGGCTTGTGTCAAAAGCTTGTAGGAAAGATTGCAGCTTTACTTGCATGAATAAGCTCTTTAGGGAGGATACAAGAGGAAGTAGAGAATCTACAAAGATTTGAAAGGGGATTGAAAAGTAAGGAAAATTAAAAATAGAAAGAATGCAAAACAGTCAGAAACCACTATGATTTGCATTTTGTAAGGCGTATTTAAACAAATAACAAAAAAAAATGTTCATTCTTATTAATATTTGTGACATATATAGCATGTTCACACCTCCCTCAACATGTAGTATTACCTCTTCTTTAGGTCCGGAAACAAAAAAAGACTGCTTTGCGTCAGCTTTCAGTAAGGTTCATGTTGTGCATGTGGGTGATTAGGTACCTACTGAAAATGAGCCTGACAAGCAACTACAGAGCTGGTAAACAGTATTTATGTTGCTTGGATTTCTCAGGAGTCCAAGTATAGTCCAGCAGGAAACGTGAAGAGCGAACATAACATCCGTATTCAAAAAGATAAAATGTGAGACGACTATAGGCCAACAGATTTTCTGATGGTCAATTCTGTATGAAGTTTTAAACCAGAATTTTAAAAAGAATAGGTAGGTAACTGGAAGCAAATGGGTAGTGGTATAAATGGCAGTGTGGTTTTTTCAAGCTAGTTTGTGACGATTAATGAGAGATCGATCAGCTGATTTCTTAAACAAGGTAATGCAGGATAGTCAATCTGTTTGGATTTAAACAAAACATTTGCTTTAGCATTCCATCGGAAATTATTATTGAAGGTGGAAAAAGTTGGATAGGAAGGTGGCTAAGGGATTGACTACAAGGAGCTGTGAACAAAATACAATTTTCAGGATGGACAGAGATTATGAATGATTTTGTACAGTGATTAGAAGATATTCTTAGATGTTTGCTCATTAAGTTTTGGCTAATGTGAAACTGAGAGGGCTTGCTCAGACAGAGGAAAACTCCTCATGCAGGGCAGATACAAAGAAGCTGTCAACTGAATTGGTGGATATGAAAAGGTAATAGGGCAGCAGCCAAAGTTGTGCACCAGTGCTGAGAACTAGAAACTGGGGGTGATGAGGAGGCACGAGAGCCAGGGATACTGGTCTGTGAAGGATGAATGCAGCTGCAGAAATTGTGCAGCACAGAAAGGTAAATGCAGTTCTGAGCAGCGCTGTGTGAGAGACATTCAGTCGAAACTGGGAAGCAGCAATTTCATATAATAACAGCTTGGCATCTGCCCTACCTAATGCCCTCTTTTTCTCAGTCTGAATTCTGTGAAAAGGCATGTGAGTTGCCTTGGTCTGTCCTGTAAAAGAACTATTTTAATTTTTTTTCCGTAACACATACTTTCAATTTAAGCAACGCTGATACCACAAGTTCTCAGAGCACTGCTGCACTCTCGAAAGAGCTTTTAGGTCCGTCCTGATGACAGCGGGGGCCTCCGCGCGGTCTGGAACTCAATAATAGACATATTTTGCTTTTGTTAGCATCTGTTTGCCTATCAGCAATAAATGTGGGGACTTTCAATTATGTTTCCTTCTCATTTACGATGAAGTTCAGTTGTCATGTAATGGAAAATGTGAACAGAAATACTTGTGCAATAAAGCACAGGTCTCTTGTTGTCAGTGCTGAATGTCCTCCATTCCCATAGATTAAATTTTCTCTGGTATTAGACTTCCCATTTACTTTCTCCTGCTAGCTTCATTTTGAAATTTCAGTAAGCTCAAACTCTGACTAAGAACGGTTGTCTGCTATGGCGGTTTGCCTTTTTGCTACTCAGCCTCTTTTTCATTTCCATCGTGGAAGTGTGGGACATTACACTTTCTTTCAAGGCACTAAAAGACATGACTCATTCCTTCTCCTTTGTCTCTTAACCAGGTTCTACTTCATGGCTTTACCTCGTGTTTTAATCGTCTTTTGCATGGAGCTTGTCAAAAGGCCTTTGGAAATTTGAATAAACTTGTCAGGGAGTTTCAGCTATTGACGTTTCATCATTCTCCTCTCATACTCCAGAATTAGAGCAGACACATGCCGGGGTTTTTCTTTGCAGCTTTCCTTTCCTAGTGTGTGGTAGGTTTATAGGTTTATCCTTAATTATTTTAACTAGTTTTCCTGTCACAGGTGAACTGAAGTGGATTGTATGCTTAGGGTTGCCACAAATACTTCAAGTTAGAAACAAGGTTGTCTTCCTCCCTCTGGAGCGGTGTTAGATTTTAATAGGTGTATATCTTTATTAGTTATTCTTGCACATTTCAAAAGATAGGTAAATACTATCACGGTACAGTTAACTTGTTGCTCTCCTAGCTAGAAATGTTCTACACTGTATATGTCGTAATTGAGGAAATACAGATCATAGAAATTTGTTCCTTGAGTTCAAGACAACTTTTGATACTCATCTTTGTATCTCGACAGAAAAAAAAAATATATCTGTTTTTAGGTTTATAGCTGTTTTAGGTTTTTTGTAAGCAAAAATAAACACAATTATATGAACATGAGACACGGGAACACATTAATTTGATTCCATCTGCTAAATAATTTTAGTGAATTTAATTGCACCCCGGTTCTTCTAAACACATTAAGACATATGTTCATAAACTAATTGAATATAGCTTCTAGTCTTGGCAGTAGTCCAATACACTGTTAAATCAACAACAGTATTCTTAAGCATTATTTCACAGTTGTAGTATGTTAAATGTTCTCTTAACCATTTTTGATTTTGAAAATCCTATGACAAAATGAAATATAGGTTTATAAAAAGCTAGCTAAATATCCCAAATTAAATACTACTTGCCAATAAGCTTTCGGATTGGAATGTTATTGTTTTGCCATTTGTGTGTTTTGGCGGTAAATTTAATATTGTAGCTCCTTTCAGATGTTTTTGTTGGGTTGCTGTATGTGGCTGCTGTAGCCTCAAAGAAATTCTTCCTTGCATTTCCAATTTAAAAATATTTAAATGTCATAAGGCTTCTTGTTCATGAGATTATAGAGCTGGTTATCAAGACGTGTTGAAAATCTGCTTCTAAACCCAGATCATGTTGTTGTTATGAATGTTGATAAATTTTACCAGATCATTGAATCAGGATATCTCTACAAAAGACAGAAGACTTTTTTTTTTCTTTTTTTTTTTTTCTTTTTTTCCCCCCCTGTTCACCTCCTTACTACTTCAAGTGATCTGCTGATTTTTGTGGCAGTTGACTCTTCTAGGACCTGTGCAGCCTGTTAAGATTGACAGCAGTCTGAATAGCCTCTAGTAAAATGGAAAGATGGCAGTTATTTGCATGTAGAGTGGGAATTTTAAAGATTTCTGATATTTCCCAGCAGGTTAATTACAGAACCTTTTTTTCCGCTGCAATTAGTGAGCATGTAGGATCAAGAGGAGACACTGAGCCCACAGTAGCCTGTATGCTTACTAACACTGTGTCAAAAAAATTTCAATAATCTATCATATAACTGTACTACGCAGATGCAAATGTATTATTGAAAGAGAAGAAATAGAAGTAATTGCTTCCTGTTACTGAGAGGGGATGCGCATTTGCATGTCAAGGCACGTGTTCTGGCTTGCGCAGTGAAGTTGCGGTAATCTTTATTCGGTCAATGTCATTGCCTTCCCTAAGTTGTAAGTTGTAGAAGTGCAACTGGGTACTCTGCATACCATGAAATTAAAAATCATGTAAATTGCCTTTGAATTTTTTACTGTGCACTGAGTAGGTCTCAGCCCAGTATTAAGGCAGCTTAAATAAACATATAAACAAGCATTATTAAATGTTGTTGGTATTTAAAGGCCAGGAGTTGCTTATAGTGTTTTGTGACTTAAACGAGTTGGTAAAGATACAAAAATGTCATATGATATATTTATCTGCCTAAATACTTATGGAATGCATTATTTTCCGAATAGTTTTAAATAATTCAGCAGGTATTTTTTTTTGACCAAAGTATTGCTTAGGAGTTACGTTTTGAGTTAATAATCCTTTCTTGCACAGAATCACAATACATGTTAAGAAATTTCCTTCTGAATGCAGGAAAAATGCCTTAAAGGATGCAACACCCCTGACAGGGCACACTGTAACTCATCTCTCTCTTTTTTACCTGTAGTTAATAGGTACAGAATTAAACCTACTTCTGCTAGTAACTGATTTAATCACCTTAGTTGAAGAGTAGGGCAGATATTACTAATTCCATGATGACAGTTTCTAACCCAACAGGTAAGAAAGAATTACAGAATGATCTCAAACTGTTTTGCGGGGGTGTGTATGTCAAGGAGGTATCCAGTCGTACTGTCTTGCCCCAAGGAAGGATGAAACTGTACCTAATGATATATGAAACACTAAGCATAAAATTGAACTGAAAGCCTTGAAGAAGGATTTGAAGCTCAGGCTCTTAAGTATGTTGATGTGTTAACATACCAGACATAATGTAGCAGAACTTCAAAGTAGCATTTCTGAGGGAAGAGGGAGGAAGGAAGGGTGTAATATACTAATAATTCTCCTTATTTGAAAGTTAAAAGGATGCTGAAACAGCAGTTGCACTGTTCATTGCATGCTGATAAATGACAAGTAATCCCTTCTGCGTCCCAGTTTTTCCTTAATAACTAACCTTTCCTTTCTCTTCCTATTAGAAGTGTGTATGTAATTCACATATTATGTGAGTAGAAGCAAAAGTATATGCTGTTTGCTATTGGCAAACTATGGAATCCAGCGTCCCCTTTTTAACATAGTTTCAGGTTTATGAAGTTTGCACTAATTTTTATTTTTCCTAAAGTCTGAGCAACAGGTAGATACAGGAGGAGACGTAAAGGTACCCTCTCCTTTTACATTATTGTGCCTCTGTGATACATTGGCAAAGCCCCCACCAGCTGAGATGATCAGACTGCAGTAAGGGACTGCTAACAGAGCGTTTCTGTGTAGTCATCAAATCTCATAAAAAAAGATGACTTCAAGGTGTGTAACTGCCGTTATCTGTGATAAGGTTGCAGAGGGAAGGCTGAGAATGGAGCCTTTCATTCGTTGTTGCTACGGGTTTAAGCCTAGCAATTGCAGTAAAACTCATTGCTGCAGTTTTTGATACCCTGCCTCAAAATGGATAATTTTTAAACCAGATCATTCCAGGGATGCATTTTAAAGATCCATTTTGCAGACAGTTGTATCAACAGCACAGCCAAGCGGTTGTGTTAACAGGAGGAAGTTGGCATGAGCGTTGTCTGTATACAGATGCAGTTCCTGAGTGCTTTGAGCCAAGATCGTTTCCAAATTAAAAGAAAACTTTAGAATTTTAGCTAAAACACACCTGCATGCTGTTTCTTGCATCAGCAGCAGCTGCAATGTTTTTTATGCTGTGTTTCACTGCATCTGTCCTGTCCTAGTGCTGCTTTACATGTTGATTTGTTTACTCGCTTTTAATAACAAAAAATAATGTACATTTGGAGAGGCGTACGCATGTTCTTCATTCCTATCTGAAGAAATGTGACCTTTCTCTACCACGCTGATACCACCTATTTCTCTTGTCACATTCTCTGTTAACTGTCTACTGTTATGATTTAGATATACTTTAAACTAATTTTTCACAGGTTGAAAAACTGTGCAAGTTGTGTAACAGTAGTGTTAAACCCAGAGATGGATGTGTGTATTTTTATTAAATATGGGATCAAACCTATGTGGCTCCAAAAGGTAGATGATAGAGAGCTTGTGGAGATCACTCTGATATTTTTCTCTGTTTGTGAATTTTTACACTTTAGCATGTTTTCTCAATGCAGTCTAATTATTCTGAACAAAAGAGCGTTGAAAATATGACAGCTGTCCTTTGAAAGTCGTGATACTGCCAAGCTAGAATGGAAGTTCCAGGCTCAGATTCCGTGTGTTTGCTTTCAAAGCGGTATCTGTTACCTGATAAGCCATGGGGCAAAGTTTGCTGACAATTTGACTTCCCTAGTGCCTTGAGCTTGTTAATTTTAAATCATGGTACTTCTAATAGATTTGTAGGTTAATTATGTATCTTTAATACACAAAAGAAATATAGTCATGTGATTTTTTTTCCCAGGTTGACTAGATATATGAGAATTAGAAAAAGAGGCCATTATTACTATGCCATGGCTACTATACTACATATCCTATATATTTTTGCTTTGCATTTAAAGAAAAGTAGTATTTAAAATCTTGTTCAAATGTAGAATGTTTATTAAGCATCTAAAGAATTCTGCATTGAATATGCATTAATAAGTCATAAGAATTAATAATTTACAATGGAATATAGATAAAACATGATCTGGCTTCTACTCAGCTGCGTATTTCAGCACTTTAGTGTTGTATAACATCCATCTTTACCCAGAAAATTTAACTTAGTTCATCAGCACAGGCAAAATAGAAATTAAAGAAGCTGAAAGACAAATCTAAGAACTACACTCAGATTGGCTCCATCAATCTTTGCTCTATACTTCGTGGTTCCTAATGAATAGCAAAGAGTTAAATGGGAAAGACCACGGGGAAAAAATACGAAACTTGCTTGATTTTTGTGAAAGACAGACACGACTTTTCTAGAAAACATTTTTTAATAAATAATACTGTTACTACAAGGGTACGGAGTTCATAATTGCCTGGGTAAATTTTCTATGCCAGGAAGTTAATGGAATTAAATACATAACTAGATTTTGAACTGAACTAGATTTAATTTATGACGATTAATATTAGAAAATTTAACTGTGCTAAAATGGCAACCTGCAAATCTAATCCTTTGAAGTGTAAATTCAATTTTGAAGAAACCAGTTAATGGAAGGTCTACATAGATAGGGCTAGGTGCTCAATACCATCTACCAATGTGCTATTTTTGGCCACTATTCTGTAGGTACCTTTTGAATTTCTGGCCTCAAAACACTACTTAAATCTCTTTTCCTTCCTAAGAATAGACCGTCTTACAATTTTCTTTCTCAATCATAGGTAATCAGAAAGTCTCACAATGCATGTTTTGCTTTAGAGTCACTGAGCCAAGCTTTCCATCTGTAACACTTTTATCTTGAAGTCTTCAGAGGGCCAGGAGCAAAATTGCCTCCGAACACCTTCTCTCCCTCTCCCTTACTCCCAGGTATTTTCCATTTTCCAGCATGGACCTGCCTTCTCCAGTGTGGGTGCCTCTCAGTTAGGGACACAGCCGTAGCTGGCCAAAATAGTATGTCATTTGCAGATGGTTGTGTGGAGCCCTGCAGGTGTGGGAGCGGGGCTCCTCTGGGTCCTGGGTGCTCCTGAAGGTCACTGCCTCCTCCTGCTGCTGCGCGGTCTCCCCCGGGTACTTCTGTCTGACCCACTGCCACAGCCTCGCTGGGTTTGCAGGCTGGGACAGATGGTGTACACCTGGAAGCATATTAGGGATGTAGCTGTGTTTGAGTGAAGCCCCTTCTGTAAACTCACTGCCTAGGTGTGACTGTTGGTTTCTTCAGTTATTTGTGATAAAGACCCTTCATACTTGGGATGTGTTTATAATTGCACATCCACATTTTAACCCCACATCTAACCATGTATTAGAACAGCAACAAAGTCGTCTCCCTCACAGGATCACTTGTCTTCTCCCCACCTAAAATTACTCCAGGCCTTGACTTAAATTGAAGATTCAGTTTTGATGAGCATTTCTTCAGCATTTTGTTTGAGAAAGTTAACATCATTTAGGTATTCACCACGCAACAGAGCATGGTCTACTTAAGTTTGAACAGAAAAATTTAGTAGCAATTCCCTTCTTGCTTGCTTCACCCAACCAACCTGAATGAATGTGGATTTTATCACCCAGTTTTGGGGAGATGTTTCTTTAATTTGGTGACTCCCCTTTTAAATTATGAGTCAAATAGCTGACTAAGCATTCTTTGGTGTTCAGAATTCCCAGCTCAGAAATGTTTACTTTTTGAAAAGGAAAGGGTGGAGTTAAAAGTAATGATAATAAAAAAGTAATTAACACTTCAGCTACGTAATCCAAAAACAATTTTCAAACTGATTTGATGTGTACTTGTACGTCCCAGTTGCTTGTTTTACCAGCCACATTACATCTTATCCTATGGGAGAGGTTCAGATAAAAAGTTGTGTTTCTGGGTGATAGCAAAATCTGGAGATTACAGAATATTGTGTATTTATATCATGGCATTTTGTTAAAAACATTCCATTTAGACAAATTACATCTCACAGATTCAGAAAAGTCTAACCAAATCTTCATCTAGTTACTACTTCCAGCAAGTAATGTTTTAATGCCTTATCTCCTATGGGGGAAATGCTCATTAAAACTCCATTTAATTTGGTGTTAACGATGTCATTAGCTCCTCCACATGTTTCATATGAGTCCTCCCCCACATCTGCATTCTTTTTCCCAGTTTTCCTCCATTCACTTGCTTCCCCAGTTTGTCCGTCCCCGAAGTCTCCCCTGTTGTGTTAATAAATGCCAGGCAAGGCTATGTAGCATATTTTGCGGATTCAGAAGAAGCAGTAAAATGTGTGCATTGAAAAGAGTTTTCTTTGTGAATGTTTTGTTGCATTTGTCACGTGTCTGCATCTTTAGAGGTCTAGGAAAACCACCTTACATTACAGGAGTGCATTTGGTTAACAAATCACTCGTCAGCTAGGAGAAGTAGTTAGATTCCAACTTTCAGGTCTCTGCAGAAGGTGTCTTGCTGTGCCTCCCATCTAAATTTTGGCTGGTCTCTAATGCCTTAGATTCTTCATGCAAAAAGAGAATCTGCTTTTTATTGTATCTAACTAAAGATGCCTATTGAGTGTCTTTTCAATCTATACGCTTTTGCTGCTGTGTTTTGCTTTTATTTAAGCATCTAGGTTGGAATTGACTTAGTTTCGATCAAATTTTAGTTGAATTTCATATTGTAGGGACTCGGAGAAACTGAATAAATAAAATGCAATATGAGGGGTAAAATATGTAATTATTCTACTTATGCTTGTTTAAGAAAATGTATAGCCAGAGTTTGCTGGTAAGTGGAAAATATTTTATCATAATCTTACCATGAAGTAGATGTTCTATTTTTTTTTTTTTCACATAAATTTAAAAGAACAGCTAATCTATTTTAGCTGTTTGTAAATGTTGAAGTGATTTTACTAGCTATCTATCTGCATTGCATGTTTTTGTGGTGATGAGGAGGGGATGTTGGCTGGCTTGTTTAATAACCAGTTTTCTTGTTGTAGAAGATCTTATTTTCCACACCTGGTACTATAATATGGTGGTTGCCATTACTAGGAAGAGTTTTAGAAAAGGGTGGTTGCCGCCTTCCTGTAGCAGCTCTATGCTGGGGTGCCCAGGGCTGATTTGCTTTGATAGCTGCTAATTGTAGAGGCTTTGGCAACCAGCGTCAGGAAGCTGGGAGTGTTGGTCCTCCACCAGCCCGTGTACTTACGCAATATTTTCTTCCTTACAAGTCCTATGCCCTGCATCCCAAATGCGTTTTTCTACTGAAGAACCCCTCTCCTTCAAACCTCAGATAATCTTCACCTGCTCTGCCAAGCACAGTTTAACTGTAGCATTTTCTTCAACAATATACACATTTTCTATTTCCACCTATGTCCTACTTCACTGGAGAAAAGATTCAGAATGCACAGTGTAATATGCTCCCGACAACGAGGAAGGGTGGCAAGATTCATAAATACTAGATTGGCTTAATTCCTGCTGATACGAAACTGCTTTAAATTGAACCTTGTTTGCTAGCACACTTTGATTGTGGAGTTGATTCCTCTTCTGAAGAGAAACGGTTGTCAAAGAAATTTAAAATAAATTGATTGATCACTTAGATTCTTTTTTTAATTATTTTTAGACTGGCTTCCTAAGGGACAAATTTTGCAGTCTCCATGTCTGCCTATGCAGCCATTTATCACTACTCAACCTCCTCCCCATTTTTCAACACATTGGTTAATTTCATGCAAATTTGACAGAGCCAGAAGTCATTAGATCTAATCATTAGTCATAAGATCTAGTCATTATATTTAAGTCATTAGTCATAAGATCATTGTTCCTACAAATTTAATAAAAACTGGTGGTTGATTTGATGATAGAAATCCAAGGTAGTCCTTTCGCTTTGGGAGAAAGATAGGCAGAGCCTCAGCTTGGCAGCAGCCGTCTTGTTAAAACAAATATGCATCATGAAGAACGTATTACAGTGGTAAAGGAGCTTTAGTGAACAGATACATGAAAGCACTGAGATTCAATTTGTTAAAAAAAATTAATTAATATTTTATTGAATGTTGTTTCCTGGGACAGCCAAGATCCTTATTTTTCTTAATCTTACTGGTAAGAAGAATACTCTAGCAGGTTTTCTAACTCCCTTTTGATAGTCATCCTCAGTGTTTCGTAATTACTGTTCCTAATAGGTTCCTCAGAGAGTAAATTAAGCCACACTAACCAAGGAGTCCTTATAAGATTTCAGCAGCAGAAAGTGGTCTTTGACTAAAATTTTCTTTCCAAGTGAGTCTGGTTTTGGTTATTTGGTTGGGTTTTATTTCTTCCTCTAGCAAAAAATGATAATTAAGTGATTGTAGTTATGAAAAGAAAGCAAAATAAGACAGTATTGTCAAATAAAAACTGGACAAATTGAGTCAAATTTTGGTTTTCCCAATAGAGTATAACCAGGTGTTTCTATTCAGATCTCACAGTGAGGCTCATCACTGGCCTAGTTATCTTTTCACCTCTCCCCTTCCATCTCCAACAGCTTTTGCTGGATCTGACTATAGGTACTGTAAGGTAATCTATGCAGTTTATTTTTGCACTTCTGTGCTAGGATAGTCGGAGTTAAACCAAGATGAGTGTATAAATGTAGCTATCTGAAGTACCAACCTAGCAAAAGAGAGAAAAGGTGTTTCTGATGGTTTGGACTTTTTTATTGTGTGTTGGCATGCACACAAAAAATATTTTGGATCATTAAATGTTAAATTGCTTATTTAGCTTCTTAGAAGAAAGTTCAGGAAAAAAAAGGTTGGTTTTTTTTCAGGCCAAATCCTTAAGTCTGTATAACTCCTTTTAGTATATATGGTGCTTTACTTCAAACAATGCCTAGTGGCCACTCCCAGATTAATCAGATGTGGCTTCTTTGTAGACTGCTTTCTGTCCAAATGATTTTTTTCCTGACTTTCTTTGTCTTTCTTCTGATTGTTACGGCACAGTGGGTAAGTCTGTGGGCTGATTTTCACTGCTTCACAGCTGTGTGCTCACGTACCTAAATACTAGCCCTTTTTTGTTGTGCGCCTTTCTTTAAAGCCACTGGGTTGTCCCAGAAGGACAGATAATACCATCAGTGATGCCTTCAAAGAAGTTGTCATCCAAATTCCTTTTTGCTTCTTCCTTCATTCTTTTGGTGAATGTACCCTAATTGCATAGAGTTGATTATAAGCATAGAAGAAATTTTTGCTAAAAATCAGTTACTTATTTAAAATTTTGAATTCCTGTCAGTGAGTATATGTTAATAAGTGACAAGACAAACTGTCTTTCTCCTTACCAGCTGAGCATAGTTCATCACTTTTAATGGTTCTTTACCTAATTAAATCCGTGTGTCCTTGGTTAATACCTGTCACTGAAAATGTAAAGGTAGGATCCTGGCTTCACTGAAGTCAGTATGCGATAGAGTGAATTCACATGTTCATTAATTTTCCCATTTAATACGTTAGATTTTTTGCTCGTTCTCAAGTATTTATATGGTCATATTTAGATAATCAAACAAAGTAAATTAACAGCTTGTTTATAATACACTGACCCCTTTTTGCTCTTAGTTTGTCACGAATCCAT
Organism: Platalea leucorodia; assembly: GCF_965183815.1. Lineage (NCBI taxonomy): Eukaryota > Metazoa > Chordata > Aves > Pelecaniformes > Threskiornithidae > Platalea > Platalea leucorodia. The sequence continues at coordinate 70,446,942 of NC_138829.1, read as the reverse complement.
AGAGTTATTATCAGGAAATCAAAACATTAGATTACACTGAAGGAACTGAGATTGCTCTATGCGTAGATTGGCCATGTCTTTCAGAGACTTCAGGGAGCCTGATTTGTTATTTGTTTTATGTAATTAATGCTGATGTGCTTCTCCAAATTCCTAAAACAAATTGTGATGAAAAGTTCACATGTGAAAAGTTTAAATATGCTCCAGTTATTTCTATTGAGAGGAAGAAAACGAACATTTGATTTCTCTCTTCTGTTGGTTCATCTTTTAGAAGCACAGTTTTTTGGTCAAGCCATACAGCTAGCTGGGGTACCTAGCTAGCTGGCTACGGTATGCATAGGAAAAGAGGAATATTCCACTGGCTCTTCACTGATGTCATTCCATGATGTTTATGGAGTAATTGTGTGCTATTACTCTCTGATCAAGAAGTACACTTACAATAACAGCGAAATTTTTTTCTTTTGTTAATAATTCTTCTATTTTTTCTGTCTAATTATCCTGTGCATGAAGGAAAGGATCTTCTTAGTGCCCTCAAAATGGTACTATTGGACTGACTCTCTTATAATGCATTTAGTCTGTTAGAAATACAGCGTTGAGGGGGAAGAAATACCACCAGCAATAAGGGAACTATGTATGGAGAAATTAAGGACCAAATCCTGTGAAGCAGCACTTTGTCCGCAAAGCCGCGGGGATGTTCTCTGGTGCACCTTGCTGTGGGCACGGCACAGATTCTGCCACATCCATAAATTGCTGGAAATGCCCCAGGGAGGGTGAGTCCTGCTGCTGCCAGCTCTGCCACACGTCGGCTGCGGCTGCGGCCTTTGCCCAAACCATTAAATCAACCTCCTTCTCTGGAGGTTATTCTGTTACAAGGCTCTTTCTGGAATATGAGGTGGAAAAGATTTGTTTAGACTACCAGCTGGGTTAAACAGTGAAATAAATGTGACTGTTTTAATGAGCTTTTGATGTATATCATATAGCAGCAATGTCAGACATATGTCCTGGTTTTAGCACAAAAATAAGCGCAAAATAAGTTTTTTTAAAAATGTAAATTGCCTTGTGGAAGACAATAATTTGTTATATAATGACGACAAAGTTTATAGATCATATAAAATACATGCTTTGGGACAAAAGGTATACCATTTTCAGTGTTGAGCTCACATATCTGTTAAAGAAAGGTGGATCCACTTAACCTGGGGTTAAGCTTTGGCAATAAGATGTGAGAAAGCATAATATTTGCAGTTTCTCTGAGCTCGGAAGGCATAATGGAATAGAAAACCGCAATTCTCTTATTTTAAATCTTTGAGAGATCTTTAAGGATGCATCATGGTTTATATCAGTTAAAGCTGATAAATGATCTAATAGAATGTTTTGGCTTTTTCTGTAAATAACAAAATGACAGCTCATACACGGATTCTTTCTTTCTGAGATGAAAGTAACCCTTCTGAAGTTTTTGTGAATTTCAATGGATTCCAGTGAATTTTCGGGTTAAATATTAATTTCATGAGAGGAGTTTGAATTAATCAGACTGTACTATTTAGAGCACGGTATGTTTTCCATATAGGCATGGTCAAATAATGAAACAAGCCAAGGTGGTTTGTGTACACTGAAATTCACTTTTAAGCTCACATTTTTTCTTAAATGAACAGTGATAATACAAATGCTGGTTTTCATTTGTGCTCCTGTTTGGAGATCTTGACTAAGCTAGCCACAGGGTATTTCATCTTTTTGTGAAGGTGAGCCATTTGATACATCATGTGGTCTCGAGCTTGAAAGAAATCCTAGTGTCAGCAGGAAAGCCAGACAACATATTTAGTGACAGATGACATGTTGGTATTTGAGAGGGATCTGAGTAACAACTTAAATCTTTTCACTGAAAGGGAAAATAGAAAAAAAAAAAAAAAAAAGGGCTGAATTCATGCAAAAGCTGGATTGATTTTTCTAGTGATTGAAGTTTTCCATCTATTGCATGGGATTTTTTTAATGGGGAGAGAGAGATTTCGCTACTGTAAGAGCAATACACACTGAACAACAAGAGCAGCAGGGTTTTTAATAGGGCTAACTGTACAGCTAATCATCAGGTGTATTATCAGCTTGCTTGTAGATTCAACAGATGCAAGTGAAGTAGCTGACACGTATCTGAAATTTCATAAATGCAGTGTACTGTGTGGAAGACTGTGATATGATTCACTCCTAACTTACATTTTTATGGGGAGATCAAAGGTATTAAGACTGTTTCTTTGACTGCATTAAAAGATTTGTGGCTTAATAGGCACAGAAATGAAGATCCCAACCTGTTTGTCCAAGTAATTAAAGGGACAGTGGAAACTAGTGTTGAGACTCAAGGGATAAAATTAATTATTCATATTCACTTATCAGAATCTCAAAGCAAGAATGATTGCCGTTTTCATAAGTGGATATGATTGAGACAACAGGGATAAATTGTTAACTGCCTGTGTGGGCTGCAGAATGATGTAGTTTGTATAATGATTGTCATAGAGATGCAAGGCTGAGGTGGAGAAGTAGAAAGCAGCAAAAGAGATGAAACAGAACATAAAATATTTTCTTGCTCTTGATCAACGTTCAATTGTTCATCTTTGCTATAGCTGTAAATGAACAGGTTTTATTATTGTAATCTGTTTTTGCATCAGATTTTGGAGAACAACATGGCGAGAAGATCTTAAGTGAAATTACAGTGCTACGCAAAGTTGTTAGAATCATGAAAATTTGTTAGAATCGTGCAATTGTCACATACGTATTTTTTTTTCCAAGTGGTGAGTACGTAGGTTTGAGGACTCCCAGTTCGTATTCGGAGAAGGCTAGTTGAGATGTACAATAGGGAGAAGAAAAAGAAACCAGTATTCGAACCAGTATTCTGTAGTGAGCCTTTAGCTCTTCCTTTGAATACCTGCATTATTCAATAGCTTTTACAAGGGACGAGTAATTTGCCCACATTGGTTTAGGGCATTTCAGAAACCTCTCTTTTAGCATACCCCATGCTCTTTATGCAGCTGGATGTAAAAGAGTGACTGTAACTTGAAATTCCAACCTTGGTTTGCAATGCTGACTTCATATACTTACTAAAAAATTCAAACATATTTCAATGAAGCTGTCTCCGTGGTGTTTAAGGTACTATGCCTTAACCGCACTTTTTAGGCATGAAAACAGCAACAGTAGTACACAAAACCAGAAACCTGTTTGATACTAGTTTTTCTTTGAGTCTTGATATATTTATAAAAATCCAATGCCAGTGTCTTAGTATGGGTGCTAACAGGTTAGATTTAATGTACCCGAAATGTATTTTGAGCCTGTAAACAGGAGGTGCAGTCTAATGAGTTTAATCTCAATTATTAACTGCCTCTCCAAACTTATTTCTAATTGAGCCACTGATAATGGTAGATGCTTGATTGGCTCCTCTGACTTTGTTCATACAAAAGTCCTGCAACAGATGAGTAATCCCTGGATGTGCCTATTCTGCAGTCAGAGCAGTAATTAAAGTATGATGTAGCAATACTTGTGCTGGAAAAAAATGAGCGAGGCTGTATACTGGATGCAGCCTTGCCATGGCATCCTGGGGAAATTTCTCTTCCTGGAGGTCCGTGCTGTTGCAGGTGTTGCTGTCACTTCTGCATCTAGACATCCTAATTAAGATATTAGCAATCAAGCTTGTTTGGAAATCATAAAATGATATCAAATATGTGTAACAGCATCAAGATTTAGAAATTACAGCCATGGAGAGCGTCGTACAATAGAAGCAGATCACGCAGTGATTAGTGTCCTCCTAGACGCGTTGTTGAGGGAATCGTTTCAGGAGCTCTAGAGCACTTCTCCGCGCTGTCAGACACAAACCACGTGGGGAAAACTCCTGCTCCCGGACTGGCTTGCTGCTCTCATCAGATTCTCAAGCAAAGGCTAATTTAGCTCCCAAGAGCTATGCATAAACAAGTGACCTCGGGGTTTATTTTAAGTGGAGTATACGTTTTCATAAAAAGAAAGTTTGCGAAAATCTTGGTGTATAAATAAATAGACTACGATGTTAACTTTAATCAATAAATAATGGAAGTAGAGGAGTATTTTTATTGAATACTTCTAGAAAAGAAAGTTTATTTGCTGGTAGTGATAGGAAGCAAGAGGCTAAGTGTTCCCGTTGTTAACAAAACCTCTCTGGCTGGGACAAATAGTGGGGCTTTTTCCGTTTCTATAGCACACTAATTCACAGCTTCATTTTTATAGGGGTTTCTGTCATGGCTTGTATCTCTGATTTTTTTTAAGCAATATAAAAATTATTTTACTACAAACAATTAAGTAAACTTATTAATATTCTGAAATTTACATCGTGCTTAAGAATTTGCCTTTTCTGAGGTGAAAATTAATTCTAAAAAAGACCACATGCAATTGCCATCTTTTGCCATGAGAAAGTGATTGCTATCACTTACTCAAATTATATTTAAAGTGATCTTCAGGCAGTTTAGTGATTTCAAGAGTAATAAAGATAATGAAATTTATTTGAACTGTTTCGTGATTACAGCAGATGATTTTAAATGCTTACTGATGTTCCAATGTGCTGCCTGTGGCATTTTTATTGCTTATTTTAAAGAAGGCATCGTGATTTGCACCTAACAACCAAACAATTCTGAATGAGAGCAAGCTATGGAGATAAGCAGCTTTGAGAACAAGAGTGAAATGTTTAACCTGTCGATGCTGTTGCTAGAGAGCAGCACAATGTGGTGCGAGGATCTGTTGCCATCTCGAAAGTTCATTGCTTTGCAGGAAATGAGACCATGGTATTTTTCATTTGTTCCAAACATCAGATGGTTTTTAAGCATTTGACATAGTCTGGTAGATTACAGAATCTTCAGTTACCAGACACAGAAATGTCAACATGAAATAAAATACTTCAGTTCCTTTTTCACGTAGATCATGATGCCAGAAGCAGGAATATTCATTACCTTTTCTGTAGAGGTAACTTGGAAAGCAAAATAGGACCCCAAGTATATTATCACACTATCTTTGGCATGATGCTTTCCAGCTCAAGGGGGCAAGAAGACTCCATAAAAATGTACTTACATTCTTTTGTGTTTTCTTCAAACACAAATCAAGCAGATTTTAAATGCATTGAAGTCTTCCTAGGTATAGATAGTGATAGGAATGATTAAAACTCCACGTATCTAGATGGAAACATTACTGATGAAAACTGGTTGTGTGCATCAGGCCTTTTGTTAATAATCTGATCTCTGTATAAATGAATCGCAGCTAACAGGCTCTAGTGATCAGATACAATAATGTGATATGCAGCAGCTGTGGGAAATAAAAGATACAGTGGTCTGTAGCACTTGGCATGGAATATTAAATTTAGACAATTGAGAGGGCTGATCTGAAAGGAGAAACTCACCTTCAGATCCTGTGTATTTACATAAAAGCAAGTTTTAAATATAAATTCTCCTAAAACTATACTGATAAGATTATGAATAGCAGAATCATTAAATTTAGGAGACAAAGTTACAGTTCTTAAATTGGATTGCCCATCTGAAAAAATAAAATGGCTTTGATCATTCTATCTGGTTTTGCCTTTTTGGAGCGGAGGAAGGGAAAAGGTTATTGTTTAAATCAGCCCAAGGGAGCGGTACTAAGGGAAAAGATGTATATAGGTGACAGAGGGATCAGCAGCACAGGCTGATGTCATGCCCCTGTTTCCCGAATTCACCTATAGTGTCACCGATAGACACTTATGGCATACTATTTTATATCCAAGATGTTTTTCTTTACAAGACAGACTTGGTTAATTGCAAGGTCCAGCATCTACAACAGGTTAATTCTGAACACAAAATTCCATGTCGCTTACTTCTTATAGTAGCACCATCTTTTTGTTCTGTTAAATGTCATAATCTTAAGTGCTGTTGTGTACAAATATGTTCCTAACCACAACAGTACATAGAATAAGGATGTAGGTTAGCAGTAGGCCAGAGTTCCTCATCCTTAAATGTGTCTGAATTGGATATAACTAAAATTCTGCTGCTGCTATGGGTGACTTTGTGCCATCTGGAGTGGATTCTATAGGGTAGTGCTAAGTTTCTGCAAAAATATTACTAAATCATTACTTTGCAGGTCAGTGGTATTTTAACTCAACCTATATCTTGGCAAAAATGTAACTTATTCCATTTAATAAATCGATGCAGTTTGAAATGTGTTCCATACAGGAGAGTTTGAGAAACTAATACTGTACCTCTCTTTATTTCATGTGGACTTTTTTGCTTTTTTTTGCTTGGATTCTAAAGGTCAATTTCTTGTGATAAACAGTACTAGTTTAATAATATTCCGGAAAAAATCAATATAAACAAAGAAAGAGATTCTTACTGCTTCAATCCCCTCCATTTCGGTGTATCTTTGTTATGCCAGTGTTCTCAGCTGGTGTTTATTCTTTCCTTTATTACCATCTTTAAAATGACTAACATTCTGCGATTGCAGAATAGTATTTAGTTTTGTCTTTGTCATTTGAATTGAATCCTGACTTGGGAAGATGAGATAAGCTTCCTGCTGCAAATTGATATGGTTTTTGCCCAGTTTGTTTAAGTAATTTTTTGTGTCCTCAATACTTTTGTCCTGATAATTCTGTTCTTTCACGTGTGTTCCACATCCCACCAAACCCCTTCTTTTTCACCTCCACATGTTCCGAAGTATTTTTTCCTTTGTCTTGACTTTCACAAGCTTAAAAACTTATTTCACTTTCTTATTTTCTAGCCCTTAAGTGATATCCAGAATTAATAGTTCTTGCTTTACATTGTTTTCAGAATGTATCTATTTCTTTGCCTTCCATCTCCCTAATAAATTTCTGTGGCCAAAATAATTTTTGGCACCTCTGTAGCAGTACAGCAGTGCTCTGCTATTCAGGGTCTGCGTACAGCTGAAATGCTGCGTCACTTTAAGGGTTTTCTAGATCTGTTCAGTTTCTGCTTTATTCTCTAAGCAACCTTCAGTTTTTATCCATCCTTCTTCTGTTTTTCTCTAGTGATCATCTGTTTCTTATTCTGACCTTTCCCTTGTTCTGAACGACCTCTGTTTTCTCTCTCAAATCTGCTACTTTCAGCATTTCTTTTAAAAAAGTGTGTTGACAGCATAACTGCAACAATGTCAAATGGGACTCCTCCTTGGACTTGTTTTATTATCTCAGAAGCCTTTTTATAATACTTCTTGGATAATAGCCATTTTTTAAAGTATGTGTTATCAAACAAATGTACTAGCATAGGTGAGGAGTATTTTCAAACCCTATGCATAGGGGTACAGAGGTTTATGCCGTTAACTATTTATGCATTTGAAAGGAAGCGTGGGTGTCTTTATCATTGTGGGCATGGGTCATAGCTTCACTAGAGATGGTGGAAATCATTGCGGTTTAGGGAATCAGCTGCTTGATATGGCTGCTTTGGCTTGTCCAGCATTCAAGATTTTCCTGGAAAATAATAAATGGTGAGGAGTTTCAATGTCATTCCCTCCTGACCATTACCAAATGAAACCTTAGCGTGTGGTAACAAAGATGAGCCCTTCTGTTTTCCTGTCTGTTTTGCTACTTGATATGTTTGCTCTAACTTAAAATCAAGCAGGATTCTGCAGAGGATTATTTTGCCGAGAGCAGTAACTAATAAGTAGTTGCTTAAGGCTTCATTCATCCAGTTAGCATGAATTTTCAGTATTAGTTTTAACTTTTTCCTGACTGCTAACAGGACCGACAAAAGAAAAAATATTGCTGCCATCACCTTGGAATTCTAATATGTATCATATATACATATGAATTCCATATAGTTACATCATATAAGAATTGGTAAAGTGGTTTTTTTTTTAATGGAGATATAGGTATATAGATATGGAAGAAATTTTGAGCAAGCAAAGCATCTGTTTTCTGCCTAAGGAAGAGAGGGTGTAAAATTAAAATGCATAATCAAAGTACACCAGCTGGATTATTTCCTCTGCTGAAGTACAATCAGTCTACAAGGTACCGTGCTGAAAGTGAATGCGGTGCTATTTGTAGTGGACAAATTATGGTCATACTGTTTTAGATACTGACCCACAAAAATTCTTGCTTTATTCATTGTTTTTTCCATATACCTACATGAACGTAAAGATAAATAAGTCATTGTTTGAGTATGTTTTTACTTTTAGATTATTTTTAGCTATTATTGACTACTTCTCACCTCCATTCATTAATTTCAGATTAGTTAAAGAAAGAGCAGTAACCAATTTTAGCTCACAAGAGATTGATCAGCTTCTAATGACAACCTAACCTGTTGTTGACTTAGTAGCCGAATGCTGTGCCATTTTTGCCATGGTAGTTGAGGGCCAGGATATTAAATGTCTTACTCCGATTTTAAAGTCTGTAGTCAGCTAACCATTAAAACACACTAGAAATAATAAAGAAATGAACACCGCTATTTTAAGATTACTTTCCTTCTGGCACATTTTTGGATTTTCAATTCCTACTATACTGTGCAGTTTTCATTTCAAAAGGGCCAATATAAGGGTCATGAAGTAAAGGACTATTCTAGCCCTCTAAATAGAGCTTGGCAAATGATTTCAATTCTTTGAAATAAAATCGATATCTATGTGAGTTTTCTTATTTTAAAAGGAATCATAATTCAGGTATGTATGCTGAAATTATTGTGTAGTCAGTAAGCTTAAAATTCACATTTTGGTACTTGTGCAGGAGGGCTCCTTTAGTGCAAATCCTGCTGTTACTTGCATTTCTGTCAATTAATTCAACAGAATATCTCTAACTTTGCTTATTATCATGGGAAACTTCCAATTTTTTATTCCTTCCCCAAAGGAGTTTAAAATATGCAACATTACTGTGTTACTTTAGGCCAAGTAAATCTAGCTAGACTAGCTTATTTTGTTGCTTTTATTTTTAAGAATTTATTATCTGCAAAAAAAATCTTTTCAGTATCATTTCATTATATTTTTTACTTTTAAGTTAGTAATAATTTCAAACTAGTTATAAATTATTTACTAAGTACACTGCAAGAAACTATGTAATAACGTCATTCTCTTTTCCTGATATTTTTTCTGACCCTGCTCCTTCCATTATATACGTACCATCTGCACACCTTGCTTTTTTTCATTGTTGCACTCTGATTTAGCTTCTGAAGCACTCTTGTCTAGTTATGCCCAGTTCTACTGCCCTAAGCGTCAGTTCAGGGTAGCAGTCTCTGGCTTCCACAGCTTAATATTAAGCAAAGATTTTTCAGAAGTAAAATAAACTAGTACTGATGATCTGGGTTTAGATTTTACATTGTACAAACATATTTTTGCAGATCTTGATCTTCTTGCTTTCCAACAGTAGATGCCACAACACTTTAAAAGGGGAACAAGTACTTTCTCACTTCACGGATGAGTAACTGAGAAAGACGAGGTTTTGCCGTGCGGTGCTGCCCTAAGGAGGAAGGCAGTGTCTGGGTTTGTAGTGTTTGGTGTCCTGTCTGTCAGCCCGATGCTGCTGCTCGCCATGCCCTTCTGTGCAAAAGATGTATTTCCTATTAGTTGTCTTGACACATAGATTGGTGGTTTTTAAACCTGTAATGCAAAAGAACGGTCTTACGCTCTCATTTACTGAAAAGATGACTTCCCAAAACTCTCATCTGGGAAGAGAGGAAATATTGATTATCTCTCTTAAAATACATGATACAAAAGAATCCTTCTGGATCTGCTCAAAGGAGCTTCCTCCCTCCCTCCCTCCCTCCTTCCCTCCCTCCCTCCCTTCCTTTCTCTTAAACCTATTTTGGAGAAAGCAAATCTTCAGAATTTGGTCATATTTAGATAGTTCTTTAGGGAAGAGACATACACACACACACATATATGTATGCATGTGTATATTATCATTTCCAGTACTTAACAGTATCAATATCTATCTTTGAAACAGATGCTTTCTTTATTTAAATAGTTAAAATAGTCATCGACTTACTGTTTTGACTATTGAACTTACTACTAAACTGAGTTAGCTAGCAGATTTTTGAGCTCACATTTGCAAATGCACATGCCTATAATTAGCTATTTAGATAGATTAACTTTCCTCCCATCAAAAAAGTTCTCACCTGCACACTTTATGGATTTCCATGGAAGTCTGGACTTGTTCATGCCTTTTGAAAAATCAAAGCTATTGTGGACCAAGGCACATTTTTTATAATGTTGGTCTTCAGTATCCATCTCAAAATTCTTGTGCTTGGTAAATGGGGAATTATCTGTGAAGCAAATTAAGTAATATTCTGAAAGAAGATGAAACAAAGCTGGAATTTATTTCAGTTACTTCCTACCACCACAGGGACTTCAGTCAGTCTTCTTTTAATCTATTGTAAATGACACCTTCAGTTTCTTGTGGTGAAAGTTTAAGACAGCCAAATGGATGTTACGTGCTTTGCTGTAGCTGTTGTTATTCATTTCTTATTAAAGAGTGCTTTAATAGAAACAAACATGCTATCTAGTGCGAAACAAATACTGATCCGTAATACTATTTAAGAAATAGGGTAAAAGATAAATAAATGTTATTTCATAATTTGTGGACTTGCTTCAACAGTGTTAGTTCTATATGTGATAGTGCAGCAGTTGATCCCAAAGAGATTCCAGCATCTCCACCCACACACTCTTCCTTACAGCAACAGCATTTGCTCACAGACACACTTAAACAGTGACATATTTTCTTATTCATATTTCCTCTCAACATGATAGCAGTCAAAATCAGATGAGCCTCTTACACTTTTAGAGAATCTGTATTTCTATACAATTGCTTATGTTAATGCACAGAAACTGCTACACTTTCATTCATTACTCTAATTGAACTAACAGATTTTAGTTTTGATTAAGGCATAATGATGTGAATGTGCTGGGCAGGCCTTGTCCCTAAAACCTTTTCATTACTTCTGTAGGCAGAGATTGCTGTACTTCTGCTCTCCTGATGCCTTTTCGGTATTGAGAAATAACTTGGTTTTTATCCCCACAATGTACAGTAAGGCCAGATGATATATATCTTCAGAGCCCAATTTTCAAAAATATGCAGATTCTTGAAATTCAAAATCAATAATACTTTTGATATCCCCTCTAGCCACTTCCACCTCAGTGTCTGGGGAACTGAAAACCCTCTAAGAAATAACTTTAAAGAATTTTCCACATTTTGCAGAGAATTACTAGGTTTTTTTCAAACAGAAGCCACATTTAGAAGAAAAGTCAGATCACAAGGGTCTAAAAACATAGGTGAAATGACATAGGCAGCGGGAATATAGGGATAACATTATTGCCTAATTCTTCATTAAGTTATCTCAATGCTTCAGATGAAAGGAGTATCATCATTTACATTATTAGGGCAGAGAGGATCACAAATTAAAATTAGGTCAGAAATAGCTAAAGGTTGTGATAAGATGATTACATGTGACGCAGAATAAGAAGTACAAGCAAAGTCTGTAGATATGAAATGCTAATACATCCTTCTGGATCCACAGCTATCTCGGCGGTATCAGACATCAGTAGTGGCCCGGTGTCCTTTGCTAGGTGCAGCTGCGTAAGAAGCTGTTGCCGTCCCCTTTAATTTGGACCATGCAATCTGTCCTTTTGTCACTAGACCAGTATAATCAATTCTGCAGTTATCTTTGAATTCTCTTCAGACTCATAGAAAGCAAATCTGTACAAACATAGTAGTTATCTACTCACCGCAGCGGTGTCTTCATCCGTCCTGGTAGTATTTGAAGTGTGCATGGTTTTCCAATGTGTGGATGATCAGGAGCAATTAGTACTGCAGAGAGTATCATGCTCTACTTTGTCACGTATCAAGTCAAGGGGGTGTACTCATAGCCCCTTGTCATGTCTCTGGAATTAGCAGCTGAACTGTATCTGCTGCAGCTGCTCATGCTGTTGGCAGCTGGTGTACTTACATATATATATATATATATATATATGCATCTGTATATGTAGGTATGTGTATACATACAAACAGACAGGTGAGGTTCCATTAAGATTATGTTATAGATAGCTGAGGAACCAGAGTAATGAGGGTGCAGCAACTCAGGCTTACACATAAGGTAGTTGCCCGAGTACATACTAGGACTGCACCTGGTCCGAGCTGCATCCTTCATTATCGTGGCTTCTCTGAAGCCGGTTCCAGTATTGGCACCCAGATAATAACATACCTGTCACAGTACATTGAGAGCTGAGAGGTGCCACTTCTGGAATGAGTGTTCGTCCATATATTTTTCATCTTTCAGAGCCACAGACTAAAAAAATCCCAACTAGATACCTCAATGGGTAATTTTTAAATTATTTTTTCATGGATGGCATATATTCTAATAGTTCTTCAGCGACAAAGGCTTCTAGAATGGATAGAAATTGTCGAGATGCTGCAGAGATGGATGTTAAGAATTGATTGTAGATGATCTGTGCCTTCCTCAAAGGCCGCTGCAAAATGTCAGAACCTTTTGTTATTGGGTCAGTGATAAGGAAAAAAAAACCTTAAAAGAATTTAGGAATGTTTTAATGATGGAAGCTGCCTTCTTCAGTTTGTTATAGAGACTGCAGAAAAAGGGGTGTATTTGAGGAAATTTCTAGTAAAAAGTCATTGCTAAGAAGAGAAAATATCTATTTCTACAGCTTGTTTGTTGTTCTCAGAGAGGCATAGGACTTTACTATTCCTTTCCATGCTATTCACTTGACTTCCATCTATTCTTACAGAGAAGAGCTGGAAAAGAGGTCAAATAGCACCGCTGAAACCTTAAATGACGATAGAAGGAGGCATAAATCTGCATTACAAATTTTACTCTCTTTTTCTGCTACCTACCAATCAAATTTTTATGTATGTTCCAAAGAATTTGTATTTTAGTGTGTTTTTTCTCAAGTGTAACAATTAATTTTATTTTTGTGTGTTTTTTCTCAAGTGTAACAATTAATTTGCATGAGAAAGACTACAGGTTCTTCTGTGGTTCGTGTGATGATGTGTATCGGTGGAAGCTCTTAGCCTTATGAACACTGCTGGCAAGCAGAGATATATTTTTACCTGTTGTTACTGCGTGGTGCTGTATTAAAGAACAACACAGATTCCCAGAGGAGAGGTTAACAGAATTGCAAAACATTTTTGTATCTCTGGCAACTTTTTTCTTTTAGCCTGTGCAATAATTGTCTTTAGTTAATGTTTTGCTTTGAAGCAGGACTGTGAGATGATATCATGAAGAAAAGTATTTTTGTTTTGGGGTACTATGTGGCCTCAATAGTCATGCTGCCTATTATAACTTTTCCTTGTCTCCTATGAGGCTCTCTCTCGTTCATGAAGTACCCTTCACACCTTTCTGTTCTTTAACTCTTCTCCGTTCCTCCTTCCATTCTTGTCTCAGTGTTTCCCCTGTCTCTTCTTTTCACCATTTCCAGCTCTTCCCCATACTACTGTTGCTACATCTTCCCTCAACTTTCTACTCCAGAAATGCTGCTTATTCCTTCTAGATTTTCCAGATCTTGCTAGGCTACTCTCTTGGATGACGTGCATCATGATCTTCTCAAGCTCCATCTTCAAATGCAGTAGGATTTGATCACACTTCCTGAAGCAGCTGTTTCCCAGATCCCATTCATCTCTCATTTCAAAATGTTCTCATTTCTAACCTGAAAAAAAGATCTCTCTTTTTTTTTTTGTCACTATATTGTGACATCTGAGATTTGCATACTTCTCCTTTTTCCCGTTTTGCTGTGAATTGAGTGAACTGTATTCTACAATAGCTGAAGTTCATAAGATTGTATATGCAGCCTTAATCTGACCCAATACATAGGGAGTGAGTGAATGAGTATTATTCATTACAGTAACCTGAAAAATAGAACCTGTATATTTCCATTTGCTAGTCTAGCATAAATACAATAAATTAGGCTTCCATTTCTGTCCATCTCGCTACTAGGGCAATATCGTGGATGTTTGTGCATGTTACTGAGGAAAAGTTCAGAGATAACATCAGAGCTAGCGCTGTCCTTCACCAGCCAAACCATCTCTGCGTTTGTGTTTCTAATACTAGAAAGTGGACTGCATGTTTCTCGCATATTTCATCTGTTTATAATCTGTTTGGGGGGAGAAGGACCAGCACAGTCTGCTGGCGGTCTCTGTAGTAAACTGCTGGTAGAGGTGGAGTTTGGCCTGGTGTTGAGTCACACCCTGTAACTCACCTAACCCTCTGGAGGGAGAACATGTGTTGCTTTACAAACAAACAGTTCTCAATGATAAAGACGAAACAATTAGGAACCTTCCCAAGTGACCCGTTATGTTTTGTTAGTTGAACTGTGCTCTGTCTAGCAAAGATAGGGGAAGGGATTGTATACACACTAAATAGCTGAGAATTTTGTTCCTATTAGCTATTTTTCTCTTGCTACTGCAGTTAGGAAGGGCCATGTTTTATTATCGTGCTTTCTTCTGGAGCTTTGTGATCTGTTTTTTGTTAATCTAAACCAAAACAACCTGAGTTAACATTCTAAAATGTATCATTACCATCCTGTGGTTGATGCTCCTGTGATTACCTGTGTCTTGGCGGTAGAAGAGTGCACTGGATGGCAAAGAGGACAGTGGTAGAGCAAAAGAATAAAGCGAAGAAAGTAAAGATGAGAGGCACTGATGGATTGTTCTGGCTGTTAGAGTGTTATGAAGATTTTCCTCCAAAAATGTTAGTGGGGCATGTATTTGCTCCTTTAAAGGTTAAGGTTCATTGTAACTAACGTTATGACTAATACAGTCTGCAGTTCTTAGCAAAACTAAAACTACAAAGTTGTGCCTGATGTCACAAAAGAGAAGCTGTATTTAAAATGTAATTTGTGTACTGGTAATTATTTCAATTGACTTGGACAATTCTTGAGCATTTGATCCAAAGGAAGGAAGTCAGAGCTGTTGCTGACTCCTAATGCTTATTAGCATCCCTGCACACACATCTTAAATTAACTCCCTTTCCCCCAGCTTTTTCTGCCTCTTACTTCTCCCTTCCTATTTTACAAAGGTCTGAGTTGCACAGATCCTCAGAAATCTGGGTTTGGGGAATTAATGAACCCTTTAAGCATCCATCTGGGATATTCTGTGTGAAACATACGGTGTGCTGGGAGAGACATTTGGGAAGGCAGAGATGGGAAGACAATCTCTACTCCTTTCTGCCATGCAGGTGCCTTCCTGCCAGTAGACCTGTAGGCCTCCCTAACAGTAGACCTGTTGAGTGGTCTACTGGAATACAGCCATTCTGATCTTCATCTTTCATTCTGCTTCAAGTTTAAGTTGTGAGAAAATTGCTAACAGCCTATTAACTTAGTTCATTGGCTTAGTTCATTAACTTAGCAGATTATTTCGAATTAGTATCTAATATGAATACTCAGAGCAGCTGTCTTCCTTCTTGGATGCTGATGGGGAGGAGATTCTGGAAGTTTATATTAGATGCTGTTGCTGGGTTCTTTTATTTAGTAAGGAAATTCTCCTTTCACTCTTACTGTAATCTGAAATATTTTGCCTTTGGTTTGCGAGGAAAAATATGCCAAGTCATCTTTTCTAATTCACTGAGTGGATGACTGTTTTAGAAGAAATTTCTATAACACAGGACGTTAAAACCAAGGAAAAAGAATTTGACAACCATGCTTAACCTTAAAGTTTCTGTGAAACAAAGGAAAGATAGATGTAAAGATATAAATCAAGTTTGCAGGTATGTGGGATGCACAATTCTTCCACTAGTAAAAGCTGCGTGCTGTCTCCCTTCTTTCACTACGTGATCAGAAATCTGAGGTTTACTACATCTGTACGGACAAGGCACGCTGCATGAAAACAATGTGCCTGATACTTCCTAGATTGTGGTTGTTGCTTGTGTAACACAATGAGCGTGGGTGGAAAGTATTCCAAGTTTTCATGTATATACAACTTGATATGTATGTTGTTTGGTTTTTTTTAAAGGCTAGGAAGAATCTGCTCTTGCTGCCAGGACAATTCACTTTCTAGTCTCAATACTTCTCTTTGCCAGAAATAATTCAGAAGTGCACAAGAAAGCAGATATTAAATAATTTTGGTGTCTCTGATAAAACACAAATGGCATGTGCTTATGATATGAAAGGGACTATGAGAGCCATGAAAGAATCTGTTGTTGCTTTGCTTTTCCAAGTTTGGCTACATAATTAAAAGACCTCCACAGATGAAATTAAAAGCTAAATGGGGGTTTGAAATCTTAGAGAAAGCCATTGACAAGGTTTTTCCAATAACAGCCAGTCTTGGTTGTCAGTTTTGAAGGACAAAATTCAGTGACCTGACAACAATCCTGTTTGAGGCTTGTAATGAAAGATCAGTTGTGTTGAACCTGCAGGGCATTTTCTTGTTTTTCTACAAAATTATTTTCCTCCCTGAACAATTATAAAATGTGTTTTAAAAATATTATCATTCGGACTAAGTTTAAAACAACTCTGATGCAGAGATAGGTTCTCACTAGGATAAGTCTTCACTGTACAGAACGCCGATCAAACCCAGAAAGAGTGATTGATTCTTGATCGGGTAACAGAAAGGCTGCCTTGAGGATAAGCACTGATATATCAAGTCGATTGTTCAGCTGTTGTGTTAACTGCTAAGACAACGGAAAAGGAGGTGATTGTTGTTATGGAGAGGATGGAGAGCTTGACAGCATCTGAAAACCACCTGTTTAACTCCAGAGAAACAGGAATCCAATACAGATGTCTGATGCACATTCAAGCAGGAAGAGCTTGTCTGTTGGGATGAGCATGAATAGTTTTTCATGGTCCAGTTGTAACTCAGGGAAGTTTTCCTTTCATTTTGTTTATTGAGCTTTGCTGTGCTATGAAAGGTTTTATCCTTAGATAACATTACCTGTGTAGTATTCTGCACTCTACATATACCTAATATTTGAATTTTCTGTATAAAAAACATTGGAGATGGTTATACTCACTCAATGACACATGAAAGACATTTAATGGTTTAATAATTTTCTCAAAGTGTCAAAATATAATTCATGTATTTATTATGGGATGCATATGTTGAAAATATCCTCTCTTGGTACAGAACAGTTCACAGACAGGATTTATGTTTTAGGAATAGGTACTATTCCAGTTTTCTAGGTTAGTATTGCAGTCAGAAATCTTGTTTCCTTTTGGTATCACTCTCATGCAGGATTAATGGATGTATAAATGTTTCTGTGATAGCACATTTCTAAAATTGCTGTGCCCCACTGTCTAGTGTGAATTATCAGTTTTGATATCAACATGAAAACAAATCGCTAAGGTAGAATCAGCTGAGGTAAAATTCAGCCGTGAGTGTACTGTGGTCCGTCCTACTGTTTTAGGAATAGAATAGTTCCAAGTGGGGAAGACTCTGTAAAGATGTAGCAGCTATTATTAGCAAGACTGCCTCTAAAAGGGTGTTTATTTTAGTCTTGCATGACTCATCCTTAGTCTTACATAAAAGACAAGACAAAGTGCGGTTCACTGACTTTGGCCACTAATCAAAATACTGGCAAAACCTCAAAGTGCATGCTTTTTCTTTGTCTGTCTTTTTAATCTGTGTCTTGCTGCACGACAACGGGAAAGAAAATAAGTAACCACCGTTTATTGTTTCTGTGACTAAGTATTATCTAGGAAGCTTTTAACTAATACAGCATCTACAGTGAAAACAGTTCCGAAACTGTATAATGTTCAGTGAGGTTTTTATCATTTGCTGCTTTTTACTAACTGTCATCGTACTGTATTAAATCATAGCTTTCAGCCACATTAGATCTGCTACAACCTTCCAGATGGGCTACAGTTATGTCAAAGAAAATTCTTCCTCTCTTCTTGATAAATTATGGGATAACCCTGGGGTGAGACAAAAAAAGAAATAAATCCAGTTATACGTAGTTAAGTGAGGGTGTTCTTTATTAACCTGAGGGCCAACAGTGGGAATGCTGGATAGGGAGGCAGCTCAGAGATAGCTGAGTAACAAGCAGCCTAGTACTCTAAGTGAGAAGTTGCCCATGTAGCTTTGGAAACAGGCGGTACTCATTTTAAAAAGCACAAAGAGGAAAAAAGTAAAAGTAGCACAATTACTTCAAGCCAAAATGGTTGTAACTCTTCCAGTGGAGCAAAAACTGGAGCAAAGAAGATAATTGATAAGCCAGGTCCCAGTTGGTAATTATGATTTCCTGATGGAAAGATTTGATACGACTTTGCTAATGTTTCAGTTGGGGCTGTGATGAATGCAGTATATAAAACTTTTTTAAAAATTAAAAATTATACAACTGCATTTCCTGCTTAGGAGGCAAAGCAAGAAGTAAAAAAGTAAAATACAAGACTTTCCCCATACTGGTTTGAAAAGTGAAAGATTGCTTCAGCTTTTCCAGATGGAGGAAACTAACCTTCATTTTTTATCACAACCTGCAATCCATCCTTCCTTTCTATTTTTGGCTTTTAAAAATTTTCCATTTCACCCTCTTGTTCGGGAATGTATCTTTCTGGCTGAAGACAACAGACTCTGTCCTACTTATCAGTTATGCTTTGTTAGCTAATGGCTTAACTCCTCAATGGTATGAGAAACTTCATCCATGATTAGAGGACAAAGTTTGATCCTAATTCTTACTTTACTCCTGTTTCCCTGATTATTTAGTTGATGTTACTGAAGTGAGTGGGATAAAGATGGTGGAAAATGTTTTGTATTTGCAATATTCCTGCTTAATAAGAAGGATCTAGAATTTGTAGAGTCCCTCACCGCAGTGCAGAGAACTGAGCCGTCCTCAATGGTAATAGCCTTTAATGGCACCAGAGTAAGGCTTTAATGAAATGCTCTTACAGCTCAGAATTCAGGCAGACTCACTCGGTTTGTTGTCAAACGAGAATATATTTCCCATGCATAGCAGGAGTCATATTATCAAAATAGGGTAACATTTTAGTTGATTGATTTGTAACCAGTAACATTACGATTATACTGTCATTATGGAAAAGCTTAAGTTATAAATAATCAGAAAAAGTTACCCTACCCGTCAGCCTCCTTCAGGTTTTGAAAGAGAGAAGTTTCAATCGCTAAGCAGCTAACCCTAAGATCCTCCCTATTTCAGAGCTATTATCAGTTTAATCTTGGTGCAGGTAAGTAATGATACAGTTCTAATATTGGCTTGGTTTCTGAAGTTTCAACATATTTGTTTTATTTTATGTGCATCAGGGACATATATTTGTGTCTTAGTTTATGGGATGAACCAGACCGAGTGAAAGATGACTGTGCCCATGGCAGGGGGGTTGGACTAGGTGATCTCTAAAGGTCCCTTCCAACCCAAACCATTCTGTGATGCTCTGATTCTATGATAATAATTATTTATTTTGGAGCAATGTTGGAAACATATTAGGAGGTAAATGGAGAATCTGATGCTTTGAGGAGGCTGCATCATGTTTTCTAGGTCTTTGATCTATAACCAAAGTGACTGAATGTCTGTTTTTAGCGTTCTTGCATCCACACGACTTCCTGCATATGGAAGTCCTGTTTATTCCATAGACACAGGACAACTTTCCAAAGAGTTTTTGCTATTTTCTCACATCTCCTCAATTTCTGAGTAATATTTGAAAATAAAGCTAGCCAGGAGAGCATTTATTCTAGATCTTTCTCTTATGAACACTGTATCTCAGCTCATGAAGACATCTGAGCAGTCTCTTTCTCCTTACAGTGATCTCTTAACCTGAAAGTCATCTTTAAGAAAGATTGGAAGTCCCTGGCCTGTAGAGTGGGGGTTTTTTGTTGTTGTTGGAGTAAAGAATTACTCCATAATCCAAGTGTGACTTCTTAAAAATTATTGGCTAATGCTGGTATGGGAAACTGACTGTACGTGCTATAGACCTGATACAGTCATACCACTTCACAAAACACAACGAAAAAAAAAGCGAGCGCTCTAACTAATGAGCAATGTAAGAAGCAAATAAATTCAAATTCTTAGTCTTTCACACAGAAATTTATCACTTAGCAATGACATATGTCTACAACATTGTAACAGTCTAAAGAACACTGAGAAAACAGAAAAATACTAAGCTAAGATGAAGTAGATAACATGTAGGTAAAATGACATTATAACAGCCCATCTGTATTACAGTTTAATGTAGCAAAAAACATATTCACGCTTATATACCAGAAAACAGCTAAGTATGCATTTGCTAGCTAAATTAAAGCTTGGCCTGGGATGTCTCTTTCCAGATTTACAATCTTACTTAAGGTCTCTTTTAACTCTAAAATGCAGATTGCATGGGGGAAAAAAGTCACTTTACTCCATTAATGACTAGGAACTGCATGTCTAATGATATCTTTGACTTTATTTCTGAAAAGGTGAGTGTAGTGGGAAAGAGTGAGAGCTGATTTTGGTAGCTTTCTCTCTTTCTGAGCAGTTTGAGATGCAAGGAGTAGTGAGGAGTGTCTAGACTCTTTAGAGTATTGGTAGTATAAATATTTTTCTCAAAAGTCAAGGAAAAATCTGGTCACAAAATGACAGGGTTAACCCTTCTTCCTCTTGCTGCAAAATCAGAATTCTGAGCAAGTAAGAGGTGAGATCTTTACAGTCACGAAATCACATTTATCTGTATCTTTCAGCTGCTGAGGGATAACTCCTGAATGCCTTAGCTAATTAATCCCTTATGTTCTGAGAATACTATAGTCATTAGTGTACAAAATCATATTGATTTTGATTAAATTTTGAAAGCTACACTTAGCACCTTCAACAGCAATCTCCATATGTCATCCCTGACCGTTGTCCCTGTATATTTAATGTTACCACTGTGGGTGCACGCATTAACAATGTGCATGGCCTGTGGTAGAAAAAGCCTTGAGCTGGCATTGAATGTAATAGCTCCAAAAACAGAAGTGACAAAAACGTGTTGATGCGGTGCTAATTAGCCGGAGGGCAGCACCATGCTGGTATGACTGCATTTCTTCCAGGATTCAAGCTCATGTCTCTGCATGGTGTCACGCTGCATCATCGAGGTATGCCAGATTGCCCAGTGCTAGCTCAGGTGCTTCTAATGCAGTATTCTCTCACACACCTTGGGAATCCTTCTCTCTCTGTGTCCTAGACGTGTCCTCAGAATAAATTGTAATGAGGTAAAGGATGAAGTGCCCTTCAGCGTCTTAAGATCAGAAGGAGAGGAGTAGGGACATTCAGTGTGGATAGAATGGTACGTGGGAAGGAGGCACAGGAGCATTACCACGTTAAACAGGGGGTGCAGGCGTTCCCAAAGAGACAGCCATCAAGCCCGTAGGGACAGCACAGGAATTTAGGAAACCCTAAATATTTGCCCTGACCTTGACATGCAAAACGAGTGAATTTTACAACTCAGTTTTTCCAGATTTGGATAAAGTCAATTTCTGAATAAAATAATGAGATTCAGTCTCTCCAGGAGCATAACATTTCCAACTCTTTCCTTCTGAGCGAGAACACTGAGAAGGAACTGCCGTGTAAATGTAAGCAAAACTGCTTTAAAGCTTTCTCTTGAGACGACGTTAAAATTGGAGTTACTATGTTGTTGAGAAGACTGAATTCTTTTCCCAGTCCGTTGTCCTTTTGTGTTATTTTTTATGTAACCCTTGCCTGTTATACCAAGATTAGCCATTTGATGGAGTAAGTAAAGGTTGTATCAGATCATAGCTGCTCTTCCCCGCTTAGAAAACATTAAGGATTAATTAATGGCATATTTTGTCTGGTTTGTTTATTTATTTATTTTTAAATTGCTGCCTCTAAACACCACAGTTTTTAGTGTTCCCATGCCTATTAATGGAGTTATTTCTAGTAGATCTATACATTGACAAATGCACACCTACATTTTTCTCTATTGCTCTGGAGAAAATTGTGCTTCTTCAGTAAGAAAAGTATTCTAACCGATAAGCGTATATTCTATATGTGTGTGAAAGAAACTATATATTATTAACAATTGATCACTTAGCTATTTCAGACAGCATCTGTTTAGAATGTCTAAAAATATTTTTAATTTCAGAAGCTCTCAGGAGCTTTGGTTATGGATCAGGAATTCCTTGCATTCTGCAGGAAGATGCTACGAAGACTGACAAACATGCAATAATGAAACCCAATGGCAGAAGACATTCTGCCTCAGACTGGGGCAATCCCATCAGTGCTGCCTGTGCAGGATTTGGGGTGCACATTAGTATGAGTGAGTAGTGCACGTTAAGGTTAGTTTTTAGAGCAAGTTTCCTAGAACTGAAGCTTCATGTTACCATAGTCAGACTTCGAGATCTAAATCGCATCTTTCATGGCTGGCTTCCTTGTAGTCTAGAAAAAACCACCTGGAAATCAATTACAAGAGTGTTAGGATGCATGGAAAGTGTGCCTCTACCATTGCCAGGCTGACTTGTCAATGTCAGTAACTGGGACAAAAGTGATTTAGGTCAAGGTATTTGGAGAGAAACCAGTTGTGATGCTACTGCGATTTGGGCAGTTAAGGAAAGAGCTAAGAGGCTGGGATAGAAAAAGATGGAATTAAAGAGAATCAATTACTACCTTAAAGTCATCTAAAATTTAGACATTAGACTTGTGAGTGTACCTCTTTCTCACAGTTCTGTCTCCACGTGAGTGTATATCACACTGCAAAGCAATGCGAGCAACATGTCGTTAAAGGAATTGTTATTGCTAGCTATGAAATGAAACCCGTAACTACTAGTGGGATTACTTGATGCATGTTTGGCAAAATGCAAAGTTCTTTTTCCCAGATATCTCTCTAGCGTGTAAAATTCACATACACTAGTAAATTAAAGTATTAAAAGTTTTCTGGCATGGGTGGCTACTGGCATGGAACAATGCACTATCCTACAATTAGAATTAGCCTCCAAAGCAAGGCAGCTGCATCTGTCATGTCTCCTGGAAATGGTCCTCAGCCCATGCTGATTCCCAAATCCTTCAGTGGGTCTGGCGGGAGTGCCCTTGCAGGTGCTGGCCAAACAGGATTTAGTAGCCCAGCAGGGAGTTCAGCGCTCAGGAAGGTGGCTGGGATGCGATGCGTAACTTGCCATCTGTGTTGCTGTCAGGAGTGAGCATTTGACTGGCCCTTCACTGATGATCATGATTTAGGATTACGCTTTGGCACATCAGGTGTTCACAGGAGTCATCCCAACATCTTGGGTAGTTTTATCTCCTTTGCAGTGGGATGCAGGTTGCTAAGTACTTCAGGAATCTGAGCTCCTAAGTCTCACTGAAGGCATCCATCTCACTTTCAAGAGTAGTATAAAAGTCACCTAGGCACAGCTTTTGACAATTAGAACTTTGTGGAAAATATTGGCTCTTTCACAGTGCCTTTAAGTTTTAAACTTTTGCATAAGAACTTGGTTGACATTTAAATTCGGTTCTACAACACTTAGTTACAAAGCAATTCAATTTAAATTATAAGGGATTTGCATAATATTTGGTGTTTAAATCCAAGCTTCTCTTCCTTACGTTTGGAAGCACCCAGCATTTCTGCCCTTCAGTGTATGGCAGCATCATCCCTTTCCATTCTTCCTTTGCTGTACATATTTCCTAAGTTCCTTTTCTGATCTTTCCTTGCTTGCTTTAGGCTTAATTCAAATTCCAAAAGGTTTAACATAGAATCAAGCTGACTAGGGGTTTTGCTATCTGTGAATGTTTTGCGTTTGAGTTTTTTTACTTTAATGCAGAGAAAAGCAGCAGGATAACAAGTCTGCAAAAATACTGTTTTTACAAATGAGGCTGCCATTTTCTAATTGAAAAACCTGTTATGTTATCTTCACTTGTGCTTCATTTGTCTCCCTCTCCTCAGTGTCTGTGTTCAGTTTTGTGGCATGTTTATTTCAATAATATGCTTCTGATGAGTTGCTACATTTTTATATGGTCGTATAGCTATTCAGTGTGTTCCTAAAATGTCAGTGCGTAACAGCACTGATTCATCCAATACACTGCACAGCTGACTTCTGTTTGTGAAGCAGGCAATTTTCTTGCTAACTTTAGGTGTTGAAAGAAAGAGGAGGGCAGGTTTGGGTTCCTTTTGGCCACTAGAAAGGAAGAAGTGTTTCCAGCTTGTTTTGATACAGAATTTGACTGCGGAGCAAATGTTTCCAGAGGACGGGCTGCATCATCTCATTGCCACTGCAGGCACCCACAGACTTGGAGCAATGCATAAGGCAAAACATTGCTCAACTGGTTTTGCCTTTTGCTGCAAGGATATTGCCTCAGGACTAGCGTTGTGTGTAGGCTAGGTGGAGCCGCTTTAAAGGCCAGAAATTTTCCTCGTGCTCCATGAGTCATCAGATCATACAAAAATAGATTTTTACTTCTAACTATTTACAAATAAAATCAAACTTAATGAAAGGTTTGTTGGTGATTCCTATTCGTTATGACAAAATGCTCTGAGGACTCTGCTGTTATACTTCTACGATGCTTGTTCACTACCCAAAGTAAATCATTCCTTCTTAACAGAGAAGCTTTTTGCACTTAAACACTTGCTTGAGATGATAAAAAGTCATTCTGTGTGGATAGTAAGTAAATTAGAACGTCGCTTCTTTGAAGTGGTAACAAAAAGACTCATTATGAATTAATGAAGTTGCTCTTATAAACAAGTTTGTTTTCTTTAAAGAGAACTGCAAAAGTCTTCTTTCGTTGCTTTTGAGTTTTTGCTGAGTTGATGTTGTATAACAGTGCATTTGTGGCTAGTGTCTATTTTACATTATAATTACACATTCTGATATTCTTTTACAAAGTAGGATGAATAGGAATTTTGTTGTCCTTGTGAATACATCTGGTGAATTCTGACACTCCTCAGCAAAAGTAGATATTAGAGGATTGTCCATTATTGGTTTTTATAATGTGTTGTGCTTCCTAATCAAATCTGTTAGAGCTTTTCACCTCCATGGACTGGGCCTTGGTGGTTGATGGTTGGTTAGGTATGTTACGGTGGATTAGGTATTTTCCCCTTTTCAAGGCTGCTGAACCAAAGCACAGGCTTAAAGGTCTCAAGGGAAGTCTCAGGCTGAATTGGGATTGTAGTACAAGTCTGATGCAGTACTAAAGGAAGAATAACTTTGAAACAAAATAATGGAATTCTGTCTAGTCTTCTTAAACAAAGAACCAAAATTATCAAGACTAGTTTTAATATAAATAGCAGTTAGAACAAACTGTATCTGCCAGGCAAGGAATACATTCTAAGCAAGCAAATTTGGGTAGTTGAGTTTTAACACTGCATGGTTAGAGTTCCAGGAGCCATTAATCGGAGATGGAGGACCATTACTTTCTGCAAACAAGCTGCTGCAACTGGAGTGGATTTTTTTTTTCCTTAGTAATTCCAATTCTTTGCTTATAGATAGTTTAAAATTTATGTATAATTTAGTTTGGTTGGTTATTTCAAACTAAACATTTCCATTTTTGTAACTATGGTGTGCTATGACTCTATGATTGATAGCTCTTTTGTTTTTTATTTTCAGTTTCAGAAGTCTTGCATAAAGCATGCACATTCTTTTGGCAATTAATAGAAAACTGCAGTATGGTTAGTGCAACTAGTAATTTTCTAAACTAGGGTGGGACACTCCTAACATCACCAAGTTCATGACTGAACTGACTGATGCGTATTTCTTACCTCTAATCTAACACAGAAAACATTTTTTATGTGAGTCTGATTATTCTGTATGTGCTTAAGCATTTCTTAGGCCCAGACTTCAGTCTTCCTTCACTCTTGTTCTCAGGCATAGCCATGGCAAAATGGTCCGCAAGCATGAACTGTTTACCAGTTCTTTAGTCAGTAGTGCTGTTGAAGTTAATGAGCATAAAGTTAATCAACTCAGGACTTTGTGGAATCAAAGGATGCCTTTCCGCAGCGCAGGTCAGCTGCACGGCTCTGCTGGGCCAACAACAGTCAAATGGTCCAGTGATCTTAGAACAGCAAACGGTGCAAAACTTGGCACAGGCTTGATGGGTCTGGTTGGTGACAAATTAAAACACCTGTCCATATGGATCGTAATGTATTAATAGGTATAAAACCACAAAACCACACTCCTTCCCAACATTAATCACTTAAGACAGGTGTCAAGTAAAATGCGCTTTACAACAAGGCACGGTCTATGTGGTTGAAAAATCGAGCTGGAGCTGTTCCTGTTCAGGTTTCTGCTTCTGGAAGCAGTCCTGTTTGTGCTCTTCCATAAAGACAGCGAGTGTATTGCATGCCTGAGTAAGGAATATTGGCTTACATTTGTTTTACCTATTTAGAGTTCTCTTATGTAGCTCTTATTTCCTTGCAATGTGTGTCTCTGAAGAACAAAATAATTGCCTACAAGTCTCGCTCTAAAGACATAAATGTTTTACTACGTTTTCTTCTAGGTTTGTGCAGCAAATGCCATCATATATATCCTAACCTAACGATTCTGTGAGTTTTAACAGCTTGATACATGGCCTCCAAAAAAAAACTTATAAGTGATTCCAAGTTTAAGGCAGTGTAGTTAAAGCTAACATGACTTTAAGAAAGAATTATCTTTATACGCTGTAAGATCAGGCTTTCCTCCATGAAGAGCAATATGATACATGAGCAATACATTTTTTTATTGTTCGTAGTGCAGATGCATTTTCTGAAAAGTGACTACATGTGGGAGGAGGAAATACAGACTATCTGTACTTGATGACAACACATTCTGTCAATATATCTGTGTGATCTCTGTAAAGGTTTTAACTGAATATCATTGACACGTACAGAACTGGTCAGTTTATATTACATGTATAATGTTTAATTGTAAATTATGTTGCCTGATTAATGTGTGCTTACCTAATGAAAAAGAATATTGGGCTGCATTATTAATACTCATAAAAAGATCTGTATTTTGATACATATTTTAGAATTCTCTGCCTAATGGCCTTTAATGTAGGTATGCACAGTTTTAAAAATAGAAGGGCTCAGCCTGCTATCTTCTGCCTATTGTAAATACTTATCAAGTGGTTCATTCAGAATTCAAATAAAGATCTATTGTCTTCTCAGTGCTTGCATAATACCGCTGTACTCCTGATTTTTAAAAAGGATATATTTTTAGGATTGAACATAGCCTCATGTTTTTATAAAGTGTTAGGTTGGGAATTGTTTAATTGGGGTCTGAAGCATTTAATCACTTCAAAGGTCAGAGTGTGGCAGATGAGTGCCGTTCCCAGGGCGTAATTGCACCAGCACTTGCAGCAGTAACGCTGGCTTCAGCTTCCTCTGCTCTTCATTCCTGTCCCCACGCACCCGCTCCACTGCGCAGGTGAAGCTGTTTGTGAAGCTGCTCGGTGAGCTAGCGCCAGGAATAGGCCTGGCTTAGAAATGCAGTCTGTCCAAAATGGATCCTGTTCTTCATGCTGAGTTGTCCCAGAAGAGCTGAGGGGTGCAACAGGGCTATATGCTAGTACCGTACTGCTGAAAGGATGCTTGTCCACAACTTGTCAACCGAACCGACCACCGTTCCGCCCACTGGGCTGCCCATTGCTGGCCCAGCAGTCAGATCACAATGATAATTTGCAAAACCATGCAGTGTTAACCATTACACTTAAATTATCCAGATTAAAATTATCCTCTTTTTTTGTTGTTGTTGTTTTTTTGTTTGTTTGACTGGAGTCAGCTCCTCGGAAGGGCCTCACAAAGCATTAGTGACTCTGCTGAGTGGCAAACTCGTATGGGGGTCAGTGGTCAGCAGAGGACAGTAGAGGCGTAAGAGTCTGTTGCTTTGCCACTGCAGAACCACTGCTTGAATGTGCAGCTTGGGTTGCATTTCTTTTCTTTACGTGAAGAAAACAGTTTGCTCAGAACAAACCCCAGCAGAGGTGGATGACTGTGGATGTGTCAGAAATGAGGTAAAAGCAGCTCCGGCTGCAATGGTTAAGCAGTTTTAGATTTTCATGCATGCTTTCATCTGTGAAGGGCAGATATGCTAGAGACGTTTCATTAGTATATGGGTGACCTCCAGTTTGCTATTTTTGGTACCCTATTTTTGGTGCTGGCTGTGTATCATAATTTATAGGCTATAATAGCATCTGAGAACAAATTAAATGTAAGAGGCATGTTCATGAAATGAATGTTAAGATACTGTCTGTTGCACTTCAAACTTCATTTTAATTTTACTGAATTTCAAATCAGAACATATTTTTTTAAAGCATTGGAATTTGGAAAAAAAAAAAAAATTCTCAGCTTATCTTCATGGAGTTTATTTTAAGGCAAAAAGAAGCAAACATGCCAGAAAGTGGACGAACTATCAGGTACTAATGGAACTCAGATATACCAAATAAGTACATGCTGAAAAGACAAAAGGAGTAGTAAATAGATACAATGCCAACAAAAGTAGGGCAAGAGGTGAGGTGAATGCCAAATCCAACCTCTGTGATTGTATTAGGTCATCCCCCTCGTAAGGATCATTATGAACCAGCCAGATGACATATTTGGCTCTGGCATGCTCCTAAGTTATCAGGACAGGGGGAGGGAAGAGGAAGAAAGATTTGGTAGAGGAAGGAGATGAAATCTTAAACTGTGCCCAGGCTCTCTTCCTAGCTAGGGACCAGACCGTGCCCAGGCTCTCTTCCTAGCTAGGGACCAGACTGTGCCCAGGCTCTCTTCCTAGCTAGGGACCAGACTGTGCCCAGGCTCTCTAGCTGGGGACCTCTAAAGCTTGTTCCCAGGTGCAAACCTCCTGTCTGATCACTACTCTGAGCATGCAGAAATCGAGGACTGGTCAGACACCTGCCCAGACAACCGCTGCACATCTTTTGTTCATCTTTGACATTCCCAGACCATTAAATATTCAGTGATTATAAGTCACATTCTTTAAAACAGGTTAAAATATCAAGTGTAGGTCTCAACCTCATACTGCCTTGTATCAATATATACCAGTTAGGTGTAATACTATTCTGAAGATTCCTCAGAAATTGAAACCTTTTCAGGTGTGTGTACGAGAGAGCAAAACAGATGTGCACAATTCACTTGATTTTTTTTCCTAAGAGAATGAAAAAACTTTACGACATGAAAAACTGCCACCTTTTGCACCTGAAAGCCATTGGACAAATTTGTCCTAAGTGTAATTTAATTGATTGCGGTACACTGCAGTTCAATCAACTGCAATAAAGTTAATTGAACCTCTCCTAAGAAATGTGACTTAAACCGAATGATTCAAAATAGTAACAGGTACTGATTAATGGAGACAATTATTTTTAATAGGAATGGGTCCAAGTAATTGAGTGATGTTTAAATGTTCTGTATGAGATAGTCTCATGAGGACAGTAGTTACTTACTTTTCAACAGCTTTCAGATTAGGTATAGGTATGCAAAATGCAAAATTTTAGATTAAAATGCTCGTTTAACATGGTTCCACCTTTTAAACCGTGGCATGGGTGAGAGAGAAACAGCAACCTTCCACTCTGCTGCTTTTCTTGTAGTGCATTCTTTCAGCTTTGACCCCCAACATAACCACTGAGTTCTGCACAGAAACAACACTGCTGTTTGTGTTACTTGGCAATGTTTTTAATAGGACAAAATAAGACATTATTGAGAAACCATTTTGATATATTATTCTATTGCTTATTTTTTCTAGTAAGCCTGGAGTATTATTGAATGCCCTTCATTGAAGTAAACTGGGGATAAGAGAAGCTCCATTAAAATATTCAGTTGTGTTTTCTTGTTATGCTGTGTTTGTTTGCACGTATATGTACGTGGTCACTTGAGCAAAATTCACAACTTGACTCTTGTGGAAATAAGTGCGGGCTTTTACAGATTTTAACCAACGTTAGGATCAAATATTTTGTTACTGAACTTAAAGCCCCAAACATTTTCCACGGGCCGTGTATAAGTAACTCTCTCAAATACTCAAAAATGTCTATGCTCCAGGTCAACGACTGTGAGAAGGGGGTAGTGCAGACGTTCCCCACTTGCATCTAGCAGGTTATTAGAAGAAAATGAGTTGTGCATTTCTCTTGAGAGAGGTCAGACACTGACACGGGGGCAGTGTAGGTTAGGTGTAATACAGGTGAACATATGACCATCTTTATAAGCTAGTTTGACTGAAGTTAGACACATTAAAAAAAAATGAAAAGCTGGCTTTGAAGTGCTGGACAGCTGTTGTGCTCCATTCAGGTTTTGGACTCTTTGTCATAATAGATTATTAAAATGCTTGTTTAGCTGAGACAGGACGTTACTCCCACCTGATCTGTTAGTAGAATGCATGGAGAGTAGGGAGGAAATAGCTATTTAGGCTATTGGCAGTTTGGCACTGGAAAAAAGGGTTGATATAAACTAGTCACACCTAGGATGGAAATGAGGGAAAAAAGGTCCTTTTCAGAGGTTCTGGACCTAACAGGAATAACAGGGACAAGAAATCTTAAGAAGTTCCAAGATGGAGCTTGGCTAAATGTTAAGAAACAAATTATGTGATGCAGTTGCCATGACAACAAAGGAGTCTGGAGTTTATGATCTGAGATGCCTCTTCATTCCAATGCTTCTATCAGAAATAGATGTTCCTAAGTGCAGCTGAAGATTTGCAGTGCTGGTGCTACTCAAGGGGATGAAGAGATGCAGGCTAAAGCCTTCCTCACCAGCGTGGCTCAGCTATCTCTAGGCAGAGACCAGATTCATGCTGCAGCTCAGAAGACGACAGTTTTGCCACTGGTAAATCTATTGAAAAGTCTGCCGCCTGGCTGGGTTTCACCAGGGAGGCTGCGCTTCAGCCTGTCCTACTACCTTTGCTGGGAGCAAGCACCAGGCAGTACAACCTTGCCTTGCCACGGGAGCTGCAAGGGAAAAGGCACGATATTCCCCCATGTGCAAATAGGGGGGGACTGCGGTCACATAAGGAAATCTAAAACCTCAAGACATAGTATCTCCACAGGGTGTTTTCCTTTAGGTATCTTATACCTTGTTTGTTTACCATAATATTTGAGTTTATGCAAAGAAATTTGTACTGTGGCAATGCTACTAGTGGTTTTGATACTTCTGTAATTCATATGTACCTCTTTTTCTGGAAGGCTGTAGGTGCTTCCTTATGATACTTTTTCTTTTGAAGAAACCCCACAGAATCACAGAATTGTTGCGGTGGAAAGTCACCTCTGGAGATCACCCAGTCCAATTCCTTGCTCACCAGCTTCATCTTCTTTACAGCCTCCCATGCATTAAGGCCACCAATCCAGGCAAATGTATGAGCAAGTGGATTACCATTAAAAATTTACTAATGCAAGATTTCAGCTGGAGTTTCAACATGCTTGTATCCCTGGTTCTGTGAGGCTTTTTACATGTTTTTTTTTTAAATAGTGCCTTTTAGGTCAACAGAGTGCATGAAGTCACTGAAGCATCTTTTACACTAAATTAGTTTAAATGGGATATGGTCAAATACTAATAACATTCAGAGATGTTTGTGTTGGAGATCAGAATGTAAACTAACTTCCCATTTGCATTAGTAAGTTTTCAGGAATTTTCCAGAGGCTGTTCAAGGCCTTTTCGGGACCTGTTCAAATAACTGAGTAGTTGAGGCCCAGTGCACTAAAGCCATCTGCTTTTGTTTGCTTAAGCCTCTATATTATGATGTGAATAATTGGGTGTACAGATACAAATTCATAAATTAATTTCCATTATGGGACTCATATATTATTACTTTCTGTTTTAATCTAAGACACAGATTAAACTCATGTGCCAGCTTTTTGAGACAAGGAATCTTGAGATTGTTTGTGGTTAAATGCATTTTATAAGTACATAAAGTACCATCTAAATCCAAAACATTTTATTTTATTTTTCAACCCATTGCATAGTTATACATTTCAGAAAAAAATGCTTTCATGCAGCCTGTCCCAATATCCATAAAACATGTTTTGGATTTGGAGCTTTTTGACTTGCCTCCTCTTTTGGATCTCCAAACTCTATCAGCAAATGTGTTCACTCAGTCCTTTCCTGTAATACTCTGGAAAAAGTACACGGCCAACAGAATTTGTTAAAATTTGCTTTTGTGCAGAAACCTTTCTAGGTGGACTTTGTGCTGTTCATGTGCCTGTTGATGATGCCGGATTACAATACTGACAACAGAAGGCAAGCACTGGTAAAAGCATTCAGCATTTAGAATGAATTTAGGGGTTTTGACATAAAGCAAATAATAGGATTTTTGACACTAAATATACTGGTAGAGTGCAAATTTTGGACAGGGTCTAAGTTTGTGCTAAATACTGCTCCAGCCCATCACAGCGAGTTTAAGGCCAGCACAACCATAGACACCACAACCAGTTGCTGGTCTTCTGTGAATGAGTCTTGCAGCTGACCCCTGGGTTAGCACTGCAGATACAACGAGCCAACGAGGAACTTCCCAAAGATTGTCTAGGTCACTGTGTCTTTCTTTGTCGCACATTTTAGTCTACAGAATAAGAATACTTCACAGATGGGAAATGCATACTGGTTCGTGACATGCTTAGAGAGTGTTATATGCACAACTGTGTAGTTACTTGAAATGCAAAAGTATAATTTGAGCCTACAAAATTACTTGTGTGCTATTTATTTTGCTGGTACAAATTGTAATTGGGTTAGCGTGTGTTAAATATTTACAAAAAATGGTGGATTTTTAAAAAGTGTGTAGGCAGGGGTTTGTAAGTGTGTGTAACAGGTTTGGGGTTTTGTTGTTTTTCCAAGTACTTCAATGGATAGGAAGAACTGAGAAGCTTATTTTGACAGGATGTGCGTTCACAACTGCAAGGTGAATTTATTCACCATTGCACCAATGGTCATTCTGAGCAGAATGATTGAGTTTTGTCTACTTAATTACTGTTGAAAATGATTGACTAAATTTTCCACTGAGAGAATGTTTAGATAATGGAAAGATTAGAATGATGCATTGAAGAAATTAAGTTTTTTTTTTTTTTTTTTATTAATAGAACAAACTCTGCAACGGTCTCTTTCTCTGGTAGTGTTTTTTCTTTTGCACCTTCCTACGGGAAGGCTGCTCTGGTGAATATGTTCCAGCTCATGCATCTGCTATCCTACAATGTGCAGGTTATTTTATTTTTTTTTTTATTATTTATTTTATTTTATTTTATTTTATTTTATTTTATTTTATTTTATTTTATTTTATTTTATTTTATTTTTCAAGCCATTGCATAGTTATACATTTCAGAAAAAAATGCTTTCATGCAGCCTGTCCCAATATCCATAAAATCTACCCCAGCATCTCTAGGACACTCATCAATGCACTCTTTTAAAAAAAAAAAAATCGACATTTTAAAATAATAGCATTTGCTCTTTCCTGTCCTAAATCTGCCCATGTAAGTAAACTAAATGCATGTATTTACACAGTGAAGAGTCTGTTTGCAATCAGACACTGCCTGGTGGTAGGATGTGGCAAAAGAATGGGGACCCACCCAATTGTAGCTTCTGTGGGGAATGAGTACTATAAAGAATAATACACTCTTTCATTTTCTTTAAGATATGGAAGTACACATTTATTTGGGGGGCAGAGGGTAAGTTTAATCTTCAGGAAACAAATTTCAAGGTAATTCTATCTCTAACCTTGCTTCTAAAGTAAACACCAGCTGCCCTGTAGGCAGTATAGTGATCATTTAGTGGTGTGCGAATGTAATTATACATGAAACAACCAATTTACAATTTTCTGTGCCTCTCAGCAGCATCTGTGTGGTTACACTGACTTGCATCTTGCTGTAGTCCTCTCTCTTATTGCATCATGTTTAAGCTCTTTGCTGCCTTTGAGATTACGGAGAATGTCTTTGTAAAGATAG
The DNA here is from genome assembly GCF_965183815.1 of Platalea leucorodia. Lineage (NCBI taxonomy): Eukaryota > Metazoa > Chordata > Aves > Pelecaniformes > Threskiornithidae > Platalea > Platalea leucorodia. The sequence continues at coordinate 70,413,265 of NC_138829.1, read as the reverse complement.
ACCAGGAGAGAAGACACCTGCTTCCTCTCCTTTGTGCTCTTGGCAATCATCTCCTGTTAAATACTGCTTCTGCCTTCCTCCTTTGCTCCTGGCTTCGTGCCTTCTGTTATGGTACCCTTTCCAGCTAGAGTACACCTCTTGAAATCACCCGCCAAATGACTTTACTGCTTTCCGTTCATATCACTGTAAACCAATTCCTACCGTATCCTATCCTTTTCTAGACTTCTTCCATTTCATAAGCTGTTGTCATTCTCAGTCCTGTGTGCTTGTCTCTGATATTATCAGGATTATAAGGTTGCCTGACCAGGAGCATCTTTTTCTTCGTAAAGTTCAGGAGAAATTTATAGATGTCATGGGTGTTCATATATCATCTTTTATATGGAGGGCTCTTTCATATAGGGAATATTTCATATAGAAAAAAAATTGATTACCTGATTGAGATTTTGCTCTTGGAGACCACATCATTATTTATTCTTGACTAAAGTTTCGTGATTTTTATTGGGTTTTGTGGGGTTTAGATGTTGCTATGTATAAATGCTCAGTACAATAAAGTCAGAGTGGTGGACCTGGATATTAAAGATAGTGAGATTTATGACTGTCAGTTGTCCTTGTCATTGGTTTGCTCCATATTTTTGAATCATGTCTTGAGAGAATGGCTATGTTGGAGAGAGCACTCTTCATTGCCGCTCTTCAAAGCTCTTTCTGCAAGAGAAACGTCGTTGTTGATCATCGTCTCTGGTTTGGAGCTTTAAGCAGGTGTGAGTCCCAGCTGTGAAGCACTTTGAATGCAAGCCCCAATGCACTTTCAGTTCTCCGAGAGGGTGTTGGAGGGAGCAGGAACACATCTGCTGCGGTTGCAGTGGTGGAGGGTGGAAAGGAGACACAGTGCGCTGCTTTTTGCCTTGGAGAATTGAATGTTTCATGCTCAAGTGTATTGCATTGCTGTAGGAAGCCGTGAAATGACAACTACGTGAACAACTGATTCCACCAGCTAGGAGAGAGGAATGAAACCTCTGAACTATGCAGAGGCTATGGCAAGTATTGTTTGCTGCCATGTATGAATATTTGGTGTCTTAAATGTATCCAGAAGTGCCTGGATTAACCAGCTGCGTATACCTCCAATTAGAGCTGCGAGCTGGTCCATCTGTATCTCCTCTAAGTACTGACCAACGCATGAGCGTTGCTTTGCTTGCATTTCTTTTGTGTTAGCTGCCTTTAGCTGTAGGCTAACTAGTAATGGTGCAATTGCTGGGGGCGAAGGCTAGGTAGCACTGTCTCTCGCCTGCTGTCCTTGACTGTTCACTGTCATTTGATCCTTTTCACAAGTGGTTCACACAAGGGTTACATTACATGAAAAATGGTGGTATAAGCCATGTGGCTGATAATACTTCAAGACATTGAAATAAAATGCATTGCACGCTACTAGCAAATTATTTTATCTAGAAAAACTGTCTGCTATGAATTTTTCTCATTTCTGTCTCCAGCTCTTAAGTCGTAATTTTCCTGTCTTGTAACATTGTACTGCTCTAAAAAACCTGTGTACATTGATTATACAAGGTGGAAAAAGCACTGAGACATATCATTGAAAAATGTTGATATTGACAAAAGTGTTCTTGCGCTTAAACACTTCAAGAACATTTCATACATACCCAAAAAGTAAGTTCAGCTTGTAATAGCTCAGGCTTCCAGTTTAGGGTATTTTTTAAAGACGTTGGGTCTATGAGATCATATTGTTTCATAAATTATTTCTCAAATTCTCTCAAAGTCTTCAAAGTAAACTCCATCCCACTGCCCAGTTTTAACCAAATGATGATCAAGTATGAATTTCAAGAATATAAAATTCTGAGGCTTTTCCTGAGAGTCGGGAATGGAGAGGGGAGAGTTATAGAAATTGTTGGCTGTCCCAAGGGACAGTTTTCCTTGCATTTGGCTTGTTGGCTGACCAGTTGCCATTGATGTAGCATGGAACCAGCCACAGCGCATATCTATTTCTATAATCTACTTTCACCTATTTATGAAGGACATGGGAAAGCAAGTTCCGTGCAGGAAAATTTTGAGGAAGAGTCGAAGAAAAAGAAGAATTAAAGGTTTTGCAGTGAAAGATCACAGAAAATATGCTGCAAGATTGGGTTGAAGAAGAGGGAGAGACACAAATTTGTGCTGAAAACCAACTTTGCTAGTTTGACTGTTTATAGAACATCCTTCTAAACACTTTGCCGCTAAGAACAAAAATATTTTTTTAATGTTTCAAAGAATGATCACATTTAATACCGAGTACACCTGCGATTATTAAATTAATTGGTACAGGTGAAATAGATATCTGCTTCACTGATTATGAAAATTTACCTTCTTCAGCTTGTGTACAAAGCCTAGATGAGATGCGGTAGTCACCTCCTGGCTGCCAAAGCTTGAAGTGGAAGCAGAGAGACAGTCTCATCAAATTATTCACATCTGAAAAAGTTTTGCTGAATAATACCAGACTAAAACTATCAAACCAACCTGCTAGAACTCTGGTGTCTTACTGTTTAATGACCATTTCTACAGTCATTTGGCTTACATATAAAATACTGAAGAAGGTTAGAAGAAATAGAGAATCTGTCACTGAAATCCTAGTTCCTTATAAGCTATTGACAATTCCGATGTTATTGCTTTGAAATCATGCTACAGTTTTACCCACTGAGGTGCTAAAGATAGTGAAGATGAGGTACTGCTCTGGTGATTTCATGATTCTTCTGTTATCAAGTATTTCTGTAAACTCTTTGAGTTAAATAATCTTCAGGTCTCCTATCAATATTTTTATTTTTGCAATATAAATCTTTTTGGTACCAGCTTTTGTAACTGTGCCTTTTAAACAAAGCTGCTATAAACAGTCATTTACAGGTTCTGTTTCTGAGACAGCTTTAAAAAATGTGTCGTATATATTTGCTCTTGCTCTAAATGTTAAATATCATTGCACATAACGATGCGAACAGATGGTATGCTGCATAAGCTGTTTATCATTTTACACATTTATCACTTTACACTAGTGAAGTGTACATGTGTTTGATTAATATTAACTTCTGATTTTTTTGGAGGTCTCTATTTTTTGACAGCATTAGTGGATATATTCTAATCCATACTGGCTTCCAACCTTAAAATTTAATTCCAGTAAAGATAGAGTAGATGTATTCTGAAGTTTTTAATTGCAAGAACTTTTTCGCTGAGGAAAAGAATTACCTGGTTGGGGTTTCAATACTGGAAGGAATTTGGAAGTAAATGGATAACTCTGCTAAAATGTTTTAGATTAAATTTAGATGCCATTGGTCCAGCTAAATAAATACCATATCTTGGAATTAAATACCAGGTGCTAAGAAGGTGTAAAATAAAACAAAATGGCAACAGTCCTATTCAAATCAATATTCTTTTATATCCTCAACCTACAGAATAAGAAACTTCATATTTGCCTGCTCAGCAGGTCTGGATGTCCACCATGTGTTACACCTACATCACTGTATATGAGACTATAAAAACATCTCAAAAAGCATCTCAAGCTTATAGGCATAGCACACAGACCATGCTTTGAGACTTCTGACTGCAACGTTGTGTTAAAAATATGGTTTACCAAGATGTTATTTCATCGTAATGCATTTTGTCTCAGCTAAAGCCTGAAAAAAGGCAAGATTTTCCTTTGATGCAATGGATGGAAAACCGATTTCGAGTTGGAATGGGTCTGCTCGTGCTTGTTGTTCTGCTAGATGGCAATAATATTTAATGAGAGATTTTACTCTAAACTGTAAATTCTTTAGAGTGTGAGATGCCCAGCCTGTCAGAATAAATAGAGGCGGCTAGAAACACTTACTTTGAAAATGACTGTTCATTTTGGAAGGCACTGAGTGATCTCAGTGAAATATAACTGAGTCAGTTGAATTTTGGATAGAGATCAAATTCCCAGCATGTATTCTGGCAGCATCTTTTCTCCACTGATTCCATTCCTCAATATCTTTTATGTTCAAAGAGCATGAGCAGCATTTCCGTCTCATATGCTGCTATCATTCAGATTTCAGATAACTTTCAGTGACTTCTTATAGATGGAATGAATAAATAAATTACTTTTATCCATGCTTATTTATAGTTTTTATGCCTATGCTTTCTTCTATTTCTATTAATTAATATTATGGAAAGACATATACAGTGAAAATGATGATGTAGCACTAGGAATTACCCAGAGACTATACATTTTAAAGTTTAATGCTGCAGTGCAGTTTAAAGTTTAATTGGCATGACCATAATAGCTGGTCAGGGCTTCATATAGTTAACTCCTCTTTTTCCATGAAGACTCTTTTGGACTGCTATGGCCCTGTTGCCTTTGCTTCCAGGACATCGGATCAGATGCTGGGAAGTGAGGAGAGTGCATATAATAAAAGAATGTCTCTTGAACGTGGGACTTTACTTCAGGAGTGAAAATCTTTGTTCCTGGATGATCTGAAAAGAAAAGCTTCTTAGTATCTCATTAGTTGTGTTAAAGAGAATAAAATGCATATAAACGTTTGCAGATGACGCAGTCATGAAAAATTTCTATCACGTAAGAAAATATTTTTAGTGTATGAAATGCAGAGTTGTAGCACACTAATTGTTGGAAATAATATATGTAAAGGGAAAGATTTGGTTGAACTCTGTAACATTTTTTTTTTAAACTAGTAATTGTAAGGAAATTAGTTGCATATTTCATGAAGAGCTGCCTTTGTTTTCCTGTTATCATGTCAGCTATATGCTGTTTCTTAAATATGTATTTTTTATTAAAAGACAGTAATTAGAAATTCTATATTTTCCTGTTCTTTCCACCTTCTGTTTTTAAAACTGAAATAACAGATTTTTTTTTTTTAAATTTTGATCTAAAAGACTATTTTCTTTCTTTGCAGGTTAATAATGAGAATGTAGTGAAAGTTGGCCACAGGCAGGTGGTGAACATGATTCGACAAGGGGGCAATCACCTAGTTCTTAAGGTTGTCACAGTAACCAGGAATCTTGATCCAGATGACACAGCTAGAAAGAAAGGTACATTTTTCTCTTTTCCTAATGGAGTCCTTTTGGTCTTGCTCCACAGAAAACAGAGTATGGACGTGAAATTACTGTTTTATAAATTCTGACTTATAGATTTCACTTTTAAAATTTGAAATACCCTTCTCTAAATTAGAGTAATTTAATTCTATTAACTTATGTATTACTATGTGGCAAAAAGGGTAACATTGTCTTGTCATGCATGCCATGAAATTTCATCTTCATGGATCTTTTTACATTTATATGTTTGAAGATCTTGTAGTAAAATTCCTTGCAGCAGTGAGAGAGAAAAAGCACAAAGAACAGATTATCTTTTATTAAGTAATTCCAAGTGTACTTGAGATGACGTTAGTTTGACTCCTCTTGAAATCATTGAGAACTTAACATTTTGCAAAACATATTTTAGAAAGGACCTCTGTAAGCAGAAGAAAAGTAAGCAATATGTTCAGACTGAAGTTCTGTTAGAAAAAAAAAAGTACATTTTAATGGCAAAATTCCTCTAGATGAATTCAAAGTAGAGGGGTTGTTCCAGCCAGGGGAAATCCCTCCTCCTCCCATAAGCAGAAAATATGCACAGCTGCTTTTTCTGCCACTTGGCTGCTAGCAAGAAAGCAGCTACTCCAAGAGAGGTTAATATAGCATCCTGTGCCACAAAAACTTTGGGAAAGAATTGTCTGGGTACAAACAAGAAAAGGGTTTTTTTCCAGTTTAAAAGCCTAGGGGTTTTTTTATATTAACTTTAGTGGGGATTAATCTATATCATAAGATTGGGCTACTCCCTTAAAAATTTCAGTGTTTCCCACCCACCTACCCAAAAAACACGACCAAAACGTCACTAAAAGAAAAGACAGAAGAAGAATGGATTTTGCACTATTTCCTTCACCTTAGATACCCCTGAGTTTGCTCAGATAAAAGCTACTCTGGGAAGTCATTAGGCCCTCATAATTACCATTAAGCAGAACAGATTGCTGCTGCTAACTAGTGTTCAATACAGCAGCATCACATTTTTGAAAATTCCTGTTCCTCCCACCAGTTTCTTGAATTGTCACTCACAGCCGCCTGGCTCTTCAACGCCAGAGCATGCTAGAAGCTGGCACCCGAGGGCTCCCTCTTTGTCCAGCAATAAAACATTCTGGCTACACCATAAGCGTTCTTGACATCTACTGCTTTTTTTTAAAAAACAAATAAAGCACCTTGGGGGAAAAAAAGGCTATATTAAAGTAAATAATGTCCGAACATGGTCCTGCATTATTTTAGCTTGATAGAATTACTGTTCACGCATTTTAACAAACCTTTCACCTCTGCCTTTTGGGATGTGTCATATTGGCCTTAAGTAGAAGTGCTGTTGTATGCAACCCAAAGGGAAGCTGCTTCTATAAAAACAAACCCAGTTCTTTGTCATCTTCCCAGAGCCTTCTACTGATAATGTGTCATTTGCCAAAAACATTCACTTTTGAATCTTGTTCCCTTTTGTTGCGAGTTGGTAGCCTTTCTTGTTACCCGGCCGTGGCCATTGTACCTTAGGAACTGCGTGGAAGGATTTTCTTGCCATCAGTCTCCTTTATGGTGAGGCCAGTGTCAGATACCCAGCCTCATTTAACAATCCAGTATTTTGTGCAGTTTCCCTGACAGATTTGTTGTCAGTTCTCTAGTTGGGCAAGGGCAGACCTCAGACTGAGGTTAATATGTGCAGTACTTACACAGCCTCCTATCTGGCACTGAACCTGAGCTATATTTTCGCATTCTTGTGACACACTGTCATTCAAGCCTCTGTAAGAAGATGATGGAGCTTAACAGGGAAAGGATGACGCTGACATAGTGGATATAGGTGATATGGGAAGAACATTGTCTACTTCTTTCCTCCATCACTCTTCCTCGCCCTCAAACTGCTTTGCCACCTTTTGTCAAAATGGTGCAGCCTGATGTATATAGTATGGACCAAAACACTTAATTTTTCCTTGTGTCCCGGAGCCATTTCTGTTTACTGGAAATCTGCAACTTTCCTACCAACATTGGTATAATCTTTTCTGATGTTACACTCCTTTTTGATCGCCAGAACCATTGGTTATCAGGATATTAAAACACCTGCTGGATTTTAGTTTCTGTGCTAGATGATTGCCTTGATATTTTCAGATCTCATTTATTCTGAGGATCACCTGTTTTCCCTAGTCTCTCCATAACTATTAAGATAAATTTGAATCTTCTTTCTTGTATTTCTCAGATTTAACAGTTTCTTCAAAGATGAAATTAATCTGGCAGAGATTGGCTGGTCTCCAGGAGATTTTTAGCTATGTACATTTCTTAGAAGGAGGGGCACAACTGCTGTGAGGCACTTTCTCTAGAAAGTCTTTTCTTACTGAAAAATAGAAGTGCACAGTTATTTAGCTTTAAATGTTTCTATGTATCCTGTTACATAAAAGCTTGCTGATGTGTCAAACAACCTACACTAAAAGTAGAAACGGTATAGAAATTCAGTACATGAAAAGCATCTCAGGGTTTTTCCTTCTGTATTCATGTATTTATTATTACCTTACTTAATGTAGCATATTCTTTTAAATAAATATGAAATTGTGTATGAGAATACAGTGTTTTAGAGCTGTGTATTTACTTACACTGTATATCCTTCTGTTTAATGCAAAGCCCCACCACCTCCTAAGCGAGCTCCAACCACTGCACTGACCTTGCGGTCTAAGTCAATGACCTCAGAGCTTGAAGAGCTTGGTAAGAAAGTGTTTTTTGACAAGCATGCTGGCATAATAGAAATGTAAAAAAAAATATATATATATGTGTGTGTATATACGTTAAATTGACTAAAAGGAACTGCACTGTGTACAGTGTATAGAACAGAAAAGGTTTTAAGAATGCTGCATCTTTGGAGAGTTCAAATATGCATGATTTGCATGAATAATTTTTGTTTAAACTTGTGCCTTTACTGCTACGCAAGAGAATGTTGATACATTTTATGCATCATCAAAGTTTGGCACATCTACTAAAAAGTAATGCCGTATCATATTTTGTTAGCTTTGCTTTCTAAATTTTCAGTTCATCTAATATTGTTTTATTTTAAATTTCTGTGGCCTCTCATTAGTGGATAAAGGTAAGCTGCCAGAAGCTGTTGTTAAAAAGCTGACAGTGTTAAAGCAGCTTCAACTTCAACTTGTTTTCATTAGACTCTGATCTGAAAAAGTGCATATTATCATATCACTTTGACTTCTGTGCATGATATAAACTTAATTCTTCTCACTATTGGTAATAATAAAGTATTGAGCATTCAGTCTTTTATTTGCTAATTTTAAGAAATGTGATTGTAGATTCCTTTGCTTGATCATCCACATTCTAGATGAGCATAATTCTTTGGGAATTTTGTTTTATTTTCTAGAAGTGAGGAAGGTAATAGTTCTGTTCTTCCTGGTTTTAATCTGTTAGGTCATTCAAAAGTAGAATTTCTGCAGCTAGACTGGTAAATATGTTATGGATGGACCATATATACAGAGAGAAAAGCCCAGTGCATATTTATATATGGGTATTACACTAGAACAGTGTGTTTAGCAACTGATAATTGGGTATAAAAACAAACCACGTCCCTCATTGCAGACTAATAGAGTCTATCATATAATAAAACCATTTTTCCATGTAATCCTACATTGATTTAAATACTTACATTTTATAATCGGTTTTTTTTTCTGGCATGGACTCATATGAAGGCCAACTGGAAGGAATCAAAGCCTTGTGGCCACTTTTTTTCCCCTGGAAGTCAATGTTTTCTGGGGCAGATGGACCCCATCCATCCTTTAGTGAGTCAAGTCACATAGCTTCAGTGGGAGTTCTTACCAACAAAGGGGTGCTGAAGTGGTTACTGTCTTCTCTATGGTATAACAACCAAATGAAGACCAAAATAATAGAATCATAGAATCATTTAGGTTGGAAAAGACCTTTAAGATCAAGTCCAGCCATTAACCCAGCACTGCCAAGCCCACCACTAAACCATGTCCCTAAGCACCACACCTACCCGTCTTTTAAATACCCTCAGGGATGGGGACTCAAACACTTCCCCGGGCAGCCTGTTCCAATGCTTGACAGCCCTTTTGGTGAAGAAATTTTCCATAATATCCAACCTAAACCTCCCCTGGCACAACTTGAGGCCGTTTCCTCTCATCCTATCACTTTTTTCTTGGGAAAAGAGACCAACCCCCACCTCGCTACAGCCTCCTTTCAGGCAGTTGTAGAGAGCGATAACGTCTCCCCTGAGCCTCCTTTTCTCCAGGCTAAACAACCCCAGCTCCCTCAGCTGCTCCTCATAAGACTGAATGAAACAATCTGATTATTTAGCTCTAAAGGATCTCAGAAAATTTGACTTTTCTGTGCGAGGAAGTTTAGGAGCCTGACTAAAGGTTTCAACAGTTTGTGAATACTCCATACTTTTTCTTCCAGGATTAAAATGTAAAATATTATTTCCGGAGACACTTTTTGGATTTGGGTGTTTTGATTTGTTTTCCTTTCATAGAGTGCTAGGAGGTTGTAAAACTTGGCTGGCTTATCAACACACTTTTCCAAGGGGACAGAAATACTTAGGCACCATTTTTCGCCCTTCATTATCCCTTCTGCAAATCGCTTTCACACTGAGGGTATTCTTCTATTTCTCTTGCTTTTCAATCTTACATAGTAGATACTGTTCTTAAAGCAGAGAGAAGCAGCACTCTTTTCTATAAGGAAAACAGCTTATTAATAGTAAAGTCACCTCTGCAACGAAGACCATCGTATTTCAGCTTTCTCACCCTCCTGTTCAGGTTATAGTACTTGATCTGCTATTTGTTCTCATCGGCTGCAAGGAATCACTGCAACTCTTGTGACTAGCAGCCATGGGACATACTTGAATCTTTAAGCACCTTTCCCATCCGTATCTTTATCCAGATGGGGCAAATATTACAGTGGCAAGACTTTTTACTATTCTGAAGAATAGTCCTGAAGCATGTTCCAGAAGTGTGTCCCCTAATAAAGCTGTAGTAACGCTAGAGCATGGCAGAAATTTGTCTTCTTCCTAAACAAGACTATAAATACCAATTCCGTAATACTCTGAACATTTGCCACCCTAGCAAACAATATGACTACTGTTATAAATAATGTCTGTGGTCTACCTATTTTAATATTTGTCCTGTAAAAGGGCTATTATCAGAAGGAACAAGAATTCTTAAATTGCACAACAACTGAACAAGCTTCCAAAGAGAAAATGTTCTTACTATCATCAGTTAAAAGTTGTCTTCTGACATAAAACACAGATTATATGTGTGTATTTATATATAATTTATATATCTTTATATGTATATGTGTATATATTGGACATCTGTATTAACTATGAGAACACCCACATTTTTTATATCCATTAAACTATCTAATGAATAAGCATTTTCATAACATATATGTGCAAACTAAATAGGAAGTACGTATAGATGAACACTGTGGATGTTCTCATCAATATATATGTGTAATCTTTTTTCTGAACTGAAGAAGCTCATGGTCTCAACAATGTCTCGTGGCAAAGAATTCCACAGGCTAATTATGTGCTGTGTACAAATGTATTTCCTTTTTATTGGTTTTAAATGTGATGCCTTTAATTTTATTGACTGTCCCTTGTTATGTAGTAGAAGAAAAAGATAAACAGAAATCCCCCATTTGGTTTCCCTTAGAGTATATATTTTTGTAATGTCTCCCAGCTAAGCTAAACGACATCATTTTTTTCAAAAAAATTATACATCACGCAGTCTTTACAGTCGCTTCCTTTGCCTGGCTCTGAACTCTACTTATGGTTTTATTGACATGGTTTTAGCTACTCTGTCCTCCATAATACTGAGGAGACCATCTCAGTTGTTCTCTTTCAAATGAGTTAAACCAAAATATGGCAGATAGCGTGTGCTAATGATTCCTTTCCACTTCAATCTGCAAAGTATTATCATAGTTTGAAACCCTGGTATCAATAAGTTGCCCCAATTACTGTTTTTAAAAAAGAATTTAGAAAAAAAAAAAATTGTACGTGTATCCCTAGTATCTGCAGGGGAGCAATTTCTCATAGTTAAGGAATAAACCCTGATAAACTGTGCTTTTGCCAAGCTGTTTATCTGCTGTGGTTTGATAGATACGTGCATAGTAGAGGCTAGCAGGGAGAGACTAACTTCTTAGATGGAAGAAAAATGTTTATGCTCAAAATGACAGACAAGGATTTAGCATATAAAAATTACCTTCAGAATTGATTCACAGTTCATTCCCTTTCTATTTCCAAGCTTCAGTACGGAAGAAGAAGGGTAAGGGGAAGCATTTTGTCTCTTGTTTAACCTGTTTCTCACCTTTCCATAGTGAAGGATAATAACATAATGTAAATGTTGGCATATGGTCCAGTTTATTTTATGGTGTCAAATGTACATTAATTATTGTATATGTTTTTTAGTTATTTAGTTAATAAATTGCAAACACACTAAGAACTCAAACAGAAGACTACATTTGAAAATATTCCCCACATTTCTTCCTTTTGTCTCCTTTCCTTCATCTTGCCTTTTTTCCTTCTTTGTATCCAACTCTTTTCCAAACCCTTCCATATCATCTCCTCACAGTTACTGTGCCACCTGGCAGCCACAGAGAATATGTGGCCAGTAACATATCCTCAGTGTAGTCCTCCGTTAGTGATTTCGCTTGTCTCTTTAATGGCCAAATGTTACTCCCATAACCACACTGTCTCTGTCTCAGGAAATAGGGATCTTGCACACAACACTTGAACTTTTGACCTGGAGAAATGCTGCTCTGCACAATTTTAAGTTTTCAATAGAACATCTTCCACGCTGTCCCGTATGCATGGAGTGCTCTCCCTGAACTGATTCATGAGGCCACTACCTTCTCCTTGAAATCTCTCCTAAAGACCCACTTCCCCTACGATCCCTACTAAGCACTCATCTAAGTAACGATGGCTAGGCAGAGGGGCAGGTAGAAATAGTGGTGCTATTTTATTAGATTTTATAAATGTAACTGTATATACATGTATACAAAGTTTGTTTGTGTTTAGCTGTATTTTTCCATACTCCTCTATGTCATTTTGCTTTCTTAGATTGTAAGCTCTCCTGAGCAGGGACTGTGTCATTTGCACGTTCTCATGGCGTCTAGCCCAAGGAAGGGTCTCAAACCTCCCTGAGCCCCCGGGGGATAGCTGGTAAAACAGTCTACGTCCTGCTCTTCGACAAAGTTCAGTGTCACGGAAAGGAAAGCTAGGCTGTAGGCAGTGTCTTCTCTCAACAGTGAAGCTTTTGCTTTTTAACATTAAACAGGACAAAATCAGGTTATTTTCCACTCTTTATTTTTCTGCTCTTTCCTGACCTCCTTTCCTGACCTTTCAGGTCGCTAACAGAGGTTCCAGCTAGTGATATTTTCTATTCTCCATTCAGAGATTGCTACTGGTATTGTTCTGAAAAATATGTGTTGGCAGCATACGAAAAATCTTTACATTGTTATTGTAGAGTCTTCTGTCAACCAAAAATTCAGTTTTTTGGGCCATAGATGAGGGAGGCGTTAAGATAAAAATAATGGCTTTCGTGGTTCTGTTTGACTGGTTTTGTTGGTTGTCTTTTGAGAGGGGTTCTGGTTCGTTGGGAGGACAGGAGAAGGGAAGGACGTAGGCTGTATTTTTTGTATTCAGGATAGAAGATATGGCATTTGTGTCTGAAGAGATAGGTAATACAATCTTTAGGTTCACAGCAGTATGGCATGGGCAGTACTGTCATTTTGCTGCAGTCACATAGCACGCATTACTAAAATGTAGACTGTACTTCATCTGTGCCACTGACTTTCTGCTCACTGTAGTTGCCTGACTCGTAGAGATAGCATCCAGCTTCAAAATGTGTGTTTGGAGGGGATGTGTTTTCAACAGTAAAACTACTTTCTGGATTTTGTGGGATACCGGGGAGGAGGAAGACGCCTTCTTTTTTCTTTTGTGACTTGTAGGTTTTCAAGAATTGTTGAATGAGTAAGTTACAGCAACGTGTAAACTAACAGTTAGTTGTAGCAGCAATTTTTTGAGGGCAGTACTTAAAATATAATTCTAGGTAATGTCTAGTTAGCCCATTAATACTGAAGAATAACCAAAATATTCATGCAGCAAATTAAAATGAAGATTTGAAAATACTCTAAAACATTAAAAGAAAATTTATGAAACTCCCAATGCATTTTTTTGGGGTCATAATTTTCATCATCACTACATAAAATAGGTGTCATTAGAGTTTCAAAATTAATATTTTAAAATAATAAATTTAACTGTTCATAAAAAGTTTATGTGGCTCATGAAAAGCTTGTTTTTAAAGGGTTTTTCCTTCAGTTTTTGTTTCGACTTGTTTATCGATAACTTCTTGTGGATGGAGAATTTTAAAATGGTATGATACTTAAGGAACACATCCATAAATTAAAATCTGTAAATGTCTAGATACGTGATTTAAAAGTTTCATGCTCCTAAGCTTTTTTTACTTCCAGGAAATGGGTTTGATTCAGTGAGTAATTTGGGATTTTCAGTGAAAGCTAAAATGGACAGTGTTTAATTTTAAAAAACCTAATATAAAAATCCTCTAAGAGAAAGTACAAAATTAAGAATAGATCAGGCTAAATATTCATAGTGAAATGGGAATGACAAGATAAATAATTCTTCTGCATTAATAAATATTACTTTGACAGTGTCACATAAGTGTTGGTTGTGAGCTAGGAAGTGGTTTGTTTGTTCTTAGATTTGATATGGTAATCAATATAAAATAATCCCTTGATATGTGTTGATACTGGTCTTTGGGTTTTGATGTGGGCTACAGTACAAAATACAAAGGTAGGATTTTCCTCCTTTGAACAGTTTAGATCCTAGTACCACCTCTCAGATACAGAATAACTGTGATATCATCAACACAGAATATTGTTACCTGGCATCAAGTCTTAGTGGCATTTGAATAGAAAAATATCAGTTGATGGCATTCAAAAGAAATATTATTAGCTCTGTCTGCAATAAGCATTCACACTTCATCCCATTCCTGTTGTCCATTGTTTCAAAGGTGGCACATTCTAATGGCATCTGAAACAATGAAATTGCAGAGCAAATATATATAAATGAATGCCAAACAGCGGATTACCTTACAGTGTTATGTTATGTTTGAAGAAGCCACTCACAAAGACGTCTGGGTTCAAAATTCATTTTTTTATTTCACTGTGGTGGAGTTGATGATGGAGATTTGTCTGCAGGAAACAAAGGAAATACCATCGAAGCAACTTTTACAGCACTCACAACGTCGACTCCTTTGATAGTTTCCAGCATCTGCAGCGCTTCTATGTAGGAAGAAGGTTTTCTCATCTTCACCAGACACTGTATTGTAGAAGACGAGAGCAAAAGGCATCAGACTTAATGAAGAATTCTCAAAGGGTATCCTTGTAAGTAATTGATTTGCATTACATATTTGAAATTCTAATGAGATAGCAATATAATAATAAGGGAAAGGTTGTCATCAGGTTGTCATTTTTCACAAGCATAAAGCAGTGACTCTGGGTGGAATTTGTGAAGTGTATGTGTGAAAAAACATGGGCCCCATTTTTTTGTTGATGTAGCAAGGTTACAGGTTTTATGACTTGTAGTGTAACTTGTGGGAAGTCCACAGCAGTGTAAGAAGGTATAGGATTCGGCCCATGCCTACAACATATATGCTTTTAAAACACTTTGTAAGAGAAAAGTATTGAAAGTTGGCATGTTTCAAGGAGAACAATGCTAACCCTATGTTTTCCACTGAAAAAAATTTGGCACCTAGCTGGCAATGTGCTGATTAGCAACTTTTGGCACAGCATCTTAAATTAACAGGTAACTCTCAGAACTAAACACTTCTTCAAACCAGTGTTTCTGTTGCTTGAGGTGAGCAGCTTTAACTAACGTTTTGAAAACACTGGGAATCCTGAGCAGAGGTCAGTTGAGTCTCTGTGTGGGTGTTCTCATTTACACTAGTATTATTTTGAATTTATCAGCTTATTCTTGAGTATGTAGCGCCCTTTTGTGATGCTTGTTTTTCTTTACTACAGGACAGTAACTGAAAAGGTTTTCAAAACCTTTCTGCATCAGCCAAACAAGACAATGGTATAAAAGAAGTTGGAAAAGGAATTGTAAGTGTTAAAGAAAATGTGGGTTTCATAGCATTTGGAAGCAGATGAATTAAATACATTGCCATATGTGAATCTCACTTGCTATACTCAGATATTATTAATTGAATATCTAACCACATATTCCAAATCATGAGTGCTTGAGGAACAGTAAAAATTGCATGTGTTTCCCAACACAGTACAGTTAGGGCAGTGGAAAACTTTTTCAACACTTTTAATGTGTTCTCTCTCTTTTTCAGGAGCCAGGGAGATGAAGGACTTATCTCCCTCATCTCAAAACTCCCTTTGCTGCTATTTCTCTTTTTTTTTCTTCAAATGTTCATATACCCATGTTAATTAATTTCTAATATAATTAAAAATAAATGTTTTTAGATAATTCATCATAGTTTGTTTGGTTTTTCCCCTCGGTGTGGAAGCATGAGAGTAAGTGTAAGAACAGAGAAGGCTGCAAGTGTCTTAGGTCCTCCACCTTTCTTTTTGGTTTCTTTCGGTTGATTGTCTTTCTTTTGTGACTAGGCCAAATTTTCAAATGCTGTCTCTTAAACAGAACATCAAAGTGCCACTTAAATTCCACCTGGCTTGCAGGGTAGGAGTGGGTATTGACTATATTCTCTGCTTTGTTTTTGTTCTTAAACAGAAACCACTGTTAGACAATGACCATTCCTCTTTCAAGGTAGGCTGAATTGTAAGGCTTCAGGATTGCAGGTGCATTTTATATGCCTGTATAATTATTTCTTTAACTGAACATACTGTTAAAGAGCTGGTACTTGAAAATTGTATCTATAGAAAGAACTTGAACATATCAGTTTTCTGCCTTCCTTAAAATTACTTTTGATGGTGTGATTATGATATGTAAATGTGGCTTATATGTACTAATGTGAAGATATTTTCAGCCTTAGAAACACAAACAAGACTTTCTTTCAAGAAAGTTGTGATAGTTCTTTATTGTGAATACATACAAATCATTTTCATAAATCATGTAATGGTATTTATAGATACTCAATGTTAAATGATTAATTTTAGTCACTGAACAGTTCTTATGTTTTACTGATTTATTTTACATAATTTTCCCTTTTTTGGATTTTTAGTGTACTTTGTAGAGTTTACAGTATCCCAGAGAACATACAAGTATTTTTACTTGATTTTCATAGAAGGAAAGTGTTTCAAATGGCTTATGTTTTTGACTGTATTGCAAAGCACTTTTGTTATTTCCTCATTATACTAACTGCTAAAGTAATATTCTCTGCCTGTTGTTTGCAGTATGGTAAATACATGATTTTGGCATTGTGATTTAAGCACAACCCTGCAAATTGTTCATTTGGGCTGGGGCAGGAAGAAGTTAATTCCACATTAAAATGTGCTTGTGGTGGCAGATTTATGAGGATTAGCCTAATTGTCTAAATGAAAACTCAAATCATTCAATTTCTGAATATTTTTAACTATACATTTACATGACATAACTGTAGGCTGAGCTTGTTGTTTCTTTCCTCTAAATATGATCATTTGGATTTGAATCTTAGCTTTTAATATTCTTACTCTGAAACAATGCTTTAGCTAAGGTTATTTTTTAAATTCTTAGCAGTATGTTGAAGGCCTAGTTATACTTTACCTACTTTTGGTCTTTGACGAATTTTTATACATCTATTCCTATTTGAATAGCTAAAAAGAAAGACATTAGTTTTCAGTGGGCATAGCTAATGTAACAGAGATCCATTTTTCACCGTCTGCAAATAGGAGCCACCTGTTTTTCCCCAGAACCACTAGAGATCTATTCATCAAGTACAACTGCTTCTATGACAAGCGACATATGAACTTGTATAGTCTGATCAAGCTTTCTTTCGAAATCAGTAGGTTCTCATCTTTCTGCTACCACCCCATAAGTATTGGAAAGCTGTCCTAGAATTTTGTTCATCTGCTTCTTTGAAAGCGTTGTCTAGATTCCCGTACGTACTGTTTGCCCAAATTGTCCTTTACATAGTTCCCTCCCACCCACAGACATTCACCCTGAAGTATTTATCAAGTTACTTCCCAGCTATTCTTTTACAAACTAAGGAGGGCAAGGTCTTTTGCATATATACGGGAAGTGACAAAAATCTGAAAGGAATACAATGGAAATAAGTGCACCGACTTGGTTTAGACGCTTATTTTTTTTCAGACATGCAAACTTACAATTATATGCATAATCACTCCTGGTCTTTATGCTAAGAACAAGCTACTTATAGTTAAAAGAAATTTAAAAAATTAAACCATAAGATAAAAGCAACACCACAGCCATGTTTTTGTGTAGTTTAAACAAATCTCTCTGCATTTTTAATAAGCACACGTAAAGACTACCCCTTTAGTTTTAGTACTGCTTATGTAACTGATCTTTGCAGATTATTGACAAGGAAACAAATTTATCGGCTAATGAAAGAAATTAAACTAAACTTGCAAACTCATATTTAGGGAAGGCGATGGAACAAAATATGTGCATATGCAGTACCTGACATTAAGGGCTATGTGCCTAGACCTGTTGACACCAAGGAAGAATGAATGTCCTGTGTTCCCATCACTTTTCAAAAGGAAAAATACATGTGCCACATATTTGACTGTGGTTGACTGCAGATGCTAGAAAAGGTGGGTGATACTACAGCATATAGGTGCAATTGGCATTGTATGAAGTTTTGCATAACTGATTGCGCCTGGTACAGTTTCTGTCTGTATCTATCTTAGGTATTTACAAGGCATCTATCACCTTGGTACCTAAGCAGTTTGAAAAATGCACCCACCCCAGGAGGCATGATGCAGATACAGGCAGAGGCCCAGGTCCAGAGCAGCAGAGGCAGGTCCCAGGAAGCTCCCCAACTGTGTTACCGCTGTTGTTGAGCTCCTGGCCCACTTGTTGTGGCCAAGGAACATCTCCACCTACCTGTCAGCAGGAAGACGGTACCCCACCCCTCACGTCCAGCTCCACTGGTGGGGAATCTGAAAAGGAAAGATAATGGAAAAGGCAACGATCCAGTAGCAGAGGTGAAACAGAAATGGTGGGATTTCAAAAGGAGGGATTCTTAAAGAGCAGCACATCTCAGGGGAGGGATCAACTGCCAGTCCAAGTGGCAGGTAAGGCACAACACAGGCATAAATCTCAAATGTTCTTCAGTGAACAAAAGTTAAAGAAATACCTCTGATGTCTCTAAAGTTTGTCTATATCCAAAGCCCTGCTCTGTTCTTGGCCTCT
The DNA here is from genome assembly GCF_965183815.1 of Platalea leucorodia. Classification (NCBI taxonomy): domain Eukaryota; kingdom Metazoa; phylum Chordata; class Aves; order Pelecaniformes; family Threskiornithidae; genus Platalea; species Platalea leucorodia. The sequence continues at coordinate 70,394,862 of NC_138829.1, read as the reverse complement.
GTCTCAGTCCTCTATCCCTACAGCTGAATCGACTGTTCAGTTCTCTGTGTATCTCAACCCATAATTGCTACAATCCTAAATATGTCTAATAACAGACTTAAAGGACTCTCACTGGTCATGAATGTTGTGGTGCAAAGAGACAGCACGGTATAGCAGTGCTCCAAAATGGTGGACATATTAATGAACCTAAAGGCTGGAATAATCCTGGCTTCTAATCACCATGTTCAGAACAGGATCGGGCAAACCACAGATCACCCCTGCAGGCACAAAAGATGGAGCAGTTCTCCTGTGGCCACCAGGAGCAATTGCTGATCTACCACATCAGACCAAGCTCTGTATCAGCCAGTGAAAACACCCGTCCAGGCAGCCAGCTACGGGCTTCGCTGCAGAAACAGAGGACCTGTCTAACAGGAAAGAAAGGAGGATAGCCAGGACTTTGATGAAAGTTCACTAGTTACTATTACATGGACCACTTTAATAACAGATCTTGTTTTTTCTTTAAACATAACAGAATCAGTGAGATAAAACAAAAAACAGTCTTCAGAAACCTGTGAGTCCCCTGTGACTTTTGGAAATAGCTGCATAGTACTCTCAGTGATCAAACACTAAAGTTAAAGTGCAGTTGGTCACTGACTTCCAGATGTTTATATTTCCTTTAGCCCATATGCATGCTCCTTTCTGATTCCCTTACTTGGTCATTTAAGGATCAAAATGGGAGTCATGCCCTGTCAGAGCAAGGGACATGAGCCTAGGAACATGAAGCAAGTCACGACTCTGGAGACTGCCAGTTTGTTGGCTGGTATCACTAGGTATAAATATAAAGATATCTATAAAAGACACAAGTGACCTATTTTGCCTGTAAGTCGTACATATCACTGTGAGCAAAATGCTGCATGTAGGAATGGTGTGTAAGGTGGAAACAACTAGAAAGATCAGAGAATCTGACCTCCTCCCTTTGCTTCACACCTAAGGAAGCTAGCTTGTGCTTCTTTGTACCCACTGTATTTAAAGCTTGGTTTTAAGAGAGGGATTCTTTTTCAAGCCAATTAACAACCAAGTAAGATCAACCATGTGGATATATAGTTTGCTCCATAGCCAATTGTGACTTGACAGTCTTAGTGCCCTCTCTCTCTTTTTTTTTTTTTTTTTTTTTTTAAGAAGTCACCCCTTTGCCAAGGAAATGAGGTAAAGGCAGTTAGTTGAGGTAACTCTTTCAGCCAGCTTTAATCCTAGTGTTGGCAGCTGTTCAAAGCAGTCAGGCTCTTCTCTGGCTGATAAGGACAGTTTCTGGCCAAACCAAGTTTTCCAGTGCCCCTACTGTAACTGGCACACCTTTTCCACAGCACCAGCCTAGCTGCTGGTGCAATCATCTTACCAAGATCCGGTCTGAATTTAGGGCGACCTTTGGTCATCAAGGAATGGATTTACTGGGCAGAGACTGACACATTCATCAAGGTGATGTCAGCCGTTGACCTTCAGGCAGTTTTCCCACGATTGCTCTGTAGTGAATGAAAGCTTGTGTAAGGCCATGCCTGCAACGCACCCTCGGTTTCCCCGTGCCCTACGTCAATGCTTCACAAAGCTTCCAGAAACCGGAGTTGCTAGAGTCGTTGAACACTTTGTTACAAATAATAACAGTTATGAATATTCCTCCTTTTCATTGCTAGTCAAGTTAACAAACCTATCCTAAAACCTGTGAATGTATTCATTATTCATAAGTATTCGCCAATAGTTTCCACAATTAATTTTCTGCCCATGGGTTTTCACAGACTGTTTGCTTGTACTCTTTGTCATTTGTGTTATTGGTCACCTATGCCAGATGCTGTTCTTTCAGCTCTGAAAGGCTGAAAATACTGATTAGGAGGATAGCAATTGGTAAATTTTTATAGAGAATTAGGAACTTTGCACAAATTTATTATGTTTTTCAGAGAAACTTTTCTTCGCAAGCCTCTGGCAAGCGTGTAAACATGCACAAATAACAAAAGTGTTATGATCCCCCTGAATCTGAACAAACTAAACTCAGTGATACTATTTACAGAAATATTCATAAATTAATGTGGGGTTTGGAGGTTTTTTATTTTGTTTTGCTTCAGTTTTTTACTTTTAATTTAGTTTGGTTCTGTTACTTACCAATTGCTAGGTGGGCTCTGTTTAGAACACTTGTCAGGAAAATGGAGTTTTCAAATATGGGGAATTTTCTGATGACATGTCAAAAGAAATACAAAGACATTTTGTATGACCAGTGGCTCTACCAGAATGAATATTTATGATCCCTTATCTTTCTCCGATTCCATAGAATTTAACTGAAATGTGTGTTTGCTATGTGTGGTAAAAATAGGTCCCCTGTTTTTTTGTTCTTTTTTTCATGTGTACTCAAATACGAAAATGCTGAGCAATAACTTCATGGTCCTACACTATAGTTGTTAAGAGAGATTTGTTAATGCAGGATTGCAGCTATGGCTGTATTAGGCAAAGGGGGAGAAGAATTGCAAAGGAAGAAGCAGTTATTACAGTTAGGTTGATATACGGCCCCTTTCAAATCTCCATGGAGTGAAAGAGCCAATGATTGCATGACAGTTTGTCCCTAAAATTCATTTTCATAAGGAGCTCATGCCTTTTTACAAATACAATCTCATCCTCACTTTCCATAAAACATGCAACTGGACAGTCCAGCCAGACACAGACAGAACGTGAATACTTTGAATGTGAATACTTTGAAGTAGTGAATATACTAAATGCACAAATCATATCCATTGTTTTAGCATTCTAAAAAATCATAATTATATTAAGCCACAGAGAATCCCTTTTAGAGCAGTATAATATTGGAGGCACTTGGGTGTAGAAATAATGAGTGCCACGTTAGGATTAGGGTAGACAGGGACTGATACATAGGAGGAGGGATCCTTGGGTCTGTCAGAAGGAGCTTTCATTTAAAACCATATAAAATAAAAAAATAAAAAATCTAACAAAAAAACCCTGATTCATAAACAGAACCAGAAGTATCATTTAACATGACCTCAGCAACACCTTCCAGACGTAAGCTTACAGCTTCAAATTGAGGTCTGAAGAGCAGCATCTCAAGTATTTCAAAGAGCAGAAATTAATCCTTGAAGAATAACATTTTTCAAGGCTGGGATGCCAGAGAGTAGGCATGCCACTGATCTGGCATTCAGACCACTGTAGCATGAGCAGCACAGCCAGCCAGCTAGCAACAGTCAGCCACTGCTATTCAGGTCACAGTCTTCCCGACAACAGCGCTTCTCTCACGTATCCCTTGCCTGAGTGTGAGGAATGCAGGCTCTTTGGGCTGCCCTACTGCAACATTTTAGCCAGACCGCCCCAGATTAATTTCTGATGACCAAATTGTCCCCCCCCCAAAAAAACCAAAGCGGACTCATTTTTTTATCTGAAGCATGGAAAGGGTGAGAGTTACGGCCACTGACTCGCGTAATCAAGAATGGTGCTGGGCAGATCACGCTCTACTATGAGCCCGTGATTGCTGTGGGTGCAAAAAGCTTAGCCATTTCTAGCCTTTGGGAGTGCATTTCATGTAGGGGAGGATTTAGAGTAAGCACATATGTAATATCCTCCTCATTCACGTCTGTAACAATGCCTCTTTGCACACTGAGCTGCCACAGGGAAGCACTTGCACCCAGATTTCCACCATGTGCCCTCAGGCAAGGGAAGAGGTAGCCAGGGGAGGGCAAAACTAAGTTTATTTTCAGAAGACTATGAGATCCTGGCGAGCAATGCCCTCAGATAGCATTACCTACTGTTTGGAGAAAAGAACAAGAAAATCCGGCAAATGTTGGGGAGGGCATTGCTCGCGGGATAAGTGCTGTGGACGGCCACCCTCGTGCTGCAGCAGTGGTTTGGGAGAGAGCGCACTGGGGGTGGGGGTGACGTGAGACGTCGGACAAAAGCGAAGATAGCCAGCAGTGCTTCAGAACAACAAAGGGCTGCCCTCAGCCAGTGGTGGAGCACATCTGGCACCCCAGGAAGCTCAATTGGACACTTGGCCCTGAGCTCGTCCCAGGGATTTCTGACTGACACCACTGCAGTGCATAGGTGAGCTTTTTGATAGGTTCACTGACATTTCCTGTCACAGTCACGATGAGGTGAATTGGTAGTTCCTGCCTTGGGATGCAGCATGGCTGTGTGTGTTATGGGTACAGGACAGTGTGCATTTATACCAAAAGCCGTTGATAACGTCAACTGCCACGTGCCCAATGCAGTCACTAAACTTTAGTCCGCCCTTCCGTTTGCCCAAACACATACACTCTGGCTTCCCAACTGGCTTCTTTCTATGTGTTGTCCAATGCATGTAGATACCTCCATCTGCCTGGCCTCAGATACAGTGGTTGTTGCTCCTCTATTTGATTGCCAGATGTCACTGGGGAACAAGATGGGGAGGTTCCTGGATCCTCGGGGCAAGCCAGCCGTCACCGAGGGAGCTCGCCGTCCACACCGGCCGAAGAACAGGAATCTTCGGTGCCTGCCTCTGACGAAGACTCACCGGCTAGGACCACAGAGAGCTGGCAGTGGCCGTTGTCCTCGTCTGAAACGCACAGCAACGTTGGGGAGGATTTTGAGGGATTTCAAACACCAGCGCGGACTCCGGAGTGTACCATGGACATACAGTCTCCCGGGGATCAGTCACTCAGTAGGACTCCTCAGTTTGAAAGTGACTCTCCTGAGGAGGAGGGAAATGATGAAATGAATGAAGAGCACCGCGGTGTTGAGCCTGTCCCTAGGGATCGGGGTTGGAGAGGGCAGCCCCAGCTAACAGAGGGAGAGAAGCTGTTGATGGAAACCAACAGTAGGATTGTGCAGCTGCTGGAAAATATCAAGAGGGAGCATGCACAGTCCATGGGTCTCATGTCACAGTCCATGGGCCGTATGGAGCTGCAGCTGGGCATTGTGGCTACCTCCACAAGAGCCATCCATAACTACCTGTCAGAGATTTTAGCTTTCCTCAAGCAGCCAAGGACACAGGTCCTTGAAACACGCATCTCCCAAAGAGCCACCCCTCATGTCGAGTTAACCTGTGCCTCGACATGGACTGGTGAGGACGCAGTGGCATCCTCCACTGTGTGCTTACCAGGGGCCGAAGGGACGAGCGACTCTCGAGAACCACCGCAGGCCACGCTGCCTTGTCGCAGTGGCCGGCTGCAGAGAGCCATAACCGAGAGGGCCTCGTTGCCCATGCCTACACGCCAGGCAAAAGGGGGAGGGAAGAAAAAATAACCACACCATAGGATTTTTAGGGTTTTTTTTAATGTGCCTGTCCTTTTAATTCTTAGCCATAAGGCCATCAGTGGCAGAATTCAACCATTTCCTACATTGGCTAACATTGTATTCTGGCTGACTAGATTAGTCTAACATTTTGTAGTTTATATTTGCACTGTTAACGATGTGTGCTGCTGGTATTTGAAGAACATTTGCCTCTGTTCTTTCACTTTAACTTCATACGAGCATTTTTTTACTCTGTGCCAGGCATTCATTGCTTTTCTTACAAATACAAGTCATTTCTTGAGGCAGCTGTTTTTTGAGTTTTCTTTCTCCATTATCCCATCCCCTCTGAGCAAGCATTCTGGACTTGGTGGTAAGTATACAGGTCTTGGCAATACTCGCCTCCAAAACTGTGTTCGATCAGTCTTTGCCTGGTGTTTCTGGCATGCTAGCCTGAGGTGTTGGGGTTAGCCTGTACCGGATCATGATCATTCTTATCCTCTGTGGGTCTGACCAGCTCACTTTCTAAGACCCTCGGTGGAGCTAATCCACATGTCTTGGCTATGTCGTACAATAAGTAATGTTGCCAGGATCATACCTCATATTTATCTTTTGGGGCCTGTATAGTGACGTGCCACCAGATCTATCTAGGCACCTGACTCTCATTTTCAAAGCTCCTTTTATGATGGATCTGGTGGTTTGATGGGCAGCATTATAATTTTTCCTCTGAGAGAGTCTGGGGATTTGAAACAGGAGTCACTAAGCAATGTGTTCTACGGGGATAAGAGCCATCTCCTGCAACAAATCTATTAGGAGGAGTCTGTCCCCTGTAATTATCACAGATATTAATTATTTAAGAAAAAGAAAAAAAGCAACTTGCCTAGCAGCCAGACCTCTTGAGAATGTAAAAGTCATGACATGCTGTTGGGTACTGTGCTACTATGTCTGTGATTAAGAGCTTTTCATCAGAGATGACCTACATGTTGATAAAATGCAACTCCTGTCTGTGCCTTTAGGCCATCTAATTTCCTGAGGGCTGGCACCCTGAGCAGAGCATGGGTGCAATTGGTAACCTTCAGGGCAGATGGAAACGCACTTTGCAATAAATTATTTTATATCTGTTGGTGCTGCCTCTCTCGGGGGAATTTAATATAGTGGCACTCAAATTGCTATATGCATGCAGAGGCATCAGACTGGCTTATACATGTGGTATCCCTGACAGTTCTCCGAAAGGATGCTGTTACCAGGAGCCCCTTGAGCAGTGGTAACTAATTATCACAGGTGTAGCATGGCTCCTGTGTTTGACTCTCAACATACCGTTGTAACTTCTCGTAAAGGTTCAGAAGATTTTATATGGCAAAGCAGTGATGAATTCCTCCTCTGGCAAATACTAGAGAATCATTGTAGGCCTAAAAATCCTCTCGATGATTACAGCTGAGCTGCGCTCTCTGTCCAGTGAGCCATAGACTCTTCTTCCCTGTCTTTCTGCAAGACTGAAGTTCTTCAAAATAAGCAGATAGTATTTTGTTACTCTACCAGTCAGCCACAAATTGCTCCCTTATAAGTGTGTGTGCGTGCGTGCTTGTGGCTGTACTTTATTAAATGACCGGTTTAACGACGAAATGCCGCTGGCATGGCCAACCTCCAATGTAGGCTTTTTCCACTACAGAATATTTCTTCCCTTCCACCTACATCCAGCTGCGTTCCTTTTAAGAATACCATTGGAGGCGTGCTTCTTTGGCCACACTGTCGACACACCTCACACCAGGTGCAAATTTTTGCATCCATTCTGTGGCTTTTTTATATCTATCTCTTTTGTTAAAACTGTTTGTAAAGGTATCCTCAGAGACTTTCCAACACAAGCTTCTAAGATTCCCCTCTCGTTGGTACGAGAAATGCATGCTGCAGAGTATTTAAGATCACAAGGAGGTTGGAGAGAAGCCGATTAGTAAGCCTGACAAATTACTCCACTACGTGCGGCCTTTTGAACATGTGTTTCTGGTGCATACATGGTTTGCACACTGGTGCTGTGGATATGAACAGCCTAGTTAAAGGCAAAGACAAGTGAAAGTTTGTCCCAATATGCTTACGTCTTATTTCTTTGGGATGAGTTTGAATGAAGCTATACAATTCAGCCAGTTAATTTTCTTGGCCTAATTAGCACGTTTGATAATACAGTGAGAATGTTATTACTTTACGTAGTGCTTTCACTTCAAAAGTGTGGTGCAGTTGTGGCCAGATGCTAAGATTTTGACGTATTCTGCAGGACCCGCCATGTAGCTGCTGCCATTTAGAATAAATCTCGTTCCACACACTGGCTGCTTCTGTAGCTTCCGATTTTTTTGTTGTAGTTTTAAAATTACAACGTCCACTCTACCTCTGATCAACTCTACTTTCTGATCAACAGCAGTAGAGCAAAAGAAGAAGCTCGCAGATGTAGCAGTGCTGCCGCTGGAAATACTACGCGAGGAACCCCTAAAGAGTTCCTTGCAAAGCAGCTTAAGCTTTAACCTTCTCTCCTCTCCCATTTCTCAGTGCTTTAGCTAGACTTGGCAAGGCACAAAGCACCACTTGAATGGGAGCAGCTATAGGGTGAGGAGGACTGAAAACCTGTCTACAGACAAGAAACCTGCAATACACTTACACAAAACAAAGTTTTTTCCAACTGGGAATAGTAGATGGTATTAAGGATTGGTACCAACTGATATTTTGGTCAGATCCAAAATTAGGATCTGACTTCTAGCATTGTCTAGCAAAATCAGTGCAGTTGGAGGGTGTGTATGTTTCATCCCCAAACAAATATTTTCATGCTTTCCAAGTGTCTGTCATAGCCTCATCACTCTTTCCCTGTAGCTTTTTGTTGTCTGAATGGGTATATGGTTACATGTGTCTGTTAAAAATAAAGGGGATCAGTTCTTACATGGTATATTTATATTTCTTATGTACAGATTTTGAGTACCTAGTGCTTCAGTTCCCAAAACTTCCTTCTTTCTGTATCCCAAAGACCAGTTGTTTGGCTTCTGGGATGATAAAAAGGGTGGGAGAGACTTAACAGGAAATCTCTGCCCAGTTGAAGCTCTTGGTGATAGATCCCCTGAGTACGATTCTACAGTCTAGCCATATTTTTGCTGTATAGGTCAAATGTTCATGGTTACACCATTGCTTTCTGATGCCTTTTGCTGAGCAGAAGTGCAGATATTTTTCTTTCAGAAGTTCACAGTTTGTATTACAAAGTCTTATGAAATGTGACTTGAAGTTTGTTTTATTTTTGAATACGTGTGATGATTTTAAGAATTTTTTTCCTTTTCTCCTTCCACTGGATGATTTAAAACACACAAAAATAAAGCAGACCAATGAAAAGAATTGAATGCTAACTTCAATTGAAAAGAAACAGCAACACTACTCTTGTGAGACAGTTTTCAACAGTGTTCAGCTTACTGATTCTGCTCAACCTTTCCTGTCCTGCCTGCTCCCTGACCCTCTGTGACACTGAAATATCCACTTCTAGGAGAACCTTCTTCCTAACCAGAAGGCTAAAAGTTCTTCCCTCTCTTCTTCTCCCATTTAAAATATCATCCTTGCATCAGCCAGATCTACTGTTTAGAGGGATCAAAAGCTCTTTTCCTCCTGCCTTATTCCCATCCATATCCATATCCAGGGCCCTGAGTGCGCTGCTCTCCAGTGAGAGGTAAAACTTAAATCCCTAAATCTGATACTTGGCATAGTAACACCATCTCTAAACCACCAAAAACCTGGGGTTTTTTTAAGTCTCTAGGATCCTACTGAAGTAGCTATCCTTGTTTGCTGAAGCAAATAACCAATCATTTGGGAGATGGATTTAATTGCTGAAAAGTAACGTTGCTCTGACTCACATTGTGGAAGCCTAGGAGCCAGGCTAAGGTATTTCACTCACATAAATACCACAGGCTATGTAACTAATCCTTACTTTGGTGAAACTTCAAAGGAAAAGACACTAAATTAATATGTTACAGTGCAGTCTGTGCTTTCTTAGGAAAGCAAATGCAATGGAAGGCGTAGTAAGGAAACCCGTTGGTATGATTCAAGTTTGGATTCTAGTACAGGTTCAAAAATCCAACTATTCTGCTGGCTTAGGCTAGTCATTTAATTTCTCCATGCCTTAGTTTCATAGTAAGTGGCAATAAAGGAGCTGTCAGGCTATAATTAGTTTATTATATGGTACTTTGAGGTCTTCAGTCTGAGGGAGTAATGTTATTTAAATACTGATGAACCTTGTTTGTGACCAAAGTTGGAGACGGGGCTAAAACTAGCACTCTAAACTTCAGAAGATCTTGATTAAAGTTTTTCCTATGTTTTATGATCACATCATACGGTAGATCAGAATCCCAAATCCAAATGTTGAAGTTCTTGTTCAGATTTGGACTTTGCCTGTTGGTCTGTTTCTGACCACAACTAAATACATTCCCAGACTGTGCAGTTATTAAAATAGAAAATACATATAAAAGTTTCATTTAAACAAATGATGCAGTTACTAATGCTAATCTAATAATCGAAGAGTGTGAATAAATTAGGATGTGATTATTTAAGGAGAATAGGCATAAAAGAGCACTTCTGGAGTACTTGTTATTGTCCAAAATATCACTGAAATTCTGATGACTAAGTACAGTCTGCTTATCTCTATTTGAAACAGTGCTGTACAGATTCATTATTTCTAAAGGTCTTCTTTCCATTTCTATATAGATATTCTTCCTTCACATTTTGAAGGTTTGAAGAAGAGGATTGTTTTTCGAGTCACACTAAGTAAACATTAAATGCATGCAGGCTTAAAACTAAAGCATGCATGTTATGTAGCAGCAATAAAAAGTGCTCGGCTTGCACGACTTATGATGCTCAAGCGCTGCCTTGTTAAAATGCCAAAAAAACTTTTTCTTTGCATTTTTTTGAAAAGTAAATCTCTTCCTTTGACCTTGCAATACTTAAATTTTCCGGTTTTGGACAAATGATATTTATTTTACTGAATACTTTTATATTACAGATAAGGTGGATGAAATAGTTCCAGTTTCCAAGCCATCAAGAATTGCAGACAATGCAACTGTGGACTCAAGAGTGGCAACTATCAAACAGCGGCCTTCTAGTAGATGTTTTCCCTCAGCTACAGATATGAATGTGAGTGATAGCTATGAAGTACTGCTTTCGCTTCTGAAACTGGTTGGAGGGGGTCTTTTGGCAGCATGCAGGGCATACAAGAGAAACAAATTTACAAACATTACTTTATATAATCACTTTACTTTTATTGTCTTGTAACCTTAAGGCATGGTCTAGTCTGTATTTCTAATAATAGTTTTTTAACAGAAAAGTCTACGTACCCCTATAAAACTTTTCTCCTATCCTTATATTTATTCTGAGACCGTCACATCAACACATTGCTGCCTCAGTGTTATTCAAACAGATGTGAACTTGCTCTGCTTGTAACCTGAGCTGGTGAGACGCCAGTAATTTCTGAACTTGAAGGTGTCAGTACGACACTAAACCCAGGCTAAAAAACTTTGCTGAAAGTCAAGGTATGCTATTTCAGTTCCAGCACCAGAGTTAGTGCAGCCACGCAATTTCCACTAATGTGAAGGTTTCTCCTACTGCATTTTTTTATTATTCCTAATGGCATATATAATATCTTGATTAAATAATACATGATGATATGTAAGGGAAGAATTGACATTAATACTATAGCACGTATTAAAAATTTGAACTCCAGAACTCTGAAACTGGATTACTTAGTTGCAGAATTTGCTCTTACAGAACTTTGTATGTGAAAAAATAATTGGTTTTATTGCATTTTAGATATATTTTTCTATTACCCAGCCCTCCAAAAGAGCATCAGTCCTGATAGAACAAGCACTTCGCTGTTCTCAGCGGCTTGGGATGGGAGAAATTAAGGCTATTCTAAGAGGCAGAAAACACATAGTTTTGTGATGCCCTACAAGGAGGGACAGCTGAGCGCATTGGGATTCAGGTGGCGTTCCTCAGTTCCTAGCTGAGATGCTGACTGCCAGCGTAACCTTGCGCAAGACGCCCTGAGCCTGTGCGAGGGCAGGTTTGTTCTTCAGAGGTGAAGAGAGCATGCAGCTGGGTGCAGAGTGAACGTTAATACCCATGCGGTGTGTGGCTAAGGTTTTGGAAGCGAATGAAACAAAATGCAATTACTTAATGCTTCCTTAATGCTTACAAAATGCTTCGTTTTTCTTACAGCACACAAAACGTGCTGGAAACTTAACATATTGCCTTGTAAATAATTTCAACTAACGCCACTTACATCTGCTGTCATTTTAATAACATGTAAAGAAAGCCCAGCCTTCCCTTTCACTTCACCTCCTCCCCAAAATAACACCAATTTTGTTATTTTCCATAAGAATTCTAAGTAAAAGGGATAGTGGATTAGCGGATATGACAGAAGAGTTATTTACATGTGAGAGAAAGACTTGCATGCTTTAATGCTTGTGGGGTTTTTTGTTTGCTTTTTTGTAGTCCATGTATGAGAGACAGGGTATTGCTGTGATGACGCCCACTGTACCAGGGAGTCCTCAAGGTCCTTTTCTGGGTATACCTCGGGGTACAATGAGAAGACAAAAATCTATAGGTAAAATGCTTCTCATGTATAGTTTGCTTGTGCATTAATCACATACTTCTAGTAACTTTGCTTCTTTCTTAAAGCATATTTCTCCAACATCTTTACCTCAGTGAATGACTGTTTAATTTTTATACAAAGTTCATGAGAAAAGAAGTTTGTGTGTAAGATGAGATAATTTCCACATTCTGCTCTGATGGCAGTAGGCAACTATTATGGAATTATAATTTAATTCCTTTCTTTAGGATGTTCCCTCTAACAAGGAAAAGCGATGAGCAGGAAAAAAAATCAGTACAAGCCCTTTGCAATGCATTACCTAGGGCACAATATTATTCCTTTTTTCTTTATTTTTGAGGCAAAAGCGTTGCAATGCTGTGTAGTTTACAAAGGAATCCCCATTGATCGATTGATTGAATAAAATTCACCTCTTTTTCATTCCAAATAATGACAATAGATGATTTTACAAAAGAGAAAAAAAGAGCAGACCAAATATGGGCTTGCTTTGTTCTTGGTAGTAATTGTAGTAGTGATATTTATCAATTTAGAAATGCATTATGCTGATGTAAAATCAGCATCTAAATTATCCCAATATTATCCAGTTTATTTATGTTAAAAGCCGTATTTGCAATAATATAATATCATCTTTTGAAATGAAACGATATGATTTTTTTCCCCAATAGAATCTTCGCAGTCCCTTTGCTAAGTTTCAAATGCATCTTAAAAATTCATTAGGTTTCTAAGTCGCATTATTATATGCATTTATGGAGTGCTAGAGCAAGGCATAAACTACTCTTCTGCACAGAATGTCTTCCCTGTTCAATAATTTTCAAAGAAAATGTGCTTCTCTACAGCTACCTCGATGATACATAAAACCAAAACATTTTGCCTACACATCAATGATCTGTTTAATTAAAATTCTGTAGCATCGTTTTTAATTCTGGCATCTGGGTCTCTGGAAGTTCAACAAGAAAGAATGCTTATGGTAGGAATCAACCAAAAGACCTCGTTCATAATTTTGCATATGCCTCATGTCACGTGAAGTGCACCCTGGCATTTGAGGTTGGATACAGAAATGATACAGTATGAGGGATCCCAGTGGAAGACAGTGTTTTAAACATACTTTCTGATTTTTAGGAATAACAGAGGAAGAACGGCAGTTTTTGGCTCCTCCTATGCTGAAGTTTACCAGAAGTCTTTCAATGCCTGACACCTCTGAAGATATCCCACCACCACCACAGTCCTTACCTCCTTCACCACCACCACCTTCTCCCTCTCTGTACAACTCTCCCAAATCCCCGACATCAAGGAGCTATGGAACTATTAAACCTCCATTTAATCAGAATTCAGGTTCAAAAATTTCTTTGGTTAGGCCTGAGAATGTGGGAACAATGATAAGGGACAAAGGGATCTATTTCAGACGAGAACTGGACCGATACTCTCTGGACTCTGAAGACCTGTACAGTCGGAGTGCCGCATCTCAGGCAAATTTCAGGAACAAGAGAGGTCAGATGCCAGAAAACCCATATTCTGAGGTTGGGAAGATTGCAAGCAAAGCAGTTTACGTGCCGGCCAAACCAGCGAGGCGGAAGGGGATGCTGGTGAAACAATCCAATGTCGAAGACAGTCCAGAAAAGACCTGCTCTATTCCAATCCCGACAATTATTGTGAAAGAGCCATCCACCAGCAGCAGTGGGAAAAGCAGCCAAGGGAGCAGCATGGAAATCGATCCTCAGTCTTCAGAGCAACCCGGGCAACTCCGACCCGACGATAGCTTAGGTGTCAGCAGTCCATTTGCAGCAGCCATTGCTGGAGCAGTGAGGGACAGGGAAAAGAGGCTGGAGGCAAGGCGTAATTCTCCAGCCTTCCTTTCCACAGACCTAGGAGATGAGGATGTTGGACTAACACCACCAACCCCACGTATGAGGCAATCTAAATTTACCGATGAAGCAATGTTTAGTAGTGAAGATGGTTTTAGACAGCTTATGTCACCATCTCCGATTCCCGCACCTAGAGAGCCTGAAAATCTGTTTAATAGCAGTGAACCCAGCAATCAAAGTGATTCAAGGACATTAAATGCTTCGTCCAAAACGAAAGGTACTGAAAACAGTACAGTGGCAGCTAAGTCCACGAATGCATCCAGCTCAGATAATTACGTTCACCCGGTCACGGGAAAGCTATTAGATCCAAACTCACCACTAGCCCTCGCTCTCTCTGCCAGGGACAGAGCCATGAAAGAACAAACACAGCAGATTCCAGGCAAAGGAGATGCTGTTAAAGCTGACCTTAATAAACCACTTTACATCGATACAAAGCTGAGACCCAACATTGAAACGACTTTTCCTGTTACTGCTACTGTCACTAGGCAAAATACTCGTGGCCCATTGAGACGGCAGGAGACTGAGAACAAGTACGAAGCAGATGCAGGGAAAGAAAAGAAAGCTGAGGAGAAGAAAAACATGTTGATAAACATTGTGGATACTTCACAGCAAAAGTCAGCTGGCTTGTTAATGGTTCATACGGTGGACGCAGCAAAGTCAGATGATACGCCTGAAGATGAAGAGGAAAAGGGAGCTGAAATGGAACCGAACCCTGAAAACTCCCCGCCGGAGAGGCCAGAGGAGAGCGAGGAAGCAGAAAGTGAGCTGAACGTGCCTGCTGCACCCGAGCCACCGGCATCTCCCTGCAAAACCATCGTAGCAGCGAGCTCTGTCGACGACCCTGTCATCTTGCCGTTCCGCATCCCTCCACCACCCTTAGCATCAGTTGATATCGATGAAGAGTTTATTTTTACTGAGCCACTACCACCCCCCTTAGAGTTCGCCAACAGCTTTGATATCCCCGATGACCGCGCAGCTCCCGGTTCAGCTCTAACAGACTTGATTAAGCAAAGAAAAAATGGCACCCCTTCACCCGCACCATTTGCCCCCAGTCAGTCAACAAATTCCTTAGACAGTAAAAAGCAAGTGGGTCTTTCAAACTGTTTGCCTGCCTCCTTTCTGCCACCCCCTGACAGCTTTGATAACGTCACTGACTCTGGGATTGAGGAGGTAGACAGTCGAAGTAGTAGTGACCATCACTTAGAGACAACCAGCACTATCTCAACGGTGTCCAGCATCTCTACCTTATCCTCGGAAGGGGGTGAGAACGTGGATACTTGTACAGTCTATGCAGATGGGCAAACATTTCTGGTGGACAAACCCCCAGTACCTCCTAAGCCAAAAATGAAGCCCATAATCAACAAAAGCAATGCACTTTACAAGGACGCGCTAATTGAAGAAACTGTAGACAGCTTTGTTATTCCTCCTCCCGCTCCGCCCCCACCTCCGATCAGTGCACAGCCCAATATGGCTAAAGTTGTTCCCCAAAGGACATCTAAGCTATGGGGTGACGTGACGGAGGTGAAAAGCCCAATTCTCTCAGGCCCAAAGGCTAATGTTATTAGTGAATTGAACTCAATACTCCAGCAAATGAACAGAGAGAAATCCTCAAAGCCAGGGGAAGGATTGGAGTCACCTACTGGAACAAAAACTGCAAGTCTCAGTACAAGGTAAATGTAATTAACCAAATAATTTTATAATAAAGGCTTGATTTTTTTTCCATTCCTTCCCTAACTTCCCCTGTAAGTCACATAGGTTAAAGAAGAATGTACTCTCTATTGTATATGCTTGCTTAATGAATAGTCTATGACAAACAGTTTTACAGAGGGGAAGAATTTCCTACATTGTCAACGTTTCTGTAGTCTACGCCATAGGATAGGAGCTTTCTCAGTCTTCTCTGACTTCAAAGACAGTTTCCACAAACCTTTCAATTGTTTTCATTCTTAGATTTCATTTTAAGTAGTACTTTTCTCTTAAAATTTCTTTCTTGTAAAATGTGGTGATAATTTAATTTTTGTTCAGTCCCATAACTTATTTTGGCTTCCAACAGGTAAAAAGTGTTTTTGCCTAGGCTTACTTCACATTCACTGTGTGATGTCATTTGATTCATGCCGATACCTCTGCTAATCCACTTTATCGTGAAGTATAATGCTATCTTAGAAAATCACTCATCGAAATCACTTTGCACTATTCATGTTGTTACTAAAAAGTTAATTTAGCATCTCTACCGCTTAGTACTATGGGTTTTAAGTTCTTACTTGCTATCGCGCACGCTCATTAGTGAATAGTCTCTGGTGTTTACAGGTTCAAGGAGATGGCTTCCTTCTCCCAACAGCAGCATCCCTGGTAGTGTAGTGCAATGCATTTGCATACAAGTGGTTTCTGAAAGGTAATTAGGTGATAAGTAACCTACTGTAGTCAGACACCATTGGGTAAATGTGCAAGTAATTGTGTAGTCACATGTCTGTGGAATATGGATATAATATCATGAAATCCACGCTTATGGAAAAAAAAAGGTAATTTTGTTAGTTTTATTGAGAGCCTGAGGTATTTCTTTTTGTGTTGTGGACTGGTTTGGCCTTACATACAGCAGTTAAATGTACCTTTTACTGAGGTATTGCATATTGTTTGGCCTGGGCTGCTCCATAGGAATGCATTTTTTGCAGAAATGCAGTGCTGACTTTGTTTTTTTAAAAAGATACCATCTAAGTAAATTTTATTAGAATTGTTCTACTGGATAATAACTAACTCAGCCTTTGAAAAGCTACTGTTCTTTGCATGCATGAAGATAATTTGGTTTTAGGGGAAGGGTGGCTCTGTTAATTGCAAATAATTGCTCATTCAGAAAACAGCGTGATCAAAAACCTCAGCGTCAGGTGGTTATATTATTTCCTGCAAGGTGGAAGTCATCAAACGTGACAGGGACGTCTGGAGGTTATACAATTTTTAGAATGGAGATGGAAGAAAAACACTGCAATTCTGGAATTCCTGTCAGTGGCACTTGACTAAATGGAGTAGAAATTGAGTTGTCTGCACAGGAAAAGCCTTAATACATGAAAGAAAAAATAGAATGTAAAAACTGTACAAGAAAAACAATATATATTGCCTGCCTGATGAAGACAGTCTTTAAACAAAGTTAGCACGGCAACTGAACACTATACATTTGAAAATGCCTCAGGCAAGCATAAAATCAATACTTGTGCACTAAGCTTGAATTTACATAAGTCTTGTCTTGCAGATGACTCTGACAATTTCATTTCATATTATTTTTCTTATGTCTTCAAGAATACTATTTTTGCTAGACCTTGATCATCTTTCTTTGTTAAGCCATATGAACATATTGCCTCTAGCTTCATATGTATAATATTATTTATCATCTTTTATATTTAAACTGATAATTATTTCCAGGTTACAGCAGAGATCATTAGTGTCCCTATTTTATTAGAAAATAATTGAGGCTAGCAACTACAATGAACTGTAAATATGTCAAAGTATTATCATTACTGAGAGGAAATTGAAAAGTAGAAGCAAAGAGAGATATATCTTTTTTGTGAAAAGTCATTTAAACAAGTATAAAGGCTGGAAAAAACTTTGGAAAACTACTCTATCACTTCATTGGAGAAAAGCAAACTATCATGTAAGCGAGAGTAGTCCCATATATGTTACATTTTAGAGAAAGGTCCTGCTTGGACAGTGTTAGGAAGTTATGTTGCTTTTCTGTCCTTTAGCTTTTTTAATTCTTATAACTCAGCTTTGGCAAATTACATAGTCTTCATTATGGAATACAGAGACTCAATTTGGAAACCAAACCACACAAAGCATTATTTCAATGTGGCTGAAATCCTACTTCTTTCCTGAAAAGTAAACCCGAACGGGAGTCTTTGCAAACTAGAGAGAGGATCTTGGGATCTAACAATACTGCAAGACCTATGAGGTAATAAATAAGAAAAGTTGACAGTGGCATAGAGCAGCAAAACTCTTGGCTGCCATTTGACTGTGGAAGAAAATGACGCCTCCACAGAATTCCTGGTGGGAACGGAAAGTATTTTGTTTCCTTCTGTTTTCAAACAGGATGGGATTACGTTATTTTTTAATTGAGCTCCAGAAAATTAGGTGAATTGAAGATACTAAAAATGATCAGAAAAGGTCACTCAGGATTTCTTTCTTAAGCTAAGTAATAGATCAGAGACAGCAGAAGAGATCCAACTATCTACAGATATTAAAAGTACGTTTTAAAAGGTGCTGCAGGCAATTCTTTTTCATCTTAACAAGAGTGAGGTAGGGCGATGTAAATTGAGAAGTTCACTCGTAGAGTCGGAAGCCCTGCTCGTAAAGCAGGGGTGGTTTGTCAGGTGGTGACTGCCTGGCTGCGCTGCGCCCCGTTCCCGACTGCCCCTGGAGCCAGGCTGGCACCTTCCCCTCTCTCTCAGCTTAACCAGCGCCACGTCCCGGGGACGGACGAGGGAGGATTGATTTCTGAGCTTGATAAAGAGTGTGAAAGAGGGAGCAAAAGGCTAATAGCAGAATTTATCACAGTGGAGAAAACGCTCCAATTTCTTTTTGTTGCGCTATGTATGTTTATGCCCTGAACTGTCTGCATTAAATTTCAATTCCGTTCTCAAAGGTGCCTGCATAAAAGCGATGGTTGCATGGTAAATGCTTCCCAGACAAAGGCGCCTTTTTTTACTGCTTTTACTCCTGCCTTATCCTTTGAAAAGTTAAGTAAATTACAGCCTTTCTAGCCCAATTGCACGACTGACACATTTTTTCACAAAGCTGTCAAGTATTATGACCAAGGAATACCATCTTGCCAAAATTCCAAGTATTAAAGTTAATATTTAAATTTTCAAGCTAAAATTCGTAGAGTTTCTTCATTTTTTTCTAATACTGTAAATCCTAGGACAACCAATTGTAGAGCTTGTAGCCCTTTTCTGTAAGGTAGCATTAGAAAGGGAGCAAGGAATTTTGGCTCACGGAAAGCAGGGATTCTGCTAAATTAAAGAACAACTCGTTAGCTCTGCTAAAGGAAAAGTGATAAAAAATGAGTACGCCTGTTCGTATCCTTCAGCCAAAGAAAAATATTGGGAAGTGTTATAAATAGGAACATTGTTCACAGGCTCGCTTGGGTTATGTTCACAGCACTAGCAGCCTGATGAAATTAAAAATACATGTTTGCTCATTGGAACATATATGAAGTTATAGCCCAGACAGTAATTCTAAATATCACTAGGAGTTACTTTTGCACAGCCAGTACAATCAACTGTAGTTCACTCATGGCAATTACCCCGTTAGGGTAGCATAGAGGTGAATTAAATTGTAGATAGTTGGGTAATGGCTTGCTACAGAAACCCATAAAAATATCTTCTTTCATGGTTTTGATAAATGAGGATTAGGAAGACATTGTTCTACAGTACTGAGCAGCATTTCTCTCTCAATTATTACATTAAAAAATGACCCTAGACTTGCTTTTTTTCTCTGTACATTGGTTTAGCAATAATTTTACACGGTGTATTTATAGTTTTCCGTGGTTCTTATGGAGACACCGAGTTTGAAGGTTTTTAAATAGAGCATGCAAACATTTGACTGGAAACCATCTGCTTCTCAGCGGCAGTGACCAGCCGTGGGATAGGAAAAAGGGGACCGGTAGGGGAAGGAAAAAGAGGAAGGAGCGAAAGGATGTGCCTGCTTACTTTGTACGAATAAAAGCGTAATTAAAAGGTTTGATCAGCAGGTTCTAGACCGGAGCTAATCCCACTCCCAATTTTGGCCATTATTTACTTTATGAAATTTTGGAGATCAGTCCTGGTGATAGAGGTTTTTATCGGGTCTCTCCACGTAGTCCGGCCACAACATCCGACCGTCACTTCCTCCATTTTTGCCCATCCTTCCTTAGAGAAAAGGTTGAGGGTGGTTGGATACGGGGCTCTATTTAACCCAAATACCCAGCGCTAAATCTCTAATGATGACCTTTGATCATGATTCCCATTTCCAAATTTGCATATGCACAGGTACAGAGATGGGAAGACCCAGCCCGGGAGAGCCCTGCGGCTTGGCAGGTGATGCTCTGCTGTCAGCAAGCGGAGCGGGGAGGACGGGAGGCATAACTGCAGTATCGACCATGATGCTATAAATATAGCGGTGCTATAAATTCACTTAAGAGGCTACTGACTTTTATATGGAGCTGATAAAAGAAATGGGAAGACGACTAATGCAGGGGTTTTTATCAGGTTAAGGGAGGAGTGTTCGCTCTGTCTGTGAACCCAGCAGTCGCTTAGCAACGTAATGATCAAGTGCAAGCCTGCGAGATCGACTAAATAATGTCAGCGTGATTAACGCAGAATAGAGCCAGTGGCTGCAAAGGAGAAAAAAACCACAGCCCCCAGTGAAAACAGCATCCTTCCACCACGACTCCGGTGTACTAATAAGGAATAATGAACAGCAAATGCTGCTGCTCTCTACCATCACCATACCAAAATGATCGATAGCTTTGCCATAGGGAGAAACAATTTCTATTTCAAACGGTGCTTATGTTTCTCCGGCTGTGTTTGCACAATGTCCCCGTGGCGTCTGTGGCAGGTTGGGCATCACTCTTGGTATTGGGAAATGCTCATTATAAACGTGGGAGTTATGGAGGGTGCTTAACCATGCAGGATCAAGTCCTCTAGGAAAAATAACCTGTACAGTGTTGGCGTAGCAAGTTTTAAAAGTGAAACTGCCTATGGCCAGGGTTTTTGTCCATCTCTGCATTTTTTTTTTATGACGATCTGGAAAAGTTCCTATTTTTTCACAACCAGGTAAGGCAGAACTGAACTCAGTAAGCGAGTCCTGCATAGGGAGTGACCCTACATTTGGTTTAGTGTAAAGGATGTCTGGGTTTTGCAGATGATGAAATATGTATCTTGTGGGATAATTCTCAAGCCTTGATTTTTCAGTTTGCTCCTGTCCCATTAGATTCATTTCATTTCGTTAACTGTTTGTCAGCCAATTTCACAGGATTGCTTGCTTTGTCAGTAATTTTTGCAGTGTTTCAGTCATTCCATTTTGTCATTTTTATTTGCTCTCATGACTGCTGTTGTCAGAAGAGGGTCATGCTGAAGTGCCATGAAGTAAGTGACGACCATAAAGCAGAGTATTCTGTGTTGTACATTCTGCTTCTTTTTAATGCTCACTCATTGTTATTGCATTTTAGTGATTTTGGTGTTGGCTTTGTTACAAAGTGCGATGTGGATTAGATCATCCTAATCCAGAAATGGTAGCCATTCTAAAACCAGAAATAGGATGTCATCTTGAGCTGAAATAAAAGCCACTTTCATCAGAGAAGTATTCAGCAAATGTTTTTATAACATGAGCACGTTAAGACCAGATTCCTGATGCCTGAGCACCTAAATAAGGGGCATGCTTTTTCAAATATGCCCAAATTCTTCTGGATTTTTGGAAGGTGTTTTGGGGTGGGTGGAGGGGTGGGGAGGGATGATCAGTGCATTTTTACATACCTGTGTGAGGCTCAAAGACAAACTAGCCCTCGAAATGATCAAGATCGCTGTGGTCGTCACTGTTGAGTCTTTCATTCTTGGAAGCTGTGGGATTTCTCCCTTTCTCCTTCCAGCTTTCCTTGACCTTTTTCCCTGCAGCTCTCCAAGGAGAGAGGGCTGAGGCCACCTCCTGGTCCTCTGCCCCTCATCAGCACCATTCCCTTACTGCTGGTCTCCAGACATTTGTGCCATTCCCATGGAAGCTGTTGTTCTTGAACAGACTCCCACAGACCTTAATGATTATTCTTTGCTCCAACTGAACAGTGTTACTTGCAACAGACACTAATCATTTCTCAATTCTTCTCACTCAAATAACACTATTATAAGAAGCTCTGTATACTGCCAGTCATCACATCAGCCCTTGTTCTTCATCTTCCCCCAAAACAGACAATTATTGTCTTACTTTCCTACCGTACAATTTTCCTTTGGCAGTCCAAAAATGAAGTAAAAATATTATAAGAGATGAAGGCAAAGTTTGGGGTTTGTGTGTTCTCAAAAATCTGTAGAACGTTAATTTCTCTCAGTATCTCTGTATAGGGACTCATTTCACTCATTGGTTCTCTTGGTCATTAAGATTTTTTTCTCTGTCACAATGGGAGAGCTTTGTCAGAAAGAGCAAGTCTTTTCTCAAGCTGCAGGATAAAACAGCTCCCATGAGAGCAGAGTGGCTTTTTGGTTTTTCACATGGGAGGCTCACAGGAGCTGTTGCGGCGTGCCATCTTTCCCTGATTTGCTTCTGATATTAAGTTAACAGTAAATTTGAATCCTGCAAATCTAATTTAAAATGTAAAAGAATTTCTTGCCTGCAAGCTGTGTTGATGGCTTTTATACTTGGAGACCGCATCGTTGTGACATAGGAATTACATATTGTGATTTTAATGTGAGGCAACATAATGGGCATTGCAATCAGTGCAGTCTTACAGCAGCAAATGTTTATAAATTACTACCATATGCTGATTCTAACAGAGCAAATTTTATTTAAAATAATGATCAGACTTTTCACCTTTTTAAAATGAAATTTGGGTTTAGGCAGGTTTAATATGGATTTAATATGTTTAGTATAACAGATGATCAAATAAGGCATGAGAAATTGCTCTTATTAAAAATCTGGAAAACCCACAACACAACAAAAACATGCCTGCTCTCCAGCTGGAATGTGCTTGCTCCTTATAGACCAGGATACCAATCAGCCGTAAAATGCAAGACAGCTGATGGTTTCAAGGTTGTATCTGCATCACAGATTGTACTGGCGATGTCACAAATTATAATTTAGGATGTATAGGAGTTACACAAATATGCCATGGTTTTTTTCTTTGGATTACTATTACAGTACAGCAGTCTCTATAACATGGAGTTGACATGGCAGATGAGAGAAGGGAAAAAGAAAGAGAAAAAATGAATCTTGGAATTCCAGACTTTGAACTGAAAGCCTGGAAATGCAACTGTGGGCTTCTGCACGACCTTCACGAGGGCTGTGTCTGTGCCGTGAAGGCTGTGGAGTGGGTAGCAGAGCCGGCTGAAGCACAGCAGTTGGGAACCAAACACAAACTCCGTCTCGCAGGTTGCCGAATAATTTTGCAGGCAGCAGAGACCTCAAGTTGCTGTGGTTAAAACTTGCCCTAAACAAGACCGCTGTTGCAGCAGTGGGGAGATGTACTGGGTCACAGTCACTTGTCTGTGGTCCCGAGTGTGCAGCAGAACGAATAACTTTCTTGAAGGTGTGTTGCTGTAGGAGCAAGTCTGTTAATGTTAACAAAGTACTCTGAGCTTTCTCATAAAAGGGTTAATATTCATAAAAGCTTGAGTGCTGATGTGGCTTTAAACTGAGCTGGTATTAAAACCTCATTAGTCAGCTAAAATAAAAAATCTTCTAATCGTTGTTCCAGAGATGTATTTCAATAGTCAGTGGTCCTGAACCTATGGCTTGAAGAAAGCAAGATGCCCACAGATCTTTTAACATTGCTTGTAGCCACGCGAAGCCGTTACTTTGATCCAGGCTGACAAAACGCAAAGTACAACATTGCCTGTATTGCTTTGCTCGCCAGGTATTGCTGCCCCTGGGTCGGAGAAGGTTAGGTAACACTAGTCTAAGGAATACTTAAAATACGAGCACACAGTTTACTTTTGGGGATTTTGTTTTAGTGGCTTAATTTAGTGGCTTAATTTAATTTAGTGGCTTAATTGGTTCCTTCTTTAAAGGAACCATGGCAATGATTTCCTGAAAAAGGGCGGGCAGGGAGTCTATGAAAGGAACCATACGGAGAAGATGCAGCAAAAGTGAGTTACAAAGCAGAAAGTGTACCCTGAGCCTGGAGTTGTCCGTCAAGTAACAGAAGTGATCTTTCAGCATCTAGCATAATAGAAGATAGATTTTCATTGTCCATTTGATATTAAAAGACCATAATTTCTAGTATTTGCAAGACAGGAAAGTTAAGTAAAAGGGTAACTGCAGGTGAAGAGATAGGGAGACATTTCTGCATTTATACGAGGCTCATCCTGCTCTTTGCACAATCACTAGGACAGCATTATCCCAACCTTTTTCCAAGCAGGTTTTTTGTTGATTTAAAATTATATCATGCCTTATTAAAGTGTGTGAGACTCCTAATGCTAAGTTAAAGTAGGTAGAAATAACTTGCTGCCCTTGGTTGGTAGAATTTAATAGTTTCTTGCCATAGACTTTTTATTTGTAAGAATGCTTAGCTCCAGCCCTGGAAGACAATGAGAGCCATTAAGCTCCAAACAAATCACAGGAAACACTCAAAACCTTGCCAAGTGTTTCCTTTCTTTGTTAAATTACAAAGACATAAGTACTCCAAGTATTGTTCCTACTGTGTTTTAAGTGAAGTACTGATCTTTCAACTCTCAAAAAGATCCCCCCGTTCCCATTGAAATATATGGAACAATTTGTGGGAAATCAGTGGGCTTGCTCACGTGAATAACATGTACGTTCTCCAAAAAGTTATTCTTAGTGCTTTTCTAATAACACGGTATTGGAGCTTTATTTGAATGAGACTCACTGTGACACAAGCGTGCTCCGCATCTCGGTGTAGCAGTGCTGTAGGTTACCTGATGTCTAGGTTTGTTAATTATGGGCCAAAGCCCCAGACGTGATGCGGGGAGTACGCATCTAACAGGGCACACGACAGCCAGCAGCAAACCAAGGAAACACTGAAGAAGGTCTCCAGTTCAGTACCACCAGGACTGCAGTAAGGCTCGTGTGAGAGAAAGGGGTTAATAGCCTGCTATCGTTGCCTCAGGTTAACTGCCTACATTTCTTCATTCTGGTAAGGCATGAGTACTTCACAGGGGGAGCGGGTTAGGGTAGATGACGAGGAAATGCTGCTACCACCATCTTTTTATTTTAAATTTTAACCACTCTTGTATTCAGGATGTGGGCAACCAAAGTCAAGTCACTCCCCTTCCGTGGGCGTTCACAGTTGCGTTGCACTGGGGGGCAGATCCCGTGAGGCAGGATAACCCTCCACGCTACGACCTCCTTCCCAGCGGTCGCAGTACCCTACGGGAAGGAGCAAAGCCATCGTGATTACCTAGGGCAGAGGAGCAGGAGAGGGCCTCTCATTTATAAAACAGATCCGGTGGCGAGGGACATAACTCAGAGAGAACAGATGCATTTGGTGGCAATTAACACAAAATCTTTAAGCAGTGACTTAGGGAGAGACCGCAGTTTCTGCCATAACGGCACTTTAAATACAGGGGGTCCAGAACCACGCTCTTTCTTTGGCTCTGTGAGATCTTTTCTGCACAGTGGTGAATCTGCAGTATTAATGAAAGCATTTCTATCTGACATCGCGCACCCAAGTCATCTTCAGTTCTGCCGTGACGGGTCAGGCCCGGTGGCAATCTGGCACTCAGAGGGCTTTGGTCAGGGTCTGGGTTAGAAATCTAACTACGGCATCCTCCAGATCGTCCTCTGGAGTCCATAGCATCACTTCAAGGATAAACAAATCCTTCCTTTGGTCTGGAGGTGCCTGAAATTAGTTGTCTGAAGGTTTTCCTAGTTGGCAGGGTATTTTAAAAATGAAAAACTCTGGAGCTTCAGGCACCCAAGGGTTCAGTGGAAGATCCTGAAGTGCACACGCTGACTGGCAGAGTTTTCTGATGAGAAGTAAGGGCTGTGGAGTGAAGCCTATTATGATATGAGCAGACCTGAACCTGGATCTTCTGCCTCTAAATTTGTTTTATAGCCAACAGACGAAAGCAGACTCGTCTGCTCCTTCGCCCACCCTGTCAGCCTTGGCATCGGAGCTAGCCTCTCAGCAGGTTTCATGCCTGCTTAGTTTGTAATCTGAAATATCCTTTAGGCAAGAGAGAGGTGCCGGTGACTGAATCGCAACTACATCACCTCTGGGCATGCACAGTAACAAGAATTTTGTCTCCTTAAGTTTTGTAGTGAAACTGCCAAAGTGTAATTTCTGTGTAGAAGGAAATGGACACAGAAGTCCTTTGATGAACCTTAGAAGGACTGCTTCAGTTTTAAAGCACGAAAAGACCAGCTGAACAGAAAGGGAAATAAGAGGAGCTTGTGGAGCGTGTTCTGTGAATGAATGGGAATACAAACATACCCTAAAATTCACTGAGTAGATGCACAAAGATCCAAAATCCAAGTTAGTAATATGCTTTCAATACTTTCCATAACAACTATTACTAGCTGTGTTACCTAAGAGTGTGTAAACTGGCAGGTTAAAACTGAATGAAGGATCCCACCCCTCCATACAATGGAGGGAAGATCAACTCCTGATCGCACTTCGTGGGGAGCACAGAGTGCCCGTGTGCTTATTCCGCTCGGTGTTTCTCATTTAACCTTGAGTTAATTTGGTGTAGCCCTAAAAAGGAAGAATGTGCTCTGGAAGATGTTTTTCTGAACGGCTCATAAGCAAAGGGTTTGTTTTTAACTATGGCTTACCATTGATGATTGTTTTATGGGAAAGATTTAATGATACCGTCTTGGTACTTTTAACCTGATATTGCTCATTAAAAAATGAAAATATTCAAGCATTCCAAAACCCTATTTACCACGTGTTGATATGGACAACCTTTCAGCTGGTGGCTGATATATCTAACTTTCCACGTCTGTTTACAATTTCAGGAGCACGGAAGTCATGAGTACTGTCTCAGGTACACGAAGTACAACAATCACTTTTACTGTCCGACCTGGAACCAGCCAGCCGATCACACTGCAGAGCAGGTCCCCAGACTATGACAGTAGGACCTCAGGAGCAAGACATGCTCCAAGCCCTGTGGTTTCACCAACAGAGATTAATAAAGACATCATGCCTGCTCCTCTGACTGCTTCTGCTTCAGCTTCATCTCCTTCTCCAACTTTGTCCGATGTATTTAGCCTACCCAGCCAGCCCCCTTCGGGGGACTTATTTGGCTTGACCACAGGGCGCAGCAGGTCTCCTTCTCCCTCAATATTACAACAGCCAATCTCAAATAAGCCTTTTACAACTAAGCCTGTCCACCTGTGGACTAAACCAGATGTGGCAGATTGGTTGGAAAGTCTAAACTTAGGTGAACATAAAGAAACATTTATGGACAATGAAATAGATGGCACTCATTTACCAAATCTACAAAAGGAAGATCTGATAGACCTTGGAGTGACTAGAGTTGGGCACAGAATGAACATAGAAAGAGCTTTGAAACAGCTGCTGGACAGATAAGAATAGCTATTTTGCCTCACAAACTTCTGTTGATAACTAGAGATGGGCTGGTACTGAAATACCCCAAATGCCTTGTCTGTCTGCGAGTGCCAGCAAAATTTGGGGGGGAGGGGGAAAACAGTTTAATTCCTGGTACTCAGGTAATGCAGACTGTATGCTACATGCCCAAACATAAATCTAAATATGTTACACGAGTGGGGCCATTTTATTTCAAAGTTGTGGGGAGATACGAGAGAGAGAGAGAAAATTGTTAACTTCAAAAACATTGATTTGAAAAATCTTGATAATGCCCTTCTGCTGGAACCATTACATACCACTTTTCTTTCAACTTAAAATTGCAAGCATTTCATTTTTTATTGAAAAGCACTATATTGTCTTCTTGACATTCAGTCTCCGAGCAGGCTTCCTTCCCCAACCCTTAGTTCATTTTAAGAGGACAGATTGCTTCATTACCATTCTAACCCATTTTTATTAGTAGCAGAGGCACAATATTAAGGCAGGGACAGGAGTTCATATTACTGGTTTTTTCTAGTTTAGCTCTCAGATTTGTTGGCAGTGAAGCTGGTTGTTCTGCTGGAATTAATTCAAGGGTAACCTTGCTCTGTTTTACCTGGTATTTCTTTATTTCTGCAGTTATACTTAGCACTCTTCCAAGGTGGCAGAACAAGTTCAATACATGCTCCATTGACTTGACCTGTAAGACGATGCAGACGTTGCATAAAAACTGAGGAGGAATGCACACTTAGAGGTACAACAAAATGAAGCTAGTTTGAACCTGAGACCCCCAGTTTTCAACCAGCTAAACTACTGCTAAGTCACAATATGAACTCGACAAGCCAGTAAAAATTTGGGGTTATGTACAGACGCATCTTTTGGACTTCACAGTCAGATACTCAAATATGCTGAACCCTGAGAGATGCTGTTTAATTCAGTGAGTGGTAAGTGCTTAGCTATTTTGAACATCAGGCCAAGAAAGAAGAAAAAGATAGATGAATGTTCCCATTGAAGTCAGTGGGAAGGTTGCCAGTATTTTAAGTGAGCGAGGGATTTCAGCCTGTTAGCAGAAATGGTAATGTTTCAGCTTGTTAAAAAAAAAAAACGGAAAAGGTAAAAAGCTAATGCCAAGATGGAAAGAGGTATATAGTGTCTCAGAGTGCATGTGTGCCAAGGGCCAGGAGAATTGGGTAGGTATCCAGTTTCTCATTTTTATCACTGTTAACAGGTATTGGCTCCTTGACCAGGACAGCAGACTGAGCACTTCAGGGGGAGCTGGACGCTGCCCATCGGCCTCCAGCGATTTCTTTGCACGGCTGGTAGTGAGGTCGCAGGAGAGGTGCGTGCACCCTGCTGGAAACCAGGCGGCTGCGGCCGAGCATGGACTGGGTGGCGGGGTAGCAGAGCTCGAGAGCTTTCCAGGAGACTTCAGTCAGCAGGGGGAAACACACAGATTTGGTTAATCTGACTTTTCCTTTTTTTTTTAAAGTTAACAAGTCTCTCTCTGCATGTTTGAACTCCCCTTGTAATTAACACCTCTTAATATCTGTGAGTTTTTTAGGTCTTTATTAACATAATATTCAAGATGTTCAAGGTGGGTAAATTGTGCGTGGATGGCTAGACTGCCTACCTACCATACTTTCAGGTTCTCTTACATTTTGCAAGGTACCTGAACTTTCTTTCCTTGATATGGTCCTTGATATGGTCCAGCCTATCTCTAATTTTTTTATTGTGATTATTTTTGCTCACAAACAAGTGTCTAATTAGGTCTGCAACAGCCCTAGTATGAGTACATAAAGTTTAGCATTTTAAATATCTTTCTTTACTGCAAGTTTAAATAGTTGTACAGATAGTTTATAAGCACAATATTTTAAGAAAATAAGTGGCTGGTCTACTGGGCAGCCTTTGTGCCACTTCAGTGCTAGAAAGTTAAAAACAAAAAAAAAAAAAACTTTTGTGGTTTACTACTATTTCTGTGGAATAATTATAAAGTCTTGACCTTTTTAAAATCAACCTCATTTGGATGCATCTGAACCAGCAGAGCTGTGTTATATTTTCTATCTTTGCTAGAACTTCTACAAAGGAGGATGAATATTTCTTCAAAAGTGGTTATAGTTACCAACGCATTGGATACTCATAAAAAGCAACTTATTTAGCCTCCTGCCCCCTTTACGGAACAACAAATCTTTTGACTTAACATCTGTTACTACGCTATATTTGTATTTGAAAGTTCCAAGTAACCTTGTAATAAAAAGCAAGTACCAAGGCATTTTACTTCCAAGAGTACTGAATTTTTCCATAGGCGTTGTAGAAAATGGCAGTTTCATTCAGATAGTCGATACAGGCAACTTGAGGCCATCAAATACTTTAAGAAGTGTAAAAATGGTAATTTAGCCATCATTGTCTTCCATTTGGTGATATGACAGAATTCAGTAAATAAACCACTAATGCCATGCTCTTTTTTTTATTTCTTTGGGTACAGTTGATATTACCTCTATAACATGTGCCAGAAAATACATTAGAAAATATGGTAGTAAAAGAAAATGTAGAAGTTGACTTTTAAGCTGCTTTTTAATCACAACCTTCTTGTTGAATTTACGTTGAACAAGTGCTGACATACACGGTAAATTGCGGTTGACGGTCATCCCTTTCTTACACCGGTGTGTTTCTTGCTCGTGTATCTTTTCAGGTACTGAAAGAATAGGTACAATACAATTAGTAGAAAAGAGGTTTAACACATTAAAGAGCTAACGAAATAGTTTATTTTTTCATTGTGTCTTACGAAGTAAAGGTAAGGAGACCTGAGAGGGCCTACTTTCACCAATAAAATACACCTCTGCCAAGATGATTTGGTCTCTAGCTCTGAGATGATTTTGCTGCAGAAAGCAATAGTAACAGATACGACGTTGCCTCCGAGTATTTTCATCAGTCTGGAAATGTTGGGGGGAGGAGAGAAGACCCATTTATTTCATGCTACTATGATAGTGAAAAACAAGTTGTTAGAGATCTATGAAATACGTTATGATATTCTGGGTTTTAGGATCAACTTTTGTTTATATACTGTAATTTAAATAAATTGCATTTACATGCCTAGTTTCTGTAATATTTGTGTATACAATACCAAAATCTTACAAGATGTAAATTGTGTATAACTGCACAGACTCCTTTCCCTAGGTGTCTGAGAACATTTTAAGTTTAATTCATATATTATAAAATGACTAGATGTGACTGTTGATTTACAGAATTTACATATCACAAAAGTTAATTATTTGTGGTACTTAAGTTAATAAAAATAGTGATTTTTTTCTCAGTTCTTAAAAAGCATTACCCAGTTGATCTGGCGATGATTATGTGTATGAGCCACAAATATTGATAATTTTTCCATTACATTTTTTCTTTTCTTTTCTAGATATTAATATGTTTCTCGCTATAGTTTGTGTAACAACTTGTGTTCACGTTATCTATGTTGCTGTAATTTTTGTGCTTTAATTCCTCTTATTTCGACTGATTAAAAAATCAAGCTCCTGTAACTTGCACTTTTCCCCAATCCTTAATACTCTTGTATGGCAACCAAAATTACTGTAAGAAATAAATATAATATTGCACTAAGGTTGTGGTTCTGATTGCAGAGAACACTGTCTGAATTTTTATTAAAAAAAAAAAGTTGCCAAAAAACTTGCAATCTGATGTTATTGAAAGCGCATAAAATGCTTTAACGAAATGTAGATCGAATTAAGGCAAAATAATTGATTTATTGTCGGGAAAAGCATTTCCTTTTTATTTCTTCTTTTTTGGTTAAAGCATTCTTTATGCCCACCAGTAGTTCATTTCCTGAATTTCAGATTCATGTTTGAAATTTGACAAGTAAAAATTTTTCAGCAAGAGGCAGAAAAATAACGTGTCTGTTTGCCTTAAGGTGGATTTCAAATAATCATGGAATCTTTTTTTTTTCCCCTGGCTGAGGGTGTGTGGGGGTGCGTGCTCTCAGCTCGGCGCTGCTGGTCGTAGCAGGCACTCGATTGCGGGTCTGCTCTGCCGCCTAAGGCGGCACCGAAAATGGGGGGGCTGGAGATTTTGTGGGGCAGGGCAGCGTTACGCAGGAGCAAAGGCAGCAGCGCTCCTTGTCAGCCTGCGCGCATCTTGTGGCTAAGGGAATGTACCAGCGGGTTTGTTTGGACTGTGAATAAACAAGGCTTAAAATGGGGGGAAAAAAGAAAAAAAAAACAATTCACATCTTCCGTTGGCTTAATCTAAAAATTTGTTTATCTTCAAATGGTGATGCAATGAAGAATATTTTTTATTTTTATTTTCTACGATATTGGAATAAATGCCTAGAACTGTTGCCATTTGGTTTCATATGTTCCTTAACTATTTTTCTCTTCTCAGATGTTGTTCTAGTTCATCGTTTTTGTAGTTACCTATTATTTCTCTCATATTTTTCCAACAACAATTACCGGGCAGCTTTGTTTTGTTAAAAAAGATAGAAGAAAAAACCAGCCTTTTTTTATTTCAGGTATTGTGGCCATCCAGTGATAAACAGCTGTGTATCTAAATAAAGTCAGGTATTTACAGTGCAAAACAAAGAAAGCTTTGCAATTGTCAATGCTTTGTTGGTCAAAGAAATGAGAAGATTTAATCATTGCTGGTTTAGTGTACATTGTATCAACGTGTTGGGTTTTGTTTCGTTCTTGGTTTTCTGTATTTTTCTGCATTTTGTGGTCTTTCATTCCTTTTGTTCAAAACCATGAAAAAAAAAACCCAGTAGCTATGATGGGCCATCCAGAATAGCACAATTGTAACAATACTTCAGAACATGTGGTTTAAAAAAAAAAAGTACGTGCCTTATAATTTTCAACCTGGATCAACTACACTGTATTTAACATAAAGAGCTTTATCTTCACGGTGTTATAGTACCTGGCAAAGAGAGCTTGTAGTGCTGTTCCTGAAGCGAGAAGTCCATGTCGCTCCATTAGGAAAAATGGTTAGAAAGACTGAAATGATTTACGTCTTATTTTGAAACATTTTTGGCATTTTGCGACTGAAGTCCTCTATTCAAATCAAGTAAATGAGGGGCGAAAGAATTGAACGAGACCGTTGTGTTGGGTTCAGTTTCCTACCATAAATCCGTGTAGTTGCCATGTGCTGTATTTCACAGACAAGGTAACAGTAATAAAAAAAAACCCAAGTGGACTTACGCTTTGAAGGCTGAAACAAACTGGTTCTATAACGCTGACATCTAGTGGAATTTGACGGACATAGGCTCAGAGCAATATAAGATCTTTTAAAATATGTATTTTAACCAATTGTCATTCTTTCTACAAGAAGTCATTTTAGCAAATTTTTTACGATTGTAAGTTGGCCTGAATATTTAAGTCAGAAAAAATAGGCTGACTGTATAATGACACAAATTATACACTGAGTGAGAAATCTTTAAAGAACTGTAATGTGTTTTCTGGTTTATACGTGGTTATGTTTTATCAATTTTATGTTTTAAACGTTAGCATCTCCATATGATCCTTCGTCTGCATCAAGCATGTTTTTTAATGGGAATGTAGTTTTTGTCTCCAGTGCTGCAAATCTTGGACTGTTCTGAACAATTTCGAACGCTGCAATCCGATGAACAGCAGATATTGCAGATCCAAACTGCAAAAGAGTGCGAGGTATTGAGGTTAGGAATCAGTTCAGAATAGCTGGTGGGTTATTTCCCAGAACTGAAGTTTGCTTTCTCAAGTAAAATTTAGGTTTTTCCTCAGGACCAATGCTAGCAGGAGTACGTGCACGTGTGCCTGAGTTCTTGTATGCTTTTAATGTAAAGGTTCTTGGACAGCATTAGAAATTAATGTACAAATAGGACACCAGTGTTGCATGTGCTTAAAAATGTATTGGACTAAATGTTGCGGTGTACCTTTTTGCTTTGAAAATCTGAAGAGAATACAATATACAGAAATCTCAAAATGTAATTCATGTTTTAATGGGTTATTTTCCACTGATATTTTTGCATTACCTAATTGTCTCTGATCGCCTAGCTTCCTTATATACTTTAAAGCGATTTAAAGCAATTTCTTGTGACTTCTGAAAAAAAAGCCTTGGAACAGCTGAAACTGAGGGTTGGGGGAGAGGAGGTAGCCTCTCTGCTGCACAGCCTTCTGAAACTTTTGATTCCGTTTCCTTGAGGACGTTCTTCAAAACAAATCCCGAGGGAAGCGGTGCCTCATTACCATGGTGTAAAGAATTCACAGCTCCCTAAACGGGCGCTCGGTTGTCGATAATGAATTTTCGGTAGGTACTCCCTACCGAACCCGCCCCTAGAAAGGGTGTCGTGAGGAACTATTGTGACCGTCTCATTCATTTCTCATTTTGTTCTGACCTTGTTGGTGCGCCTTGAGGTCTTATTTCAAGCTGGTATCAGACCTTTTAAGCTGTGCAGTGGTGAAGTCAAGGTGAGAGCTCTAAATCTCTCATTAGAGGAGAACAGATAGAAAGGTGGCTGAAACACAGTTTGAAGTGTGATACACTTATTAGTCCACAAGCAGTGTTGAAAAATGAACAAAAATAACTTCTTTTATATCTGAACGTCGTCACTGAGCTCTGTGTCCAGTTGTACACAAAATAATATTGTGATTAGAATTTTATTTTGTACTTCAAGCCGTGCTGTATCCCCTCTTCTCCACTTGCTCTGTCTCAGCAATTTCCTTTCTTTACAAAGCAGTGGATGTTAGTTTTAACGTGTGCAACATTGTGTAGGTCGATTTAATTCACCTGTAAGACTTTATAGTGACCCAGTAACAGATTACATGCTGTACATTTCACCTGAGGTTACTTGAAATCTCTCATCGTGCTAATTTTCTGCATTACAGAGAAGACCTGAAACGAGGGTAGGTGACTTGCAGAAGATACTTTGCAATTTTTAGAGAAGTTTTCTTTCAGAGAAAAAATTCCTCGCCTGCTATGTGTATTCCAAGCAGATCATTTGCACACCTTGCCTTCTAGTCTATCATTTCTCTCTCAAATGGGTGTTCTACTGCCTTAGTGCTGTTAGGCAATCTTCAACCCTTTAAAGAGTCTAATACCTTTAAAGGTCTACTACTAGACCTAATACTGTGTGTATTAACTGTCAGTGCTGAGGACAAGGGCGGTTCATTCGCAGGGAAGATCAATATAGCGTATTATACACTTGAAAGACCAGTGCAATGGAAACAGGGAAAATTTGCTTGTACAAAATGCGCCGAGGGGAAATTCTCGCCGTGAGTCCGTAGGACTGATCTGTTGGGGGTGTCAGAAAGGAAGAGAAAACTCTGTCTTGGTGAAGACACACACAATACATAGCCGTGAAAAAGGCAAGGCGTTTTCAACAAGAACGAAGGTCCTATTAATATGAGTGGGCTGGAGGGCGTTCACAGGAGCTCATCTGCAACGGGTAGGGTTGGGATAGGAGTGGGAACCAGCTGCTAGCGAGATGCTGCGACTGGGGGCTTACAGCAGGTTTTAAAATGACTCGGTCTATTTAACCGAGCAAATAGAAGGCTGAAATGAGATGTCTGCTTTTCCCACTCACATGAGTGGGTGAACAGCCAGGAGAGGGATTTTGAGCTAAAAGGAACATCGGTGCTAGAAGAACATGTTACCGATTGGCAATGAATAAATTCAGATTGGAAGAAAGTCCTCACTGTGAGAAGAGGGGGGCTGTGGTATAGTCTCCTACGAGGAATGGCGTGGGAGGTCCTGACCCCAGGCGCTGAAAGTTCATAAATTCAGGAGCAGTCCTGGGTTTGTTTCCCACGGCACGCAGTTTACCCCGGGGCACCTGCTGTGCAAAAACTGTTCTGCCGAAGCCACGGGCTGGGAAAAAGAGGGTGGTGGGAGCCCAGCCTTCCCCAGGGGCGAGCCCCCTTAGCGGGGAAGATGGATGGAGGCTCTAAACCAGTGGCTCCTCGCTGGGCTGAGGCGTTTGCGGGCTGAGGGGTGGCACCTTCCACGTGAAGCCCTCGTTTTGTGGGATTTCAAATCTTTTGGCACCGGAGAGGCTGCAAAGGCTCACCGGAGGAGGCTCATTCATCAGAGAGCAGGGCGGGAGACGAGGGATTGGCAACTGGGAAGCCCAGCTGCCATAGACCACTACGCCTGCTACAGGAGGCGATTATATATTTTACATCAAAAAATAATAATTAGATTAATACCAAAGCATTAGATGAAGCGCTGGAGCAGAGAAACAAAAGCTAGGATATGCATCTAAGAGATGTAAAACTTAACGCTAGGCTGCAGCGTTAATAAATTTCAGGGGAGAGGGGCCGTGTGCTGGCAAGGGTTTGCTCAGGAAAGAGAAAATCCTGCCACCTCTGCACGGCAGCGCATCCTCTGGGTAGCAAAAAGTGGGTGCTTGAGCTGCAGCTCATCAGGGATTAAACTCGAGATTATGCAGCTGGGGAACCAAGCATCTGGCCCTGATGTTGCTGTTAGGAAGCACCCTACCAGTTATTCCTCACCCTCCGGTTTTGTTTGTTTTCAGGGGCTGTTTTGTTCTTTTTTTAAAAAGAAATAAATAAAACAGCCAAAGACTTGAGCTTGGCATCACTCACACCCTGCCCACTGTAGCTGGGAGTTTTTATGTGTATTACATCACAGCTACCGGCGTATCCTAGATCTCTGTAAGAAATAAAAGCCAGGACAGCAAACACCAGGTTTTTTTATTACCTGAATTAAAGAGAAACGAATGTAAGCTGTTCTTGACAGATGTTGTTAGCTGGCTCTGCGGCCATGGCTCTGTTCCGACACGGCCCTCGGTGACAGGGTGCCCTCCCGTCACCAGGACGGACGGAGGGTGCGCTAACCCTCGCCCAGGGAAGGGCAGGGCTCTCCTGGGAGGCTGCACCCGAGCATCGGCACCGTTGCACCCAGGTAGACACGACAGCGCCATGCACCGTGCTTCCCTCTCTATTATGTCAAAGCACCTGAGCGAGGCAGTCTCTCTGCAAGATGTATTTCACGTTAGGTGGAAGTTACTGAAATCGAAGTGATGGTCTTGCATCTGGTGAGGGCTGATTCACCATCAGTTCCTTTACCAGCACCCTGCTAACGAGAACATAAATGACGACAACCAAAGGCACCTGAGCACCATTCCGAGCCATTTCAACCTCCCCCCTCTCGACTGATTGCTTATTACCCCGGGGCTCATAAAAGAGGACCATGAGGTGAGATGGTTCTCATCTTTTCCTTGGGAAGAGCTGGGGTCAGAGCTCTGGAGCTGGAAGTCTCAGCCTTTCCTTGCACTGTTTAAGGGTAAGGATTTTTAATTTTAGCCTATTTTGCTTGAATATTTTTGTTTGTTTGTTTTCTTCGCTTCCTCTAAGCTGTCTGGTGCTAGGTCGTGTCATCCCCCTTCACCTTAGAATAGAAATTATTGGGGCAAACACTGGGGTTGGGTTTTTAGTTCAGCTTGTATGTAAGGATAGCAGAAAAACTGTAGCAATTTCCATAAAGCCTGAAAGCTTAATTTTTAGCAAAACATTGATTTTCTTATTTTTTTTTCCCACCATTAAATAACAGATGAAGGAAACTTCCTCACTGGAGGATTCCCCATCAGATGGGGAAAAATACTGTCTGGTTAACCACAGTAACAAATCCTATGAAGAATAATTTTTGGAGATTGGAAAGGCAAAAGCCATATTCGGAAACAAACAGAAACCAAGGTGCGATCGTGGATGATTCGCTGTCCCCTAAAGGGTGACAGAGTAACCTATTAATAAGGATATGAGTGTTGCCATCCAGCTGGATAGTGGCAATATTTCATTGTATTTGCTGATTAGGTAAAACTTGTGCTTTCAGTATTCAAATTATTTGAGGCTCTTGGGTTTATTATAAGAGTAAGTTTTATCCCTGAACTGTAAATGGAGGCTCAAAGAAAACCTCCCACAAAAGAAAACCAACTCATTCTGGTTTGCTTGGTTTTAAGTCTAAGAACTGTTGAACATTTGGGGTTGTAACACTGCCTTCTGCAGAGCAAAGAGGAAAACCGGCCCCGTTAGTGGTCTCGGTGCTTTTCGGAGAAGCTGTGCTGGTTAATTTGGGTTGGGAGGACTGGTGGGACATCGCATGATCGAGATGAGGCGAGTGCTGCCTTGTTTGGTGACGTTTTTCCGCACCGCGCTAAGAGTGATGGTGCACCAAGACTATCAGAGATCCGAGCAACACTTGCAGAAGCACTTGAGTGCGTTCGTCACCTGGGCCGGCGTTCGCAGGGGAATTCAGCCACGCAGAGAGGTAGGCAGGTGGCTGACAGTTGCTTACATTAATGAAAAGTGGAAACACTCAAAAAGGCAAACCATCCTGTCACTAAGCTGGTCAGCTGTCGCTGTTCTTTTGGGTTTTTTTTTTTACTCAGGACAGTTTCTTTTTCCTGACTAATCTCTTGTTCTTCCTGGATATATGATAGTCCTTATTTTTCTGCTACTGCTTTCTGCTTCAGGTTAAATATTTTTCTGTGATTGCTTCCCAACAAAAATTTAAAAAATGATCTGCCTAAGTGAATACTTCTGGGCAAAGATCAAAACCATTTTATATTCAGGAAAAGTACATGCATTCTAGGTGGTAAGACACAGTGGAATGGTATTACTAGCAGATGATCCGAGTTATTAAATAAAAAAACCCAACCGAACAAAATCCATACAACCCCATGTATTAGCTAATTTTAATGATGCGTATGAGTGAGCGGAGGACTCTCCTGAGCCGAGCTGGCCCGGCCGCGGACCCGCCGGGCGAGCCCCGCCACGGCTGCAGAGCTGCAGCCTGAGCACGGGCCCTGCTCCCCGCGCAGCGCTCGCGGGGGGAACGGAACCGCTCTGCAGAGCAGGAGGAAAAGGTGGCGAGGGTGCGGAGACAGGTGCTACACACGGAGTAAACGTCGTGTAGAGCGGTGGCTAAAGGAGCCGTCCAGAGCGGGAGCGTTGGAGCTGTAGCCCAGCTCTGTTAGGTGTAAACCCCTGCTGCTGCTTTTTTTTTTCATGAGTGCGTGTACATTGCTGAAATCCTGACTTCAATTATGATTTGTCTTTTTTAATTACTACCTAGGCCAGTAGGTACTGCTCCAGCCTGTATTTTGGCGATCTTAATTTGGTCAGGGTTGGACATTTGTACTGTCATATAGACCTAACTATGAAATTCAGAGACCAATGTTAGAACAACAACGTCTATGCAACAGGGCTGATACAGGGCAGGATTTAATCGACCACTTCTAATATGAGTTTAGACTCCTGCAATACAAAGAGCATTTTCTTTACAATATGGATACTTACAACTTCAGTGCTGTAGGAACACTTGAATTTGGATCTGTTTGTAGTTTTCAGCTAGAAAACCCAAAGGCCAAAACTAACATCTAAGGCATAGAGAAAGAAAAGGTTATTCAAGTGCAAATTAGCAGCAATGAAATTTTAAAAGCAGTAGACTCAGGTAGAAGGAGCTCACTGGAGAATTTCTTTGCAGACCGCAAAGAAATAACACACAATATTTAGCAGAGAAATGTTATTATAAACTTGGAATACTACCAGACTGTATTTGAGTTCTTATATTGCTACATTAAGAAAGATTTTGATTGCCTTTATTTTTGTCAGTGCTTTGTTGATGACATTAAGGTTTCTTGCACTGTTGTGCAAACACAAGGGAGCCAGAGCCCTAAGAGGGGGTTAAGTTAATTAACATTTTTTTCTAGCTGGCATAAATAGACGAATTCAGGGTAAGATGATACATATGGTAGTTTATATTTTACCAGAAATGGTAACAGCATTCTGTGTGCCTGGGAATAATAATTGATCTTGAACTCGAGCATAAAGCTCCTAACGCTTATTAGGCTGGGATGTGTGTAGGCCAATGTCCAGGGCTGTTTGACACAGATGAACATGTACGCTTGACTAGCAGCAACATTAATACTGATGTTAGAAGCAGTACCAATGTAAATGAGCATATAATTATCTAGTACCATGTGGGTTAACTGAACATACATTGCTGAAGAAAATTATTAAGTGGGTGAGCTAGGGTGTGGAATGGCACGCTGAAGGAGAAGATGGCCAACAGACCTGAGAAATGTCACCTGGGGACAGAGCTACTCTCTCCTGCTGCTTCTCAGTATGGCAGGCAAGGGAACGTGAGCTGATCTTGCATATAAAAGTGCTTACCTTTGGTTTCGTATAAGAGGGTAACTTGGCTCTTCTTGGTTTCTACCATGAAATATGAGAGCTCTGGTAATGGTGGTTGAGAGGATGAGCCTACCCATGAAACAACGAGCTGCTCCTTGGCGCTGGCCCCGGCACTCAGCAGCTCCCTTTCTTCCAAAGCTTCAGCAAATGGTGATTCCTGTCCAAGATTTGACAAAACACCTGACACAATTTTAAGAGCACCTCTGTAGTTCTGCTCACCTGCCTGAAGTTTAGTCTGCGTACACTCTGCTTTCAAAGAAAGGCCATTAATTACTGGCGCTAGGCATGGGCACTGTAGGCTTTATTCCAGAAAACCCAGACCTTTAATTTAACATCTTTTACATTAAGTGCTAGACTGTGGACCCTCCTGACAAAAATCAACACGACATCGCTTTCACTTACAGCAACTACTTGTCATAGGTCACTGTAGATGTAAATATGATCCAAAATATTCTCTAAAAGAGATATCAACCACAAGGCTGGCCAAAAGTGCTTATGAAAAATCAAAACTATTTGAACAGTTGCAGTTAGAACTGGCTCGGCTGACCTTTCTCTCACACTGATATTACCCAGCAATGGTCTACCCATCCGAAAATAGAGACATCACTAGCTGTTACAGGGCTGCCCAGGGATTTTGTATTAGCCCCTGCTAGCTGCCAGCATCTAAATCATACTCATATCGTGATCTTATCTTGCCAAGGAAGGACAGGACAGCATCAGCCACGGCCAGGAGTTCACAGAAAGAATGGCAACGCTTCAGCACAGCCCGTGCTGGGCAAGCAAAGCCAAGTGTTACACCACTCTCACCATCACTCTCCTTTATTGTACAAGTCGTAGAAGAAATCAGAAACCATAGATACTGCAAGAGGACGCTGGCACGCGGAGGGATGCACGGAGGATTGTGCTTATCAACTGGCGCTTTCTTCAGATCACAGTGTGAAAACTGGGAGGACAATTGGGAAAAGCAATGCAGTTTAAAGCAGCCACCCAAACAGCTGTAACAGCATCTGCATTTACCGGGAGCATTTTCAACACAAAAATGCCCCATGTGAGCAGATAGAACTGAGCATCCGGAGAAGCCCAGCTATTTGAAGGAGGAAACAGGTCAGACAGGTTAGTAAATGCTGTACTTTGCGCGAAATGCCTAGCCACGCCAGCAGCTGAGATGGTAACTCCCCGATACGAACGCAGCTTGCAGGTACGGCGCACGCTTACACCCTGCAGCACCCGCAGCAGCGGCCAGGCGAGGTGATCTCACGCTGGGGAAAGGGAGGAGGCACCGAACAGCAGGGTGGTGTCATGCACAACCTCCCCGGCAAAAACGTCGCATCAAAGACATCAGGCACGCAGGACAGCAGCACCTGTAACGAAAAGATAAGCCTCAGTGTAACAACTTTGCTCTAAGACAAACAAATTCACTTTTGATGTGTTTTTTAGCTCCTATCTCACGCTGTTGCACTCAAGCAAAGTTTTATGCACTGTCCAAGAGCTATATTGTTTTCCAAGTTTGACCATCTGAAGGCTGTTAACACAAGAAACCACTCTGACTGTGGCAAACACTGCTCCTGTACTCTCATGAGGTGAGGGAGCATTGCCACGAGCTGTGAAACGCAGCCTCCGCGGAGGACGGCGCAGTCCCGCCCTTCCTAGCACGGTAGCTCTGATGCCACTGAAAAACCCAGCAGCTGTGGAGTATTTTGTTCATGCAGTAATTCATGCTGCGCTTGAACACTAATCAATGACTCCATAGGGCTATAAAATTACCACGGACTCCTTTCAGGCTAGATTCATCCTGTGAGCTAAAGATTTTGAGCATTAATTCACCAAAGAATGTAACTTTTAAAATTTTTCCACCCAGAGGAATGATGCGGGCGCGGGGTGGGTGCTGGCATCGCACTTGCTGCTGCCTCGGTGCCTCCAGCGTGAGCTCCTACGTTTGGCTGCTTCCTGGCCTGGTCTCTAATCACGGATGCTGTTGAAGCAAAATATTTTTTTATCCAGTTAAAAAGTTCTAATAATTCTTCAATGACAGCTTTACTAGCATCAAAACAGTGAGGAAAATGGCTATTAATAAAAACAATAAAGCTTTTTACCTGACATTTTCACAACTAGTTTGAGCAAAAGTTGAAAAATTATTTAGCCTCTTCGGCCTCATTGCCAAAACAGACAAGAAAGCAAATTGCATAACTTCTCTAAAGCTTTTGTAGGCATAGGCCTTACAAACCTTTTAAAATCAATTAAATCAGATTCTTTGTGATGCCCCAGCTCCTGACTTGGCGTTAGCCTGAAGTTTATTCTTCACTTAGGGCTCCTCTTGCAGTGGAGCTTGCCATCTAGATAATTCATTACCCTTGTTTAGCTTTTAATTTTCAGCCTCAGCATCTAGAACCCCGAATCTGGAATTCAGCACTGAAAATGCTGACCTGGGAAGTCGTGGGAGCCTAACTCTGAGGATCATCCTCATTTTTATGGTGGGAATTCTGCTAGAAGCTCATGGTCAGCCAAAACGGGTGTAGGCATCCCCTGAGCTTTGGGCTGAGCCGTGAGCAGCAGCCGGCAGAGCTTGGCGGAGGACAGGGACACCGAAAGCCACCCTTCGCCTCTTCGACTGAGATTTGGCCATCCTCCTTTGCCTCCCGAAAGAGATGAGGTGACGGGATCTAACCACGCAGCTGCGTGATTTTCTGCTTTTTGGAGCCTTCATGGAGCAGACTGGCACCGTGCCTCAGCTGAAGGCCAACAAGCCGGTACTTTTAACTCTGAAGTGCCGGTGTCTTTCTTTATAGGTAAGCGTATAGATAGATGGCTGCCATGCAAGCAGCCAGCTCAAATGCAAGAGGTAGCTGCCAGCTCCTGTTCTCGCAGGGAGCTCCTGCTTCTCATTCCCAGTGGGCTTAGATAATGGAAACAGCTGAATCAGCTAGATTTTTTTTTTTTTTTTGGCTACTTAAATAACAGTAATTGTTAAATTAATTTTGCCTGACTTCATGTGGCCTTTAGAAAATGGCCGTTAAACTCTGATTTTTGTGGCAAGCTGCACTAGACCACCATGTGCCCCTCTAAGTTCCCTTGCCGCTCCAGGCAGTCGAAGCTGCATTGCCTCTTTTCTGTCCGAGCTTCCCAGGTTCTGGGACAAATGTCAGAGCTATTTTGATCAATTCAAATTCCCTTTTTGGAAGCCATCCAAGGCAGCACTCTGCAGACTTAGCATTGCGTGCTTGAGATCGATTTTTGTTCTTTTCCTCTTTCCATGGACTAATACATCAATTTCCCTTTTGCCAACTAACTTGATAGCAGCGTCTGTAAATCACGGTAGAAGCCATGTGTTCAACGTGAGGAGAATTTGAGGAAGCTGCTTCAAATTTAGTAAAAATTAAGCACTGCATCTTTAGCATCCTGTCGATAATTAGATATGGACAAGCATGCAATGACAGGCCTACATTATTGCAGCCTGAATCTGAAGGCTCCACATCCCTGAATAATGTAGAAAGCCTGCAGCAAGGTGAATACTAACTACAGGAGATGGCAGCAGTTCTTGAACTTCATAGCACAAGGAACTGACTTGCTGGTTGGGTATTAACCATCTGCAGGTTGCGCTTTGAAAGCTCCTGTTACAGGCTGAAGCCTCTCAGAAAATCATAGGTGGCTTTAAGCCTGCCTTTGCAAAAGCACTCATCTAAAAGTAGGTGCTTCAGATAAAGATCCTTGGTAACTAGCGTTTGCTCTACTCGATAGACAAGGGACTTGAGAGCTAGAATATGCTGAGATGATGGTGACAGCCTGCCTTCCAGGTTCAGGAAAAACTGCAGAGGACATGCAGACCACATGCAATATAAAATTTTGCTGGTATGCATTTTTACCTAAGCCAAACCACCCCTTCAGAGGAACTTCCCTGTGCTTCATTTTGTAATTTCCCCTGCCTCCCACTCCCCTTCCTTGGTTAAAAGTCAAAAAACCGGTTAGGTTGATTCTCGCTATTGAAAATCTAGGCAAAATTAACATGTTGGTAATGGCCCATTGCACATAAAAACCTAGCAAAATACTCCACAGCTTCGAGGCTTTATATAAAATAAATTGGATGCAGGCGCATTCTTCACCATCCTCTTAAGCCTGCCATCTGTGCAGACTAAAAATAAAGCAGCCGCTTAAGGAGAGGCTTGATAAAATGCATCCGAGAAATGCATTGGTAAAGCTCTGGCAGGCTCTTAAAAAAGACTTTGAGATGCTAACCCTGTGCGCTGCAGAGGGGCTCTTCATCACTCCCGTTACTGAGCCGGCCTCCGCGTGACCTGCTCGATGGGTAGGGCGCCTCCGTCGTCGTACGAGAGATGCTGGCTGGCGATGTGGCGTTAGCCAAGAGCTCTTTCTCCACAAGAGCAAAGCTGCTGCCAGCAGGAAAGGCGGATCTGATTCACGCAATTTACTCAGTGAGTAAAAAGAAGGCAATTAGCTGCCTATAATTAACATGAGAAGATCCTCAGGCACAAAGCGGGACTAATGTGCGCATGTAGGGAAATACCATCGGTTTGCATGATGTGAACCTTTCCATCCATGCTATCGCCGGCCACGAGCGCCCTGCAGCAGGGGATCCCAGCCGGGGGAATTTAATGCAGCTGCAGTTTCTGCTGCGG
The DNA here is from genome assembly GCF_965183815.1 of Platalea leucorodia. Classification (NCBI taxonomy): domain Eukaryota; kingdom Metazoa; phylum Chordata; class Aves; order Pelecaniformes; family Threskiornithidae; genus Platalea; species Platalea leucorodia. The sequence continues at coordinate 70,351,129 of NC_138829.1, read as the reverse complement.
GACAGTCAAGGGTATCTCCTGTCTCTCAGAATTTCTCCACCTCCCACGTAACCGCTTTTCAAACTATGTCCTTCTCTCATTATTGTCACTAACAATTATTACAGAAATAGACAAATGAAATATTATACTATAAAATATTTATACATAAAAACACTTTAAGTATTCCTATTATGTGCTTAATTATAATGAGTTTACAAGAATGACACTCAGAAGTGTAAAATCATCCATTAGACAGTGAATAACATCGGTGCCGCTGCTGCCTTCTGGCAGCCGAAGCCCCGCAACGCTTGGGAGCGACAATGGGATTGCATTAAGAAGCAACACGATGAATTCAAGGTGCCAGGGAAGTAAACGGCTCGCCCAAAGTCAGGTAGTGAATCAGTAAGGCACCCATTAACAGAAGGTAAGGGGCTTGCTTGCTGCTCGCATTAGTTACCCAGGAGGAGGGCTGAGCCAGCCCTTCTGATGGTAAACGCAGACAGTTTGGGATGGTTTTTCCCAGGAGCAAGCGTTTCGGGTAACGTGAGCAATTACTGCTGATGACTAAGAGTGATCTTAAAACTTCAAGACTTGACTACATCTAATCTCATAGTAGCACGCGTACAGTCACAACAAACACTGCTACCCAAATACACCGACAAGGTATTAAATTCTGGTACAGAAAATCTTGCCACACTGTGATAGGGAGATTGGTAGCTTAGAGATGAAAGTTTCTCCATTAGGTGAGGCAATCCATGAATAAGCTCCCAAGACTTAATACCTGTAATATTGCTGATAGCGTCACCTGATTTGTTATTCCAGTAACTCAATTCCTCCCTGTCTTACTCTCTGACACAGGAGATGGACACAGGACCGCGGTATTTTCCCCACGATGCTGTTTATGAAGACTACCCGCAGTGAGTTCACGCGTGGCGCCGCTGCTTCTTTCCCTTTGAGCCTTGCCCTCCCTGCTAGCAGCGCACTTCTTGCCAGGCAGGGCGTTGTGGCAGCCTCCTCAGGGCCCGTTTTCCTTTCAGTGCCTCTGGCAGCAGCAGCCCCCGTCCCCAGACCTTGCAGCCGTACCCCCAAAAAGCTTTAATAACCCCACCCTCCACCCCCTCTAGTGCAGAAAGCCTACCTGTACGTGCACATTTTCTTCTCAAGTCGCGTGTTTTTAAGTTATCTGCTAAAGCAACGGCTCTCGCTCACTATTTTAGGACTCGTGGCAGTGAGCTCTGAAGCTTTGGATTTCCTGTTAATATAGTAGCATTAAAAAAATAATTAGAAAAAGGGTGTTAGGATTTTCTTTCTTAGCATTTCCAGCAGTGCATTGTCAAGTACTGATACTTGATCAAGAATCAAGTACTTGATTCTCAGAAAAGTTCAGGATTAGAAACTGTACAGGATGGGCTTGCTCAGACAGCAAGGCAGGACGCCCTTCTGCGGCTGAGGCTTACAGGAGCAAAGCTTTGGAAAGCACCTGACCTAAGGGTCCTTATCATGAAGAAGAGCAGAACAGCTTTAAAGTGACGCAGGAGTTTATTTGACTGTAACTGATGGCCATGCTTTCAAGAGCACTCAGTGTCCTGCAGCCACCAGTGTTCCCAAAAGCCAGGAGCAACTCTTCTCACCAAAACCACAGCTCACCGGTATTTTTAGCAGAAGTAACAGGCACATAAAACAAAAGACAAAACAGATCCTGATGTTAAGATGTTTTAAAAAAAAAAAAAATTTTAAAGCTTCTCTCCTTTAAGTTCACCCAAAGTCTAATTTTGATCTAAATATTTCCACATGGGAGTAGGAGTAAAAGACAAAGCAAGTGAGGAAGGGAAGTACATGGAAGGCAGCAGCAACCTAGAAGAAAGCAGGTGCCCTTCACGACAGCGCCAAGCATCATGCGGCAGCTCCGTAGGAAGCAGGACTTGTTGTATGCAAGCTGGTCCCAGATAAGCTTGAGACAAGATGAACTATCTGTAACAGACTGACAAAGCAATTTAAAAATACAAAAATATTCCATGCAAATGGTTCAAAAAGTTTATTGAATATTTAATTTACAAAAATCATATCCCTATGAGGTGTTCTATGCAAAATTGGATAAAATAAACTGCATATAAAACCCAACCCTAGTAATGCAAATACAACACAGAAATGAGACCATGGAAAGGAACAAAAAAAATATATATAATCATGACACACATATGACATTCATTAAGGATTGTCCCAACCATCCAAGAATTGGTTCAACATGATGCCTTCTTTGTAGATACATTATACATTTTACCATTTTATACAGGTCTTCTATATTCCGTTGGTCCAAATTTACAGTTTATAAAAATTCTTTGCATTCTTTCTTAGCTACTACACGAGTTCTGCCATTCCCATTTTGATCGGAAGGTGGAAACAGACAGTACATACACTGAACATGTGCACTATTAGATGCAACTTGCTATCTTTGGTAGGGACCCTAACTCTGCAGTGAAGTCAAGCTTTCTAGAATAACAAAAATTTCAGTTTTAGTTTTGGCAAAGAACAGGTTTAATTTTGTTGTTTAGTAGAACGTTACTGGCAGTTTCTGTTGAACATACAAGAAGTATAGTTGGCTCTCGTAGGGTTTAAAAATGGAGATCATTTAGATGGGTTTTAAACCTAATTAATTGTATTAACATTCCTTGACTCAAATATGGTTACATAAAATGTCATTACTGCACAGCAGGCCGTTCCTTGTATGAACAAAGGATGTATTGCACACAGAACACAACTGCGATTCCATCCTGCCTTTTTTCTCCCGTTTAAAGCAACGAGACTATTCCTGCAGGTAGTCACACAGATTGGGATGCCAGTTGCCCTTTGAACAAGTAGGAATCTCACAGAGTGACTCAATGCTTGTGTAGTAACTTTTTCAAGTTTTCCTGGGAAAGAGGAGGGCGAAACAAAACCAAAAAGTAAAGGAATTCGGGACAATCAGCCACCCTCTGGGATAACATGGACAGGAGGAGCAGGATCAGGGAAAAAAAATAATCAATGCAAGAGCCAAGGAACTTCACTTTAAAAGAGAAGGAAAAAGTAACCAGACTGTTTCCTTCATAACGCTAATATACCGTAAATATTGGACAGTATTTGTTTAACTGCAACTTTCAAGCATTCATTCTCTTTGCTTTTTCACACACTATCTGGCAAAAAAAAGAAAAAAAAAAACTATGCACCTTCCCAGTCCTCCCCACTCCCGCTTAGTGGAAATGCAAATAACCTGCATAGCCATGATTTTCTTAGCTGAAAACATTTAGTGGAAGACTAACTAGACTTAAACACTAAGTAAATCTGCTCACTTATGAGTAAAACATGCAATATTACGACAGACAGCTAATTGTCCTCAAAAAGGCTTTTTATGACAATTGCTAATTTGGCAGAGAAGAAACGTTTCCAAATGCATGAAAATCATCTTAAGAGCCTTAGTGAAGAACATAGTAGTTACAATATATTAGCGATTTCTGTGGCATAAACATTTTAAAAAGCATCAGCAAAGTATTAAATATAAAAGCAATATGTATATATCCCACCATCCTCAGAAAAGCATCATGATTTGTAGTGTATTAAGTCAGATTTGTTGACTGGGGAATTAAGGCATAACCAGTAGACAATAGTCTTTATTGTCTCAGCTCCACGTAATTCGCGGGGAACAACCCGTATCGGCCTTTGCAGACACCCCTCCACCAGCCGTCATCGATCATTTCTATGTTTGTGATGATGTCATCTGGGTCAAAGGAAATCTCGTCATCGCCCGCTGGAGAGAGAGTTGAAGAGGCTCAGTATTCGCACCGGAGCAGTCCACAATCTCACCTATCAATCAATCAGCCCACTATCGCTAAAAGTAACGCCATCGCCTCCCTCTCTCCCATCAGGGAACCGGGCAACGACAGTCTGTAAAGACGGACGCTTTCTCGTGCTCTGGAGTGACGAGGTCGTCGGTTCTTACCTGCTGCATTTTGGGTGCATTTCTAACTTAGAGCAACAATTGCTGCCTAACACACTGAGAACCACTTTACTTTCTTGATCTCTCCTCAGAATTAACCTGTCAAGATTTTAAACGACTACATAATGCCATGGGCTTACCAAGAGTGTTAACACTCAGTTAAAAAAGATTTTGAAAACTCCCACCATTTCCAGAAACAGTGGCTAGTAGTTTTCAAAAGTGTCTCAATGCTATTGCTAAATCACTAAATTCCTAATTCTTCATATCTGAATTTCATAGATCACTACAAGACACTACAAGATGAAAGGACAAATCCAGACATATCTGTGCAGAACAGAGTTTTCAAAGACAAGGTTAAAAACAAGAGCTTTGCTTACCAGCTTGATAATCATAAAGGGCTATGGCTGTAATTCCAAGTTCATTTTCATATTCGTCATAAGCATTTTCTGAGAGAGAGAAGAAACAAATTAAAAGCATAAACCACACTACCTATCACGTCAAGTTCTTTGCTATGGTGCTCCTCCTTTAATTCTACTGCTAACCCACACAGGGAGCAGGTAACAAACTATGCAAGTTTTTAGCAGTGCTGACATGCCTTCTGAAATGGATTTTTCCCTAAATCACACACAATTAAAGCCTGAAAGGAAGCATTCACAAGTAGGCATTTAATACAGTATAAAATAAAAACGATCAGCCTTGTAAAATGTGACAGAACAACTGAGCCCAAGATCAGTGTGTAAGAGACTACTTAATATCGTGTTAAGGGTGCATGTTGGGGGCAAGGAAGGGCCTGTTTAAAATCTCTAGGTTTTCGTACCAGAGCAAGCAGGTTTGTTCTTCACCCCTCATTTAATAACCAGAAGAGATGAGAAAAATGGGAATTCAAAAGAACTGTATTCTTTCATTCGTTTCAGACATCCTTACTCCACTTCCTCATAGGCACAGAACACATCACATCAATTTTGAAGTCCAAGAACTGTTGACAGAATTTTTTGCTTGGTAGGCCAGCACTGGCTCAACACGCATTTAATCTCCATATTCTTCTCAAGTTGAGCTGCGTTACACAGGGTGGAAATGGTTACCCCTACATTTCTTTTTGAACTGACACTCTAGAGAGCACTGTAATTATTCCAACATCATTTCACAAAGGTTAAGTAATTTCAACCTTGCTCTAGCCATATCTTAATTTCCTAATTAAAGTTTGTTGACGGAGAATCTAAAAAGTCTCATCAGACTAAGACTTCAGAAAACTAGGACAGTGTGCTATCAGCACAACTATTCATTAAGTCATTGCCCAAGGAAATAATCTTTATCTTAAAGGCTTTCGTATCAGAAACAAACACTCTACCTGATTGGTACTGGTCTCCTGCCCCTGCCACTTCATAGACAGTCTCTGGTTCATATTCTGCCTCTCGCTGACTCACTGCTTCTTGGTAGTCCGACTCTGCAGCTTTGTAGCCGGACTCTGGCTCGCACGCAGCTGAATACGTTGCGCTGGAATTCTTGTAGGCAGACTCTGCTTCATAGGAAACTGCATCCTGCAGAAATACAGGTGAGGTTTTGTAAAAAGGGTCCTACACTTAGGATCAAAAATCACTGAAAGTGATTCTAACAAACCTCGTAGACTGGGCTTGAGGGTGCCTTCTGCTCAGCTGGCTGTGCGGTAGGAGATGGAGGTGGAGTTTGTTTTTTGGCTTTAGCTTGTTCCTAAATTGAAGACAAAGAAAAACTTCAGTGCAGTTTAATCACTGATGTCGTGACACTGAACAAGAAATAATTTCTTTTTTCTCCAATAAGAAAGACAGCATATTCTGCAATGAACTGATGCGAGCAGGGAGCAGAAGAGGACTGGACTGGCTGGATCGTTAGACCTGCCTGAAGGTTTAGACTGGCTGTACAGTAAAGCCTCAGAAATACAGCAAAGCAGAAGAGGAAAAAAGTGAAGAAACAAAACCCGCGCAGTATGTATGCATACATGTGTTTAAAAACAGAGTACCCAATGTTCTTTGGCACGTTTCCATAGGAGCTGCAGGGTTTCTGTGTTCAATATATTCATTCTGTTCATTAGCTGGCTGGGCCTCGTGTCCCATTTTAGCATAAGTTTAGAGAACCTGAAGCCTGCATGTTCTAATTATACAACTGATATATTACCTTTGATGAAAAATGGTCCTGCAAGCTCTTGCAGGTCTGCAAAACACCTGCCAAGGCAAAAGACTGAATAGCTTGGACAAAATTAAGTCCTACATACTGACAATGAGGGGATTCAAACGTTCAGAAGAGTTGTATGTGGTAGAAATAAAAGCAGTATTGTTATTGTACTCTGTGACACAAAGAACGTGGATCTGAATCAAGTGTTCTGGACTCAAACACTTCACGCTGTGCCATCCCACCTGTGAATCAGAGAGCAAATCCACAATCATCATTAGAAAGCCATTCATTAGGAAGCCAGGATACCATAGCACAAGAAATGCTACATTACTTGCACAAAAAAAAAAAAAAAAAAAAAGACTGTAAGCTATTTCATTTTGCCTCTCTTTACGATAGGCAAAAAGAAAACCGTGGATCTAGGGCCAAACTTTCTTCTTTATTGTAAAAAAGAAGAGAGAATAGGTCCTATGGGAGACTGTGCACTCCAGTTGTTTAGGTCCATCAAGGTGTAACTCCACAAAGGATCCTCAGAAGAAACTGTAGTCCAGAGATGAAGTGATAGGACTCTGTTACAAAAAAATTCTTCCTTTCCTTGGTCACAGCTCAGGAAAAATACATCTAACAAAGCAAGCAAAGCGTGTCTTGAGAACAGAGACAGCTTTGAAGACAATTCAAAGCTTAGTGCTGTGCTTTCTGGAAAAAATCTGTCCTGATGCAAACAGTCCTCCCCCACTTTTAACTCCTGTACTACAGATAAAAAAGCACCAGCAAAGTGTTTATTAGAAGTCAAATCTAAGTTTGGGGACAAGTAAAGTAGTATCAATCCATTAACAATGTCAAACACGGCAACGGTTTGAATAATTTGTCTGAGGAAATGGGTCTGTGTAATCCAGACTACAGCTTAGGACAGCCACAGCATAATTGCCATAAAGCATATAAATTGCATGGTCCCCCCTCAGGCTGGGTTTCTTCCACACCGAAACGCTCCATGTGAAAGAGCATCCTGCCTTATTCTCTAAGGTCGCAGAGGCTAGCTAAATCATGAGGCACCCCTTGATTCAAACCAGCAGTTCAAGAAGAGCTCCCTGAACACCATTTGACTACGTGACATATGTGAAAAGCAAAACAGAAAAAGGATTACCAGTAAACAGGGTTCTTGAAGGAATGCAGTCCATATGTACGTTCCCATTGTGGGAGTACGTATGCCCACGTTCTTTCTTAAAGTGAGAGAACTTTTTGTCTGTGCAAGGAAGTTCACTTTATTTCTTAAGTTCACTTAAGTCAAAGTCTGTCCCCACCCTTTACAGTATCTGCGGATGGTGTGCTTACATCCCCCCCCATTTCATGCTTGGCTTGTGAGCAAGGGGCAGCACAGCCCGTGCCATTTCAGTTTCCCCTTAACCTTGTCCTCCCTCCCTCAGTGTCTGCAGAATCACACAATTAACCATGGAGATGTTCAGTCTGGAAGAACATTAATCATCTGGTTACGGTGAAATTTAAATACCAGCTTTGTAAAAAAACTTCAAATGTGTCCAGGCAACAGAATCTTTGATGAAGCGCAAGAAAAATCAAGCATAACGGCTTGAATTTAACCCACACTTACAACAAAAATAACAGTAAAGAAAGTCAGTCATTTTTGAGAGAGAAAGGGGGGGGCAGGGGGGAAGACATAACAGTTCAATGACTCATGAGAACCTGTGTTACTACATTTAAACCCTTCTGGAGAACTGTTTCCTCAGCAGGAGAAAACCTCAATGAAAACCTGAAATGGGTAACAAAAGCCTAAATTCACCACCCTCCATCCACAGATCTTACTTATGAGCATATCATCACCCAAAATGAATGGCAAGAGAGCTAGTGGAGAAGCTGAACTTCTTCCCCAACTCAGGCCAGACTACAAACCCATGCAACGGAAGGGAATACTAAGCAGAAAGCCTGACTACTTTGGCAAGATACGTATGAACAGCCATCTCCTCCTTACTGGTTAAAAAAAAAAAAAAAAATGTCTCCAACTGGGTTGGAATAGGAATAGTCTAACGGAGAGCCATTCCGCATCTGTAGCACAAAGTGGATTGTTTCAAGATTGAGATGAGTGAGACAGACAAACTGTTACACAGGTCAGACTGAGAGAACTGAAGAAGTCACTGAAAGGCATAGAAGGCCCAGGACCAAAATGTACAGGACAACATCCAAGAGGATGCTGTCCTGCCTTACCCTAACCACGGCGCTTGGCCGCAGAGGTACCCGGAGAAATGCACGCACCCGTGCACTTGGCCAGTCTCAGGGCTGTACCCAAGGCCAAGCCTGGACACAAACCTTCTCTGAAAAAGAAGCATCGATACTTTCTGTGTCAGCTGTGCAACACTTCAAAAAATTCACAGGGCCACCAGAGCAGATTTCCCACTTCTCGCTGATGACTGCAATGCAGCTCATCTATCAGACCTGAAGGACTGACGCGTGTGAACTCCAGAGTCATGGTCTCCCCCCACCTATTGCTTAGGGCAACTGCTGCCTCGAGGGAACAGAGGATCTCTCCTAAACCATATTATACCGTCATTGCTCATAAGCCAAGCAGAAAAGCTCTGTCCTCCAAATGGACCAGATCTCCAGAGCACTGGCATATAGCTGCTGCTGCTCCTTGTGAAAATGCAACTGTGGTACAATGAAATCACAGGGTATTTTAGAATATACTGATATCCCTACTTGTCAAGACAGAGGGAACATGAAGAGTATGCCCCTGGAGACACATCTGCCACCACATGAAGTACCTCCTTGCATCTTGAGGAACGTTGACCTGCTTGTAGCAAAGATGCAGAGCAAATAACATAGATAAAGTACAGAAAAGATCAGTATGAGGTATCAGAGTTGCCACATGCCCTAGGAGAGAGACCCTTTCATGAGGTAGTTGCCTAAGAGTTAAGGATAAAGCATCCTGGGATCCTGCAACAAGAGAACTCGTACCATCTGGTAATTGCTGTGATAATGAGTCAAGTTCTTTACTTCAGAACATTCACTTTAAGACCCAGGCGTTCAAGGATGGACTGCAATGTTTACAGGGATCGGTGTTTTGTAGAATCCCCTAGAAACAACCAAATCAAAGTAAGGAAGTCACAGTCCTCAGTTGAGGAGTGCTGTCTAGCAAGTACCATCAGCATCTTGAGGATGACCTAAGAAGCTTCAGACAGGCTAACTGAGAATTTCTTAAACCACCAGACACCTTGCCTGAGCATGAAGAAGTAGTAGTGATGATGGAATGGAGTTACTGCCAGGTGAAAATATGCACCTCAAAGGAAGAAATGAAAGAGCAAGATGAATGCTGAGAAAGCCCATTTTCCTTTGGGACTGATACTTCTTAGCAATTCTCAGCAGTAACTGGAAGCAAGGGCTGTCCAAAGTGATCTCATGAGTGCAGAATGGCCTTATTAACAATGCAACACTCGTGATATCCATCAACCTATATCATGGTTCTTCCTTATTTGGAGAACTGTAAAAGTATCTACTAAATTAAATCCTTCAAAGATAGCAATGTTGCTTGCTATGAGGCACAAGTCCCAACGTGATCTGGATCCAATGTGCTGACAGAGGAAAACAAGTGCCAAGAAAAGGGAGATCTCTTGAAGGAGGAGTGAAGCTGCACTTTCAAGAGCAATGTATACCTCAAGGTTGTCCCTGGGTTGTATCCAAAAAGAGTATTCGTTCCCATTCTTCATCACCCCATGGAACAGACCCCAGAGCTGAGGGACTACAGCTCTTTGACTAGAGTGCAGTGTTGGAGGCAAGGACAAGGACAGAGGAGGATGAGGAACGAAAAATCACTTTGTTAGGGAAACAACCAGGTGCTAGACCTAGATACTGGCAATGCATAAGCTTAAACACACTGAAACATGCTGGGAACAGTGGACTGTAGTTCAGGAACAGAGGCAAAAGCTAGAGGAGTGATGGGGCTACCAGCTGAATGGCTACACCAGAAGAAGGTGGTGACACATGCTGGCAGCATTGTGCTGTGGCTCTGAGTGAGCACGGGCTGAAGCATTCAACTTTTCTCATCTGAAGAGCTCCCAGAGCAACTGTACGTACTGGATGCATTTCAGCTTTACCGCTCTGAGGACGGGGAACCAAGTGACTCTCCTCAAGGCAAACATTCAATTTTTCTCTGTGTGGCTCTGCTTGGAGGCTGGTGCCAATGCTGAGAATGACACAGAGCGGTTCAAGTTGACTAACAGAGTGGAACCCTGGAGCCGGTTTGCTGACCTTATCAAATAGAAAAGACTGAATTCTCAACTTCAGCTCTTTATCTCTTCCTCTCCCAGCTTTAAGAGAGTGGCAGATGCTGTATTAAAGGTGTAACATGTTTTTCTCCAGGACAGTAAAGAAACCCAAACAGCGGTTGGGGGGAAGGTATTAAAAGTCCACAAAGTGCACAGGGACGAAAGGCAGCATTAGAGAAATAACTGATACACAAAGATGAGTTCCCATTCATCTCGTGATACTTGTATGCAGTGAACATATCCTCACACTGTACATCTTGAAGCCATAAGGCAAAAAAAATAATAAGCTGAAAGGGGGAAAAAAAAGCAGCAATCATTTTAGATGGAGAGACTTGATTCACCCTATAAAGCTAGAATTTCCCAAATTTCAAAAAGAACTCAAAAGGAAGTTAGTGGTTTTCAGAAATCAAACTATACACGAGACACATGAGCCATGCAGTTTCAGCACAGCAAAACTGCAGAGCTACTTCAGAAGCAGCGCTGCCCTGCACACTTGTGAACAGCAGAGCTGAAAAGCCAACCAATGAACCAGGCAGGGAAACTGATTTGGGTTAACTGGATGTTTTATTTGTTAGGGTTCATTTTCCACTTTTGTGTGACTATACAGATGCTTTGCTGGCATAAGGAATAAGGTGGCTCGAGAGGGCTGCCGTGAGCAGGCATGCTGGTTTAGGCTAGCCTTAGTTAATGTGAAGTAATGTGCAGTTTCACTGCTGTATTTTTCTTAGTTTAGGAAGATCAGAGCTAGGTTACTGTAAGCCTACCATGCATCTAGTTTTTCATACTTGTAAAACAAATTATTTACACCAAGTCTAAATTTATGATGAATTAGACCATACTGATGGAATGGGATGAACACCACACCCTGGCATCCTGTAGCAGCATCCTGCTAAGGGGAAGTATCTACCACATCTGAGAAACCAGTCATTGAGTCTGCCCCATTTGCTGTCAGGCGAAGGACCAAACAGATCTGAGAAACCATCTGACAGTCTTTCTTCGATGCCAGATGTCTCACAGATGATGCTGAGACAAGTCCATATGCAACAAGATTTATTAGTGGGGTCTGCAGCTGGTGGCATACATTGGCTCTAACAATGAAAGATACTTTTGGCAGAAAATAAAAACAAAAGAGGAGAAAGAGAGAGAGAAGAAAGAAGGAAATAGCAAAACTCCCTCATAGCAAGCCAGGAAGAGCAGTGACGAGGGTCCCAGACAAGCATTCTCTTCTGGGAGGGTCTCTTCAGCTTAGCAAGTGGAAATGATGAAGATGATGAGGATGACTGTTTTTCCTGTGCAGTTCCTTGGGTACCTATACACTTTTCCTCAGCACCCACTCAGCCCCCCTAGTGGTTATCCCTGCTTGGGACACTATTAGCACTAGTTGGAGCATGCCGTTTTGGCATCAGTGTTGCATACTGGTTGGCTGTTAAGTCTCAGGGCACGTGTACAGCTAAGTAGCATTTATTCAGAATTTAAGACTACTATCTTTTTGTGTCCTATGTTTATTCTTCTCTAGTATAAACTAATATCTGTAAAACAAGCAGTGAAGGAGAACAGGAAAAGAGGGACTATTCTTACACCAGCATCAATTGCTTCCCGCTCCCTGTCATAATATCAGAGTTTACAAGTGTGAGGCCATGAAATCAGAATAACAGCATGGGACCACAAGGGAAACTGCCACAGAGGCTCTGGACAAACACTGCTACAGCAGCTCGCATGAAAGGTTATACAGCTGCAGACAGCAGGCCCCCAGGATTACTGATGATAAGGCATCTCAGGCATTGTGTAACAAAGCAAATGAACAAGACATGAAGGACAAGTTACAATTAACGCACTAGTCCTTCCATCGCAGCAGCGGAGTTTCACCAAATATGCAAATTCTATAAAGCACACAAGATGTAGTTTCTGACTAAACATTTCCTGGAATTATTTTGCTTGTGAGTAACACAGAAATCATGAAGGTTTTAACCATGTCAATGCTGAACTAATTTTCTTAATTCCCAAACTAAGATTCAGTTAACATTTGGAAGACTATTTCCCCTCATCTCACGGGCATGTGCTATACCAATGGGTGATACCACCTCCATCTTCCACAATGCTGATTCCAAAAAAATAGCATCACCAACTATCACCATGGTATTAAACTTCTCGGACAAGCATTCATATAGGGCCTTTCAGAGACCACGTCTCTCCCTTTATGAGCACCTCCATGTTCAAGGGAATCTGGCATTACCAAAAGGCAACAGTAGGAAAAGATCAGACTGCAGAGGTTAGTGCTCAAGACTAGCATACATATTTTGGCATAGGCTAAATAAAAAAACTTACACACTATTAAGTGTTACCCTATCACCCTATCTGATGTCTGATATACATATGGTGCATGTTGATAGATGACTGGAATCGCAAACAGGTAAAGCACAGGTACAAACACAGGCAAACACACATATACACACAAAGGGCTGTAAAACCTAGCTGGAAAGAAGGAAAGTATCTTTTCTGAAAAGATTCTCTTTTCTCCCAGCATTGCATTGAAACACACTAGGCATGCTGCTCAAATGGGATTTGACTCTTACTGACCTCCAGTTTCCTTCGAGCCTCCTCCTGTTCTTGTTTCTCCCTGGCCATTCTTTGTGCTCTCTCAGCTTCTGCCTTCCTTCGGTCTTCCTGCTCTTTTTCCTTCGCTAGGTTTTCAAAGTTAGCTCGGATGCTGCTTGTTTTATTAGCAACTGTAACATTTAAAAAAATTAAAGTCAAATGTTGCTCTTTACGGCTCTGTATAAAGGTAGCCTGGAATGAGTTTTTGGTACAAATTCGTGCTAGGGTTGAACATGGGGTTTTTTTCTGCTCTCTGAGCTCACAGCCCGTTCAGGAAAGTCCTTCTCTCTTTCTCCCTTTCCCCTTCCAAGTCCAAACCTCTTGTGCACCACTTCCCTCTTGCATAAAAACCTCTTCAACACTTCTCCCTCCTCTCCTTCATGGTACAGTGTCCACCACTCCGCTCCCCTACTCAGTCTATTCTCCACTCTGACGCTTTTTATTCTCCCTTCCTCAACTCTGATGACCCTCAAGGAAGAAAAAACAAACGAAAAGCCAATGAACCAAAACAACCTTTAAAGGGAGGAAGGAGAGAGAGTTGCGGTTGCTAGAGACCTGCAAATACAGCAGTTCCCTCTACATGCTTCCTACTCAGTACTTATACATCAACAGTAATATCCTGGGCTGTTGAACGTTACCACCGCCAAAGAAAGGATTTGGGGCCAATGCCTTACCAGCTTCTATTGGCTTGGTCTTCTGATAAGTTGATGCTGGTTTCTCAATATCTTCAAAAGTTGCTGCATTCTATCAGTAAGGAGAAAAAGAGTGCACGTAAAAAACACAAATTCATGAAGACATTCAGACAGCTTCAATCTGTGATGTTTTATTGTGATATTGCCCCTATGGCTTTTTTCAGAACACCAAAACAAAATCAGGAAGAATCAACACTTGATTCTTTCTTCCACAAATGGAATAATCCTTTCTGTAAGTCAAACTACATAAGAACTAATCTTCAGGGACAGATTTAAACACATTAAATTCTATTAATTAAAAAAATGCAGTTTATGAACAGATGACTCATCAGAACTAAAAATGAGGCAATGTCCTAAACATTTGTTTAGCTGTTGCTGTTCTAATCCACATTGTGCAGGATTTCTACCACGGTAAAAGCATCCAGTTCCCTTAAAGAAGCAGATATTGTTAAAACAGAGGGAGTATTTTGAGAACGGTATTCAAAATACAAGGTTTCTTTTTTAAATGAATGGTCTTGAGTCCTGAAGCCACAAGTAAAAAAATCCTACTGACTTTCAAACTCCTCTACTTTCTCACTTTTAAATGTCCTACATAAAGCTGAGAATAAATTTATTCAGTAGATAAATCTCAGTGAGGACTTTTTAATCTTCTAGCTTTCTAAATTTAAAAATGGAGAGGTAGAAAGGGGGTATCAGCTGCCCTATCTTTCACTGTTACAGAATACTAAAACAAATTCTCCTAAAGAGAAGGTCCCTGATAATCAAAGTAGGCAAAGCTGGTAGATACCAGACACCTATTTTAAGCAGTTCGCTAAAAGGATATCCTCAAGGTACAAGCCGTTAGCTAGTTGTTAGAAGACATGACTGAAATTGTGGAATTAATGGATTTTCTCATTCCTTCATATAAATGTTGCTATTCTTTCATTTCCATGCTTTAGTTTTCCCCACTTAAATATATATATACTACACATATGTACACACATACATGTGTGTATAAACTGGCATCAGCTCTGTGTGTATAAACTTGCACGTATAAAGATTTAGAAAGGCACAGAACTCTACTGTTAGACTGGAGAAGTACCCAGAAACAGAGTTGAACACTACAGATCTAACCAGACTATTTTGTATCCCTACAGACTATTTATGTCACGGGTCTTTTAAGCAACTTACCTTATCCATCCGATCTTTCTGTACACCATACTTCCCACCAAATCCTTTCGAATAATCTAAAAGCAGGATAAAAAGGTTAGAGTAGGGAGCTTTTTGTCCCTCCTATCTTTCTGCCAAATGCAAATAGCCATTTCAAATGCAAATAGCCATTTCAGCCGCATGCAGAGATACAGTGACAGCCGCCAAAGAAAATGCAACTTGTTTTTTGATGCAGAAAGGATACATAACTGCAAGAGCCTTCAGGTACGCCAGCAGATGACAGATTGTGGGCCACATGCATTCTCTGAGTAAACATTAAGCTGAGGATTGATAAGGTATCAAGCAAGGAATAAGGGATGAGCCCTTCTAATGCATCACTTCTGTAACACAGCCTTTCACAGCACCAATTCTTAGCCCTCTGCAGTAATCATATAACCTAAGCCATTTTGCTTTGCTCAAAGGAGCGATATCCAGTCTTCGGTGACCACAGAGGTGTTTTTTTCTCTTTAACTTGGTAAATTCTATGAATGGTAGGAAAATATAACAAATAGCTCATTCCAGTGGATTTGGTCGTGATACTCAACTGATGAACATTAAAGTCATTGGTAATAACTCCTGCTCTACATATGGAAAGAGGCAATTCCACAAGTCAGCACGAGCCTGCAACAACTCACCACCACAGAAATGGGGTGGCCATGCTATTCCGTAGCACCCCAGAGCTGCACGCTCTTACTCTCACCTGATGCTGACTCTAGCACTTGTTATACTCTAAGATAGTTTAACTCACTAGTGGCATTAACAGGAAAAGCAACAAACCAACCCTAAAAAGGGTAGCTTTCTGCTCTTTCTAGTGAGTTGTACTCAGAGAAATGTCTGACGAGCACCAGAGCCAGCACAACAGAAGCAGCAAGAGTGTGTGGCTGGAAAAACACCTCTTTCTGGTGGCAGTAAGCTGTAGGAATGTGCCCTTAGACTCTGTAGGTGGACAGGCTTTCCTATACGTCCCTGGAATACAATTACAATTACTCCTTCTCCTCTCAGCCCCAAAACCACTTGGGTCCCCTAGCCAGCTATTTTAGTGTTCGTACTTGGGCTCTGCTAAGGCACATCTGACGCTCTAAAAGTTTGAATTTGTGTCACTGTAGCACAGAAAAATATTTGCTATCAGAATGAACAACCTCATTTTCTTCAGCTTTGTATGTATTTTCAGCCAGAATAAATATACTACACTTACATTTTCCTGATCCAGACTTCTCACTTTAAGATAACGGAAAACCAGGAATTCATGGTTTGTACCCCAACTATTTCACAATGAATAAAGAGAGCATTATAACAGTATTTGCTCACCCAAGAACCACAAACATTCCCTACTTCTTGTTTTAAAGACTACAATCATTTTAAAATGATCTTGCCATAACCCATTGCTTGTTAACGGTTACATGCATGGTCCTTATCTGAATATTTTTCCACCAATTTGTCCAGGCAAAACTTCACATTTAAACTCTAAAACTGGTAAGCACGACGTCATTAACATCATACTAATAATACTAGACATACTAATGTCATTATTATCACGTATGTATAGCTATTAACTAAATGCATAATGTTGTAGAGCTGTTAACTAAACATTGGATATCTGTTTCCTGAATACAGGCTTGCTTTAAGTAACATTTTAAGAATAAAATGGAAGAATGTTGCTAGATCATGTAGGAATAGAAGCGCAAGAAAGTGTCTGCACATTACTAGCATCAATCTACTCAGACAACTATTTAAGACTGTGTGAGAAGTGGCTGCACTGTTAAGAAAGTAACAAGTGAAAACGGTGCCTTGTTGAGATTCATGCTTGGCTAGTTTCTCCTTGTAATCAAACCCCACAGCAGATGGGTCCTGCCTTTCTGTCTGTACACCAAATTTCCCTCCGAAACCACTCTTATAGTCTGAAAAAGCCACATGTGATAAATTAAAATGAAGGGAGGAAAATAAAGAAGTTTAGTCAGAGACACTGAAAATAATTTTTTTTGCAGTATTTCTCAATTACCAATAATTTGGGATTGTGAAAAAAAAAATCTCAATACACTTTTGTAAGAGTAAATTCAAAAGAAGTTGCCACTTGAGATTAAGAAGAGGTCAACGTGATTTATCAGACATAAGAACACCATTCTGAAGTCACAGAAAAAAGCACTTCTCAACATTTTTCATACATACTGCATAATGCACTTGCATTTGATCAACATTATGAACACAAACACACACACATATTATATTCACCAAAACAAAACAAGATACAAAAGGATACAACAGAATAAAATAAGCTTCCTTCATCAGCGTGGTTAACATTTCTACACTACAGATCTGACTTTTAAAGAGGTGTTAAGATAGGGTCCACATAGACTATCCTTCAGATATTCCTACACAGCACTGTTTAAAGGAAGAAGGAATATTCCTGCTGCCGTACAGCTTGAGGAAGAAAAGCTCTCAGCTAAGAGCTATGACTGCTGCCTTAGAACAGCCATTTTAATAAGGTATAAAATCAGCTCACAAAAAAAAGGGCTTCAGGTAATCCTCTCAGAACAAATCTGCTGGACCATACAACAGAACAATATTCTGAGGACGACTTTTAATGTCTTTAATTTAAAAAAAAAAAAAAAAATTAATTTCTTTAAGTTGGAGTGGTGACAGGCAGTGGGCTCAGGACAATCGTTATTTTGCCACTTTTCTTCTGGGTACCAGTATTTCATAGGAATAGGTACCTCACAGGCAATGAGAAAGAACAGCGTTAGATATTAGATTTCCCCTGCATGAAAATAGGGATCTACATAACAGACACCAGAAAAGGGAGATTATTTGTGGAAAGTACAAAGAAATTGCTAATTTGTGGTTTGCACAACTCAACTGAAAAAGGAAAAAATAATCCAGGCTACCTGCAGACTCATAAAGCTTCTCCATTGAGAACTCATCACTAAGTCTGAACTTTCAGGGAGTCAGTATCAGACGTGTTAAACCTGCTTTGCAGACATCAGTACAACCAATACACAGAAATCATTCAAACACAGAAAAAGGAGATTCATGTAAGCTACTGTAAGGCTGTGGCCAACGATACCGGGGAGGAGGGTTCACACAGGGAAAAGAAAAGTCAAAATGAGAGAAGTCAGAAAGACTGGGAAAGAATTGTGAACTGATATACCTTTCTGGGATTCATGAAGCTGCACTTTCTCCTGGTGATCCCAGCCAAGCGCACATTTGTCTTGTCTGTCTGTCTGCACTCCAAACTTGCCTCCAAACCCCTTTACATAATCTGTATGCATGAAGTTTCAGAAAACATTATTGCAGTTTATGACTGTAAACAGTATTTAACAAAAAACCAGTAACATGTTATGGGATAAGCTGCCCTGTCATTAACGATACTATCTTACACTATTTTTTCCTTCTGCTACGCTACTTCAACAGAGGGGAAGGATACCCACTCAGTAACTCTAGGATCAGGATGCAAGGAAGCACCACAAATCCAGTGAAGATTACAGCATACAGACTCAGTAATATTCTGAGATTTGAAGAATTTGATGCACTTTCCACCTAAAGCCATTAACACACACACACCCATATATGTGTATGTGCAACGTAGATATATAACTAATGAAGGACTTGATATTACCTCTGAATACCATAGATCTGTGCAATTATATATTTATTCCAATATTTATTTTCAATTTATTTCAATAACATCCATATGGACATAAGGTCCCTTGGAAATCAGATTGTGAAACTCAGGGACAGTTTACATGCCTTCCTTTTCATTTATGGGAAATAAAAATCTGCATATACAAAGGGCAAACACACATTTACCACAAAAAAAAAAAAAAAAAACCCAAACAAAATATTCTTTTGCAGGTTTAAAAGGTGGATTGATTTGAACTAGTATTTTTAAATAAGATAATAAAAACCTTTCTGTGATTCATGTTTTTCCGTTTTGCCTTGATATTCAAAGCCAACAGCACTTTTGTCCACTTTGTCCTTGTCAACACCATATTTACCACCAAAGCCCTTGGAATAATCTAGAGATAAGAGTGAAGAATTTTGTTTGTACGTGTTCAATAACAAAACATTACCTTGAAAAATTGTGATAATCAGACCTGCTACATTACGTTATGTTTTAAAAGAAGTACTGACATCCCCAGTTAATCTCGATTGCAGACACTGAAGTCATAAATTCTTCAGAATACATTCTCTCAGGATGGAAAAGAAAATAGCATCATATGCAGTTCAACTGCTGGGCAATATCAGCAATTCTGCTACTTGACTCCTTGATAAAATTCTTAAGACAGTTATAGCAAAGTGAACTTCAAAAACCATGTCAGCAACAGCCTGGATGCTTTTAAACAAACACCCCCTTCTTCACTTTAGCATTTCTAGAGTGCAAACATTTCTTTGAGATAAACAGAAAACAGATGGCAAAAATGTCAACAATTTTCAATAAAATGGTCGATTTTTGATCAGATATGCCTGGAAACCTGATTAGCAACACAATATTAACTCTAAACACTACTAACTCTGATAAATGTTTTAATCTACAAACAGCAGATTCTTTCAGAAACCCTTCTCTGTTGCGGTTAAACTGCTTATAGTCTTAATCTACAGCTTTTCAAAAGAAGTTGCAAAAAACCTCCAAACTTGTGTGCCCTGCTTTCAAAGTAATGGCAGTTGGATCACCAGTTAAAACCAGTCAGAACCTATGTTTTAGGTTCCTTTTTCAGAAGTTAAAGTTTTCAGCAACATAACTTTTATTCAGTGTTAACTTTCAGCAGGAGTGCAACAGATGTAAAAAGTTAGTATTTTACAACACTACCTATCATGAATGCTTACTACATCGGAGTATGAACCCAGCAACATGTGTGTCTACTCACCCTTCTGTGACTCGTGTTTCTCAGTTTTACCCTGGTAATCAAACCCCACCGCACTCTTGTCCACTCTGTCAGCCTGTACTCCGTATTTTCCACCAAAACCACTTGAGTAGTCTGCATTGAGAGTAAAGCACAATAAAAATGAAATTAAGAAGCTTTTAATAGAAACATCATATCCTAGCAATTGAGGAGCAAAAAAAGTTACTTCAGAACTGAAATATAATTCTTCAGCATACAAAATGAAGTTTAATTTTAAACACAGAAAATAAGATGGACAACAGTCCTGTAGTTTATGATGGTTCCTCTTAAATCTACTCCCTGTTTCCACCAAGGTGCAATACAGCAAAGAACAACTCCCAGTCTTTCTAAAATGTCATTGAACCTCACTTCTAAAAGAAAAGTAAGACTCAAGATGACAGGCTATTTCCTTGTCTTAAAAACTCATCAACTCCTGAAATTGCTTTGAAATTAATTTTTTCATCTTCTCTTCCACCCAAACCCCTCAACATTTGATTCATTGAGAACGGCACATGGAGCCCTCACTAAACAACGTCTTTTACAAACAGTAAAAGAACAGAGATCTAGTCTATGATTTATAAAAAACCTGTGTCTACAGAGGCAACCACCTCACCACTTTACCTTTTTGGGAGGCATGCTTCTCAGTTTTCCCCTGATATTCAAACCCAACAGCTGACTGGAAGAGAAATAAAATTGCATGTGTGACAGAGTTAGATATTACCAGAAAAAATGCATGTGCTTCGGTGGACAAACAGCACGGAAAGTTCCTGTGTCTTTCCATACTGCTCTGACCTTCTTGATCAGGAGCAAAAATACCTAATTAACTTATAGGCCATACTCATTTACATGATAATTTAGTACATGTATTCATGGCAAGGGTTTTTGTCATCCCTTGCCAAAGCAAATTGTACTAGCAACATTGCCAGGCTCAGCAACTCAGTACAACAGGAATTCAGCATTTCCATGCAGGGGTTGTTACACGGTCTTGGAACAGGACGCCAGTTATCCTGCCCAGTAGCTCATGTTGCGATACAGGACAAACCAACCCCAAAATACCTCCTTCTGTAGCATTCATGCTGATTTTATCCTCATCAAAGAACACAGCCTGGCTAAAAGGCATAGTTTAACATCTCTTTTCAGTTTTCTTTTCAACTCAACTCGATTTCTCATAAGGGCTTTTTTCTGTTTTGCTTTAAACAGAAATTTATCTCCATAACAGTCAGTATTAGTTTACTGCTAAACTTCAAATACAGCAGGAAGAGCAGACCACACCAGCATTTTAAGATATTGGAATTTTTCAGCTGTACGTACAAAATGAAAAACTCGACTACACTGAGCAGGTGCAGTACAAGATGAAATTGCTTACCTGGTCAACTCTATCAGTTTGTACTCCAAACTTGCCACCAAACCCTTTCACCGAATCCACTTGGGAGCAATGCTTAGAAAGCTTGGATTGATATTCATGTCCAACAGCTGACTAAAAGAAATTGGAAAGTTCAGAAACAGGCAGCACTTCTATACAGTTCTGTATGCAAGAGAAAACACTGCAACCAAGTAACGTGAGGATAAGCTTCGTTACAAATATGCATCACTGCCACTCCTGCTGTTGCAACTAACTTCCTTGGAAGTTGCTGCTCACTTGAGAAGTCTTTACAAGACGGTCGCCATGCTACCAATGCAGCCTTGGCAAGGGAAGTGCCAAGAAAGAGTCTGACAGCAATGACTGTATTTTATAAAGACTGTTTTATGCTCTATATTTTTACTTCAAAACCACAGGAATGAAAACAAGAAAGATACAGACGGGATCTTGTTGGCATTCATGCAGGATATAAAATAATGATTAGTTCCAGATAAAATACACAGTCTTGTATTTAGGCACATAGCTACAGATCTGTTTTAGCTGATATTAGACTTCAACCAAATACAACTACAGCTAGGTTTTCCATTGACATTCTTTTAAGGAGGCACCCTGACCTTCAGGATAAATCCAAATTAGGTATCGTCTCTCTATACTTTCTCCTCACTTGCAAAATGGCACTGCAACATGAAGCGGTGCATCCACATCAAGACAGAGCTCCCAGGCCAAAGGCATCCTAGCCCTGCAGTCTCCAATTTGAGCCTGTCCCTGGAACTCGAACACAGCAAGCCGAGGTGCAGTTACATCGCACTGGCTTCAGGTAAGACACAAGGATATGTAATTACACACCTGAAAGTACATCCAGATAGCGTTTGCTAGTGTTACACTAACCTAGTGCTAGGATACCCTTCTAGATCCTGGAATCAATGTTAGAGCCTAGCACCTTGATGGGTGCTGCATAGCATAGCCAAAAAATGTTTTTTTCTTGTCCAATGCCAAAACCGAGCACTGGCCACAGCAACTTGCAATTTGCCACTTTAACATTTGAATACGTTGCTCAAATGCACACAATTCCTGTCAGAGGCAGAAAGAGAAGACCCTATAACCTGCAGCACGCAGCCGTGTCCAGATTGAGAGGCTGCACCCTCTGACAAGCACGTCTCCTGACTCAGCACCACCACCTGCAGCACCGCAGGTTCCAGCACCAGTCCCCGTGCGCGGGGCAGTCGGCATCTGCGGCTGCAGGAGAGCACCCTCCAAGCACCTGCCCCAAGCTCCGACCTTTGAGGAATGAGAAACTGCTTATCTCGTACCAGCAGCAGACAGCTGGACCAAGGTGAATTAATTTGAGGACACAAGGTGTCTAGAAACCGTAAGTAACGTGGCTTTTACAGGTGCTGGGGGGGGAAACATTCCCATCACTGAGGAAAGCAAAACATTACCGCACCTAATGGCTGAAGTAATTGCCAGGTAACAGAATAAGGATGTCAATAATAGGACATTACCTCAACTTATAAGCAATATACAAGCTCCTTTCTTTTCCTGACTGAAACAGTCATACTCCTGTTCATTTTGCAGGTGTTCCGTAGCAGAATAAGTGTTAAATGGGACGGAAAAGGCTCCCACCTCCCCTTCTTCTTCCCGTTACCCATTACATTTATGGAAGACATGCTCTGAAAATCCTAGGTTTTGTGCGGTTTTACATGATCCCTCTTTTGTTATGCCAATTGAGGTAGGTGAGGTTTAAGCATGTTGTTTTCTTTATGTGGTACCAGAACTTTCTGCATTTCATCAAATCCCAAGCACTGCAACACATTCCTTTTTAGAAAAGACTTAGAAAAAGATTTTTCTGGGAAATCTGTATTTCAGAGTAAATCGCCCTCCTAATTCCTCAGCACAATACTCTGCTACATTTTACATCAGTTATGGAGGTCTGGCATATCGAATGATGGAACTGTTCATTTTAAGTTAGCACCAAGGTTTTGTCCTAAATGCAGCAAAAACCTGCACCATCAACAACGCTGCATCAACAACTCATTTACTTCAGGGGAGTCAAGCCTTAATACCAGCACACCTGCACAGAGCCACAGATACCTGTGAAGGAGAGATCTCAATGATAAGGTTTTAGAACTATAGTTACAAGGAAGAAAGCTTTATTAAAAAAATAAATTATGAACGTCTCCTGCCATCAGAATCAGTCAGATGGGCATGACCATCATGTTTTCCTGATGATTAATTCTGGCCTATAAGAAACTTTACTCACTTTTGTTTCTTTCTTTTTTCACATGGACACAAGTGAGGGATAAACTGCTGACACTAGAGAGCTATGCAGCAGCAGAACAGCCCTAATGGTTGAATCTGCTCAGCAATTCCTTTCCCATATTCAAAGGTTAGGTTAGACTATTTCAAAGGCCCATTGAGAATTATGCAGCAATTTACTCTGGAATACAGGAATTCAGCAAAAATTTAAGGCTGTCAAATTAGTAGAAACCCAGAAAGTAAATAAAGAAAGAAAAGAAAATCATTCTTATTCAGGAAACAGTTTGGCTCTTATTTTAACAGAGTACATGAAAGAAACTAGCCAGAAGTTGATATGCCCAATATCACATAGCTAATGGAATTACCTTAAGAATTATCACTACTTTTGTTAATAGACTGAATTGAAACAGCCATCAAGTCCTTATGTAAAACATTACCATCTGACTGAAGTATAATGATTTTTTCAATACTTGGATTACTTGTCACTGTTCACAGTTTACCACTGTTTGAGAGCTGCCCTCTAATTTAAAAGCAGAAGCACACCCTTTTCTTCATTCTTTGACAACCTCTATATGCTGGCATATATATATACATATATATATATATATATAAAAATATAAAAGAGGTGGCACAGCATCAAAATAAAAAAAATACTGGATTTATTAATGCACGAAGTACTTCCTTAATTTAGAAATACACTTTTAGAAACCTGAATCTTGACTCCAGGGGAATCCACCCAGGACATAAGCAAGTAGACTTGCTCTAAAGACAGAGCAAGCATCAAAAACATGTAGGGCTACTGCACATCCCAGAACTTCTCCTCATCATTCACAGATTCCTAATTTGCCACCTGAAATACTTGTTCCTGATGCTTCAGGTACTTTAGTTCAGTTCTTTCTGTAGGAGCATCTTGATTTAATTAGGGAACAGACCACGACGGCCTGACAGATTTGGGTAACAGTGGTTACAAGTGTTCTTGTTAGAGCACTGTAACAGTGATGCTTCTGCCCTCAAAATGAGCCACCGCTGTACATAGCTTATGCCATGATCTGAGCTTCTGCGTCTCCAAACTTAACAAAGTTGGAACAACTCTGCACCTTCAACAAGCTTAACTCACATACGTAGTTGTGCTGGCAACCAGCAAGGCAAGGCGAGGCAAGGCTTATATCACCATCCCAGGAAAGCACTCATACTTACTTTATCCATGCGATCTTGTTCAACGCCAAATTTCCCTCCATAGCCATGGGAAGCTTTTGGTCCTGTTTCAAGCTCCTTCTCTTTGAGGTTCTGGTGTTCTTGGAATACGTTCTCTCTCAGCTGATGAATACTTTAAAGACAGTAATTAAGCAGCAAGTTTTACTACGAAAGTTTCAGAAGATAACTTCAAAAAGATGCAAAATAAAAAGATGATAAAAATATCATCTTAATTAAAAGTTGGAGAACTTGTATTTTTCAAGCCCTTTCCATTTTTTCAATGCACAGAGCACTTCATTCGTATTCTAAGAAACAAAATTTATTCCACTGTAAAACACTGTCTAAAAAAAAAAAAACCCCAGAGAGCATTGGTTTTAAGACTAACGTGGAAGGGTATTTTGCTATTTGAACAATCAACTACCTAGAACTTATACGTGTCTGAAACGTACTTTCTTCTCATGTCCTAATTTAAGTTCTTTCCAACGCTTTTTATTTAGATGGCAACTTTTCAGAATAGGGATCATCTCTTATCATACAGTCCCTATGGTAACAGGACTCTAATTCTAACTCAGCATTCTGGACACAACTGTAATGCAAAACAAGGAGACATGCACCTCTTCTTCCCCAAGTGTTCCCTGGCAATACGCAGGAATTGAACTTACGGTAGTGCAGGCTACATACAAGAGGGACAAATCAAGATGGTAATCTGTACCTTAAAACACTTCCCACCTGAGTTTAAAGCTTCCTCAGGCGTAATTCAGCCAGTAGGCGTCCCCACTGCACTCCAAATAGGGCAGAATAAAATCGAGCCCTGAGTTAAGCCGCATAGTTCAGTCTCTCCCCGTTCACAACAATGGTGACATTTATTCTTAGCTTTATACCACGAGGGTTGATGTCCCAGCAATACACAAGCAAAACCAAAATGAGCATCACAATCACAGATTTCCTGAAACTGCTTTAAAGTTAAGTCTTAGCCACTTTTCCTAAGAAGTACGGGATTCAGAAGATGGATCATTTCTGTCTCACATAGCCCTCCGTGATGCATTCATTTGCTTTTCTGCCAGAGGGCTCAATTTGGTACTTTGCCAGAATTTTTATGAGTTTGATAGCAGTTTTCTAAGCAAAGCCTAAGAATTAAGGGACCAAATGTATCCTTAAAGTACCAAACTGGAGCTGCTCAGGTCACCCAACACAAACTTCTCCCCTCGCAGTATTGGCCCTTGCACCAAAACAGAACAAAGAAACTTTCCAGACATAAAAAGGCAGGAAAAAACAGCATTTCCAGTTACAAAGAAAGATTTAAGAGTCCCTGCACCACATTTCTGATCTTAATTTCAAATCTGAAGATACTAACATATTTGAAAGACCAGCAATCTGGCAAATAATCAATCTTCTACAGAGACTCATTTTAATTATGAAGATACAAGTAACTGAGAACGTGAGTTGATTAAAAGTCGCCTGGGATTGTGACTATTAATACATTTAAAAAGAGAGCTGCTTTACTTGATGTGCTCTTGATGGCCGGATCCCTTCACAGTTTTAGCTCCCCAGCGCTGTTCTTTCTCGCTCACATCATTCTGCAAAGGACACACATAAAAAGAGTTAAAAACCCAAAGACATTCCTAGTTATCTGCACTTTAGAGTTGACAGCAAAAGCCTTCAGCTGTCAGCGAGATCAGAAGAATTAGAAAAGCAGTTAAGACCACCTTCACTTCTCTTCTGCTGCAAGCCCTGTGCTTTGTCCATTGCTGAAACACACGGAGCACACATTCAGCCCCAAGAAGCTGCTGCTTCTTGACACAAATCTCTTCCGTACAGACTTCCCTGCAGCACCCAGCCAAGACCAGGTAGTTTTGTTAATCACTCACAAGCACAAACCCTGAATTCTCCCTCCTTCCAGGAACTTGCTCCTATCAGTTCATTTTGCTGAGACGTAGCCCCTGCCCTGAAGAATTACTCTTTAACTAGCATTACGTAACACACTTCTGCTGAGTCAATAAAATTCAAAAGCCGTACCACAAAATCAGGATCCGTCTCCCAGTCATCAGCTCCGTCATCCTGATTGACAGAAATGGTGTGGCCTGCAGTAGCCTTCCACATCTGCAACACCATCAGAAGCAGCACTGTCACACTCCCGTTACATGTCAACGCATTGTATGTTATGTATAAGTTGATGGAGACACAATCCAAAATTCTCAAAGTATGTTATTTAACCACATAAACAGAGGCTATATTTGCAGTGAAAGTAGATTTGACCATTGGCTCCTAGGCTGCCTTCTCAAGCGGGCTTGAAAACCCCTTTTAGTTCTCCTGTTGGCACTGCAAAAAGGTTAGGAGCAATCGCTGACATGATTTCGAAACGAATAAGGAAGTCTTTCCTTGCCCAAATTAATATGTCTTTTCTTCATTCACTGCACTGAAAGACTTCTCTTCAAAGAGGTCTCCAAACCAACATCCACTTCTGAAGACTGTCACTAATTCTGGATCCAATGCATATATTTAAGGCATAGGAATAGTTGGTTTTTTCCCCAGCCATTACTAATGATGAGCACGATATTGTTTATTAGGCAGTATAACCTATGTTTCCTCTGTTGCGTAATGAGTTTCAGCATTATGAAAGAAACTCAAAGAACTATAAGAATTTGCATGCAATGTAGACATTAGTCCACCTGCCTGCAACAACAGAGTAGAAGAGTTACTGGGTTTCTCAGATAATCCCTTGTGAAATACGTACACAAACTCAAGTGTCTTGTCTGACTTTCAGGAGAAACAGAGGGCGAGTGCTGGTGTACTGACAGCATGAAGCAAAACTCATAAAAAGGCAAGCAATAACATCTAGAAACAACATTCAACACAAGTGGCTAATGATTTTGGGCATCACACTTTCTGGAAACCTTATCCCTGGTGGAGTAACAAGTTGGACACTTTTAATTAACACTTTGGAACGTGACTAGTGAGCAGAATACCTGACCCGCCTAGTCCTAGTAGCTGTATTTTATGCCCTTTATTCTAGGTAAATCAAAACAAATAAATTATAAAAAGCAAAACAAAAAGAACAAAAAAAACTTTCTGTTCTCCCAGCTTTTTCAGGTACAGAAGTCAGAGGAAGTATTTATTTTCTTCATCACTATTCCACTAGAGTTCAGTTCTTTAACATACCATCATTCTGTCCACTTACCTTTATCTTTCTAATTAAGAATAGATTATAAGGATGATTACCACAGACTATTTCCTTCACACAAGCATAATTCAGTAGGTGGAATGAAAACTCCCTTTTAAATGCAAAACTAATAATCCATAGGTAAAGTGCACAGAGAAAAAAAAACACCGCTTGCTCTACAGCCTGACAGAATAAACCGACGAGACAGTTTTATGGAGCACTGCAGAAATTTCAGGACTGGTAACAAGAACAAAAGCAACTGAAAAATTGGTGGTTAAACACCAAGGTGGCAAAGCAGCCTGGAAGGAGGCTGTAAGAGCAGAGCAGATAACATCCTGATACGGTAGCAGTACATTTTCCCTTCTGCTTCTTCAGGTCTCCCATCTCCAAATTCTTATGGCAATTAAGGAACTAGCATTTATTAAATTACTTAATATCCAGAAAACTTACAAGACTACACGTTTATAATAAAAACCTTTAGTACACTGGTATTTTATCATTCTCCTTAGAACATCCTGACTAAAGGCTTCTCTCACGCGATCAAGTCTCAGGTGCTCCTACTCTTTAGTTTGCCATGTGGCCTTCAAATCAAATTTCTCACCAAAAAAAAAAGCATTGGCAAGCAGCACCAAACCAGCTCAATAACGAAACTCAACGTGGGGTCCAAGTTCTAACTTTGCAACCAAACGCAAACCTATGGTCGCTCCCTCCATGCTCCACCACCCTGTGCGAATCACCTGAACTCCATTTCTAAACAAGAGCTGAAGCACAGGTACATCTACATATGGTTACTCTATGTATTAAGTTGGACGAAACGCAACTTTTTTCCCCCAAGTTGTTCAAGCATTAATTTGAAATTTTTTTTGTTTGTTTTGTGCATTCAGCTGTGCTTGGGCATTTAAAAGAACAAAAGCTAGATCCTTAAGTCTAGATTTCTCTGCTTCCTCCTCAAACTCTCACAAACAATAATGAAGGAAAGAAGGATTTCACACGCACGCCCTTACAAAATCCAGAATCCACCACATTTCTTCCTAAATTATGCACATGAACGCCAACATTTTTCCACACCTCAACCCTGCATTCTCTAAAGTGAATTACAAAAGGGAGCAAAGCAGCCTAGTAACAAGGGATCTCAGGCAAGACCTCCGACTGCCGGTGGGGAGCTAACAGGAATAAGCCCGGTTTCCACAGCAGCTTGCTATTCTAGCATCTCTTCCAAAGCAGAATGTGGAGAGATATGATCTATTTATGAGTCACTGACTCACATGGTCAAATTTTTGAAGGAAAAAGAAAACGCTATGGTTCAAATGCAAACTGAGGCTAAATATATGCTTTGAATGTATCTGGCCAGCTCTGCTCTTCACCGCTGTTATGACTAATCAGCGGTCACAGCATCCTACCCAGCACCTTCAGCGGCACCCTTGGGAACTCCCCTCTTCCCCAGGGCCTACGGACAAACTCCGGGAAGGAACAAAGGGGGATGCCAACGCTTGAAGCCCAGACACCCAAGCAGCAGCTCTAAGCCTACGCCAAGGCTCGATGGGGGCACCGTGGACGCCTCCTGGCCTGGCTACCTGCTGGGGACCGCAGCCTGCCCCGGCAGCTTGCCGTTCCCCCGGCAGCACCGTCAGGGCACCAGAGAAAAAGGACGTCGCAGGGAAACCCCTCTCTTCTGGGTACGCGATGATAACCTCAGGCCCGACCTTCGCAGGGCACGGTGCGGCTCACCCCGTTTTCCCCTCACCACCACTGCCTTCTCCGAGCCCCCCGAGAGTCCTACAGCAGATGGTTCTTCTTCTTTCCAGTTACCAGCTCTGGGGCCTTTGAGCTACGGGCAGCTTTACAGAGTTTAACAAAAAAAAGAAAAGGAAGAGATGGAGTCACGTAAGCCTGGCTCGGCCGTTCCCCACCAGAGCCACCGGCTGCCCGGCGGCAGCGCCCTCCGGCCCCCTCAGGGAGCGGCGCGGGCAGAGGCCCGGGGAGAACCCCGCACCGGCCCGCAGGGCGGCCGGGCCTGCGCCCAGAGGCCGCGCCCCCCTCCCCGGCCCGGCGGGACCCCGGGCACGGCCGCACGCCCGGCCGGGCCGCCGCCGCCCTCCCCGGCCCAACAAAGCCGGGCCGGCCCCCGCCGCCGGGGCTCTCCCGTCGCTCCGCGCCGCCGGCAAGGGGGGCGCGGGGGGGCCGCCCCGCTCCGCCAGCGGGCAAAGCGGCACGGCGAAGCCCCCGCGCCCCCGCCCTTACGCTGCCGCCCGCCGGCTGCCGCCGCCTCCTCCTCCTCCTCCGGCCGCCGCTGCCCTGGCTCCCCGCCGGCGCTTCCCGGGCTGGCGGCGGCGGCTGCTGCAATTTCCGCTTCTCCCGAGCTCCCACTTCCTCTTCCCGCACGGCGGGGCGGCTCCAGGTGGGAAGGGGCCCGCCCGCCCGCCCCGCCCCAGCGCCGCGGGGCGAGCACCGCCCAGGCTTAAAAAAAATAAAAGATAAAAGAGGAGGGGGAATATACATCTATTTTAAAGCCTATTTTGTAGCTGCTCCTTTCCCTATTTCTTAAAATCGCTGGGGAGAATTAGATGACCAAGCACTACTACTTCAAAAATGCACCGTCAGGAGTTTAAAAAAGGCCTACAGGGGATTCGGTATCGTTCTGAACATTTTTTTTTTTTTTTTTTTTTTTTTGGCATCTTAATACTCACTTTTGCACCGTCATGTTTTGGAAATTGCAACTACGCCATCCTGAGGGGTTTCCATCTCTTTATCAGTGGGCAAAAGGTTCACATTTGGCTGTTCACAGGGTTATCTAAATTAAACAGATGCCAAAAGGAAAACAATGGGGTTTTAAAACACAGCCTTAGTACTTCAAGAGTTAATCCTTGCCCACTATTTATTTTATATATATAAAAAAATCTAAGATATATAAATATATAAAATATATATATTTGTTTATATCTGGGGAAACAGACTCTAAGGAGTGACATTTCTAGCAAAAAACCATTACAATATACACATTCAAACTGTAATAAAGGGTAAGAGGAAAAAAAAAATCCAGGTGAACAGTTTCGCCAGTTTTGGAGGGAGGAACACGACTTGCTAATTCCCAGTCTTAGTGGGACAGCTTCCTCCAGTCACCTAAAGCCAAATGTAGTCAGTTCACAGTATAAATAGGCTCAATTAATTTTTTCTGTATTCAACATAGGGTAATTTACCCTATAATCTGAATGCAGCATGTTTTAAAAATTGGGCTAAACTTACTCTTAAAGTCTGCTACAAGAGAAAGCAGGCTCGGAGAACCTTGATCCTTCTGGCATTACTTCTGGCTCTGTTGCTGTGCCCTTTTGGAGAGTCTTTACCTGTCCCTGTTTGCAGGTAGGAATACCAACCCCATTTATATATCACTTTTCATCCATCCATTCCTACATGCCATATAAAGCCACAAGGTGCTGCTACCTAAATTAGACTACAATTGCCTTTTTTTTTTTCTTTCAAAAATTACTATTAACAAAAAATGAAATTAATAAAAATCAGTATAACTTGAGTTTAAGCAGTGCACCCAAACTACACCGCTTTCCTTTTAAAGGCAAAGTAACTCTTCAGTTTCAACAAAAATATCACCTCTCAAATAACTCTTCAAACATCACATTGTGTCAATTGTTATTTACCTGAAAATTAATTTTGCTGATGCCTCTATCTTTTGTCTACATAGTTCCAAGCATGAATTCTGCTTTGAACTACCTCACATGTGCTCTGCTCTGAGTTCTGGCATGATAAATCACTACTGTCCATAAGACCCTGCAAAAGCAACTTCTTGTCTTTTAATTCTACATCGGTTTGAAAGGAGAAAGATGAAGTCGTAACACCTGTTTTGAGATTCCCTGTCCTCTGAACATGCAAAAATCAGAAGTTTAAATTCTCTCAGATAATTCTCCCATCTCCTCATTGCAGATAAAAAGGGTTCTCACATTTTAAAACACATAATTTTTATAGCACTCTTTCCAACTAAAGCCTTTATAAAGACATTTGGGAATTTACAAAAAGTTGTATTTAACCAAGCTTCAAAGATTCCTGTAAAATATCCATATGCCTTTTACACATGCCCATGCATGTTTTTCTTTCCAAGGGGGGTTTATTAAAATTGAATGAGAAGCATTTTTCTCAGTTTCCCTGAGAAAGCTTTGCTGTATAATTCAGAAGGAAGTCAACACACAGTTTTGCCAGTTCGTGAAAGCTTTTTCTATTTCACTCATTTATTCTAGCTCTCATGTCAATTCCATTGTTCCATAACAGTTAAGGTTTTACAGCCTTAAAATAATAAACGTATTTTCTTTTCACATTTTACAAGTCTATTCCGCGTTGTTTTCACTTCTGAGAAGCAACAATACATGACTTTGAACACCTACTATCACATCAGTGACCAGAAACGTCTATGCAATTTTTTTCTAAACAGTGAAGTTCAGCTGAACAGTGAGTCAGGATCTCCTTCTGCAGTTTCATTTTAGCTTTTTCTAGAAAGATAGATTCTCTGAAAATATAAAAGAGACTGCAAATGATCAGATAGCAACTCATATAGACAAGCCAGACAAACAGAGATGCATTATTGAACAATGTTTAAAGCATCAATCACAATATTTCTCCATTCCATGCATTCCACAACCTGCTGTTGATCTAGAGGACATGATGAAATACGCTTCACTACTGCTTCGATTATTCTGTAAGTTTATCCTTCTGTCTTCTGTTCTACACAAGAAATGGTTTACAATATATGCAAATTGACATAAACAGCCCTATTGTGACCCAATTTTGTATTGGTTCCCTCGATTCCTATGTTTCTCCCCAAATATCCTCATAGGCATAATCTCATTTTATTAACAAAGCAACCACTGCTGCTATGGAGAGCAGCACTTCAATCTTCATCACGTGGACCAGAATACACTGAAGTTGCGCGATAGTTTTTGTCAGTGTTTTTTAAAAGTAAATCAGAGCTCTAACTACTAGTAGAAATAGGCAATAAAGCAGTTTTCTTATGAAAACTGGTTTTCAAAAACTGATTAATGCCTGTGAACTTGAACGATTCCAAAGAAAACGTCACATCTAATGGAACTTTTCTCTACTGGAGAAAAGTCATCATTTGAAACAAGATCTCCAGGGCAGCAAACAATCGTTAAGATGCTTTATTGACACTATCCACTCACCGCAAAAGTATCTGCCTGCATACAATTAGATCTTAGCTTTTCAATAGTGTTTTATTGGCAGTGGAAAATGCATCAGTACTTTATTGAAAGAAAGCAATAAATAATACTGTGATAAAAATAGTTCAAAAGTAGACTGTACATATTGTTACATAATCTGAAAATACACAAAAGATTAATAGAAAAACAGAACAGTAACAATGAATTTCAGTTTTACAAGCAAGTTAAAAGTGGAAAACAAAATAAGAAAAAAAGACATGCTATATATATTGTTGCATAATAAATAATGCACCATCTGAACAGATTCTTGCTGGCTTTTTAATATGCCATTTGCAAGTGTTGGATACATTTTCTACTCACACAGTCCAAAATGGCTACAACCATCAAAACTGAAGTCCAGACAACTCTTTAGAACAAGTTTACAAAACACAAAAGATGACTTACATAAGAAAAGTAAGGCCTTTATTAGAAATTGCACTGCTTTAGTTTTCAGCCCATTGTACCTTCATCTTTCGCTACTCATTTGACAGGAGACTGCAGTGCTTCGTGATTGGTCCATTAAAACTAGTTTCACCAGCATCTTTCCACAAGTGTTTTCAATCAAACAGATCTAGGACAAAAACTCTCTGTGGCCTGTGGATTACGCCCAGGAATTATTTTGAAGTCTATCTTCCTCAGTTAAGGAAAAAAAAATAAAAACAGTTCTTGGTTTATGGCTTGTTTTCAGTCACTGTGAAGATACGCTATACAAATACAGCAGAGAGTGTTATGACCGAGTCAATCACTTCTAAAACGTGTTCCGTAGTGTTAACAGTTCCTCCCAGCATTTAAAACAAGTTATATTTTAAATAAAGACAAATTCCCACTACTTGACAAATCCTCTCTGTGGAAAGGTACAGTTCTGAAAAGAAGAACAATCATGTACCATACCTTCTACAACAACATATGCTTACCTGAAAAAAAGCCGGACTTGTTTTCAGATCTAAGCTAACATTTCCAAAAGACAAAATATATACTGCTTGGTGTCATGATACTTTTACAAAGGTATTAAAATCCTTTTCACCTTCAGTTTCATTATTAAAAAACAATGATAATTACAGTAACTGCATAATTTACAAAAACCCTATTTTACCTATAGGGACATATACATACAAGCATTACAGTACATTCAGTTGGAAAGACTAAAATTAGAATAAAAAAATCAGCAATGATTTGATTTGTAGACTGAATAGAAACAGAAAAAGTAAGTAACTATATAAATGAGAAGACACATAAATATAAGAAACATTTAGATTCTAAAATATTTTCTCTATAGTACTCATGAATTTATTTGCTAATTAAAAACTCTGTAATAAAATATCTCAAAGTGTCCATTTAACAAGTATTAACAGGTTAAGGGTTCCAAATGTTCAAAATGCTGCATATCACCGGTAGAAATAGTGTGGGTAAACTGTAAAAACAACAACAAAACAAACAAAAAACAAAAAAAATCCATTAGCAGTTTTTTTAAAAACATTTCATTCTAAGTTTCTCACAAACAGCTCAATAGTGTAGCGGTCATGCATCGAATTATTGCCATGCCCTGATGTATACAATTTTATTGCCTTCTCTAATCTCCAGTTGCAATGCAAAATAAAGCACATGAGGTCAAATATTTCTGCTTCTTAGGTTTTTATCCTAGCTCATCTGACTACAGAAGATCCTGAAACAGTGGGGAGAATTTGGGGGAGAGGAAGGCTTAAAACTTTAATGTCTTGAAACTAAAAAAATTTTAAGATAGTCCCTGAGATTATGAACTGACAGATCCATGTGATCTGAGTTGCTATGCGCAAGAGTTTCCCTTCTCAACATTGCATACGTAAGAACTCTCTAGAACTAAACTTGTATATGCAAAAAGGTTCAGAATCTGAAGAAAAGGCAGCCTGTACAGGAGTCGGTAGGGACGTTACTGGTGAGAAGAAAGGAGAGAAGCTGTAAGCAGAAGAGACAGGCAATTTATAGCCGATGGAAGACACCGGCTAGCGAGAGAAAGATTCATGGGATTTTTTTTTTTTTTTTTTTTTAAATCTAATATAGTAAAAAAAAAAAAAAAGTTTCCAGACTTGTTTGCAAAACAAAAGAAATACTGTTCCATGACCAAATACAGCAGGGGCTGCAGAAAAATCATTCCAAATCCTGGAGTAAGACAGGACTACATACCTTTCATAAGCTGGAATACATGTATTCTGTGTTAAACACCCTTGTGGTATCAAGCTGCCTTTTATTGCCAGCACTGCTCACAGCTACCCAAATTTAGGCTGCGGGTAGCTAAACCCAACCTGACAGCCTAAGCAATCACAGCGGCATGAAGTATCTAAGAATTGGAAAACTATGCAATTACCCCTGTAACAATTCAATATTGAAGTATATTGTAGTGGGATAACTTTGACCAAGCAAAGACTCTGAGAGATCAATAATCTGAACTGCAGTGTCTGCACACACTAAATTATTTTCTTTCCTTTATATGCCTAATTTAGTTCCCTTTCCCCCTCCCCACTTTCACTAGCTGTTTCATCCAACCTTTGATTTCAACACTTTCTACACAGCTATTTAGTACGGGTCCTTTTTGAGGCTGTTTAAAGAAAAACTTCAAAAAGAATACAATATTTACAAAGGTAAATATTTAAACACTCAGTCTTCATTGTAGGAAATAAGTTCCAGATTTTCAATATAGCAATCTACCCTGAAAAACTGAAACCGTTTTCTAAGTGTGTAAATTCACTGTATTAAAATACCTGACGCTTTATTTCATAAATAGCTGCTTTACTATTATACCTATCAACTTTACTCACCAGGAGAAGGCTTTAACAGGAGTAGGTCCTTACTGTAGCAGAATCCAATCTTTGTGTTCCTGATACACTGCCTATTTCAAGAAGCACGGGAAGACATGCAGAAC
Source organism: Platalea leucorodia (assembly GCF_965183815.1). NCBI lineage: Eukaryota > Metazoa > Chordata > Aves > Pelecaniformes > Threskiornithidae > Platalea > Platalea leucorodia. The sequence continues at coordinate 70,315,330 of NC_138829.1, read as the reverse complement.
ACAGCATGCATGTTAGTTCTCAAAAGAAAAATCTCACAGCAATTTGATTATAGCTACTGTACTCACCCAAATCTAAGGTTACAAGTTAGAAAAGTAGAATTTATTTTACAGTTTATATATTAACCACTTCTAGTTTCAGTGGCTAACAAAAATAATTCTAAGAAAGCCTGTGTGCCAGCTAGCACACAGAAATTGGCAAAGGTAATTTTGTAAGTAATTTATTCTCTATTTTATATAGTTTATATATTTTTATTTTCTGGGCTTTTTTCATATCGTAAAAAGAAAGAGGTTTTACATGGTAAAGAATTCGCTTATTTAATTTACAGAATTTTCCACATGAATTCTGGAAAATATTTTGTGCTAGTGACAATATTTAAAATTTAAAACAGCTCACATTTCAGAGAGTAACATCAGATGCAAAGGTTGCTTTTTTGAGCTTTATTCATAAATACAATTTTCAGAACCTGAGACAACTCTGGCAGATTATGCTGAAGTTCTCATCCTGTCTGTTCCAATTAAATAAATTTTCCATTTATTTTTACTTGTGTTTCGTAAATCAAATTCAAGTAAAAGTTTATTCTCATGATAATAAAGAGACTGTTTTTAAGCACCTCACATGACAGGTGATCACCTTCCACTTCTAGCTGGGAATTTTTGTGGTTTGTTTGTTTGGGGTTTTTTTGTTTGTTTGTTTGTTTTTTTCTTCTTAATACATATCTGTGTGTGTGCACACATGCACACATATACATATAGATCATTAAGTACACAGCAATGAATGAAATAATGATTTCAAGTATGATCAATACTTAAGTGACCACTGCAAGGGGGGTAATGCACCTTTTACTCAAGTTTTAATAATCTCAAAATTATCTGAGGGAGTTTACTCACATAATTTTAATGCATATTACTGCATTTCAGAAGTGGTACTTACATTGGTCTAATTGCTGCTAATTAGAAATTATGCATCATGTGATTGAAAGACTTCCACTAAAATGTAATTTTGTTTTCCTAGATTAAAACAAATTTATTTCTAACTAAAATGCTCCTTTTGTTATTCCAATGAAGTCTAAAGAAACTCCACACCTATTACAGCTTCCTGAAATTATAAAGCACCCTATGGTTAAACACAGTGTTATATATACAACCATGCACAAGGCAGATGCTTTTATGCAGCAAAAAGGTAATTTGAACTTAATTCCCCTGTAATCTCAAGCAAAAAAGTGCCTCATGCTTAAAATAATACAAAACCAATACCATCAATCTGCATCTTCTTTGGCTGCATAGAGGGTGAAGACATTGAGGTTGTAACTCTGAAATTTGCAGGAAGCGTCTCTGCTGATCCAGCAGCTAAACCTCTTATGTCCTTTGGTCTAAACTTCTTTCTCCATGAAGGTGCTCTCCTAAAGCTCTTATCATCATCCTGTTATATTGATAAACATGATTAGCGATTCAAAAAAACGTAGGATTGTTACTGACATTAAAAGGATTACTGACAATCTTAACTAAACGTATCACCACCGAATGCGTTAATTTTTCAGAACGGTTCAGGTGCAATAGCAGCAGAGGTCTTCATTTACAAAAATCTGTATTCATTTGCTAGACCGTAGGCTCTTCGGCTCAGTAACTATGGAAATTCACGTGCTTGGCACATTTAGGAAAACGTTTTGTACTTTGAATATTTGTACTTCATGATTTGCAGTAATTCGTAAGTGTCACATCACTCATTCTTAGGGGATACGAGGAGTGGAGCAGATCATAAAAACTGCTTTGGGAACACTGACATATAGAGGCTCAATTTGAACAATTGCTTTTAACCTTCAATTCTGTCTTGCAGGAATGATGATACAGCTATCGTGCTTTCTCATGCTACAAACTACAGGAAGTGATAGCGAGGAAAAAGCGTAGTAAATACTATATTGCTGCAGTGTTTTGCTTAAGCACTTGGGTAAACTTAACTTGTAATTACCCAGGTACATCTTCCCCCCATTAATACATCTGCATCTTTGAAGTAATATTCCACTTCAGAAATACAATATTGCACTTACTAAATAGAACAGTTTAAGTCCCACTTCCAAAAGCGTCTATTATGTCAGTGCAAATATACCCATTGTGCAGCTCTATTTGCCAACTTCACCTTTAGAAACAGTTCAATCACTTGAATGCCATTTTACCTAAAATTTATCCCCTTTTAGACTTAGGAGACAAGTGCCTGCATTATTTGAAGAGATCTTCATGATCAACAAACTGCCCTGTGCTGCTAGAACAGAACAAACATCCGTTCCCTCAATGCTGCTTCTCTTGCGGTTTGAAATCACTAAGGAAAAATAGCTTAGAAAACTGTCAAGCTGCTTTCTGATGATGTTATTAAAACCTTAGTAGAGGTGCATACTGAGAACAGAGCTGTCAGGATGTGCCACAAAAGGGCTGCAACTAGTCCATTAGGCAAAAGAGGAACACAAACCCAATCAAGGTCTGTCATAGCAGCCTCCTTCCTCAACATACTGGTGTATGCTTCGCCTCACTCCTCCAAAAGCAGTTTAAGCCAGCACTTTCACCCTCCCCCGTCCTCTTCCTCATACTAGCACAAATGTTTCTCAGATATCATGGACTGATTCCCTCACCTGGTTAACCACGTTAGGGTTTTGACACCTTAGTCTTGACCTGAACCACTTTTGCCTACATGTGCTACTACATAACCTCCCATTAGCACCAAAGAAGAGGTAGCACGGGGTTAGGACTCTCTTTGGGGAAGTAACACCAGCTTGAAACTGTTCACTGCGTTACAGCATCGAGCAACTTAAAAGGTTAAAGATGTAACACTCTCTGCTTTCTGCTATGGGTTCACAGGGTCTACAAAAAAGTCTCACACCTAGTTTGTTAGTTTTACACTCATTACATTTGAATGAAGTTTATACACTGCAAGATCACAGGCTGCCCGACAGAAATTACTTTGATGTGCAAACAGACCTGGTGGTCATCTATACCAGTATTAACAGATATTAACAACACAAGCTTTCTTGAAAAACACTCAAAATTATTTGAAATACTGCTCGTTAGGACAAAGGTTTGAAATGTGCTATACAGTGCCCTTCTCTATTATAGCTCGTTCATCTGCAACACCGGTCACTAATTTTCCCACATTTTAGATAGAAGATTCAGCCCAAAGTGCTACTGTTAGACATTAACCATGCAAGCTACAAAAAAAACACACTTGCAAATCATCTCAATACTTTCATATTCAAAGCTATCTTACCCAAATACACAAAACCTGCCATATTCAGAAACTCTTGAAGACAAAGAATTTCAAGTTAAGATTTCTGTCACTATTCTGTCAATAGCTTAAAGACGTTCATGCTAAATTCTTTCACTTAGCAGCTCTGCTGAAGTTCCCAGGACCACAAAATGGGTCAACAGCTCAAGTAACTTACTTCATCAAGTCTTCTGTCAGTGCCCATAGCAAGAAGGTTATTAAATTCTCTCTCCAGAACAGCACGAGCCTGAAGTTTATAATACAAAAGAAATGGAAATTAATTCCAAAAGATTAGTAATTAGTAACCTATAGTAATTTTTAAAACTTAATATAACCCGAATTGTTTAATACCTGCTTATCAGATTAATAAACATAAATTGTAACTTTTCAAGTACTAAGCTGTAACTTATTAAAAGTTTAAGGAAGACTTAACAGCTCCCCCTGCCCTTTGTTGTGATATGAAAGTTCACGATTTCTGGCTCAAACTTAATTACTTCGGAATAAAAACTAGCAAACAACAAAAATGAGTTTTAGACTAATGTTGTGAAGATGGGCTATGAGGAATATATTCAAACAGTATTTTTTGTTCAAGGAAATTTATCAACCAGAATTGTCATTAACAATTAGAAAACAGTAAGAAAAGTTCTATGTTTTTCTCTTATAGGATTATGGACAACTTTCCATTTCTAAAGTTTCTAGAGCTGGGAAAAGAAAGACATGCAGTTACCCAAGAGAAAAAACATTCAGTTCCATTTTTAAGCTTCCTAAAGGGGAGAAAAATCCTATCGGCCATAAAGTAAGTACTTCTTGCTTACCTGTGTGTTTTGAGTGGGTATTTGTAATAAGAGAGCTAATGCATTGTAATCAAATGATTCATCTAAGGCCACAAGTGCACCGTGAACTCCACTCTCTATAAGGTTATTTGCGTATTCTTTAAGACCAATGGACATTACCCAATGCATCATTCTTTCATTGCTCCAGACAAGGACATCTATGGAGAAAAAGAGTTGCCAGATTTGTAACAATACAACTGTTCTGAACAAAAAACCCATGCTCCTTTCTTGATCTGTATGCTTGTGTTGGGATTGATTTTCACATATATGCAATTCATCATAAATGCTGTTAAGTAGTAGTCCTCAAGGAACTGTGTTATTTAACATTTAGGTTGCGATCCAGTCTGCCCCTGCCTTTTTGGTGTGCATGAAACGCTCTGATTTGGCAACAAAACTTCATGCTTGGACTTCAACACTCGGTGTTGGATCCTTTCCATACAGTAGCTTTCCTTGCACCCAGAAGGAAGAGTCCTCACTCAGTCTCCTCTCTCTGCCTACAGAGGGAGGCTACAGTCACAGCTATGAGAAATTCAGCTTGGCACAGCGTTCAGCAGATGGGGAAGACGGGATCTTCTATCTTACACAGCCACTTAGGGCCTTGGACCTCACCCAAGACAGATTAAGTATTTTGGAAAAAAAATTTTACTACTCAAAAGAAAATTCTTATAGCAGTTTCTCATGCGCTTCCTACTGAATTTGAACAGAAATCGTTATTACTGTTTAAAGCTTTATTATTTATTAGTTTTATAACCTTATCTACGTTTAAGTTCTGAAGGTGTTCAATTTAGTAATGCAGACTTACCTTCAGCTTGTGTCTGCATACTACTACACTCTTCCACAGTCATAAATTTTAAGTGGAAAGTAAATGTATTTGAAGTTTGCTGGAAGGCATTTCATACTCTAACAGTTCAACAATCAATATACTCTCATCTTAGAACTTTATCAAGGAAAAACATCATAAAGCAGCATTTCCATGTTCAGCCCAAACATCAAAACAAAACCTATGTTCTTACAAGTAGGGTTTTTTACTACTACTCAGGAATGTCTATACCAATTGAACAATGATCCACAGCATGTTTCTGGCCTACGCCAACTAGCACTCTTCCCAAACAATTCCCAGGAGGCATTCAAGAGTTATATGTTGCAAGGAGCAACTCCTTATAGGCAACCGATACAGCCATGGCATTTAGGAGCCTAAAAAAGGCTTACACAGGCTTGTTTCGTGGCAGTTAGCTGTAATTCCTGGGAACGTTCTCAGACACAACTAGTAGAATAACCACCAAAAGGTATCAACGCTTTAAAAGGAAAGGGGAAGAGCAGGCACAGAGCCTCCTAAGCAAATTGTGTAGAAGGTAATCCTAAAATTTTAGTCTATGATGTCAGAAAAGACTTCTGATATTAGGCAGAGGACAAAATTTCTACGGGAAGTCTTGAAAAATACTTTGAATTCCCAATCTTGCTTTTTCTTTTTTTTTTTTTTTTTCTCCTGTATTGTTCAATAATCACCATGATTCTGAAGATACAAACACCTAAGTCACCTGGATAGTTTTTCATAAAGTGCTGAGTAATAAAAATTACCAGCCACAAGCAACAATAAAATCACATAGATGCACAGTTATTATGTCAAAACAGGAAAAACAAACAAACACACCCACCCCCCACTTTTCCAAAACCCTCATCCTCCTAAAACATTTAGTTTTGTTTCAAACTTCAGAGCCGTAAGAGTTTAAAAAATGTCTGCATTTGTAGCACATCTCTGCATGAGCGAATGATTTAATGATAACGTTTCATGATGCACTGTTTGGGATCTGCATCCAGAAACATCTCCTGTATTTAACACCTGATGTTTTACAAGTAATTCCTCCTTCTAATGCCTTTTTTTTTTTTTAAATTTTAAGGCAGATCAGTGAAAACACGTTAGAACTAGACTGAGGTCAAGACAATGCACTAACCCTTAATTTCGTTCTGGCTTTCTTCTCTTTTTCTTTCAAGTTCTTTTCGATCGTAATTCAGTCTTCGTAGGCACATAATTCCACACTGAAAACTGTTTCTGTTTAGAAAAGAAAAACAAGTTTAGAGAAAAAAAAAAAAACAAACAACACTTAATATCGGAAACATTTACTGTAAGTTAGGTCTCCAACTTAAATCTATTTACCTGTGAAAGCTGTCCACCATTTTAAGTTGCCCACGCAGATCCTTTTTAGTTAAATGATCCAGCATTCGAGCATCAACAAGACATTCCATGAAATAGCTGCGATACTGAGGGAGCCCCAGACTAGGGAGCCATTCGTTGCCAATCCACTCATGGTTCATATCACCGTATGCTAATGTCTGTTTTTAAAAGATTAAGGAATAAGCTTATTAAAATGAGAAATATAAGAGAAAAGCTTTTTTAGACAACATATTTTAAAGGAAAAAGTAAAACAATGCTTACTTAATTCTTAGCCTGTAAAGATAAGCAAATAAAAATACTGAATACTACATGGATGTTTGCTGAAGAAGTTAACCTCATGAAGAAAAGCAAGTTTAGATATTCAGATCTGCAACTAAAACTGCCTTAATTTATTTCATGTTGAAGAGTATGAAAAAATATGCAAAAACTAATAAAAATAAAACAGACTGATCTATACTGTTTTGATAGCAAGAGCCATAGATTTTCTTTTTGTTAAGATGCTAAAACTACTGTATCTCTTGAAAACTGGGGGGGGGGGCGGTTCTTATTTTTCACATGACCCTATGAATACAAGATATCAAAAAAATAACTGCAGGGCTTTTTTTTAAATATACTTATTAGCTGTTTTCAGAAACTGATCCCAATCAAGTAAGGAAAAAAATGATAAAAACCCACTACTGAAGAACAAGCAATTCTAAGTGCTAGTCCTTATCCTAAAAACAAACCAAAATAAAACCAAGAAAAACCCCAAAAAATCCTTCCTTCACTGCAGTTTTGACCTGCAAATCATCAGGCATTTTTTGGAGAAAACTTTTTAAAAGAAGAGAGTCTGTAACTATGCATTTAATTGTTCCTTGAGCAACGAAAAACAGCGGCTCTTTTTCTCAAAAGCCAAGGGTAATAGTTCATTTTTACTGTGCAATTAAAAATCAAAAGCTTTATTTCTCCTCTAGAGGAAGGATCTTCTAGAAAGGAGCAAAGCCATATAGAAGTGCATTTCTTCAAGCCATCGCTAGGTAGCAGACTGAAAGAGCATGTTACTCATGTAACAGGGAGGCAAGTTATGATTTTATCATTGACAAACTGCAAATGAGTATCTGAGATGTAGTTAATGGGACTTAAACAGGTTTAAGCTGGAGGGCAGCCAAGCAAGAAGAGACTATACTGTCCAAAGATATGGGTCACAGGCAAATCCTGCCTTTGTTTACATCCCTGTATAAAATACTTGACTATCTCGATGCCTGAAAATACAATTAGGATTTGTCACCACTTTAAGGGGAAACAATTCATCAAGGAGGATTACAGAATTAGTGCACAGAAATCTACTTAACTATCTAGGCTCGGTATGGCTGGTAGCACACCTGTGACAGCGGCCAGGCTGAACAGGGACTTTCTGCACACAGCAGATATTCTTGTTGGGCTTCTGGCTTCCCAGAGAGCCAGCCCCCACCAAAACACACTTTATGTCATGCAATTACTTTAAAATTTGATCTAGTATGTTGCATACATAGAATACAATAATGCTTATTAAGAAAGAGTAACTTCATTTTGGTGATTCATAAGCTAGAGGACAAATATTTCAGAAAGCTAATGATAACAGAGACTTCTGAATATTCTTCTCCTAACAGCCTTATTCTTCAAAATCGTTATGCATAGCTTTTTTTTTGTGATGTACTATGTAACAAAGTATTTTACAAATGTTCAATGATGAACCACCAAATCTTGGAAGTTCTAGAAAACATTAAAATATTTAAATCACCTAAATATAAAAGTGTATCTTCCAAGTATGTATTATACAGAGATAAGCCTGTAGTTTCCCCCTCTCCCAATCCCCAAGCCACACCAAGAGCCACTAAAAGAAACTGCTATACAGGAAAAACAGATTCTTTCATGCTCTAATTATTGTGACAGTTTACATATAGTCTATAATATTACATAAAGTTTCCAACCTGAGCCCAGCTGCCCTCCTCATCTTCCTGTTACGTGGTTAGAAAAGCAAAAGAACACATACACATTAGTATTTCAGTTTAGTAAGGAGATCAAAGTTAATGATGCACTGCAAGACTCTAAGTCTACTGCATACCAAAAATAAACTAGGTAAGGCAAGCATCATGCATTGTAAAAAAATATACAAGGCACTCATTTGCCTACGAGAGTTTGCAAAACCCATCTACTAATTAAGTTTTCTGGAGGGAAGAAATTTCTGTGCAAGCAATTCAATTTGTCTATTAGTTAATCAAATCAGAGCTCCATTTTACAGATTAGAAAGTTCTGTTTACAGTCTTATCAATGTTGATTTTCTCCCCCCTTCTGGAAAAAAAAAAAAAATACTATCAAGATGCAGGTTACAAGGTTAATAATTAGAAGCAGCAATGATCCAGAATTTTAATGCATTAATTTGGGGAAGGAAAAAGAAAAAAAAAAAAAAAAAGAAAAAAGACCAAAAGACACTTGATTCAAATGTTCAAAAAGTGGGAAAAGCACTCTAAAGAACAGAAGTGGCAACACTGTAAACTAACCGTTTGTTGTGTGGCTGTAAGATTTTCCATTTCTTCATGTGTTACCCAGACATTTCCCGTGGTCTAATATGACCCCACAGGGAACCAATCCCATCCAGTGAAAGGAAAGCAGTAACAAAGAGGAGAGGTTGCAGAACATATAAGCAATCGGTACATGTAAGGAGCAGGCATGGGCAAAAGCAATGGTTTCTAAAGTCTTAAGTACAGGTATATGTATTGAAAGTAATGGCATGGAATAAAAGCCTATTACCATGGATCACTTTTCTTCAAAGATATTAACAAAACTGAATGTGATAAATAGCTTACACTGATGTAATTAATGGGCAAACCCTTGACTCTGCTCTGATCCGAAAAATGCATTTGTAGCCTAGTACCTAATCCCAGGAATCTCAGAAATAACTTCAGATTGCAGGGCAGGCAGACTCATGAGAGGGAATTCACACTAACTTTAAGTGTCTAAATTTACTATAGTAAAGAGAGACAGGAGGACTCCTACGTTTATGTAGGTTGAATCATTATTTGGAGTTAATGGGCTTATACATGGACTAAAAGAGCCTCCAACTATTTTACAAATTTCTGTATGCACATGTATACTTCATCTGTATTATAAATTTTTCTCAGGCCAAAAGATGAGGCAAATAACACGTACTCCAAATATTCTGGATTATATACTTACACTGATATAAACTTCTCTTTCCCTTAAGAAATAAAATGTAGTTAATCCTTCATTTATTTTCCATGAAAGGAAGAAACATCCTATATTTAAATAATGTGTTTCTCTACAATTCCATGTTTCCGGAAATTTTTATTTGATGCTCAAATCCTTTCAGTTTCATGTTTATGGCAGAATTTTTGGAAATTCTAATGGTTCTAAAAGATGTTTATTGCCAGAACACTTTCCTTACCGTCCTTGAGGTGGGAGGGGCAGATGGACTTGTTAGTGACATGATTTCTTGAATGGCCAGCCTCAGCTTCAGTCTGTGCAGAGGATTACTAATTCCAATTTCACGCTGTATTTCTGTATCAGACAAGGCTGACATGATAGCACCGCTTTTCACATTTGCTCGGCAAGCAGCCACATACCAGGCTGGCATCCCAACCCACAGCTGAAACACAAAAAAAGGAAGTAAGCAGGATCTGGAAAACATTCCTGGCTCCAAAACCTTAAATTCTTTAGACGTCTGTACATTGAGGTTTTTATTTTTTATTTATTTTGGAGGGACCACTTACCTCCAACCACACAACCACAGTAGGCCCATCCCACTGTGCAAAAGGTAAACCTTGTCTTCTGGCTTCCTCAAGCAACTCATGCCTACAATTACAGAAATAGTTATTAATAACAAAGAGAAACTGGTTATAACTACATGTTACAATTTAAACACTGCATTCAATTTACTGTCTTCTTTCCAATAGTTAGCTTTCTTCCTTTCTCAGCCTTATATGACATACATACTAAGGCAGCCACAGCACACGTACAAGGACTACATAGTGACATAAGCTGAACTGGATAGGAAATCTCAGAGTGGCAGAGATGATGGATCTTGCCTTTCGGAAATTTGTGTCTGAAACCGCTACTGACGCTCTAACCAACGCTGCCAACACAAAGTGGAGATGTCAGACTTATTTGTCAGTCAGATTCTCAATTGCTGCAATTTTCTGTTCAGCAAATTAGACTGAACCAAAATAGCCATTTTTCCTCAACATGCAGATTTGAAACCTGTGGAAGTGTATGAGTACATCAGATACCCATGCCATCGAAATGGTACTGTCCATCAGGCTGTCAAGACTGGAAACTGGGCCAGTAACCATTTAATTGGTGAATTTCAGTCTGCAACAGCAAGCCTGTCAGAATTTCGGGCACAGCTTCAGACAACCATTATATTCAGACCGCCACGCTTTGGCAATTTTACTCTGAAAGGCTGTGTACTGAAATTCAGCTTTCATCTCCTATGATGACACCATTTCCTTTGTTATTCTGAAACAGAAGAGACTGAAGTTTAATATTGACAATTCAGCTTACAGAAACAATGGAAGCTCACAAGATCCCTATAAATTGCTGCCAAAAATGTTTGATAAACCAAGAGACAAAAACTAGTGTTGTGGGTATTAGCATGAAATGTTGCTTGGATACGTCTGTCCGCAAAAATGGGTAAAGTCTGAAAAAAGCATATTTAAGCTGCCTTTGAAAGCTAGTTGTATATGGTTAAGTCTCCACTCACTCTCCTCAGAAGTTCAGAAAAACCAACTTCACCTCATTGGACAGTTTTTACTGTTTTATGCTTTTTATTCATGCCTGCAACTGTAGAATTAAGACGACAAGCAGCAATACTACAGATTCAGGATCCTACGTTACGTATTTATAATTTAGCCATAATTTAAAACAAACAAAATCTCCTCACCTTCAGAATTGTATCGTTAAATACATCTGCGATGACAAAATATTTAAAAGCTACAGATATTAAAAAACTACCACACAAGACATCTTGAAAAGGGGTTACTGACAGACTAGTAGCTTGCTTTGCTAGTAATGCAAAACAGACATGCAGTGTGCAGCTCTTTCAGACATGCCAGCATACCTAGGATCCTCATGTTATATTGGTAGATAACTAAACATAAAAAGTAAGGACTGAGGTAATAAATATACTAGCAACTGTTTTATCAATAGATAGTACTTCTCCACCTGCATGTCAATAAATTCCTGTTACTCCAGAAGAACCTCCCGATCCTTTATCCTAATTAAATGTGCTGCCTAAGAGTGAAAAAAGAATGAAAAAAGAGGAGGAAGGCAGGAACTGCCAGGTAACTGGTTACAAATAACCATTCTAAGGTACCCATTTTAAGACCCAACAATTAAGGTGGAAATCGTGTTCAGCCGTTAGCAGCTCAACAGCTAGATTTCACTAACAAAGAAGGGAAGACTATAAAAGTTAATACATATTTGTAGTCTTTAAAAAGATACATGTATTTCTAAATTAGGAATAAAGGATCAGCTATTTTCCTGCTACCACGGAACACGTTACATTAATCCCACAAATCACTAGCCCTGAACACATTCAGTTTTGCTTCACTTTGTTGTTTAAACATTAAAAAAATGAGGAAAAAAAATTAATAACATATTATAAAATACTGCTTGGTAAGACCAGAATAAAATGCTTAATACTGTATTTTCCAGAAAGGAATACAATGGTTTTTTCCAACTAGTTTAACTTCAAAATTGGTGCCTCTGTCTTCCTTTTCGGTGGTTGTGGTAACACGACCATGCAGTGAGGGAGGCCCACGAGCGATGAAAGAGCACAGACATGCCCAAAGCAGCCTGAGGTTTAACTAGGATGACCCCACAAGAGCATGTAATCACTGCCTCCCCCCGCTTATAAAGCTGCTTGGGGTATTGTACGTAATTCAGAAAACGGCAGTGTAATTTCTGCTAGGTTTATAAGTCTCCCTGCATACTTCAAGTTAACCATGAAACAGCAAATCACTCGGACATGAGCAGTACAGGGAACGTATCAAAAGCGTAAGGAGAGGTTATGATGCAAACTTTAAACTCATGGTGGTACTGTATGCAGAAAACCATTGTGTGGCCGGAAGGAAGTGTTATGTGATGGAGGCAAACATGTAGAAATCGAAACAAACAAACCAAAAATGTTTATGAGATAACTTCATGCAGAAATTATTCAATGGATCCAAAGAGGAACGCATCCATGGAGTAGAAAATTAATTGTGGAATTTGTTCACATAGAAGAAAAGACAGAAACTCGCTTGCACGGGAAATCATTAAAGCGAGAGCTCAAGACGTAGCACAGGCACAAAACATCTCATGGGAAGAATTCAAAGGCAGCTGCTGTTTTATCTGCAAATGATGCATCAATGGTTTTTTTTCCCCCATAGCAGAGAACTTCACTTTTCCAACAATTCCCTTCCAACTTCACCAAGAAACTCGCTGCCCTCCAGCAACACGTGATCAGATTATACGAAGATCACAACTGACATGCCAGTTTAGTTTCACAGGCCATCCAATTACACCATTTAAGAAGTGGGTGCAAAATCCAGCTTTGTATCTTTGTAAGGAAAAACAAAAGAATATTGCAGTAGTGTTGGCAGTGTTAACAGACGGTGTAAAGCTGGCACCATGAAGGATAAAAGAATGTCAAAGGAGTAGCTGGCTACTGGAATAACTCTTAGGTGACAAAAACCAAGGGATAGGTGCCTACAGACTTAATAAAAAGTTGGCTGAATGTCACTGGGAACAGGAGACCAAATGTGCTGCTGCAAGAGGGGAACACTTGTTATTAGACACAGTCAAAAGGCATCTAACGCCAGCTGTGGAGAACAAAGAAACTGTGGTCATATGGGATGAGAAATGATGTCAAAACTGCAGGTGCCTGATATAGTAGTGAACACACAAGGCCCTTTAAAAACCATTTGAAGTATTTGTATTTAGAATGGCTCTTGGCAGGCAAGCATACCCTAACCCCACAAGGAAAATAAAGCAGCCCCGTGCAACACCACTTTGTCTTGGTATTAAGACAGCATGGGAATGGATAAATCCAGAACTTGTAGCCAAAGGGGAATGCTGCATTCCAGATTTCTTGGATGCAACTGAAGATAACTGACTTGGAAGAAGTTTAGAGTAGAGAAAACAGTGTAGGGAAGGTGGTGAAGAGAGTGATACTGCTGGGAATGACAGAGTTGCCAGATGTAAAAACTGAACGGCAACAATAGCAAAACAGGAGATGAAAATAGTCTGATTCCAGGCAGAGCATCAGTGGGAAGTTAATATCCTTATTGTATATTGATTTCAGGTGTGTAATAAGCTTTGTGTGTAACTTTTTTTAAGGAGAGTTATCTTAAATTTAGGGTTGCCTTCCTTTTTGATTAATACAGTATTAAGTTTGTTGTGTTGTACACAGAAAAGCACAAATACAATTGTGGCAAACACTGTCAACAGTACAACTCACAAAGATGATGAACAGCATGAACAAAACACTAAAGCCAACTTAAATTCAGTAAACAAAGAGCAAGGGTTTACAGAAACATATCTACCTTGGAAATGAATTGCCACAAACATCTACTATTGCTAAACAACTTTCAAAACCCAAATTACAAAACTAATACCATCTAAGTAGGGTTTAATACTTCCATTATAAAAATTCACATCATGCAAATTAAGACAAGACATTGAACTAGCATTCACACTGAACTAGACAACACTGGATTTATTTCAGCAACACATTTTCACAATAAATTCTTTTGTATCTAGTATCTCCTCTTATAATTGGACTTTTTTGAAAAAAGGTAGACCTTTTAATATATTGCTAAAAAATCCAAATGAGATTTATCATAATTTCACAACAATCCTAATAAAAGAAATATAAACTTACCCTGATTTTGCACTACCACATCAAATGGTAAACAAAAGGAAAATAAAACAATGAGGGGAAAAATATAAAACTAGGATTAAACTGAACTCAAAGGCATACAAAACCAGACAAATAACATATCCTCTAATTTAATTCTGTCACTATAAATAGGTTTTTGTTAGTGAAGACATCGAATAGTGCCCTCAGTCTGTTTGTGCGCATGCATGCACAAATCGGAAAGATAAGCAAGCAAATAGGGATTAGAGACAACTATAAATAGAACCAGCTGTCATTGTTCCAAGCATTCAGGTAACTGGAATTCTTTTCGCTGAACGCAGGATTTTATAAGTGAACAGTCAGCCTCACGAATTTGTTTTAACCCCACCCTCCTCCAATATCAAAGTGAAAAGCAATTCAGAGCAGCTTTACCACTTTTTCGTTTTTATAATGAACGTCTCAAGAATGCAGCAAGGGATCTTTGACACTTTATGATAATATTGCTGCCTATGTTCAGAATACCTGTCAGGATTCTGCAACAGCTGGATTAAACTACATTGCTGGGATTTTTCAAATGGTGATTTGCTTCTCATGGAAGTTCAAAGGGCCCTGCTGCTGCTGCTTTGAGCAGTTAAGAGTAACAAAACTAAACGTTATGATACATATCTTCATCAACACAGTCTTGTTTCATACCCACTTCCACTGAAATATCTGAATCATATATACCTTCCTGTGAATAAGCACGTACCCAAATTTAATAGGTAGGCAAGGCAATTTCAAACTAAAAGTTTTCATTTGTCT